>NC_135236.1:406878961-407582294 GCF_051348905.1 Ranitomeya variabilis | reverse complement strand
CCTATGATGGCTGGACATTCCCATCTTATTTGTACTTGCATATAATTGTTTGTATAGATGAATGAGGCCCCTTCAGGTATCTTAAAATTGAACCCAAGGATGAGCCAGACTTGCACAAGTCCTCAATATCTTGGCTGATTTCTTTAGACTATTCCATGATGCTACACAAAAAAGCAGTGTCTTTCAGTTGTGCATTAAATAATTAAGTCAGATGTTGCCAAAAAACAATCAGAAGCTTTCAAACACATGACATCATCATCATTTGGGTAGTCTAGAATTGTTTAAAGGCATAGTAATCTTAGTGTATGTAAACTTTTGACTTTGCAGTAAGTAATAAAAATTCCATAAAACTTTATTTCTCATTATTCTGGCATTTGGCAAATATTAATAATTGTGGTAATCCTAATTGACCTAAAACTGATTTCATGTCATCAGATATTGAGATAAACATGCATATGTGTCTTTTTATGTAGTGTACGTAAACTTCTAGTTTCGTGTGTGTGTATATGTATATCTATACATATATATATTGTAGCATGGCTAAAGGGTGTCTAATCGACGGGAGGTATGTATCACAGAGAAGGCTTGTCGCTGTGATGTAACCCGGAGTGTTTTCTGTTTGCACATAAAGCAATAAGGAGTTGCTTAGTATATTTGGGTCCGGGTTACGGGTAGCTATGAGAGATGGGAGGGTCTGGCTACCCATATACCTCACCCCTGGGTAAGGGGCATAACCATGCCTGTCTATGTTTGTTGCAGGACCTGTGGTGAGGCCACAACCACATGTCTGATCATGTGATGGGTTCTGGGTGTGGTTAGACCTATTAAAGAAAGCCTAATGCTAGCCTCCAGAGTGAGTGTGGGAGTCTGTCATGGTGGACAGATTTCCATGTGTCCAGGGCGGACAATACAGACAGGAGTCTGTGTGTGTGGAGGGGCAAGCCCCCACAGTGTGTTAAGGCTTCAGGACTGAGCCTGAAGGAACGGACATTTGTTTCCCTATGCCTGAGCCAAAGGCTATATGTACGGACTGTTATCTTTTTTTTGCTGCCTTGCTGGTTTATGGAGCAAATAAACCTGTCAACTTTTAAAGGAATGTGTCTCCTGCGTGTCAGCCGTTGCACCTGAGCGAGTGAATCCTTACAATTGGTGTTTCGGATGCGGGCAAAGATCCAGGAGCACATGTTGCAGCGCTGGCTGGGCTGAGCCAAGAAGAGTGGACGGTCTTGACAACCGTGAGTAAATACTGACCGGGGTCAGTGAGAATTGTTATTGGTGGGATACCTTCGAGGAGAAGAGGGTCCCAGGAACCTATGCGGCAATGACGGGTAACGGTCTTGAAAACCGTGTGTAAATACTGACCGGGGTCAGTGAGAAAACTGTTGTGTCTGGGCACCTCTGAGGCCGAGGGGTGTCCAGGAACCCGTGAAGTTTCCGATGGGTGACGGTCTGAAAACCGTGTATTGTACTGACCGGGGTCAGTGAAAAACTATGTTTGGGCTGTGTGTAAAGCCGGGTGCGTAACATACCGGAGTCTGTGGTGCTCTGACCGGGGTCAGTGAGAGACTGAGTTTTTTTTTCCTTAGAGTCAGCTTGCTGTGGCTCGGTGAGGTCACGAAGTTTGCTGTGGCTCGGTGGGGTCACGAAGGTGACAAGCGGCTTGCTGTGGATCGGCGGGTCCACGAAGGTGACAAGCGGCTTGCTGTGGATCGGCGGGTCCACGAAATCTGCGGTTGAGCTGTGCAGCGCGGTTGCAGCAAAGAGAGAAAAGAGAGAAAAAAAAAAGACTGCTGGTTTAGAGTGTGCAGACTCTTAAAGGGCCAGAGTCACATTGCTGTGTTGTGCGAACTGGGGCCTGAGAGTGCTGTGGGAAGTCCACGGGGTGTACCCCAGAGTGGGGTGGTGTCCCTAGAAGGGGGTGAAGTCCCAAAACGGAGCGGTGACCCCAAATAATTATGGTTGGCCAAAAAGGGGCCAGGCATCCCAAAAAAGGGGCGGCGTCCCAAAAGGGGGTAGTTGCCCAAAAGGGGGTGGAGTCCCTAAAGGGGGTGGTGGCCCTAAAAGGGGTGGAGTCCAAAAAGGGGATGGTAAACCAAAAAGGGTGGAGCTTTCAAAAGGGGAACAGCAATGTTTGTGTTTTGTGTATTCCGAGTGCGGCATAGACTTCCCATTTGATGACAGCCCACAGGTGTGTACTGTTATGTTTCACCGTGAAGGAGTATCTGGACTGCTGGACTCAAAGAGTCAGGTGACTCTGACAGGAACTCCTCTCGTTCTCTGTCTAACCGAGAAAAAGGTCAATGTTCGCTCCATTCATGGGGTCACTGTTAACTATACTGTGGACAGAGTGTTCATTGATATGTCCAAAAATGTAAAGTGCCAAGATGGCGGTATAACACCAGACTTGTTCTACCCATTTGAGAGGGGCCGGGACTTTGTGATCTTTGAAGACATATGGGAAGTTGACGCAGTGTGGGGTTATTCAGAGGAGAGACACAATGGTCATATTGAAGCCCCACTACAGCAGCAGGCTGTGGGGATTCCTGGTAATGGGATGTGTGGAGAGGAGGTGGCGCCACCTAGTGTCAATGGTCCAGAGTTACGGGTGACCGGAAGAAAGTGTGGGTCTGACACCTGTTTAAATGGGGAATTGCTGTTCCAGGATGACAGAGTGAGAGAGGGGGACTCCTGTTCAGACTGTGACTCAAGCGCAAAGGGAAAAGAGTGCAGTAAGGAGGAGCCGAGTAAAAATCACAAATCTTCATCTCGTCATCGGGGCTGCAGAAAGGCGGGACAGGTTACACCCTCTGAGAAGAGAGGTGATGAGGAAGAGACAGGGTCAGGTACAGATCAGGTTACTGTCCTTGATGAGGAGGTCAATTTATCTCTGACAAACCCTAGCACTGAGATAGTTAGTGACGGGCTGGGATTAGAACAGACCTGTAGTAGACCCACATCTGCAATGCCTGGTAAAAGTGAAGTGGCTCAGTATGATTAAGTACCTGATGCGGAAGAAATGGGAACTCTGAGGTTACCAAGAGTCCAGAGGTACCAAAGAGTAAACAGACAGAGAGCCCAGGAGAGACCGTAGAGCTGGATGCAGAAACAGGTGGAACTCTGAAGAGGCAGAGTGTGGGTGGGCAAGAGACCCTGTCTGAAAGTTTAATTAAAGAACTGGTGGTGCAACATGAGCTGGCCAAAAGAGAGCAGGACCATAACATAGGGCTGCTTAAAGAGACTGTTGAACAAGAAAGGGTCCTGACTCAGGCAAGCATTTGAGCACAAAGTGGGTGACCAGGAGAAGGAGGTCTTTGAACTCAGACATCACCTGTCAGAGTGTCAGTCCATGAATAGGGCCATATTGAAAGATATGGAAGTGCTCAGAATGGCTCAAGAAAAGTATCAGCAGGAGCTTCTCCAGAGAGGAGGAACGTCGCTGCCTGGCAGAGGAGTTGCCAATGCCCATCTTGGCGAAGGCTCAAGCGGAAGAAAAGACTGAGGAAGAGTTTGTGCTAAAAGCGGAACAAGAGAGTCACCCAGTCGTGACAGATGTCTTGGTGGAAAGGTCAGAGACAAAAAGGGAGCCATCTGTCTATGAAGAGAGTGAGACCCCGCTCTTCAAGACCGTGATTGATGTACCCGAAGACATGCGAGAAGCGTGCGCCAGGAAGGGTGTGCATGAGGCATTTAGAAAGGCGGTAGAGGCGTGTAGTGTGCACTGGGCGCCTGAGACTCGGCAATTGGTCATACTGACGACTAGGGAAGTCACAGTGAAGCGGGTGGCTGTCCTAAGGGATATGCACCTACACTGCCTCCGTACAAAACAGAGGATCATTTTGAAGAATGATGAAGCCGTTCGATGTTTGGAGCGTGAAAGGAAGGCTCTTAATCGGCTGGGCTTAGTGGAAGACACAGTCCAAGTACCCAAAGCTCTGGTGGCAAAAGTCATTGGGAAACTTGGGAGAGTGATGCAGGAGATGGTGGATGAAGATGGGATGGTTCCGTTCCTGGTTGTTGGATCCAGAGAGAGTATTAGGAATATCCGCATGCTTCTGGAATATCGTATGGCATACCTAAGGGAGGTAGAGCAGCTGAGACTTGAGAGACTGCAAGTTAATAAACAGTTGCCAGAGAGGCGAAGAGGTACTCTAAAGCCTGGAAGTCCTCAAGCTGAAGTTAACAGAGGATGTAGTCGTAAAGAGAAGAGCTGTTCTCCGAAGGAAGACAATAGAAGAGATCAACAACTGAGAGAGAACCGAAGGTGGTCAGATGGAAGAGCTAGAAATAGTGACTCCTCAGTTAGTTCAGGGCTCAGTGACCTAAGCGGGAGATCCTGTAGCAGAGGAAATGACAAGGGGTCATCTTTTCCAAAGGGTGTGATGGAAGTGGTTGACGAATACCGACGTAAGGGTTCAGTGGCAGGCCCTGACTTAGACAGACGGTTTGACTGTCAGGGACGACTGAGAGGGGTCTCTAGTCGGTTTGGGTCAAGTGCCAAGCCCCACGGCTTTAGGCAGAGGGGGGAGGTATGTAGCATGGCTAAAGGGTGTCTAATCGACGGGAGGTATGTATCACAGAGAAGGCTTGTCGCTGTGATGTAACCCGGAGTGTTTTCTGTTTGCACATAAAGCAATAAGGAGTTGCTTTGTATATTTGGGTCCGGGTTATGGGTAGCTATGAGAGATGGGAGGGTCTGGCTACCCATATACCTCACCCCTGGGTAAGGGGCATAACCATGCCTGTCTATGTTTGTTGCAGGACCTGTGGTGAGGTCACAACTAGGGTTGAGCGAAACGGGTCGGCCATTTTCAGAAGTCGCCGACTTTTGGCAAAGTCGGGTTTCATGAAACCCGACCCGACCCCTGTGTGGGGTCGGCCATGAGGTCGGCGATCTTCTGAATCTGGGATCGGAATTCCGATACCGAGTTCTGATATGTTTGCGATATCAGGAATCGGTATTGGAATCCATATTTAAGTGTAAAATAAAGAATCAAAATAAAAAATATTGATATACTCACCCTCTGACGCGCCCTGGTACTAACCGGCAGCCTTCCTTCCTAAGAATGAGCGCGTGAATGGCCTGCGGTGACGTCACGGCTTGTGATTGGTCGCGTGGTGGTCACATGGGCCGTCGCGACCAATCACAAAGCCGTGACGTCATCTTAAAGGGAACCTGTCACCTGAATTTGGCGGGACCGGTTT
Organism: Ranitomeya variabilis; assembly: GCF_051348905.1. NCBI lineage: Eukaryota > Metazoa > Chordata > Amphibia > Anura > Dendrobatidae > Ranitomeya > Ranitomeya variabilis. Next base: position 407,577,092 of record NC_135236.1, on the reverse strand, counting down.
TGGGTCATATGGGCGGGGTTTTCGGGTGTTTGATTCACCCTTTCCTTACCCGCTGGCTGCATGCTGGCCGCAATATTGGTTTGAAGTTCATTCTCTGTCCTCCGGAGTACACGCCAGCGCAAGGCAATATTGCCTTATGCAGGCGTGTACTATGGAGGACAGAGAATTAACTTCAATCCATTATTACGGCCAGCATGCAGCCAGCGGGTAAGGAAAGGGTGAATCAAACACCCGAAAACCCCGCCCATATGACCCAAAACCGGTCCCGCCAAATTCAGGTGACAGGTTCCCTTTAAGGTCCTTCACGCGCTGATTCTTAGGAAGGAAGGCTGCCGGAAAGAAGCCGAGGGCGAGTATATACCTAATAGGAATATACTCACCCTCGGACGTGCCCTGCTTCTTTCCGGCAGCCTTCCTTCCTAAGAATCAGCGCGTGAAGGACCTTAAGATGACGTCACGGCTTTGTGATTGGTTGCGACGGCCCATGTGACCGCCACGCGACCAATCACAAGCCGCGGACGTGATTCTCAGGTCCTAAATTCCTAGAATTTAGAATTCTAGGAATGTAGGACCTGAGAATGACGTCTGCGGCTTGTGATTGGTTGCGTGGCGGTCACATGGGCCGTCGTGACCAATCACAAAGCCGTGACGTCACGGAAGGCCCTGGACGCGCTCATTTTAACCAAAGCAGGCCGCCGGTTCCCTCGGTAAGTTGCAGGGGCCGCCGGACAGGTGAGTATATCAATATTTTTTATTTTAATTCTTTATTTTACACTTAAATATGGATCCCAGGGCCTGAAGGAGAGTTTCCTCTCCTTCAGACCCTGGGAACCATAGTATCCCATTGCAGTGCATTGGGTTTCGGCCGACCCCAACCCCGACTTTTTTATAGGATCGGCCGATTTCACTCGACCCGACTTTTGAGAAAGTCGGGTTTCGTGAAACCCGACCCGATCCTATAAAAGTTAAGGTCGCTCAACCCTAGTCACAACCACATGTCTGATCATGTGATGGGTTCTGGGTGTGGTTAGACCTATTAAAGAAAGCCTAATGCTAGCCTCCAGAGTGAGTGTGGGAGTCTGTCATGGTGGACAGATTTCCATGTGTCCAGGGCGGACAATACAGACAGGAGTCTGTGTGTGTGGAGGGGCAAGCCTCCACAGTGTGTTAAGGCTTCAGGACTGAGCCTGAAGGAACGGACATTTGTTTCCCTATGCCTGAGCCAAAGGCTATATGTACGGACTGTTATTTTTTTTTGCTGCCTTGCTGGTTTATGGAGAAAATAAACCTGTCAACTTTTAAAGGAACGTGTCTCCTGCGTGTCAGCCATTGCACCTGAGCGAGTGAATCCTTACAATATATATATATATATATATATATATATATATATATATATATATATATATATATATATACTGTATATACACACAGTTGTGCTCAAAAGTTTACATACCCTAGCAGAAATTTTGCTTTCTTGGCCTTTTTTCAGAGAATATGAATGATAACACCAAAACTTTTTCTCCACTCATGGTTAGTGGTTGGGTGAAGCCATTTATTGTCAAAATACTGTGTTTTCTCTTTTTAATCATAATAACAACCCAAAACATCCAAATGACCCCTGATCGAAAGTTCACATACCATCGTAATTTTGGCCTGATGAACAAAAGTGCACAGCAGTTGACACAAATGGGTTTGAATGGCTACTAAAGGTAACATCCTCACCTGTGACCTGTTTTCTTGTAATCAATGTGTGTCACAGAAAAACAAAAATCCAATATTGTCTATAGGTCATAAGGAATCAAGAGTATATAACAAGTGACCTAAACTCCTTTTTGATATAGTAGATAAAACATACCTTTATTCAATATCATTAAAACCATGGAAAACAACCACAAAACATACACACATAACAGACAACCGTGCTCTCTGGATATAGCCCTATAACACACCCTATTGATCCCTACCTGACAGCGGAGGTTGGCACCCTAATATGTATCGAGACTGGCGCCCCCGCTCTCCGTAGGCTTACCCTAAAGCTCCTGTTTTAACCCTAGGTTAGTGTACCATTTGGGCTATCAATTGCTCAACAGGAGGATAGAGATAGGATAAAGCCAGTTTTTGGCTATGGCTTACCCACAGAAAGGGCAGTGTCAGGGTGAGAAACACAGTTAGAAAAGTGCAAAAAATTGTGCAAAGTGAACATAAATACCTTGCTAGACTGCTCCCTATTACTCAAATGTCTGCCTAGCTGTGGGGGTTGGCGCCCTACTGTGCAGCGGATATGGCGCCCCCACTCACCGACGGCTGTCCCTAGGGGACCCTATATATAGCTATGCAGGCAGGCTAAATGTGATACATTGGAGCCCATATCAATGATTAGATATACTATAAATCCTTTTAGATAGACCTAGTCCACCAATTAGTATCAATATTGATCAAATATATAGCAGCTAGCAAGGAAAGATACTTATCATTTTATGATGTCATAGACGCCTCTACGCGTTTCACCTTCTCGGATCATCAGGAGGCTAATGATATATGGATGCTTCATGGAGTCATCCACTCTATCCCACATATATAGATTTTCCCACCCTCAGTAGGCGGACTTAATTAGTGGACCTAGAAGATTTGCTTTCAGATCCACATATTGTCTCCACTAAGGAGCCATTATTAGCACATATCAGTTATACGTCTCAGGTAGTTCCCCACTAAGTCTGCGCCATATTTCTGTGGCGCTTATAGACCCTTATGCCCTTATTTACTGCCGATAAGAATTACCTCTGGTGCCCTCATTCATTGGCGCTGTTGCTGGCGTGCGTTCCAGCTGGAGCGCATGTTGGCCCGCCTGCAGCAATGCGCCTGACCGGAACTCAATCCTGCATACCCGGAAATACAAACCCAGCAGAGTGCGCATGCCCGAGATTAGCATAACGCTCTGTCAGAATTGGGGATTGCGCATGTCCGGACGATCGGTTGCTATGCGACTGATGCCAGAGAACCTTTTACTATGCTGCACATCGCGCATGCCCGAAAATCAGGTAGCGTCTGCCACATCTAGGGAATGCACTTGTGCGCACATTCGGTTGCTATGCAATGGGCAGCCAAGAACTAGTCTCTGCGCTACATGGCCATGATTACTTATAAAGCTACATATATCGATATTAGCCCAAGCGCCCTGTTATTTGCAAGCCCGGACATATCATTGCTAAGCGACGGTCAGCCAAAACTGGCACTGCTGTTGTGAACTCCCCTCTTGGGCTCCCTCCGGTGGTTGTAAGTGGCACTTTTGTGAGTTCTGCTCTTGGGCTCCCTCCGGTGGATTTAAGTGGAATTGCTGCTCCTTGGATTTAGCAGTCAGCAGCTGCTTCCACTGATCATTTATTCTGGCTCGGCTATTTCTGCACTTTCTATGTTTTTTCTAGTCCAGCTTGTCACTATGGATTTATTCAGTTAAGCTGGAAGCTCTGGGAAACAGATTTACCCTCCACACCTTTAGTCAGGTGTGGAGATTTTTGTAAACTCTGTGGTGGATTTTTCTAGTTTTTAATACTGACCGCACAGTATTCTGTCCTGTTCTATCTATCTAGCTAGACTGGCCTCTTTTGCTACACCCTGTTTTCATTCTGCGTATGTCATTTCCCTCTCCACTCACAGTCAATATTTGTGTGGGGCTGTCCTATCCTTTGGGGATTTTCTCTGAGGCAAGATAGCTTTCCTGTTTCTATCTTTAGGGGCAGTTAGTCCTCCGGCTGTGACGAGATGTCTAGGGAGTGACAGGAACATCCCACGGCTACTTCTAGTGTTGTGTTAAGCTCAGGAACTGCGGTCAGTACAGGTACCACCTCCTCCAGAGCACGTCCCATGTTGCTCCTAAACCACCAGTTCATAACACACTGCATCAGGAGTCTGTGTGGCACACAATACTTATAGAGTAGCGTCTGTCCAAACTAATCACAGTGCCCTGTGATTACCACCTAATAAATAGTAAATTATGCATAATACATTTGGTAGCACATCTTTGGATCCCATCACCACTTCTGTCTTTAATGCGTATCTATTAATCATCACACCAACTGCTAGACACAGCAAAGCAAAGATGACACCGCCACTGAGTTCTACTGGCCACTATCTCTAAACACCCGTGCACTTAGTCACTAGGTTATATCATATCATATGATTTCATTTTGTTATTTTCTTATTTTTACCTAATTGCAGGCATAGGTATATTGTGGGGCTCAATCAGTAGTGCTAAAGGTGGTATATTCACAACCAATTGAAAATGTGCATAAATGTGGGAGGTGGATATACAATAAACAGCGGTTATAGATATAAGCGAATGTAATGATGATTTCCCAATATTCACAGTAAATACTGTGTTCCCTGTAACACCAGGGTCCGCATTAGTAGCACTGCAAGAACTAATAACCAATAATCAGGTGCACAATCATCTCAAACACAACGGACAAGAGTGAGAGAAGGAGGCTTACTCTTCTCCGACCCACTAATATTGAAGAGGGAAATAGTAGCTAGGAGGAGATGTAATACAGGGGAAATATATGATTATAAAAAGCATGCATAAGATAAGTTTTCATTAAGTCCCAGCGGTGCAATACAATTGATCCGATGCATCCATGCACATTCTTTTTGCAACAGTACCCTGTCAAAGTCTCCACCTCTCGGATTTGGTGTATAGACTTCTATAGTACTAAATGACATCTCCTTAGTATTTCCCTGATGCACCTCGTTCATGTGTCTAGCTAAAGGGGTATCTCGTGCATGCCTAATATCCCCTAAATGCTCTCCTACTCTCCTCCTGAACTTCCTCTTTGTTTTGCCAACGTAGTCCTTGGGACAGCTACATGTGGCAATATAGACCAAGCCAGTAGTTTTACAATTAGAAAAGTCACGCAAGAAAAACTTTTTCCCAGTAGATGAACTAACTATATATTTACACGGTTTCATGAATTTACAGTTCACGCAGCTCCCACATTTAAAAAAACTACAGGTTTTTCTATCCAGCCATGTGCCCTCCGGGGCCGGTCTTTTAAAATGGCTATGAACCAAGTTGTCCTTTAGGGACTGACCTTTTCTATATGTTATCAAGGGTCTAGGTCCAATCATGTGGGTCAAGTCAGGGTCTACTGATAGGACGTCCCAGTGCTTAGCTAGGGTCCTGACAACTCTTTCAGATTGGCAATCATGGGTTCCAATGATCCTCGTTGTCTCTGTATCAGTCCCACGTCCCTTAATCTGAGACTGCAATAGAGTGCCTCTCTTGTGAGAGGGCATGTTTAAATGCTGACTCTATAATACCAATAGGATACCCTTTTTCCCCAAACCGCCATTTCATATCACCTGATTGTTTACTGAATGTGTTTACATCAGAGCAATTCCTTCTCAGCCTCAAAAATTGGCCCTTAGGGATGCCCCGCTTAAGGGCTCTCTGATGGTGACTCTCCCATCTAAGTAAACTATTACTACTCGTAGGTTTACGAAAGATCTGCATTACCAGTGAGCCATCGGCATTTTTTTCGACACTCACGTCCAAGAATGGTAGCACTTCATGATTGATTTCAGATGTAAATTTCATCCCAATCGTGTTGTCATTTAGTTCGTTTATGAACACATCAAATGACTCCCGTGTGCCCTGCCAGATAACAAAGATGTCATCTATAAATCTGTACCAGACCCCCACATATTGATGCCACCAACTCACTTCATCAGCAAAGACAATGGTTTCCTCCCACCAGCCCAGGAACAGATTGGCATACGATGGGGCGCAGGGACTCCCCATCGCTTTGCCCCTGAGCTGGTGGAAGTACTTCCTGTCAAAGATAAAGTAGTTTTTTGTGAGTGTGAAATGTAAGAGGTCTAGTACAAAACAACTATGTGCTGCACATTGGACTGCTCTTGTTTTGGCTTGTTTTCAAGAAGTACTGTACTGCCTTCAGGCCCAGATTGTGCGGGATATTACTATATAGAGCTTCAACATCTATAGAGGCTAAGAAGGAACCCTCAGCAAGATGAATCCCCTCCAATTTGAGGAGCAAATCTGAGGTGTCTCTGATGTATGATGGAAGGGTCAACACAAATGGTCTCAGTATTTCATCTATATAGATACCACAGTTTTGAGTTAGTGATTCAGACCCAGAGACTATCGGGCGGCGTTTTAGTGGGTCTAATCCTTTATGCACTTTACGAGTTGTATAAAAAGTAAAGGACTGCATCCCCTGAGTTACTAACTAGATGGCTAAAAGAATCTGTTGATTCATCTATTCGATTCATGCAGTTGCTTCTGGAGGAAGAAAAGAAATTGTATGAGTTATCTACGAAGCAACTGAATAAATCGATAGACAATATCTTGAAACACAAGGCGGATCCGGACTTTAACAGGAGAGAGGGTCTGCTACAGACCTCAGCGAAAAAATACCAATCTTTTATTAAACATAGGAAACAATTACAATTTCAAAGAGATCTAAGGGCGTTTAATGACAATCAGGCATACAACTTTGGTCAAAATAGTGTCACTGAGATCTCATCATCTGATATAGAGTCTTCAGATTCAGAACGTCCCCAAGCCAGCTTCTCTCCGAAAGTAGGAAGACGTTTCAAACAAGGATGGAGAGGCAAAGGAAAATACTACACCAGAGGGCACCAAAGGGGTGGCCAGTCACAACAATTTGGGAGAGGCCCCCAGCTGGAAACAGCTCTTCTTTATCCTCAGCACCCTCATCAGCCTCTTTTTTAGAGAGGAACGCCCGGACGGGTTACTACTTGCAACCCAAAGTCTAAATAAGGGGCAGATAATTAATCTATCTAATTATACTTTAACTAGAGATGATTATAGCCTCCTCTTGAAGGGGCTTAATTTTGTCCCCACAAATAAATATGATTGTTTTGGCTGGTTGAAGGACATTAACCTGTTTTGTAGAAAGCTTAAATGGAGAAAATTTTTTATGCATAATAACCAAGCTGATTGTGAAAGAATGGGTCTTGGCAATGAGGACATGGAGGGATACATGGCCCTGGTCGGACTGCGGGAGGAAAATAGTTCTGGTATTGGTTCAGGTCCATATACCAAATTAAAAAACAAGAGTAAGAAAATGCCACCACAAGGTGATATCACAAGTATAGATATATTTCTAAAACTTGTTGAGAGAGATCTGCGGAAAATTCCCGTGGGGCCTGATGGGTCAAATTTATCGGAGGGTGAGCAGGAGGCATTATTGAGATTAATGAAAACTAATGACCTGATTATTAAGCCCTCCGATAAAGGGGGCAATTTGGTAATCATGACAGTACAGGATTATTCGAAGATGTGCTATGCTATCTTATGCGATTCATGTACATATGAAATTTTACAATCTGATCCTTCTGTATCATATAAAAAGGAACTAGAAAGCCTCCAGATAACAGCGAAGATGAATAATCTAATCTCTGTTGTGAACACTGTGTGAGTTCTCTGTTTTGTCTCCCTCTAGTGGCCTTTTTGTTTTACTGCGGCTCTTTGGCTGGAATCAGCTGTTTCGTTACTTGCTATTCAGGTTTGCTATTTAGCTCACCTGGACCATTATTCCTTGCCTGCTGTCAATGTCTTCAGTGCTATTTTGGAGCTCTCCTGCAGTCCTTCCTTATCAGTCTCTTCAAGAGAAGCTAAGTTTTGCTTGGTTCATTTTTGACCATCAGTGGTCATATGTTTCTTGCTTTATTTTTGTTTCTTGTCCAGCTTGCTAATATGTGATTTCCTTGCTTGCTGGTAGCTCTAGGGGGCTGAGTTTCTCCCCTCACACCGTTAGTTGGTGTGGGGGTTCTTGTATTCTCAGCGTGGATATTTTGCATAGGGTTTTTAACTGACCGCACAGTTCCCTGTTATGGTTCTCAATGGCAAGAGAACATAGCCCAGTAAACATAAGTACTAGCTCTTGGAAGGATGGAAACTAAACTGACCATGAACTAAACCTGCCACACAACTAACAGTAGCCGGGTAGCGTTGCCTACGTTTTTTATCCCTAGACGCCCAGCGCCGGCCGGAGGACTAACTAATCCTGGCAGAGGAAAATATAGTCCTGGCTCACCTCTAGAGAAATTTCCCCGATAGGCAGACAGAGGCCCCCACATATATTGGCGGTGATTTTAGATGAAATGACAAACGTAGTATGAAAATAGGTTTAGCAAAATTGAGGTCCGCTTACTAGATAGCAGGAAGACAGAAAGGGCACTTTCATGGTCAGCTGAAAACCCTATCAAAATACCATCCTGAAATTACTTTAAGACTCTAGTATTAACTCATAACATCAGAGTGGCAATTTCAGATCACAAGAGCTTTCCAGACACAGAAACGAAACTACAGCTGTGAACTGGAACAAAATGCAAAAACAAACGAGGACTAAAGTCCAACTTAGCTGGGAGTTGTCTAGCAGCAGGAACATGCACAGAAAGGCTTCTGATTACAATGTTGACCGGCATGGAAGTGACAGAGGAGCAAGGTTAAATAGCGACTCCCACATCCTGATGGAAACAGGTGAACAGAGGGGATGATGCACACCAGTTCAATTCCACCAGTGGCCACCGGGGGAGCCCAAAATCCAATTTCACAACAGTACCCCCCCCTCAAGGAGGGGGCACCGAACCCTCACCAGAACCACCAGGGCGATCAGGATGAGCCCTATGAAAGGCACGGACCAGATCGGAGGCATGAACATCAGAGGCAGTCACCCAAGAATTATCCTCCTGACCGTATCCCTTCCATTTGACCAGATACTGGAGTTTCCGTCTGGAAACACGGGAGTCCAAGATTTTTTCCACAACGTACTCCAACTCGCCCTCAACCAACACCGGAGCAGGAGGCTCAACGGAAGGCACAACCGGTACCTCATACCTGCGCAACAATGACCGATGAAAAACATTATGAATAGAAAAAGATGCAGGGAGGTCCAAACGGAAGGACACAGGGTTAAGAATCTCCAATATCTTGTACGGGCCGATGAACCGAGGCTTAAACTTAGGAGAAGAAACCCTCATAGGGACAAAACGAGAAGACAACCACACCAAGTCCCCAACATAAAGCCGAGGACCAACCCGACGCCGGCGGTTGGCAAAAAGCTGAGTCTTCTCCTGGGACAACTTCAAATTGTCCACTACCTGCCCCCAAATCTGATGCAACCTCTCCACCACAGCATCCACTCCAGGACAATCCGAAGATTCCACCTGACCAGAAGAAAATCGAGGATGAAACCCCGAATTACAGAAAAAAGGAGACACCAACGTGGCAGAGCTGGCTCGATTATTGAGGGCAAACTCCGCTAAAGGCAAAAAAGCAACCCAATCATCCTGATCTGCAGACACAAAACACCTCAAATATGTCTCCACGGTCTGATTCGTCCGCTCGGTCTGGCCATTTGTCTGAGGATGGAAAGCAGACGAGAAAGACAAATCTATGCCCATCCTAGCACAGAATGCTCGCCAAAATCTAGACACGAATTGGGTTCCTCTGTCAGAAACGATATTCTCCGGAATACCATGCAAACGGACCACATTTTGAAAAAACAGAGGAACCAACTCGGAAGAAGAAGGCAACTTAGGCAGGGGAACCAAATGGACCATCTTAGAGAAACGGTCACACACCACCCAGATGACAGACATCTTCTGAGAAACAGGAAGATCCGAAATAAAATCCATCGAGATGTGCGTCCAGGGCCTCTTCGGGATAGGCAAGGGCAACAACAATCCACTAGCCCGAGAACAACAAGGCTTGGCCCGAGCACAAACGTCACAAGACTGCACAAAGCCTCGCACATCTCGAGACAGGGAAGGCCACCAGAAGGACCTTGCCACCAAATCCCTGGTACCAAAGATTCCAGGATGACCTGTCAACGCAGAAGAATGAACCTCAGAAATGACTTTACTGGTCCAATCATCAGGAACAAACAGTCTACCAGGTGGGCAACGATCAGGTCTATCCGCCTGAAACTCCTGCAAGGCCCGCCGCAGGTCTGGAGAAACGGCAGACAATATCACTCCATCCTTAAGGATACCTGTAGGTTCAGAGTTACCAGGGGAGTCAGGCTCAAAACTCCTAGAAAGGGCATCCGCCTTAACATTCTTAGAACCCGGCAGGTAGGACACCACAAAATTAAACCGAGAGAAAAACAACGACCAGCGCGCCTGTCTAGGATTCAGGCGTCTGGCGGACTCAAGATAAATTAGATTTTTGTGGTCAGTCAATACCACCACCTGATGTCTAGCCCCCTCAAGCCAATGACGCCACTCCTCAAAAGCCCACTTCATGGCCAAAAGCTCCCGATTCCCAACATCATAATTCCGCTCGGCGGGCGAAAATTTACGCGAGAAAAAGGCACAAGGTCTCATCACGGAACAATCGGAACTTCTCTGCGACAAAACTGCCCCAGCTCCGATTTCAGAAGCGTCGACCTCAACCTGAAAAGGAAGAGCAACATCAGGCTGACGCAACACAGGGGCGGAAGAAAAGCGGCGCTTAAGCTCCCGAAAGGCCTCCACAGCAGCAGGGGACCAATCAGCAACATCAGCACCCTTCTTAGTCAAATCAGTCAATGGTTTAACAACATCAGAAAAACCAGCAATAAATCGACGATAAAAGTTAGCAAAGCCCAAAAATTTCTGAAGACTCTTAAGAGAAGAGGGTTGCGTCCAATCACAAATAGCCTGAACCTTGACAGGATCCATCTCGATGGAAGAGGGGGAAAAAATATATCCCAAAAAGGAAATCTTTTGAACCCCAAAAACGCACTTAGAACCCTTCACACACAAGGAATTAGACCGCAAAACCTGAAAAACCCTCCTGACCTGCTGGACATGAGAGTCCCAGTCATCCGAAAAAATCAAAATATCATCCAGATACACAATCATAAATTTATCCAAATAATCACGGAAAATGTCATGCATAAAGGACTGAAAGACTGAAGGGGCATTTGAAAGACCAAAAGGCATCACCAAATACTCAAAGTGGCCCTCGGGCGTATTAAATGCAGTCTTCCACTCATCCCCCTGCTTAATTCGCACCAAATTATACGCCCCACGAAGATCTATCTTAGAGAACCACTTGGCCCCCTTTATGCGAGCAAACAAATCAGTCAGCAGTGGCAACGGATATTGATATTTAACCGTGATTTTATTCAAAAGCCGATAATCAATACACGGTCTCAAAGAGCCATCTTTCTTAGCCACAAAGAAAAAACCGGCTCCTAAGGGAGATGACGAAGGACGAATATGTCCCTTTTCCAAGGACTCCTTTATATATTCTCGCATAGCAGCATGTTCAGGCACAGACAGATTAAATAAACGACCCTTAGGGTATTTACTACCCGGAATCAAATCTATGGCACAATCGCACTCCCGGTGCGGAGGTAATGAACCAAGCTTAGGTTCTTCAAAAACGTCACGATATTCAGTCAAGAATTCAGGAATCTCAGAGGGAATAGATGATGAAATGGAAACCACAGGTACGTCCCCATGCGTCCCCTTACATCCCCAGCTTAACACAGACATAGCTTTCCAGTCAAGGACTGGGTTATGAGATTGCAGCCATGGCAATCCAAGCACCAACACATCATGTAGGTTATACAGCACAAGAAAGCGAATAATCTCCTGATGATCCGGATTAATCCGCATAGTTACTTGTGTCCAGTATTGTGGTTTATTACTAGCCAATGGGGTGGAGTCAATCCCCTTCAGGGGTATAGGAGTTTCAAGAGGCTCCAAATCATACCCACAGCGTTTGGCAAAGGACCAATCCATAAGACTCAAAGCGGCGCCAGAGTCGACATAGGCATCCGCGGTAATAGATGATAAAGAACAAATCAGGGTCACAGATAGAATAAACTTAGACTGTAAAGTGCCAATTGAAACAGACTTATCAAGCTTCTTAGTACGCTTAGAGCATGCTGATATAACATGAGTTGAATCACCGCAATAGAAGCACAACCCATTTTTTCGTCTTAAATTCTGCCGTTCACTTCTGGACAGAATTCTATCACATTGCATATTCTCTGGCGTCTTCTCAGTAGACACCGCCAAATGGTGCACAGGTTTGCGCTCCCGCAGACGCCTATCGATCTGGATAGCCATTGTCATGGACTCATTCAGACCCGCAGGCACAGGGAACCCCACCATAACATCCTTAATGGCATCAGAGAGACCCTCTCTGAAATTCGCCGCCAGGGCGCACTCATTCCACTGAGTAAGCACAGCCCATTTACGGAATTTCTGGCAGTATATTTCAGCTTCGTCTTGCCCCTGAGATAGGGACATCAAGGCCTTTTCCGCCTGAAGCTCTAACTGAGGTTCCTCATAAAGCAACCCCAAGGCCAGAAAAAACGCATCCACATTGAGCAACGCAGGATCCCCTGGAGCCAATGCAAAAGCCCAATCCTGAGGGTCGCCCCGGAGCAAGGAAATCACAATCCTGACCTGCTGAGCAGGATCTCCAGCAGAGCGAGATTTCAGGGACAAAAACAACTTGCAATTATTTTTGAAATTTTGAAAGCAAGATCTATTCCCCGAGAAAAATTCAGGCAAAGGAATTCTAGGTTCAGATATAGGAACATGAACAACAAAATCTTGTAAATTTTGAACTTTCGTGGTGAGATTATTCAAACCTGCAGCTAAACTCTGAATATCCATTTTAAACAGGTGAACACAGAGCCATTCCAGGATTAGAAGGAGAGAGAGAGAGAGAAAGGCTGCAATATAGGCAGACTTGCAAGAGATTCAATTACAAGCACACTCAGAACTGAAGGGAAGGGAAAAAAAAAAAAAAATCTTCAGCAGACTTCTCTTTTCTCTCCTTTCTCTGTCAATTAATTTAACCCTTTTAGGCCGGTCAAACTGTTATGGTTCTCAATGGCAAGAGAACATAGCCCAGTAAACATAAGTACTAGCTCTTGGAAGGATGGAAACTAAACTGACCATGAACTAAACCTGCCACACAACTAACAGTAGCCGGGTAGCGTTGCCTACGTTTTTTATCCCTAGACGCCCAGCGCCGGCCGGAGGACTAACTAATCCTGGCAGAGGAAAATATAGTCCTGGCTCACCTCTAGAGAAATTTCCCCGATAGGCAGACAGAGGCCCCCACATATATTGGCGGTGATTTTAGATGAAATGACAAACGTAGTATGAAAATAGGTTTAGCAAAATTGAGGTCCGCTTACTAGATAGCAGGAAGACAGAAAGGGCACTTTCATGGTCAGCTGAAAACCCTATCAAAATACCATCCTGAAATTACTTTAAGACTCTAGTATTAACTCATAACATCAGAGTGGCAATTTCAGATCACAAGAGCTTTCCAGACACAGAAACGAAACTACAGCTGTGAACTGGAACAAAATGCAAAAACAAACGAGGACTAAAGTCCAACTTAGCTGGGAGTTGTCTAGCAGCAGGAACATGCACAGAAAAGCTTCTGATTACAATGTTGACCGGCATGGAAGTGACAGAGGAGCAAGGTTAAATAGCGACTCCCACATCCTGATGGAAACAGGTGAACAGAGGGGATGATGCACACCAGTTCAATTCCACCAGTGGCCACCGGGGGAGCCCAAAATCCAATTTCACAACAGTTCCCTATCTGTCTTCTGCTATCTAGTATTAGAGGGCCTCATTTGCTGAATCTGTTTTCATTCTACGTTTGTGTTTTCCCCTTACCACACCGTTATTATTTGTTGGGGGCTTTCTATATCTTTGGGGTGATTTCTCTTGAGGCAAGTGAGGTCTTACTTTCCCTCCAGGAGTAGATAGTTTCTCAGGCTGCGTCGAGACGTCCAGGAATTTAGGTACGTTCACCGGCTACCTTTAGTGTGTTGGTTAGGATCAGGTTTGCGGTCAGTCCAGTTACCACCTCCCTAGAGCTCGTGTCTAAGTTCATATACTTAGCTAGTCCATTTTGCGATCCTCAGCCACTAGGATCATAACAGTACAGCAGGCCAAAAAGTGTTTAATGCATCGCAGAAGTGGGATAAGGGAAGCCCTGAGTACAATTTTTTTTTTTTTTCCTCTCTCTATCTTTGCTGCAGTCTGTCCAGCTTCTCTCATCCCCTTAATCTCTGGGTGGTTTTGTGTTCAGCTGCAGACATGGATATTCAGAGTCTGACTTCTAGTGTGGATCATCTTGCTGCAAGGGTGCAAAGCATTCAGGATTTTGTTGTTCATAGCCCTATGTCAGAGCCAAAAATACCTATTCCTGAGTTGTTTTCTGGAGATAGATCTAGGTTTCTGAATTTTAAGAATAATTGTAAATTATTTCTATCTTTGAGACCTCGTTCCTCTGGTGATTCCGCTCAGCAAGTTAAAATTATTATCTCCTTGTTACGTGGCGACCCTCAAGATTGGGCTTTCTCTCTGGTGCCAGGAGATCCTGCATTGCTGAATGTGGATGCGTTTTTTCTGGCGCTTGGACTGCTTTATGAGGAACCTAATCTTGAGAACCAGGCAGAAAAGGCCTTGCTGGCTGTTTCTCAGGGCCAGGATGAAGCTGAGGTGTATTGTCAAAAATTTCGGAAATGGTCGGTGCTTACTCAATGGAATGAGTGTGCCCTGGCTGCAAATTTCAGAGAAGGTCTTTCTGAAGCCATTAAGAATGTTATGGTGGGGTTCCCCACGCCTGCAAGTCTGAATGACTCAATGGCTTTGGCCATTCAGATTGATCGGCGTTTGCGGGAGCGCAAATCTGCGCACCATCTGGCGGTGTTTTCTGAACAGAGACCTGAGTCTATGCAATGTGACCGAGTTCTGACCAGAATTGAGCGGCAAAATCATAGACGTCAAAATGGGTTGTGTTTTTACTGTGGTGATTCTACTCATGTTATCTCAGCATGCTCTAAGAGCGTTAAAAAAATCGCTAAACCTGTCACCATTGGTACTATACAGCCTAAATTCATTTTGTCTGTTACTTTAATTTGTTCTTTGTCATCCTACTCGGTTATGGCTTTTGTGGATTCAGGTGCCGCCCTGAATCTGATGGATTTGTCATTTGCCAGGCGCTGTGGTTTTGTCCTGGAGCCTTTGGAATTCCCTATTCCACTGAGGGGAATTGATGCTACACCATTGGCTGAGAATAAGCCTCAATATTGGACTCAAGTGACCATGTGCATGACTCCTGTGCATCAGGAGGTGATTCGCTTTCTTGTGCTGCATAATTTGCATGAGGTTGTCGTGTTGGGTCTGCCATGGCTGCAGGCCCATAATCCAGTTCTGGATTGGAAAGCTATGTCTGTGTCAAGTTGGGGTTGCCAGGGGATTCATGGCGATGCTCCTTTGGTATCAATTGCTTCTTCCACTCCTTCTGAGGTCCCTGAGTTTTTGTCGGACTACCAGGATTTATTTGATGAGCCCAGATCCGGTGCCCTGCCTCCTCACAGGGATTGTGATTGTGCTATAAATTTGATTCCTGGTAGTAAGTTCCCTAAGGGACGACTTTTTAATTTGTCTGTACCAGAACATGCCGCAATGCGGAGCTATATAAAGGAGTCTTTGGAGAAGGGACATATTCGCCCGTCCTCCTCCCCTCTTGGTGCAGGATTCTTTTTTGTGGCCAAGAAGGATGGTTCTCTGAGACCGTGTATAGATTATCGTCTTCTAAATAAAATCACGGTCAAATTTCAGTATCCTTTGCCATTGTTGTCTGATCTGTTTGCTCGGATTAAGGGGTCCAGTTGGTTCACCAAGATAGATCTTCGTGGTGCGTATAACCTTGTGCGCATTAAGCAGGGGGATGAATGGAAAACAGCATTTAATACGCCTGAAGGCCATTTTGAGTACTTGGTGATGCCTTTTGGACTCTCTAATGCTCCTTCTGAGTTCCAGTCCTTCATGCATGACATCTTCCGAGAATATCTGGATAAATTTATGATTGTGTATCTGGATGACATTTTGGTCTTTTCTGAGGACTGGGAGTCCCATGTGAAGCAGGTCAGGATGGTATTTCAGGTCCTGCGTGCTAATGCCTTATTTGTGAAGGGCTCAAAATGTCTCTTCGGAGTACAGAAGGTTTCCTTTTTGGGTTTTATTTTTTCTCCTTCTACTATTGAGATGGACCCAGTCAAGGTCCAGGCTATTCATGACTGGACTCAGCCTACATCTGTTAAGAGTCTTCAGAAGTTCTTGGGTTTTGCTAATTTTTACCGTCGCTTCATTGCTAATTTTTCTGGCGTGGTTAAACCCTTGACGGATTTGACCAAGAAGGGTTCTGATGTGACTAATTGGTCTCCTGCGGCCGTGGAAGCCTTTCGGGAGCTGAAGCACCGGTTTTCTTCGGCTCCAGTTTTGTGTCAGCCTGATGTCTCTCTTCCTTTTCAGGTCGAGGTTGATGCTTCTGAGATTGGAGCAGGGGCTGTTTTGTCGCAGAGAAGCTCTGATTGCTCTGTGATGAAGCCTTGTGCTTTCTTTTCAAGAAAATTTTTGCCTGCCAAGCGGAATTATGATGTTGGTAATCGGGAGTTGTTGGTTATGAAGTGGGCTGGTTGAAGGACATTAACCTGTTTTGTAGAAAGCTTAAATGGAGAAAATTTTTTATGCATAATAACCAAGCTGATTGTGAAAGAATGGGTCTTGGCAATGAGGACATGGAGGGATACATGGCCCTGGTCGGACTGCGGGAGGAAAATAGTTCTGGTATTGGTTCAGGTCCATATACCAAATTAAAAAACAAGAGTAAGAAAATGCCACCACAAGGTGATATCACAAGTATAGATATATTTCTAAAACTTGTTGAGAGAGATCTGCGGAAAATTCCCGTGGGGCCTGATGGGTCAAATTTATCGGAGGGTGAGCAGGAGGCATTATTGAGATTAATGAAAACTAATGACCTGATTATTAAGCCCTCCGATAAAGGGGGCAATTTGGTAATCATGACAGTACAGGATTATTCGAAGATGTGCTATGCTATCTTATGCGATTCATGTACATATGAAATTTTACAATCTGATCCTTCTGTATCATATAAAAAGGAACTAGAAAGCCTCCAGATAACAGCGAAGATGAATAATCTAATCTCTGTTGTGAACACTGTGTGAGTTCTCTGTTTTGTCTCCCTCTAGTGGCCTTTTTGTTTTACTGCGGCTCTTTGGCTGGAATCAGCTGTTTCGTTACTTGCTATTCAGGTTTGCTATTTAGCTCACCTGGACCATTATTCCTTGCCTGCTGTCAATGTCTTCAGTGCTATTTTGGAGCTCTCCTGCAGTCCTTCCTTATCAGTCTCTTCAAGAGAAGCTAAGTTTTGCTTGGTTCATTTTTGACCATCAGTGGTCATATGTTTCTTGCTTTATTTTTGTTTCTTGTCCAGCTTGCTAATATGTGATTTCCTTGCTTGCTGGTAGCTCTAGGGGGCTGAGTTTCTCCCCTCACACCGTTAGTTGGTGTGGGGGTTCTTGTATTCTCAGCGTGGATATTTTGCATAGGGTTTTTAACTGACCGCACAGTTCCCTATCTGTCTTCTGCTATCTAGTATTAGAGGGCCTCATTTGCTGAATCTGTTTTCATTCTACGTTTGTGTTTTCCCCTTACCTCACCGTTATTATTTGTTGGGGGCTTTCTATATCTTTGGGGTGATTTCTCTTGAGGCAAGTGAGGTCTTACTTTCCCTCCAGGAGTAGATAGTTTCTCAGGCTGCGTTGAGATGTCCAGGAATTTAGGTACGTTCACCGGCTACCTTTAGTGTGTTGGTTAGGATCAGGTTTGCGGTCAGTCCAGTTACCACCTCCCTAGAGCTCGTGTCTAAGTTCATATACTTACCGTATTTTCTGGTGTATAAGACGACTGGGCATATAAGACGACCCCCAACTTTTCCATATAAAATATGGAGTTTGGGATATGCCCGCTGTATAAGACGGGGGTCATCTTATACGCCCAGTCATCTTATACAGCGTGTGGTTCCCAGGGTCTGAAGGAGAGGAGACTCTCCTTCAGGCCCTGGGATCCATATTCATGTTAAAAATAAAGAATAAAAATAAAAAATATGTATATACTCACCCCTCCGAGAAGCCTGGCTCTAACCGGTGTAAGCGTCTGCCTCCGTTCCTAAGAATTGCAGCATGAAGGACCCTTGATGACGTCACGGTCAGGTGACTGGCCTGTGATTGGTCCGTGACCGCTCATGTGACCAGTCACCTGACCGTGACGTCATCGAAGGTCCTTCACGCTCTGCAATTCTTAGGAACGGAGGCAGACGCTTACACCGGTGACAGCCAGGCTTCTCGGAGGGGTGAGTATATACATATTTTTTATTTTTATTCTTTATTTGTAACATGAATATGGATCCCAAGGCCTGAAGGAGAGTCTCCTCTCCTTCAGACCCTGGGAACATCCAGGATCGCTCCCTGCACACGCCGTACCCGGCGTATAAGACGACCCCCGACTTTTGGGACAATTTTTAGGGGGTTAAAAAGTCATCTTATACGCCGGAAAATACGGTAGCTAGTCCGTTTTGCGATCCTCAGCCACTAGGATCATAACAAATCTCTAAAAATGAATTTGATTTTCTTTTACCGAGTCACCCTCTTATTGCCACTTTTTATACAACTCCTAAAGTGCATAAAGGATTAGACCCACTAAAAGGTTGCCCGATAGTCTCTGGGTCTGAATCACTAACTCAAAACTGTGGTATCTATATAGATGAAATACTGAGACCATTTGTGTTGACCCTTCCATCATACATCAGAGACACCTCAGATTTGCTCCTCAAATTGGAGGGGATTCATCTTGCTGAGGGTTCCTTCTTAGCCTCTATAGACGTTGAAGCCCTATATAGTAATATCCCGCACAATCTGGGCCTGAAGGCAGTACAGTACTTCTTGAAAACAAGAACAGTCCAATGTGCAGCACATAGTTGTTTTGTACTAGACCTCCTACATTTCACACTCACAAAAAACTACTTTATCTTTGACAGGAAGTACTTCCACCAGCTCAGGGGCACAGCGATGGGGAGTCCCTGCGCCCCATCGTATGCCAATCTGTTCCTGGGCTGGTGGGAGGAAACCATTGTCTTTGCCGATGAAGTGAGTTGGTGGCATCAATATGTGGGGGTCTGGTACAGATTTATAGATGACATCTTTGTTATCTGGCAGGGCACACGGGAGTCATTTGATGACAACACGATTGGGATGAAATTTACATCTGAAATCAATCAGGAAGTGCTACCATTCTTGGACGTGAGTGTCGAAAAAAATGCAGATGGCTCACTGGTAACGCAGATCTTTCGTAAACCTGCGAGTAGTAATAGTTTACTTAGATGGGAGAGTCACCATCCGAGAGCCCTTAAGCGGGGCATCCCTAAGGGCCAATTTTTGAGGCTTAGAAGGAATTGCTCTGATGTAAACACATTCAGTAAACAATCAGGTGATATGAAACGGCGGTTTGGGGAAAAAGGGTATCCTAGAGGTATTATAGAGTCAGCATTCAAACATGCCCTCTCACAAGATAGAGGCACTCTATTGCAGTCTCAGATTAAGGGATGTGGGACTGATACAGAGACAACGAGGATTGTTATGATCCCAATGGCAGGGGACCTCAAAGATTACAGCAAAGTCTGCAAAACATAAATACCAGCTCATAGGGAAGTGGTAACTAGGCTGACCATATACCTATACTAACAGCAGCCGGGGAACGTGCCTACGTTGATTCTAGACGTCTCGCGCCAGCCGGAGAACTAACTACCCCTATCAGGGAAAATAAGACCTCTCTTGCCTCCAGAGAAAAGACCCCAAAGTAATACAAGCCCCCAACAAATAATAACGGTGAGGTAAGAAGAAAAGACAAACGTAAGAATGAACTAGATTTAGCAAAGAGAGGCCCACTGACTAATAGCAGAATATAGTAAGAAGACTTATATGGTCAGCAAAAAACCCTGCAAAAATATCCACGCTGAATATCCAAGAACCCCCAAACCGACTGACGGTGTGGGGGGAGAATATCAGCCCCCCTAGAGCTTCCAGCAATAACAGGAATCACATATTGTACAAGCTGGACAAAAAATAAGAACAATGCAAATGATCAAGAGTACGAAAGCAGGACTTAGCTTATCTTGCAAAGAACCAGGACCTGAAGACAGGAGCAAACAGAAGTGAACTGATTACAACGAAGCCAGGCACTGGACTGAGAATCCAGGAAGTTTAAATAGCAACACCCCAGGCCTAACGAAGCAGGTGAGCACAAACCTGGTAAAAGACAATCCAAGCGCCAAATCACTAGTGACCACAAGAGGGAGCCAAAAAGTATAGTTCACAACAGTACCCCCCCTTTAAGGAGGGGTCACCGAACCCTCACCAAGACCACCAGGGCGACCAGGATGAGCAGCGTGGAAGGCACGAACCAAATCGGCCGCATGAACATCAGAGGCGGCCACCCAGGAATTATCCTCCTGACCATAGCCCTTCCATTTGACCAAATACTGGAGCCTCCGTCTAGAGAGATGAGAATCCAAGATCTTCTCCACCACGTACTCCAACTCGCCCTCAACCAACACCGGAGCAGGAGGCTCAACAGCAGGAACCACAGGCACAACGTACCACCGTAACAAAGACCTATGGAACTTGTTGTGAATGGCAAATGACACCGGAAGATCCAAACGAAAAGAAACCGGGTAAAGAACTTCCAAAATTTTATAAGGACCAATAAAGCGAGGCTTAAACTTAGGAGAGGAAACCTTCAGAGGGACATACCGAGAAGACAACCAAACCAAATCCCCAACACGAAGTCGGGGGCCCACACCGGCGGCGGTTGGCAAAACGCTGAGCCTTCTCCTGTGACAACTTCAAGTTGTCCACCACATGATTCCAAATCCGCTGCAACCTATCCACCATGGAATCCACCCCAGGACAGTCAGAAGACTCAACATGACCCGAGGAGAAACGAGGATGAAAACCAGAGTTGCAGAAGAATGGCGAAACCAAAGTAGCGGAACTAGCCCGATTATTAAGGGCAAACTCCGCCAATGGCAAGAAGGTCACCCAATCATCCTGGTCCGCAGAAACAAAACATCTCAAATAAGCCTCCAGTGTCTGATTAGTTCGCTCCGTTTGACCATTAGTCTGAGGATGGAAGGCAGATGAAAACGACAAATCAATGCCCATCTTAGCACAAAAAGATCGCCAGAATCTGGACACAAACTGGGATCCTCTGTCGGACACGATATTCTCCGGAATGCTGTGCAAACGAACCACATTCTGAAAAAACAAAGGAACCAGATCGGAAGAGGAAGGCAACTTAGGCAAGGGTACCAAATGGACCATCTAGGAAAAACGATCACACACCACCCAGATGACAGACATTCCCCGAGACACCGGAAGATCAGAAATGAAATCCATGGAAATGTGCGTCCAAGGCCTCTTCGGGACGGGCAAGGGCAAAAGCAACCCGCTAGCACGAGAACAACAAGGCTTAGCCCGAGCACAAGTCCCGCAGGACTGCACAAATGACCGCACATCCCGTGACAAGGAAGGCCACCAAAAGGACCTAGCCACCAAATCTCGGGTACCAAAAATTCCCGGATGCCATGCCAACACCGAGGAATGAACCTCGGAAATGACTCTGCTGGTCCATTTATCAGGAACAAACAGTCTGTCGGGTGGACACGAGTCAGGTCTACCAGCCTGAATGATAACATATAGAAAAGGTCGGTCCCTAAAGGACAACTTGGTTCATAGCCATTTTAAAAGACCGGCCCCGGAGGGCACATGGCTGGATAGAAAAACCTTTGGTTTTTTTAAATGTGGGAGCTGCGTGAACTGTAAATTCATGAAACCGTGTAAATATATAGTTAGTTCATCTACTGGGAAAAAGTTTTTCCTGCGTGACTTTTCTAATTGTAAAACTACTGGCTTGGTCTATATTGCCACATGTAGCTGTCCCAAGGACTACGTTGGCAAAACAAAGAGGGAGTTCAGGAGGAGAGTAGGAGAGCATTTAGGGGATATCAGGCATGCACGAGATACCCCTTTAGCTAGACACATGAACGAGGTGCATCAGGGAAATACTAAGGAGATGTCATTTAGTACTATAGAAGTCTATACACCAAATCCGAGAGGTGGAGACTTTGACAGGGTACTGTTGCAAAAAGAATGTGCATGGATCCATCGGATGAATTGTATTGCACCGCTGGGACTCAATGAAAACTTATCTTATGCATGCTTTTTATAATCATATATTTCCCCTGTATTACATCTCCTCCTAGCTACTATTTCCCTCTTCAATATTAGTGGGTCGGAGAAAAGTAAGCCTCCTTCTCTCACTCTTGTCCGTTGTGTTTGAGATGATTGTGCACCTGATTATTGGTTATTAGTTCTTGCAGTGCTACTAATGCGGACCCTGGTGTTACAGGGAACACAGTATTTACTGTGAATATTGGGAAATCATCATTACATTCGCTTATATCTATAACCGCTGTTTATTGTATATCCACCTCCCACATTTATGCACATTTTCAATTGGTTGTGAATATACCACCTTTAGCACTACTGATTGAGCCCCACAATATACCTATGCCTGCAATTAGGTAAAAATAAGAAAATAACAAAATGAAATCATATAATATGATATAACCTAGTGACTAAGTGCACGGGTGTTTAGAGATAGTTGTTGTGAATTCTGCCCTTGGGCTCACTCCGGTGGTTGTTGGTGGTAGTGCAGTTGTCTTGGGGTTGTAATCTGGGCAGGTGTTTCTGCTGACTGCAGCTCTATTAGGTATTTAGGTGTGCAGGATCCATGAGTCTGTGCCAGTTGTCCATTGTACTTGGAGGGATTGCATCTCTCTCTGGCTCCTCATGCCCTGCTGCAAATTTACCTAAGATAAGTGTATGGTTTTTTGTCTCTGTGCACGCATGCAGTGTGCTTTGCAATTCAGTGCAATTTATTGTGTTTTTGTCCAGCTTAGACTTTGTTTGGATTTTTCAGTCATGCTGGATTCTCAGGAGATGCAGATATACTTTCTATGTCTTTAGTTAGATGTGGAATATTTGTATTATCTGCTGTGGATGTTTTTAGGATTTTAATACTGACCGCTTAGAATTCTGTCCTATCCTTTTCTATTTAGCTAGAAGTGCCTCTTTTGCTAAATCCTGTTTTTCTGCCTGCGTGTGTCTTTCCTCTTATACTCACAGTCAATATTTGTGGGGGGCTGCCTATCCTTTGGGGTTCTGCTCTGAGGCAAGATAGAATTCCCATTTCCATCTATAGGGGTATTTAGTCCTCCGGCTGTGTCGAGATGTCTAGGACGTGTTAGGTACATCCCACGGCTACTTCTAGTTGCGGTGTTAGATTAGGGTTTGCGGTCAGTACAGGTACCACCTACTCCTAGAAAGTCTCTCATGTGGCTCCAAGGTTACCAGATCATAACAGTACAACTGGCCAACAATGAGTTAAATGCATCTCAGAAGAAGGGAAGAAAGAGCCATTTTTTTTTCTGTAGCCTGTTTTGTCTTTTCTTCCCTCTTTTCCTCTGGGTGACTGAGGAGTCTTGTGCTAGCATGGATGTTCAGGGATTAGTTTCTCGTGTAGACCAGCTTGCTGCTAGGGTACAGGGTATTTCTGATTATAATGCTCAGACTCCACTTTTAGAGCCTAGGATTCCTACTCCTGATTTGTTTTTTGGGGACAGGTTCAAATTTTTGAGTTTTAAAAACAACTGTAAACTGTTTTTTGCTCTGAAGCTTCGTTCCTCTGGTGATCCCATTCAGCAGATTAAAATTGTCATCTCCCTGCTGCGTGGTGACCATCAGGATTGGGCATTTTCCCTGGAATCTGGGAATCCGGCCTTGCTTAATGTAGATGCCTTTTTTCAGGCTCTAGGATTATTATATGATGAACCAAATTCTGTGGATCAAGCGGAGAAGATCTTGTTGGCCCTGTCTCAGGGTCAAGAAGCGGCAGAATTGTATTGTCAGAAATTTAGAAAATGGTCTGTGCTGACTAAATGGAATGAGGATGCTTTGGCGGCAATTTTCAGAAAGGGTCTTTCTGAATCTGTTAAAGATGTTATGGTGGGGTTTCCCACGCCTGTTGGTCTGAGTGATTCTATGTCTCTGGCCATTCAGATCGATCGTCGCTTGCGGGAGCGCAGAACTGTGCGCGCTGTGGCGTTGTCCTCAGAGCAGATGCCTGAGCCTATGCAGTGTGATAGGATTCTGTCTAGAACGGAACAACAAGGATTCAGACGTCAGAATAGGTTGTGTTTTTATTGTGGCGATGCTTCTCATGTCATTTCAGTCTGCCCAAAGCGTACAAAGAGAATCGCTAGTTCAGTTACCATCGGAACTGTACAACCTAAATTTCTGTTATCTGTGACCTTGATCTGCTCATTGTCGTCATTTTCTGTCATGGCGTTTGTGGATTCAGGCGCCGCTTTGAACTTAATGGACTTTGAATTTGCCAGGCGTTGTGGTTTCCCCTTGCAGTCTTTGCAGAACCCTATTCCTTTAAGGGGCATTGATGCTACACCTTTGGCTAAAAATAAACCCCAGTTTTGGACACAGGTGACCATATGCATGGCGCCAGCCCATCAGGAAGATTGTCGTTTTCTGGTGTTGCATAATTTGCATGATGCTATTGTGCTGGGGTTTCCATGGTTGCAGATACATAATCCTGTGTTGGATTGGAAGTCTATGTCTGTGACTAGTTGGGGTTGTCAGGGGGTTCATAATGACGTTCCTGTGATGTCAATCTCCTCTTCCTCCTCTTCTGAAGTTCCAGAGTTTTTGTCTGATTTTCAGGATGTATTCGATGAGCCCAAGTCCAGTTCCCTTCCACCGCATAGGGACTGTGATTGTGCTATTGACTTGATTCCAGGCTGTAAGTTTCCTAAGGGCCGACTTTTCAACCTGTCTGTGCCGGAACATACCGCCACGCGGAGTTATGTTAAGGAGTCTTTGGAGAAAGGGCATATTCGGCCATCTTCTTCACCGTTGGGAGCGGGATTTTTTTTTGTTGCTAAGAAGGATGGCTCCTTGAGACCCTGTATTGATTATCGCCTCTTGAATAAGATCACGGTCAAGTTTCAATACCCTTTACCTTTGCTTCCCGATTTGTTTGCCAGGATTAAGGGGGCTAGTTGGTTTACTAAAATTGACCTTCGGGGGGCATATAATCTTGTTCATATTAAGCAGGGTGACGAATGGAAAACTGCGTTTAATACGCTCAAAGGCCATTTTGAATACCTTGTGATGCCATTCGGGCTCTCTAATGCTCCATCTGTTTTTCAGTCCTTCATGCATGATATCTTCCGGAATTATCTTGATAAATTCATGATTGTATATTTGGATGACATCTTAATTTTTTCCGATGATTGGGAGTCTCATGTGAAACAGGTCAGGATGGTATTTCAGATCCTTCGTGACAATGCTTTGTTTGTGAAGGGGTCTAAATGTCTCTTTGGAGTGCAGAAGGTTTCTTTTTTGGGCTTCATTTTTTCTCCCTCATCTATAGAGATGGATCCGGTTAAGGTTCAGGCCATTCATGATTGGATTCAGCCCACATCCGTGAAGAGCCTTCAGAAATTTTTGGGCTTTGCTAATTTTTATCACCGTTTTATTGCTAACTTCTCCAGTGTGGTTAAACCCCTGACCGATTTGACGAAGAAAGGCGCTGATGTAACGAATTGGTCCTCTGTGGCTGTCTCTGCCTTTCAGGAGCTTAAACGCCGATTTACTTCTGCCCCGGTGTTGCGTCAGCCAGATGTTTCTCTTCCGTTTCAGGTTGAGGTTGATGCTTCTGAGATTGGGGCAGGGGCTGTTTTGTCTCAGAGGAATTCTGATGGTTCCTTGATGAAACCGTGTGCCTTCTTTTCCCGTAAGTTTTCGCCTGCTGAACGCAATTATGATGTCGGCAATCGGGAGTTGTTGGCTATGAAGTGGGCGTTTGAGGAATGGCGACATTGGCTTGAGGGAGCCAAGCACCGTATTGTGGTCTTGACCGATCATAAAAATCTGATTTACCTCGAATCTGCCAAACGGCTGAATCCTAGACAAGCTCGATGGTCCCTGTTTTTCTCCCGTTTTGATTTCGTGGTTTCGTATCTTCCGGGTTCTAAGAATATTAAGGCTGATGCCCTCTCTAGGAGTTTTTTGCCTGATTCTCCTGAGGTACTTGAGCCGGTCGGCATTATGAAGGAAGGGGTGGTCCTTTCTGCCATTTTTTCCTGATTTGCGACGGGTTCTGCAGGAATTTCAGGCTGACAAACCTGACCGCTGTCCAGTGGGGAAACTGTTTGTTCCTGATAGATGGACTAGTAGAGTGATTTCTGAGGTTCATTGTTCTGTGTTGTCTGGCCATCCTGGTATTTTTGGTACCAGAGATTTGGTTGGTAGGTCCTTTTGGTGGCCTTCTTTGTCGCGTGATGTGCATTCTTTTGTGCAGTCCTGTGGGACTTGTGCGCGGGCTAAGCCTTGTTGTTCCCGTGCTAGTGGGTTGCTTTTGCCTTTGCCGGTCCCTGAGAGGCCCTGGACGCATATTTCTATGGATTTTATTTCAGATCTTCCAGTTTCCCAGAGGATGTCGGTTATCTGGGTGGTTTGTGACCAGTTTTCTAAGATGGTTCATTTGGTGCCTTTGCCTAAATTGCCTTCCTCTTCTGATTTGGTTCCGTTGTTTTTTCAGCATGTTGTTCGTTTGCATGGTATTCCGGAGAATATTGTGTCTGACAGAGGTTCCCAGTTTGTTTCTATGTTTTGGCGGGCCTTTTGTGCTAGGCTGGGCATTGATTTGTCTTTTTCTTCCGTATTTCATCCTCAGACAAATGGCCAGACCGAGCGAAGTAATCAGACTTTGGAAACTTATTTGAGATGCTTTGTGTCTGCTGATCAGGATGATTGGGTGGCTTTCTTGTCATTGGCCGAGTTTGCCCTTAATAATCGGGCTAGTTCGGCTACCTTGGTTTCGCCCTTCTTTTGTAATTTTGGTTTTCATCCTCGTTTTTCTTCGGGGTAGGTTGAGCCTTCTGATTGTCCTGGTGTGGATTCTGTGGTTGACAGGTTGCAGCAGATTTGGGCTCATGTGGTGGACAATTTGGTGTTGTCTCAGGAGGAGGCTCAGCGTTTTGCTAACCGTCGTCGGTGTGTTGGTTCCCGGCTTCGGGTTGGGGATTTGGTCTGGTTGTCTTCCCGTCATGTTCCTATGAAGGTTTCTTCCCCTAAGTTTAAGCCTCGGTTTATTGGTCCTTATAGGATTTCTGAGATTATCAATCCTGTGTCTTTTCGTTTGGTCCTTCCGGCCTCTTTTGCCATCCATAATGTTTTCCATAGATCTTTGTTGCGGAAATATGTGGTGCCCGTTGTTCCCTCTGTTGATCCTCCTGCTCCTGTGTTGGTTGATGGGGAGTTGGAGTATGTGGTTGAGAAGATTTTGGGTTCTCGCTTTTCGAGGTGGAGGCTTCAGTACCTTGTCAAATGGAAGGGTTATGGCCAGGAGGATAATTCTTGGGTTTTTGCCTCTGATGTCCATGCTGCTGATTTGGTCCGTGCCTTTCATCTGGCTCGTTCTGATCGGCCTGGGGGCTCTGGTGAGGGTTCGGTGACCCCTCTTCAAGGGGGGTGGTACTGTTGTGAATTCTGCTCTTGGGCTCACTCCGGTGGATGTTGGTGGTAGTGCAGTTGTCTTGGGGTTGTAATCCGGGCAGGTGTTTCTGCTGATTGCAGCTCTATTAGGTATTTAGGTGTGCAGGATCCATGAGTCTGTGCCAGTTGTCCATTGTACTTGGAGGGATTGCATCTCTCTCTGGCTCCTCATGCCCTGCTGCAAATTTAGCTAAGATAAGTGTATGGTTTTTTGTCTCTGTGCACGCATGCAGTGTGCTTTGCAATTCAGTGCAATTTATTGTGTTTTTGTCCAGCTTAGACTTTGTTTGGATTTTTCAGTCATGCTGGATTCTCAGGAGATGCAGATATACTTTCTATGTCTTTAGTTAGAGTGGAATATTTGTATTATCTGCTGTGGATGTTTTTAGGATTTTAATACTGACCGCTTAGAATTCTGTCCTATCCTTTTGTTGTGAATTTGCTTTTTGCTCCCTCTAGTGGTTACTAGTTTTTTGACTCTGGTTTTTCTGTCATTCCTTTTATCCGCACCTGGGTCGTTAGTTAGGGGTGTTGCTATATAAGCTCCCTGGACCTTCAGTTCAATGCCTGGCAACATAGTTATCAGAGCTAGTCTGCTGTGCTCTTGTCTACTGTTCCTGGTTCCAGTTATATCAGCTAAGTCTGCCTTTTGCTTTTTGCTATTTGTTTTGGTTTTGTATTTTTGTCCAGCTTGTTCCAAATCTGTATCCTGACCTTTGCTGGAAGCTCTAGGGGGCTGGTGTTCTCCCCCCGGACCGTTAGACGGTTCGGGGGTTCTTGAATTTCCAGTGTGGATTTTGATAGGGTTTTTGTTGACCATATAAGTTACCTTTTCTTTATTCTGCTATCAGTAAGCGGGCCTCTCTGTGCTAAACCTGGTTCATTTCTGTGTTTGTCATTTCCTCTTACCTCACCGTCATTATTTGTGGGGGGCTTCTATCCAGCTTTGGGGTCCCCTTCTCTGGAGGCAAGAAAGGTCTTTGTTTTCCTCTACTAGGGGTAGCTAGATTCTCCGGCTGGCGCGTGTCATCTAGAATCAACGTAGGAATGATCCCCGGCTACTTCTAGTGTTGGCGTTAGGAGTAGATATATGGTCAACCCAGTTACCACTGCCCTATGAGCTGGATTTTTATATTCTGCAGACTTCCACGTTCCTCTGAGACCCTCGCCATTGGGGTCATAACAGTTTGCCAGGCCAATATTAAATGTTTAATGCATTGCAGAAGAGGGATTATAAGAAAGAAGATTCTGAGTTTTTTTTTTTTTCTTCTTCCCCTTTACCTCAGAGTGGCTATGCTTGCTGCAGACATGAATGTCCAGACCTTGATTACAAGTGTGGACCAGCTGGCTACTCGTGTGCAGGGCATACAAGACTATGTTATCAGAAATCCTAGGTCAGAACCTAAAATACCGATTCCTGAACTGTTTTCCGGAGACAGGTTTAAGTTTAGGAATTTCGTGAATAATTGTAAATTGTTTTTGTCCCTGAGACCCTGTTCATCTGGAGATTCTGCTCAGCAAGTAAAAATTGTGATTTCGTTCTTACGGGGCGACCCTCAGGATTGGGCTTTTTCGCTGGCGCCAGGAGATCCGGCATTGGCTGATCTTGATGCGTTTTTTCTGGCGCTCGGTTTACTTTATGAGGAACCCAATCTTGAGATTCAGGCAGAAAAGGCCTTGCTGGCTATGTCTCAGGGGCAGGACGAGGCTGAAGTGTATTGCCAAAAATTTCGGAAATGGTCCGTGCTGACACATTGGAACGAGTGTGCACTGGCCGCTAATTTTAGAAATGGCCTTTCTGAAGCCATTAAGAATGTTATGGTGGGTTTTCCCATTCCCACAGGTCTGAATGATACTATGGCACTGGCTATTCAAATTGACCGGCGGTTGCGGGAGCGCAAAACCGCAAATTCCCTCATGGTGTTGTCTGAACAGACACCTAATTCGGTGCAATGTGATAGAAAAACCGCAAATTCCCTCATGGTGTTGTCTGAACAGACACCTGATTTAATGCAATGTGATAGAATCCTGACTAGAAATGAGCGGAAAATTCATAGACGCCGGAATGGCTTGTGCTACTACTGTGGTGATTCTACACATGTTATCTCAGCATGCTCTAAACGTATAGCTAAGGTTGTTAGTCCTGTCACCGTTGGTAATTTGCAACCTAAATTTATTCTGTCTGTAACTTTGATTTGCTCACTGTCATCTTATCCTGTCATGGCGTTTGTAGATTCAGGTGCTGCCCTGAGTCTCATGGATCTCTCATTTGCTAAGCGCTGTGGTTTTACTCTTGAACCATTAGAAAATCCTATTCCTCTTAGGGGTATTGATGCTACACCATTGGCAGCAAATAAACCGCAGTATTGGACACAGGTTACCATGTGCATGACTCCTGAACACCGCGAGGTGATACGTTTCCTGGTTTTACATAAAATGCATGATTTGGTTGTTTTAGGGCTGCCATGGTTACAGACCCATAATCCAGTCCTGGACTGGAAGGCTATGTCAGTCTCAAGTTGGGGCTGTCGTGGTATTCATGGGGATTCCCTGCCTGTGTCTATTGCTTCTTCTACGCCTTCGGAAGTTCCGGAGTATTTGTCTGATTATCAGGATGTCTTCAGTGAGTCTGAGTCCAGTGCACTGCCTCCTCATAGGGACTGTGACTGTGCTATAGATTTGATCCCAGGCAGTAAATTTCCTAAGGGAAGACTGTTTAATCTGTCGGTACCTGAACATACCGCTATGCGTTCATATATCAAGGAGTCTCTGGAGAAAGGACATATTCGTCCGTCTTCTTCCCCTCTTGGTGCGGGATTCTTTTTTGTGGCAAAAAAGGACGGATCTTTGAGACCTTGTATTGATTATCGGCTTTTAAATAAGATCACTGTCAAATTTCAGTATCCTTTACCGCTGTTGTCTGACTTGTTTGCCCGGATTAAGGGTGCCAAGTGGTTCACCAAGATAGACCTTCGTGGTGCGTACAACCTTGTGCGCATTAAGCAAGGTGATGAATGGAAAACCGCATTCAATACGCCCGAAGGTCATTTTGAGTACTTGGTGATGCCTTTTGGGCTCTCCAATGCGCCTTCAGTTTTTCAGTCCTTTATGCATGACATTTTCCGGAAGTATCTGGATAAATTTTTGATTGTTTATCTGGATGATATTTTGTTTTTTTCTGATAATTGGGATTCGCATGTGGAGCAGGTCAGGTTGGTCTTTAAAATTTTGCGTGAAAATTCTTTGTTTGTCAAGGGCTCAAAGTGTCTCTTTGGTGTACAGAAGGTTCCCTTTCTGGGGTTCATTTTTTCCCCTTCTGCTGTGGAGATGGACCCAGTCAAGGTCCGAGCTATTCTTGATTGGACTCAGCCCTCGTCAGTTAAGAGTCTTCAGAAGTTCTTGGGCTTTGCTAACTTCTACCGTCGTTTTATCGCTAATTTTTCTAGCATTGTGAAACCTTTGACGGATATGACCAAGAAGGGCTCCGATGTAGCTAACTGGGCTCCTGCTGCCATGGAGGCTTTCCAGGAGTTGAAACGCCGGTTTACTTCGGCGCCTGTTTTGTGCCAGCCAGACGTCTCACTTCCCTTTCAGGTTGAGGTGGATGCTTCGGAGATTGGGGCAGGGGCCGTTTTGTCGCAGAGAGGCCCTGGTTGCTCTGTTATGAAACCTTGTGCCTTTTTCTCTAGGAAGTTTTCGCCTGCCGAGCGAAATTATGATGTGGGCAATCGGGAGTTGTTGGCCATGAAATGGGCATTTGAGGAGTGGCGTCATTGGCTCGAGGGTGCTAAGCATCGTGTGGTGGTCTTGACTGATCACAAAAATCTGATGTATCTCGAGTCTGCTAAACGCCTTAATCCGAGACAGGCCCGCTGGTCATTGTTTTTCTCCCGCTTTGATTTTGTTGTCTCGTATTTACCAGGTTCAAAGAATGTGAAGGCCGATGCTCTTTCTAGGAGCTTTGTGCCTGATGCTCCTGGAGTCGCTGATCCTGTTGGTATTCTTAAAGATGGAGTTATCTTGTCAGCTATTTCTCCGGATCTGCGACGTGTGTTGCAGAGATTTCAGGCTGATAGGCCTGAGTCTTGTCCACCTGACAGACTGTTTGTCCCGGATAAGTGGACCAGCAGAGTCATTTCCGAGGTTCATTCCTCGGTGTTGGCAGGTCACCCGGGAATTTTTGGCACCAGAGATCTGGTGGCCAGGTCCTTTTGGTGGCCTTCCTTGTCAAGGGATGTGCGGTCATTTGTGCAGTCCTGTGGGACTTGTGCTCGAGCTAAGCCTTGCTGTTCTCGTGCCAGCGGTTTGCTCTTGCCCTTGCCTGTCCCGAAGAGACCTTGGACACATATCTCCATGGATTTCATTTCTGATCTTCCGCTATCTCAGGGCATGTCCGTTATCTGGGTGATATGTGATCGCTTCTCCAAGATGGTCCATTTGGTTCCTTTGCCTAAGCTGCCTTCCTCTTCCGATCTGGTTCCTGTGTTTTTCCAGAACGTGGTTCGTTTGCACGGCATCCCTGAGAATATTGTGTCAGACAGAGGATCCCAGTTCGTTTCCAGGTTCTGGCGATCCTTTTGTAGTAGGATGGGCATTGATTTGTCGTTTTCGTCTGCTTTCCATCCTCAGACTAATGGACAGACGGAGCGAACCAATCAGACTTTGGAGGCTTATTTGAGGTGTTTTGTCTCTGCTGATCAGGACGATTGGGTGACATTCTTGCCGTTGGCTGAGTTTGCCCTTAATAATCGGGCTAGTTCCGCCACCTTGGTTTCACCTTTTTTCTGCAACTCTGGTTTCCATCCTCGCTTTTCTTCGGGTCATGTGGAGCCTTCTGACTGTCCTGGGGTGGATTCTGTGGTGGATAGGTTGCAGCAGATCTGGAATCATGTGGTGGACAACTTGAAGTTGTCACAGGAGAAGGCTCAGCGCTTTGCCAACCGCCGCCGCGGTGTGGGTCCCCGACTACGCGTTGGGGATTTGGTATGGCTTTCTTCCCGCTTTGTTCCTATGAAGGTCTCCTCTCCCAAATTTAAACCTCGTTTTATTGGGCCTTACAAGATATTGGAAATCCTTAATCCTGTATCTTTCCGTCTGGATCTTCCTGTGTCGTTTGCTATTCACAATGTATTTCATAGGTCCTTGTTGCGGCGGTACATTGTGCCTGTAGTTCCTTCTGCTGAGCCTCCTGCTCCGGTGTTGGTTGAGGGCGAGTTGGAGTACGTGGTGGAGAAGATCTTGGATTCTCGCCTCTCCAGGCGGAGGCTTCAGTACCTAGTCAAGTGGAAGGGCTATGGTCAGGAGGATAATTCCTGGGTGGTCGCCTCTGATGTTCATGCGGCCGATTTAGTTCGTGCCTTTCATGCCGCTCATCCTGATCGCCCTGGTGGTCGTGGTGAGGGTTCGGTGACCCCTCACTAAGGGGGGGGTACTGTTGTGAATTTGCTTTTTGCTCCCTCTAGTGGTTACTAGTTTTTTGACTCTGGTTTTTCTGTCATTCCTTTTATCCGCACCTGGGTCGTTAGTTAGGGGTGTTGCTATATAAGCTCCCTGGACCTTCAGTTCAATGCCTGGCAACGTAGTTATCAGAGCTAGTCTGCTGTGCTCTTGTCTACTGTTCCTGGTTCCAGTTATATCAGCTAAGTCTGCCTTTTGCTTTTTGCTATTTGTTTTGGTTTTGTATTTTTGTCCAGCTTGTTCCAAATCTGTATCCTGACCTTTGCTGGAAGCTCTAGGGGGCTGGTGTTCTCCCCCCGGACCGTTAGACGGTTCGGGGGTTCTTGAATTTCCAGTGTGGATTTTGATAGGGTTTTTGTTGACCATATAAGTTACCTTTTCTTTATTCTGCTATCAGTAAGCGGGCCTCTCTGTGCTAAACCTGGTTCATTTATGTGTTTGTCATTTCCTCTTACCTCACCGTCATTATTTGTGGGGGGCTTCTATCCAGCTTTGGGGTCCCCTTCTCTGGAGGCAAGAAAGGTCTTTGTTTTCCTCTACTAGGGGTAGCTAGATTCTCCGGCTGGCGCGTGTCATCTAGAATCAACGTAGGAATGATCCCCGGCTACTTCTAGTGTTGGCGTTAGGAGTAGATATATGGTCAACCCAGTTACCACTGCCCTATGAGCTGGATTTTTATATTCTGCAGACTTCCACGTTCCTCTGAGACCCTCGCCATTGGGGTCATAACACCTTTTCTATTTAGCTAGAAGTGCCTCTTTTGCTAAATCCTGTTTTTCTGCCTGCGTGTGTCTTTCCTCTTATACTCACAGTTAATATTTGTGGGGGGCTGCCTATCCTTTGGGGTTCTGCTCTGAGGCAAGATAGAATTCCCATTTCCATCTATAGGGGTATTTAGTCCTCCGTCTGTGTCGAGATGTCTAGGACGTGTTAGGTACATCCCACGGCTACTTCTAGTTGCGGTGTTAGATTAGGGTTTGCGGTCAGTACAGGTACCACCTACTCCTGAGAAAGTCTCTCATGCGGCTCCAAGGTCACCAGATCATAACAGATAGTGGCCAGTAGAACTCAGTGGCGGTGTCATCTTTGCTTTGCTGTGTCTAGCAGTTGGTGTGATGATTAATAGATTCGCATTAAAGACAGAAGTGGTGATGAGATCCAAAGATGTGCTACCAAATGTATTATGCATAATTTACTATTTATTAGGTGGTAATCACAGGGCACTGTGATTAGTTTGGACAGATGCTACTCTATAAGTATTGTGTGCCACACAGACTCCTGATGCAGTGCCAGTTTTGGCTGACCGTCACTTAGCAATGATATGTCCGGGCTTGCAAATAACAGGGCGCTTGGGCTAATATCGATATATGTAGCTTTATAAGTAATCATGGCCATGTAGCGCAGAGACTAGTTCTTGGCTGCCCATTGCATAGCAACCGAATGTGCGCACAAGTGCATTCCCTAGATGTGGCAGACGTTACCTGATTTTTGGGCATGCGCGATGTGCAGCATAGTAAAAGGTTCTCTGGCATCGGTTGCATAGCAACAGATCGTCCGGACATGCGCAATCCCCAATTCTGACAGAGCATTATGCTAATCTCGGGCATGCGCACTCTGCTGGGTTTGTATTTCCGGGTATGCAGGATTGAGTTCCAGTCAGGCGCATTGCTGCAGGCGGGCCAACATGCGCTCCAGCTGGAACGCACGCCAGCAACAGCGCCGATGAATGAGGGCACCAGAGGTAATTCTTATCGGCAGTAAATAAGGGCATAAGGGTCTATAAGCGCCACAGAAATATGGCGCAGACTTAGTGGGGAACTACCTGAGACATATAACTGATATGTGCTAATAATGGCTCCTTAGTGGAGAAAATATGTGGATCTGAAAGCAAATCCTCTAGGTCCACTAATTAAGTCCGCCTACTGAGGGTGGGAAAATCTATACATGTGGGATAGAGTGGATGACTCCATGAAGCATCCATATATCATTAGCCTCCTGATGATCCGAGAAGGTGAAACGCGTAGAGGTGTCTATGATATCATAAAATGATAAGTATCTTTCCTTGCTAGCTGCTATATATTTTATCAATATTGATACTAATTGGTGGACTAGGTCTATATAAAATGATTTATAGTATATCTAATCATTGATATGGGCTCCAATGTATCACATTTAGCCTGCCTGCATAGCTATATATAGGGTCCCCTAGGGACAGCCGTCGGTGAGTGGGGGCGCCATATCCGCTGCACAGTAGGGCGCCAACCCCCACAGCTAGGCAGACATTTGAGTAATAGGGAGCAGTCTAGCAAGGTATTTATGTTCACTTTGCACAATTTTTTGCACTTTTTGCACTTTTCTAACTGTGTTTCTCCCCCTGACACTGCCCTTTCTGTGGGTAAGCCATAGCCAAAAACTGGCTTTATCCTATCTCTATCCTCCTGTTGAGCAATTGATAGCCCAAATGGTACACTAACCTAGGGTTAAAACAGGAGCTTTAGGGTAAGCCTATGGTGAGCAGGGGCGCCAGTCTCGATACATATTAGGGTGCCAACCTCCGCTGTCAGGTAGGGATCAATAGGGTGTGTTATAGGGCTATATCCAGAAAGCACGGTTGTCTGTTATGTGTGTATGTTTTGTGGTTGTTTTCCATGGTTTTAATGATATTGAATAAAGGTATGTTTTATCTACTATATCAAAAAGGAGTTTAGGTCACTTGTTATATAATCAATGTGTGTGCATAAAAGCTGAGTGAGTTTCTTTGATCCAGACAGACTCTTGCATCTTTCATCCAGCCACTGATGTTTCTGGATTGTGAGTCATGGGGAAAGCAAAAGAATTGTCAAGAGATCTACGGGAAAAGGTAGTTGAACTGTATAAAACAGGAAAGGGATTCAAAAAGATATTGAAGGAATTGAAAATGCCAGTCAGCAGCATTCAAACTGTGATTAACAAATGGAAAATCATTGGCTCTGTAAAAACAAAACCACGGTCAGGTAGACCAACAAAAATGTTATCTGCAACTGCCAGGAAAATTGTTCAGGATGCAAGGAAAAACCCACAAAGCACATGAGCTGAAATACAGGACTCTCTGAAAAGTAGAGGTGTGGCTGTTTCAAGATGCACAATAAGGAGGCACTTGAAGAAAAATGGGCCATATGGTCGAGTCGCCAAAGAAAGCCATTAATGCACAAATGCCACAAAGTATCTTGCCTAAAATACGCAAAACAACACAGAGACAAGCCTCAAAACTTCTGGAACAAGGTATTTTGGAGTGATGAGACCAAAATTGAACTTTTTGGTCACAACCATAAACGTTACATTTAGAGAGAGGTCAACAAGCCCTATGATGAAAGGAACACCATTCCTACTGTAAAGCACGATGGTGGATCGCTAATGTTTTGGGATGCGTGAGCTACAAAGGCACAGGAATCTTGGTCAAAGTTGAAGGAAAGATGAATGCAGCACATTATCAGCAAATACTGGAGGCAAATTTGCGCTCATCAGCCAGTAAGCTGCTTATGGGACATACTTGGACGTTACAACATGACAACAATCCAAAGCGCAACGCCAAGTCGACCTGTCATTGGCTAAAGGAGAGCAAAGTGAAGGTTCTGGAATGACCATCTCAGTCTCCTGACCTCAATTTCATTGAACCACTCTCGGGAGATCTCAAGCATGCAGTTCATGCTAGATAGCCCAGGAATTTACAGGAACTGAAGGCTTTTTGCCAAGAAGAGTGGGCAGCTTCACCATCTGATAAAAAAAAGAACCGCATCCACAACTATCACAAAAGACTTCAAGCTGTCATTGATGTTAGATGGGGCTCCTCCACACTTATTCGCTCCACACCCAACTGCCTCCAAGACTTCTCCCAAATATCCCCATCCTCTGGAATTCTTTGCCCCAACACATCCGACTACCAACCACATTCGGATCCTTCAGAAGGAACCTGAAAACCCACCTCTTCAGGAAAGCCTACAGCCTGCACTGACCCCGCTGCCTCCTCACCACTACCAAAGCTACTGCCTCACCGACACCGGAGCTCCTGCAACCCTCACCCTATTGTCTCCTTCCCCACCATCCTGTAAAATGTAAGCCCACAAGGGCAGGGTCCTCACCACTCTGTATCAGTCTGAATTGTTAGTTTGATTACTGTAAGTGATATCTGTAATTTGTATGTAACCCCTTCCCATGTACAGCACTATGGAATCAATGGTGCTATATAAATAAATAATAATAATCTATATATATAATTGTCTAAGGTCCACTTCCGTCTGTTTGTCTGTAACTTCCGTCTGTCTGTAACGGAAATCGCGCGTCGCTGATTGGTCGCGCCCAGCCGCGAACAATCAGCGATATTGGGACGGGATTTAAACACCGCCTCACTTTTTACTATTGATGCTGCCTATGCCTCTGCTACGCAGTCCGGCCGCGAATTTGCGCAAGATTTGAACCACGCTTCGCTGATTGGTCGCACCCGGGCCGACCGAATCCTGTGTATTCATTGCATTATTCTGAAATTTTCATAAATAAACTACAAACATATTCTAGAATACCCGATGCGTTAGAATCGGGCCACCATCTAATAATAATAATAATGGGGCAATACACGATATTAAGAAATGGAGTATGTGAACTTTTGATCACAGTCAGTTGGATGTTTTTGGTTGCCATTATAATTTAAAATGAGAAAACACAGTAGTTTGATAATAAATGGCTTCACCCAACCAATAACCATGAGAAAAAGTTTTGGTGTTATCATTCATATTCTCTGAAAAACGGCCAAGAAAGCAGGGGTATGTAAACTTTTAAGCACAACTGTATATATACAGTACAGACTAAAAGTTTGGACGCACCTTCTCATTTAAAGATTTTTCAGTATTTTCATGACTATGAAAATTGTACAATCACACTGAAGGCATCAAAACTATGAATTAACACATGTGGAATTATATAGTTAACAAAAAAGTGTGAAACAACTGAAAATATGCCTTATATTCAAGGTTCTTCAAAGTAGCCACCTTTTGCTTTGATGACTGCTTTGCACACTCTTGGCATACTCTTGATGAGCTTCAAGAGGTAGTCACCGGAAATGATCTTCCATCAATCTTGAAGGAGTTCCCTGAGATGCTTAGCACTTGTTGGCCCTTTTGCCTTCACTCTGCGGTCCAGCTCACCCCAAACCATCTCGAAAAATTTACAATTTTCATAGTCATGAAAATACAGAAAAATCTTTAAATGAGAAGGTGTGTCCAAACATTTGGTCTGTACTGTATATACAGTGCCTTGAGAAAGTATTCGGCTCCCTGGAACTTTTCAACCTTTTCCCACATTTTGAATCCAAATCCAGCTTTAAACTTCTCCTCAACAGTATCACGGACCTGCCTGTTGTGTTCCTTGGTCTTCATGATGCTTTCTGTGCTTCAAACAGAACCCTCAAACTATCACAGAGGAGGTGCATTTATATGGAGACTTGATTACACACAGGTGGATTATATTTATCATCATTAGACATTTAGGGCAACATTGGATCATTCAGAAATCCCCAATGAACTTCTGAAGTGAGTTTGCTGCATGGAAAGTAGGGGGCCGAATAATATTGAACGCCCCACTTTTCAGTTTTTGAATTTCCGGGCATGGAACGCACGAACCAGGCGGTCAGCGTGTACCGATCTAGCTGGTACCCATGATCGATCTTCCGGACCATACCCCCTCCAATGTACCAAATACTGCAAAGACCCCCAAACGTACCTGGAATCCACAATATGTTGTACCTCAAACTCCATATGTCCCCCAACCAAGACTGGAGGAGGAGCAGCTTCAGTATCCTCCCTCACCGCCCCCAAGGGCTTAAGTAAAGACCTATGAAAGATATTATGGAGTTTTAAGGAGGGAGGAAGACAGAGGCGATAGGTTACCGGGTTCACTACTTCGATGACCTCATAGGGGCCAATAAATTTAGGCCACAGTTTGGCAGAGGGCAGTCGAAGATTTATATTTCATGTGGACAGCCGCACTTTATCACCACAAAGCAGCGTCTGAGCAGAGTCTCTTTTCCTATCCGCAAAACATTTATATTTCTCCTGAGCTTTAGAAATATTTAAACGAACCTTAGTACAAAGATCCTTGAGACGACTGACCCCGTCCTCTGCCCCCGGACAACCAGAATCTATTCGAGAAAATTCGCCAAAATGAGGGTTCATCCCATAATTAATTAAAAATGGTGACCTACCGGTAGATTGGTTTACCCAGGTGTTGAAGGCGAATTCTGCTAATGGTAAGGCATCAGACCAGTCGCTTTGCAGGGTAGAAGTCAGGCAACGAAGAATTTGTTCAAGTGACTGGTTGGTGCGTTCAGTTTGTCCGTTGGTTTCTGGGTGATACGCTGAGAAAAAGACAGAGATATCCCCAATTTTTTGCAGAAGGCCCGCCAGAATTTAGACACAAACTGAGTCCCTCTGTCTGACACAATATTAGTGGGGACCCCGTGTAGGCGTACCACCTGGGACAGGAAATATCTAGAGAGCATCTCTGCTGAAGGTAAACTTGTCATCTGTACAAAATGTGCCATCTTAGAAAACCTATCCACCACTACCCAAATAACCATATTACCACGGGATGATGGAAGATTGGTGATGAAGTCCATGGCCTTCCAGGGACTTGCAAAGGCACCAATTCCCTTGCCGGCCGCCAACTCGAGCTCTTAGAACGGGCACATATCCCACATGCTGCAATATGTTTCTTGATGTCTGAAGCCATTAAAGGCCACCAAAAGACCCTTGCCACTGCTTCCCGTGTGGCGGCCATACCAGGATGTGCACTCAACTTCGAATCATGGAACTCCCACAAGAGTTTGTTGCACAAATGCTGCGGGACAAACAATTTGTCTACAGGTTTGGAGCTTGGAGCCAAAGATTGAGCCCCCACAATCTCTCGCTCCAATTCCAATGACACCTCGGCAACCACAAGACTGGGTTGAAGAATGGGGGACGGTGGATCGGGGGCGGATAACGGCTCAAAACTATGCGATAAGGCATCAGCCTGTACGTTCTTAGACCCTGGCCGAAAGGTAATGGAAAACTGAAATCTGGAAAAATAAAGTGATCAGCGAGCTTGCCTGGGAGTCAGTCTTTTAGCAGATTTGATGTACTTAAAATTTTTATGGTCAGTGATAACCGTAATAGGATGAGTTGCCCCCTCCAAAAAGTACCTCTATTCTTCGAACGCCAATTTAATGGCCAGAAGTTCTCTGTTGCCTACGTCATAATTTTTCTCCGCCGGAGAAAATTTCTTAGAAAAATAGGCACAGGGCCTGAGAGATTAGTCAGAGAAGCTGGTCCTGGCGACAAAACTGCCCCCACCCCCACCTGGGAAGCATTCACCTCAACCACGAATGGTTTGGAAGGGTCCAGTTGGACCAGGATAGGAGCAGATGAAAAACAATTTTTTAGCATTGGAAAGGATTGCTTAGCTAACGAGGACCAGTTTCTGACATCTGCCCCTTTACAAGTGAGGTCCGTGAGAGGCTTAGTCACCTGTGAAAAACCTTTAATAAACTTGTGATAATAATTTGCGAATCCCAAGAAGCGCTGGAGTCCCCTAAGGTCCCGGGGCTGGACCCACTCCATAATAGCTTGCACTTTCTTGGGATCCATGCGAAACCCCTGAGGTGAAATTATCAAACCTAGAAATGACAATTCCTGAACAAAAAATGAACATTTCTCGAGTCTGACAAACAATTGAATTTCTCTGAGCCTCTGAAGCACTGTTTTAACATGCAACAAATGGGAAACTCTGTCAACAGAATATATCAGGATATCATCTAAGTATACCACTACAAAACAGCCAATGAGATCTGAAAATACCACATTGATAAAATTTTGAAACACTGCGGGTGCGTTGGTGAGCCCAAATGGCATTACTAGATTTTCAAACAACCCCTCAGATGTAAGGAAAGCCGTTTTCCACTCATCCCCTTCTCGTATTCTTATTAAGTTGTAAGCCCTTCTCAGATCCAGTTTAGAAAACCATTTGGAGCCAGAGAGCTGGTTACAGAGATCAGGAATCAACGGTAGGGGATATGTGTTCCTGACAGTAATTTTATTTAGTTCTCGAAAATCTTTTTTCTTAACAAAGAAAAACCCTGCTGCTACCGGGGAAACTGAGGGTCTAATGTGCCCCTTACAGAGACTTTCAGAAATATACTGTTTCATAGCTAGGCGCTCGGGGCCTGGCAGATTGAACAGGCGAGCTTTGGGCAATTTGGCTCCAGTAATCAGATCTATGGCACAATCAAATGGCCTATGAGGGGGTAACACCTCAGCCTCACTCTCAGAAAACACATCCTCAAAGTCTCTCTGGTACTCCAGAATACCCTCCAGACTATTAGAAGACACAGAAACAGGTTTTGCGATTTTCACACAACAAATAGATTTATGGTAACGGTCAGCACACTTGGACCCCCACTTAACAATCTCCCCAGATTCCCAGGCAATCATTGGGTTATGGCACCAAAGCCACGGCATGCCCAGCACCAGCCCTGCTGGTAATTTATCCATGACAAAAGATTCAATCTCTTCCACATGGGAAGAAACAATTTTCAACACAAACTTTTCAGAAACAGAAATGATCCCAGTTCGGATTATAGGAGATGAGTCGATAGGGTGTAGGAAGCCTGACTGTCCCTATCTGGTATTGCGAAATGACATCAGAGCTGACCAGGTTGAGTGATGAACCACTGTCCACCAGTGCTGTAGAGAAAAAATTGACATTGTCTACCAGCAGTTCAACCCTTAGAAAAACTTTAGAACATGAGGAAGAAAGTACCTGCAGGTCCAGGCAGCCTCCTCGACGACTACCCAGACCTAGTCATTTCCCGTCGCTTTGGAAGACAATGGGCATGAGGGGCAATCCTTTTTCCAATGACCAGACTCCCCGCAATAAAAACAGAGCTGCTTCTCCCGGCGGGGTCTCCTCTCCATCTCCTTGGCCAAAGTGGCGCCTATCTCCATGGGTTCAGGAGTGACACCAGTCTCGTTGCTGCTGGAAAATAGGGATGTCTCAGACTGCATGACACCCCTAGCCTGCACGGCCTGAGTAATGGCATCCTCCAAGGTGTCAGGTGGTGGATGGAGGGCCAGAGCATCTTGGAGGCGTTTGGACAGGCCTCTGCGGAATAAACACCGAAGGGCGGCATCATTCCATGAGACCTCTGCTGCCCAATGTTGAAACTCCACACAAAACCACTCAGGCGAACGTTTACCCTGACGCACACTCATAACCATATCTTCAGCCATATG
Source organism: Ranitomeya variabilis (assembly GCF_051348905.1). Taxonomy (NCBI): domain Eukaryota; kingdom Metazoa; phylum Chordata; class Amphibia; order Anura; family Dendrobatidae; genus Ranitomeya; species Ranitomeya variabilis. Next base: position 407,534,764 of record NC_135236.1, on the reverse strand, counting down.
TACTCTGGCAGGCTTATCATATATGCGGCCCAAGGCTTCAAAGAAGGCATCGACTGTCATTCTCTCGGCAGTGGGAGACAGAGAAAAAGCCAATGCTTGGGGGCACCCCGCAGTAAAGAAATAACGACCCCCACCCTCTGGAACTCGTCCCCAGAGGAACGGGGCTGTAAAGAAAAAAAAAGCTTACATCCCTCCCTGAAGGACCTAAACTTCTTTTATCCTTTTATCCCCTGAAAAGAAATCAGGTAATTTGACCGGAGATTCAGGGGATACCACAGATATGTCCCTACACCCAGAACCCGGAGACCCTGCCGCAACAGCCCCCTGCACGGTGTCCACCACCTGCTGTTGGGTATGGGCCATTGTGTGCTGTTCCACATTGAGCTTTTGGAACATTTGGGTTAGATGATTGACCTAATCGGCCAAAGCCTGCAGGGAATCCATGCCGCTAATTTGCACAGAAAAACACACAACTTTCCCCTACCCTAGAAAATGTATGGTCGCTTATAATATCAGGACCTGTCAGCACCGGCAAACTGCCACGGCTGAGCAGGGTGACTCACCCACACTGCGGGGGAGCCCAGGGTCAGATACTGCAGGGAAAGCTCAGGCAGGCGGGACCTGAGCAACTTGCTGAGGATGACAGAAAACAGAAAGACCTGCGATCATGTGACCACAGGGGCTGGGCTTAGCGTCCTGCTGCTCGAGATGAGTGCAGGATTCTACAGGGACCCTGAAGTAGAGGAGAGGAGAACTCAGGTCAGACAGGCAGGGGTCATACACGGAAAGGGCAGTGCGGTACAGGAGGGGCGATCAGAGAATAGTCAGAACGTAAGCAAGGAGTCCTACACAGAGATAGCAGCGCAGTACAGGAGGGACAGACAGAACTCTAAACAGGTACAGAACCAGATCAGAACCAGACAAGCATAAAGTAGCAAAGGCACAAAGCACAGACACAGGCACAACAGGGGCACACACACTCGGCCAAGGATCAGAGTATAAGCGACGAGGAATGACCCCACAATGAGGCTATAAGAAGCCTCCCAGAATCCAATAGTGAGGCCATCCAGATTAATCTCTGAACTACCTAATCCCACAAAGTAAGCAGATCATGACACTGCGTAGAGCTGGGACCACCGTAGCAAAGGCTACTATCAGTAACACACTGCGCCGCCAGGGGCTCAGATCCTGCAGTGCCAGACGTGTCCCCCTGCTTAAGCCAGTACTTGTCCAGGCCCGTCTGACGTTTGCTAGAGAGCATTTGGATTATCAAGAAGAGTATTGGGAGAATGTCATATTGTCTGATGAAACCAAAGCAGAACTGTTTTGTGGAAACAAAATTCGTCGTGTTTGGAGGAGACAGAATGCTGAGTTGAATCCAAAGAACACCATATCTACTGTGAAGCATGGGGGTGGCAACATCATGCTTTGGGGCTGTTTCTCTGCAAAGAGACCAGGACAACTGAACCGTGTACATGAAGGAATGAATGGGGCCATGTGTCATGAAATTTTGATTGCAAACCTTCCATCTGCAAGGGCATTGAAGATGAAACATGGAAGGGTCTTTCAGCATGATAATGATCCCAAGCACACCGCCAGGGCAATGAAGGCATGACTTTGTAAAGTGCATATGAAGGTTCTGGAGTGGCCTAGCCAGTCTCCAAATCTCAACCCTATAGAAAACCTTTGGAGGGAGTTGAAAGTCCATGTTGCCCAGCGACAGGCCCAAAACATCATTGCTCTAGAGGAGATCTGCATGGAGGAATGGGCCAACATACCACCAACAGTGTGTGCCAATCTTGTGAAGACTTACAGAAAATGTTTAACCACTGTCATTTCCAACAAAGGATATATAACAAAATATTGAGATTAACTTTTGTTAACCCCTTAACCCCCAAGGGTGGTTGGCATGTTAATGACCGGGCCAACTTTTACAATTCTGACCACTGTCCCTTTATGAGGTAATAACTCTGGAACGTTTGCATGGAAGCTGCTGATTCTGACATTGTTTTCTCGGGTCATGTCATACTTCATGATAGTTTTAAAATTTCTTTGATAGGACTTGCGTTTATTTGTGAAAAAAAGGAAATTTGGTGAAAATTTTAAAAATGTTGCAATTTTCCAAATTTGAATTTTCATGTCCTTAAATAACAGAGATATGTCACACAAAATACTTAATAAGTAACATTTCCCACATGTGTACTTTACATCATCACAATTTTGGAACCAACATTTTTTTTTGTTAGGAAGTTATAAGGATTAAAATTTAACCAGCGATTTCTAATTTTTAAAACACCATTTTTTTTAGGGACCACATCACATTTGAAGTCACTTTAAGGGGTCTATATGAGAGAAAATACCCAAAAGTGACACCATTTTAAAAACTGCACCCATCAAGGTGCTCAAAACCACATTCAAAAAGTTTATTAACCCTTCAGGTGCTTCACAGGAATTTTTGGAATGTTTAAAAAAATGAACATTTAACTTTTTTCACAAAAATCCAATTTGTTTTATTTTACCAAGGGTAGGAGAAATTGGACCCCAAAAGTTGTTGTACAATTTGTCCTGAGTACGCCAATACCCCATATGTGGGGGTAAAACACTGTTAGGGGGCACGGCAGAGCTCGGAAGGGAAGGAGCACCATTTTACTTTTCAATGCAAAATTGAGTGGAATTGAGATGGGACGCCATGTTGCATTTGGAGAGCCACTGATGTGCCTAAACATTGAAACCCCCCCACAAGTGACCCCTAAGGAACTTATCTAGATGTGTGGTGAACACTTTGAACCCCCAAGTGCTTCACAGAAGTTTAGACAGTAGAGCCGTAAAAATCAAAAATCAAATTTTTTTTACACAAAAATGATCTTTTCGCCCCCAATTTTTTTCTCAAGGGTAACAGGAGAAATTGGACCCCAAAAGTTGTTTTGCAATTTGTCCAAAGTACGCTGATACCTCATATGTGGGGGGGAACCACCGTTTGGGTGCATGGCAGAGCTTGGAAGGGAATGAGAGCCGTTTTGGAATGCAGACTTAGATGGAATGGTCTGCGGGCTTCCAGTGTGTTTGCAGAGCCCCTAATGTACCTAAACAGTAGAAACCCCCCACAAGTGACCACATATTGGAAACTAGACCCCCCAAGGAACTTATCTAGATGTGTTGTGAGATCTTTGAACCCCAAAGTGTTTCACTAAAGTTTATAACGCAGAGCCATGAAAATAAAAAATAACTTTTTTCCACAAAAATTATTTTTTTGCCCCCAGTTTGTATTTTCCCAAGGGTAACAGGAGAAATTGGACCCAAAAAGTTGTTGTCCAAATTCTCCTGAGTACGCTGATACCCCATATGTGGTGGTAAACCACTGTTTGGGCCCATGGCAGAGATCAGAAGGGAAGGAGCACCGTTTTACTTTATCAGCGCAGAACTGGCTGGAATTGAGATCGGATGCCATGTCACGTTTGGAGAGCCCCTGATGTGCCTAAACAGTGGAAACCCCCCAATTCTAACTCCAACCCTAACCCGAATACACCCCTAACCCTAATCCCAACCCTAACCACACCCCTAACCCCAACACACCCCTAATCCCAACCCTAACCATAACCCTAACCACACCCCTAACCCTGACACACCCCTAACCCTAATCCCAACTGTAAACGTAATTTAAACCCTAACCCCATCTGTAGCCCAACCCTAACCCTAACTTTAGCTCCAACCATAAGCCTATAGTTAGCCCCAACCCTAACCCTAACTTTAGCCCCAACCCTAACTTTAGCCCTAACCCTAAAGGGAAAATGGAAATAAATACTTTTTTTAATTTTAGTATTTTTCCCTAACTAAGGGGGTGATAAAGTGGGGTTTGATTTACTATTTATAGCGGGTTTTTATAGCGGGTTTTTGTTTGGCAGCTGTCACAACTAAAAGATGCTTTTTATAGAAAAAATAGTTTTTGCATCACCACATTTTGAGAGCTATAATTTTTCCATATTTTGGCCCACAGAGTCATGTGAAATCTTGTTTTTTTGCGGGACGAGTTGACGTTTTTATTGGTACCATTTTCGGGCACACGACATTTTTTGATCGCTTTTTATTACAATTTTTGGGAGGCAGAATGACCAAAAAAACAGCAATTCATGAATTTCTTTTGGGTGGGGCGTTTATACTGTTCCGTGTGTGGTAAAATTGATAAAGCAGTTTTATTCTTCGGGTTACTACAATTACAGAAATACTTCATTTATGTCATTTTTTTATGTTTTGGCGCTTTTATACAATAAAAACTATTTTATATAAAAAATAATTATTTTTGCATTGCATTATTCTGAGGGTAAACATATACCATACAGGGCAACATTAGTATAGAGGTGCCACAGAGACCAAAACACAAGTGGATGTCTCCAAGGTGCACCTAAAGGACACTTCTAAACATGATATCCAGCATCAGAAAAATTGGAGCACAGTCCAAGAATAAACAAAATATAAATTTATTAAAGTAACTAATAACTCATAAATAACAGACTAGGATCAGGTAATCAAAACAAGGACAATAGTATCCTGACTGCCAATATTGTTACTGCCAATGGGTAAAGTGCTCAAGTGCCGCAGGGAAATCACCCAGCGTTTGGGGAGTAGTAAAAATCAATGTATACCAATGGCCAAAATTTTGTGCGCACTATGCCATTGCAACCCAGGGTCCCATGCTCTTATCCATGTTTACCTATGGCGTTAATAGATCAGGACACGTGTCTCACCACCACGACGCGCGTTTCGCCATTGAATATCCTCACTTCCATGTGACCATCCTCACGGCGCATGTATCCGGATCTGTGCGCCGGTGCTTGCATCACTTCCTGCAGAGCCTGACAAGTAGTACGGTGAGACACACGTTTTTGTCTCTTGTTGGTATGTCATGTTTTAAAGAAAGTATAAAAGCTGAACAGGTTGTTTGCAGGCACAACTCTTGTGAACATCTGATAATATTAGCTGCTGGTACTGCCTGGCTGGGGGATGATCTCTTCCAGGATAGTTGACCAGTTTGAGAACATTGGAGCACAGGTTTAGAGTGGAAGGAGATTAATTTCTCCATATCCTCCATTGCCGGCATTCATGGGAATCGCACTACACTCGGGTGATATCTGAGTGCAGTGCAATGTTTCACATGCACCCAAAGACTTGTATGGGTGTGTGCGATTCTCGCAGCATGCTGCAATTGTTTTCTCATGACAAATCTTTTATCGGATTGCACTCCTCCGATTTATTTGCTTGTGTGAGCGAGCCCTTAGATGCGTAAAATTAACTGTGGATTATACACACAAGCATACATTTGGTCTTTTTGAAGAATTGCTATTGTTTTCAATAACCGGCATTAGAAAGGTTTGTAGTTGTATATAAACTATTACTGTGTGTATGTCGGAAAGTGAGAATATTGCCATTACAGAGTATAACACCTAACATTACTGCTAAATAAACATGAGGGCAACTGAACCAAAGCATAGCAACCCAATTTTAAGAATTGAAAAATCCCTGAGGTACAGCCTCAGGCCATCTCAGACTAATAATGAGGCCAAGCTTGAGAAAACTATTGCTAGGAAAATTCTTAACAAACAGAAGATTGTGCTTGAGTTGCAGAAATAGGTTCAGGAATTAAGATTCACCAGTTATGGTTTATGTGACTCACAGTTATAGGTCAGTAAGTTCTGTAAATAATGTAGAAGTCTACTTCAATATTCTGTTTCACTTATCATTTATGCATTATGGCATCCATTTATCCCTTGTTTGAGTGTCTAGTCCTGCTCTATAGAAAAGAACATTTTGAGGTAACAAATAGTCAAAAATTCTACTTCCTATTGTCTCTTCCTGAACATGCAAGTTGCCAAGGTCCTTATCTTCTAAATTCTTAGGGTACCGTTACACTAAACGATTTACCAACGATCACGACCAGCGATACGACCTGGCCGTGATCGTTGGTAAGTCGTTGTGTGGTCACTGAAGAGCTGTCACACAGACAGCTCTCCAGCGACCAACGATGCCGAAGTCCCCGGGTAACGCTTAGTAACCCGATATTTACCCTGGTTACCATTGTAAATGTAAAAAAAAAAAACACTACATACTCACATTCCGGGGACTGTCACGTCCCCCGCCGTCAGCTTCCCGCACTGACTGTGAGCGCCGGCCAGCCGTAAACCACAGCACAGCGGTGATGTCACCGTTGTGCTCTGCTTTTACTTTACGGCCGGCGCTCACAGTCAGTGCGGGAAGCTGACGGCGGGGGATGTGACAGACATCAGAAGGTGAGTATGTAGTGTTTTTTTTTTACATTTACAATCCAGGGTAAACCGGGTTACTAAGCGCGGCCCTGCGCTTAGTAACCCGATGTTTACCCTGGTTACAAGCGAACACATCGCTGGATCGGTGTCACACACACCGATCCAGCGATGACAGCGGGTGATCCAGCGACGAAATAAAGTTTCAAACGATCTGCTACGATGTACGATTCTCAGCGGGGTCCCTGATCGCTGCTGCGTGTCAGACACAGCGAGATCGTATGAATATCGCTGGAACGTCACGGATCGTGCCGTCGTAGCGACCAAAGTGCCACTGTGGGACGGTACCCTTAGAGTTTATGATAAGGTACCTGACCTTTTATATTCCCACATAGGTTAACTTAGGAGCTTACTGAGAGTGGTCTAAGCCCATGGGCTTCAAAGGTCGTGTTTGTCTTTCTAACCTCTAGTCATTGTGAAATCGTTTGGGTTTCTAAATTGTATTTGAGGAACATTTATCACACATGCTTTTTTATTCTACAGTATGCAGGCATTGCATTTAAACATTAAGGAATGTTGTCACTGGCTAAGAAGCCCTGCGTTCCTTCTGGAACAGTCCGTTTTACATTAGCCTTTATTTATGGCTGAGTGGTATGAAAAGACCTTTTTAAAGTGAACAGATACATAGATTACCACTTAGAAGGGTTAGGCACCAAATATATCGGCTGATGACTGTGCTTCTTTCACTTCAAGTGATACCTCACACTTTCAGTATCAAAGACCTCTTCTGGGGGGTGCTTACACATAGAATAATGGTATATTGCAGAAACAAGAAGAAAAGAAATGGAGAACTCACCCAGTCTTTCTTGTTGAAATTCCTTTACTCCATCTTAGATAATATCAACATCTCAATAAAGTGCATGGTGCAGTGTGCAGGAAACAGGGAAGTGAGCAGGTGAACAAGCCTGACGGACGAAGGATGACCATGGACCCATAGAAGCGCAGTAACATCGTCAGGCTTGTTCACCTGCTCACTCCCCTCTCTCCTGCACACTGCACCATGCACTTTATTGACATGTTGATATCATCTAAGCTGGATTAATGGAATTTCAACAAGAAAGACCAGGTGAGTGCTCCATTTCTTTTCTTCTTGTTTCTGCAAGATACACAAATTAGATGCTGATTGATCCTTTGTGATCCATTCTCTGAAGTCTAAACTCTTTGGCCTTTGCAAAAACGTTATCCAACTTTTAGGCCTAGGCAAAATAGAACCTCTAACGATATTGTTGGGTGGGGGTTCTCAATGTAGCAACTCAATTTTCCCGTATGGAAATGCAACTTTGCAATTGACTATGGTTCACACATCACTGACATTTGCTTAATTTTTTTTAACCTGATACAACTCAACTGATCAGAGCTGATGGCAAAACTGATGCAAAAAAAGCATTAATGAGCTGACATTAGGCTGTCTTAGCCTCTGGAGCTGGTGTGGGGCGTGATCCACATGTTCCATGAAACATTGTGATCAGGTTACCAGAACAAAAGCTGCAACTGTCCAGGATGAAAAACTGTTGTGCTGGACCAGGTGCGGATATACCAGAAGACCAAGTCAAACTTCTACCTCCAAAGCAAGTGCAATTGTGTATAATGATGAGCTATTAAAATGTAATGGGCCCATATATTGTTCTTGCACAGAGGCCTTCTTCTGTCTGTGTCCACTCCTGTGCTGGACAGTGTCAGGACTCTGAACATTTTTTACCTTTTGTGCATTACTGCCCTTTTCCAACATGGCGTCTTTGGTCTCATGTGCACTTGTCTTCCTGCTATAAAACTCCACCCCAGCCTTCAGTCTGTGCTAGATTATTCTGCTTTGCATCCAGCTCCTGATTACTCCCTGGCCTTGCACCTGCACCTGCTCCTGTGAACCTGTGTTGGAGATCCTGCCACTCTGCTCTGAGTTCCTGCTGCATACACCAGTGTTCAGTAATCCTCCTTCATCTGCTGCTCGTGTTACTTCCATCTGCATTTGCTGGACATGTAAGCTGTGCTGCTCTGCAATAACCTGAGACTATTAACCAGGCCTCCCTGGTTGAGCTAAGATATGATTTGAACTGCCTTATAAGCTTATCTATCTGTGTCTGGACTAAGTCAAGGATCTATTTGTGTCAAGTTTCCTCAAGAATAACTGTGCTTCATAGACTTTCTGTTTGTTTGCATCTACCTCTGAAGTTTCCTATTGACTGCTAAGCTGCATTTATTATTTGCACCAAGTGTTGTGGACTTGAGTTTCTCTCTGCACCTGTTTGAATCACCGTGTGATAATATAAACTTTACCACTTATAAAACTGTGTCCTGTTGTCTTGTTCCATGCAAAGAGTCTCCTGAATTATCCCCTATAATTGTTACAGACAGGTGGGAAAAATCCCATTCCAACTAATGGGATTAGTTCATCCATTAGTTTCCGTCTGCTTTTATGTGGGGAAACAAGGCAGCACCAGCAACACCTAAGAAGGGGAAACCTGAATAAACAGGCAAAGTGTACAAACCCATAGTGAGACTGTCTTTTAGGCCGGGGTCACGCTAGCGTAGAATACGGACGAGTGCTATGCAAGAAAACATCGCATAGCACTTGGACAAGTGTTAATCTATGGGGCAGCTCACATCACCGTTTATTTTCTTGGGCGTATTCAGCGTGTGTGTAAAATCGCAGCATGCTGCGATTGTCACTGAGACTCACCAATGCAAGCCTATGGGTGCGAGAAAAAAATCGCACTGCACTTGGACCATGCGAGTGCGGTCCGATTTTTATGCATCGGTGTCCTATGAAAAGCCAGCAATTCATGTGCTGCATACAGTAAAATCACACTGACAGGTTAGGACAGGTTAAAATAGAATAGATAGAATAGATATATACACATAGAATACATAGATATACAGATGTCAGTGACACACACATATATATATATATGTATTTATATTAAATTGATAGATAGCTAGAATAAAAGCCAGCAATTCATGAGCAGCATTCAGTAAAATCACACTGACAGGTTAGAATACAATAGATAGAATAGATATATACACATAGAATACATAGATATATAGATGTCAGTGACACAAATAGAGTGCCCCCACTGCCGCAGGGCCGAGGGGTACCCGGTACCGGGCCTCTGAGTCTCTGCCCTGGGGTTGTCACGGTGGCTAGACCCGGTCCGTGACCCTGCTGAGGGGCGTCCAATGAAAGGTGTGGATGGTGATGATGTTGTGGTGGTGCGGTGCAGGTCACAGTAAATAACGAGGACACCAGGTTGCAGTCTCTTTACCTCTTTACTGAAGGCTTCGAGATAGTCAATCCAGAGCACTGTTAACAGGGCTGTCTGAGACCGGCCAGTCCAAAGGCACATTAGGAGTTCCCTTGACAGGTGAGAATCAGCGTCTACCTGTTAGCACCTATGTGTTGTAGTCCTTCCCTGCTGAGCACCCCGGGATAGTCCTCACAACTGATTCTGTCTGCCTCTGATGTTCGTTCTCTCTCCGTCCCCCAGGTGATATGGCTAGGACGCACCCGTATGACGGAGTAGGCCTGGAGTTCTTCCGGGACTCTAGAGTCGCCCCTCTCCCACAGCTGCCTCCGTTGTCTGCTTAGGTGTTTAAGTGAGACAGCCAACCTATAATTGGCTGTCCTGCCGTGGCTTGAAGTAATGCTTAAAGTCTCTTACTTTCTCGGCGTTCCGGCCACCGACTGTTTGCGTCTCAGAAGGATGTTGCCTCGATCTTACAGCACGACTCCTTCTGGTCCTATTGCCTCTTTGCTGTATTCCCGTTGCTCACTTGTTGCGTTGTTCTCTTAGGAGTCTGCCATGGTCCCATCCCTGACAGGTCCTCTCTCTAGCTCTTCCCAGTTACTTCTCTCCCTGTCTTCCTGTCCAACCCCCAGTTTTACCAGAGTGTGAGGAGTGGCCTACTAGATAGAACCACCCCCCTGGTGGCCGGAGTGTGAAGTGTAGTGTGTGATACCTGGTCAGGTGAACTCCCCTAGTGCAATCAGACGCAACATCACTCCCCTTAGCGGCAGAGCGACGTTACTGCAACGACCAGGACTCTGGGGCGCTGCACTCCCCCCGGTTAAATCCAGTACTCCCGGACTGGGAAAATAAGAACAACAATACATGTTAACAGAAAACACACAAAATTTTGAAATATCATAAACAATTAAACATAACAGTGCTTCCCTTTATGGGAGGTGAGGACTCTTGAACGTTGCAAAAGTTAGGTCATGCACAGTTTATGACTCTCAGTTCAGTGGTTGAAACAGCGGGGATCCCGGGTAAACAAAGGTGTCCTGTCATGATCTCAATGGCAAGAGAACATAGCATAAGCATATATAGGAACTAGCTCTTGGAAGATGGGAACTGAGCTGACCATGAACTAAACCTAACGCACAACTAGCAGTGGCCGGGTAGCATGCCTACGTTGATTCTAGATGCCCAGCACCAGCCGGAGGACTAAATAAAGCTAGCAGAGGAAAATATTAGTCCTAGCTCACCTCTAGAGAAATACCCCGAAAGGAGACAGAGGCCCCCCACATGTATTGGCGGTGAGTAGAGATGAAATAACAAACGTAGTATGAAAATAGGTTTAGCAAATTTGAGGTCCACTTACTACATAGCAGAAGACAGAAAGGACACTTTCATGATCAGCTGAAAACCCTATCAAAAACACCATCCAGAAATTACTTTAAAACTCTGGCATTAACTCATAACACCAGAGTGGCAATTCCTGTTCACAAGAGCTTTCCAGACACAGTAACGAAACTACAGCTGTGAACTGGAACAAAATGCAAAAACAAACATGGACAAGAGTCCAACTTATCTAGTAGTTGTCTAGGAGCAGGAACAAGCACAGAGAGGCTTCTGATAACATTGTTGACCGGCAAGCAACTAACAGAGCAGCAAGGTTATATAGCGACTCCCACATCTTGATGGGAACAGGTGAACAGAGAAGATGAAGACACCAGTTCAATTCCACCAGTAGCCACCGGGGGAGCCCAGAATCCAAATTCACAACAGTACCCCCCCCTCAAGGAGGGGGCACCGAACCCTCACCAGAACCACCAGGGCGATCAGGATGGGCCCTATGAAAGGCACGAACCAGATCGGAGGCATGAACATCAGATGCATTCACCCAAGAATTATCCTCCTGGCCGTATCCCTTCCACTTGACCAGATACTGGAGTCTCCGTCTGGAAACACGAGAGTCCAAGATTTTCTCCACAACGTACTCCAACTCACCCTCAACCAACACCGGAGCAGGAGGCTCAACGGAAGGCACAACCGGTACCTCATACCTGCGCAATAATGACCGATGAAAAACGTTATGAATAGAAAAGGATGCAGGGAGGTCCAAACGGAAGGAAACAGGGTTAAGAATCTCCAATATCTTATACGGGCCGATAAACCGAGGCTTAAACTTAGGAGAAGAGACCCTCATAGGGACAAAACGAGAAGACAACCACACCAAATCCCCAACAGAAAGCCGAGGACCAACACGACGGTGGCGGTTGGCAAAAAGCTGAGTCTTCTCCTGGGACAACCTCAAATTGTCCACCACCTGCCCCCAGATCTGATGCAATCTCTCCACCACAGCATCCACTCCAGGACAATCCGAAGATTCCACCTGACCAGAGGAAAATCGAGGATGAAACCCCGAATTACAGAAAAACGGGGACACCAAAGTGGCAGAGCTGGCCCGATTATTGAGAGCGAACTCCGCCAATGGCAAAAAAGCAACCCAATCATCCTGGTCAGCAGACACAAAACACCTCAGATATGTCTCCAGGGTCTGATTAATCCGCTCGGTCTGGCCATTCGTCTGAGGATGGAAAGCGGACGAAAAAGATAAATCTATGCCCATCCTAGCACAGAATGCCCGCCAAAATCTAGACACGAATTGGGTCCCTCTGTCAGAAACGATATTCTCAGGAATACCATGCAAACGAACAACATTTTGAAATAACAGAGGAACCAACTCGGAAGAAGAAGGTAACTTGGGCAGAGGAACCAAATGGACCATCTTAGAAAAACGGTCACACACCACCCAGATGACAGACATCTTCTGAGAAACAGGCAGATCTGAAATAAAATCCATCGAGATGTGCGTCCAAGGCCTCTTAGGAATAGGCAAGGGCAACAATAATCCACTAGCCCGAGAACAACAAGGCTTGGCCCGAGCACAAACGTCACAAGACTGCACAAAGCCTCGCACATCTCGTGACAGGGAAGGCCACCAGAAGGACCTTGCCACCAAATCCCTGGTACCAAAAATGCCAGGATGACCTGCCAACGCAGAAGAATGAACCTCAGAGATGACTCTACTGGTCCAATCATCAGGAACAAACAGTTTATCAGGTGGGCAACGATCAGGTCTCTCCGCCTGAAACTCCTGCAAGGCCCGCCGCAGGTCTGGAGAAACGGCTGACAATACCACTCCATCCTTAAGGATACCTGTGGGCTCAGAGTTACCAGGCGAGTCAGGCTCAAAACTCCTAGAAAGGGCATCCGCCTTAACATTCTTAGAACCCGGTAGGTATGACACCACAAAATTAAACCGAGAGAAAAATAATGACCAGCGCGCCTGTCTAGGATTCAGGCGCCTGGCGGTCTCAAGATAAATCAAATTTTTGTGGTCAGTCAATACCACCACCTGATGTCTGGCCCCCTCAAGCCAATGGCGCCACTCCTCAAAAGCCCACTTCATGGCCAAAAGCTCCCGATTCCCAACATCATAATTCCGCTCAGCGGGCGAAAATTTACGGGAAAAGAAGGCACAAGGCCTCATCACGGAGCAGTCAGAACTTTTCTGCGACAACACTGCCCCAGCTCCGATCTCAGAAGCGTCGACCTCAACCTGAAAAGGTAGAGCAACATCAGGCTGACGCAACACAGGGGCAGAGGAAAAACGGCGCTTAAGCTCCCGAAAGGCCTCCACAGCATCAGGGGACCAATCAGCAACATCAGCACCCTTCTTAGTCAAATCGGTCAATGGCTTAGCAATATCCGAAAAACCAGCAATAAATCGACGATAAAAGTTAGCAAAGCCCAAAAATTTCTGAAGACTCTTAAGAGAAGAGGGCTGCGTCCAATCACAAATAGCTTGAACCTTGACAGGATCCATTTCAATGGAAGAGGGGGAAAAAATATATCCCAAAAAGGAAATCCTCTGTACCCCAAAAACACACTTAGAACCCTTCACACACAAAGAATTAGACCGCAAAACCTGAAAAACCCTCCTGACTTGCTGGACATGAGAGTCCCAGTCATCCGAAAAAATCAGAATATCATCCAGATACACAATCATAAATTTATCCAAATAATCGCGAAAAATATCATGCATAAAGGACTGGAAAACTGACGGAGCATTAGAAAGACCAAAAGGCATCACTAAATACTCAAAGTGGCCCTCGGGCGTATTAAATGCGGTTTTCCACTCATCCCCCTGCCTGATTCGCACCAAATTATACGCCCCACGAAGGTCAATCTTAGAGAACCACTTGGCCCCCTTTATGCGAGCAAACAAATCAGTCAGCAACGGCAATGGGTATTGATATTTAACAGTGATTTTATTCAAAAGCCGATAATCAATACATGGTCTCAAAGAGCCGTCTTTTTTTGACACAAAGAAAAAACCGGCTCCTAAGGGAGATGACGATGGACGAATATGTCCCTTTTCCAAGGACTCCTTTATATATTCTCGCATAGCAGCATGTTCAGGCACAGACAGATTAAATAAACGACCCTTTGGGTATTTACTACCCGGGATTAAATCTATGGCACAATCGCACTCTCGGTGCGGAGGTAACGAACCAAGCTTGGATTCTTCAAAGACGTCACGATAGTCAGACAGGAACTCAGGAATTTCAGAGGGAATGGATGATGAAATGGAAACCACAGGTACATCCCCATGAGCCCCCTTACATCCCCAGCTCAACGCAGACATAGCTCTCCAGTCGAGGACTGGGTTGTGAGATTGCAGCCAAGGCAATCCTAGCACCAAATCATCATGTAGATTATACAGCACCAGAAAGCGAATAATCTCCTGGTGATCCGGATTAATACGCATAGTTACTTGTGTCCAGTATTGTGGTTTATTATTAGCCAATGGGGTGGAGTCAATCCCCTTCAGAGGAATAGGAGTCTCCAAAGGCTCTAAATCATACCCACAGCGTTTGGCAAAGGACCAATCCATAAGACTCAAAGCGGCGCCAGAGTCGACATAGGCGTCCGTGGTAATAGATGACAAAGAGCAAATCAGAGTCACAGATAGAATAAATTTAGACGGTAAGGTGCAAATGGAAACAGATTTACCAAGCTTTTTAGTGCGCTTAGAGCATGCTGATATAACATGAGTAGAATCACCACAATAGAAACACAACCCATTTTTCCGTCTAAAATTCTGCCGCTCGCTTCGGGACAGAATTCTATCACACTGCATACTCTCTGGCGACTTCTCAGTGGACACCGCCAGATGGTGCACTGGTTTACGCTCCCGCAAACGCCTATCGATCTGAATAGCCATTGTCATGGACTCATTCAGACCCGCAGGCACAGGGAGCCCCACCATAACATCCTTAATGGCATCAGAGAGACCCTCTCTGAAAGTCGCCGCCAGGGCGCACTCATTCCACTGAGTAAGCACAGACCATTTACGGAATCTTTGGCAGTAAATTTCCGCTTCATCTTGCCCCTGAGATAGGGACATCAAAGTTTTTTCTGCCTGAAGCTCCAAATGAGGTTCGTCATAAAGCAACCCCAAGGCCAGAAAAAACGCATCCACATTGAGCAACGCAGGATCCCCTGGTGTCAATGAAAAAGCCCAGTCTTGAGGGTCGCCCCGGAGCAAGGAAATCACAATCCTGACCTGCTGTGCAGGGTCTCCGGCAGAGCGAGATTTCAGAGACAAAAATAATTTGCAATTATTTCGAAAATTCTGAAACCCGGATCTATTCCCCGAGAAAAATTCCGGCAAAGGAATTCTCGGCTCAGATACAGGTGCATGACAAACAAAATCTTGCAAATTTTGTACCTTCGTGGCGAGATTATTCAAACCTGCAGTTACACTCTGAAGATCCATTACAAACAGGTGGACACAGAGCCATTCAAGGGTTAAGAGGAGGTAAGAAGCAGCTAGACAGCAATTAAGGGCTAGGCAGCAAAACTCTGAGGGGAAAAAAAAAAAATTTCCCTTCAACACTTCTTTTTCTCCTGCTTCAGCCCAAACAATTAACACTTTGCGGGCCGGTCAAACTGTCATGATCTCAATGGCAAGAGAACATAGCATAAGCATATATAGGAACTAGCTCTTGGAAGATGGGAACTGAGCTGACCATGAACTAAACCTAACGCACAACTAGCAGTGGCCGGGTAGCATGCCTACGTTGATTCTAGATGCCCAGCACCAGCCGGAGGACTAAATAAAGCTAGCAGAGGAAAATATTAGTCCTAGCTCACCTCTAGAGAAATACCCCGAAAGGAGACAGAGGCCCCCCACATGTATTGGCGGTGAGTAGAGATGAAATAACAAACGTAGTATGAAAATAGGTTTAGCAAATTTGAGGTCCACTTACTACATAGCAGAAGACAGAAAGGACACTTTCATGATCAGCTGAAAACCCTATCAAAAACACCATCCAGAAATTACTTTAAAACTCTGGCATTAACTCATAACACCAGAGTGGCAATTCCTGTTCACAAGAGCTTTCCAGACACAGTAACGAAACTACAGCTGTGAACTGGAACAAAATGCAAAAACAAACATGGACAAGAGTCCAACTTATCTAGTAGTTGTCTAGGAGCAGGAACAAGCACAGAGAGGCTTCTGATAACATTGTTGACCGGCAAGCAACTAACAGAGCAGCAAGGTTATATAGCGACTCCCACATCTTGATGGGAACAGGTGAACAGAGAAGATGAAGACACCAGTTCAATTCCACCAGTAGCCACCGGGGGAGCCCAGAATCCAAATTCACAACAGTGTCCCCTTTTAGAAGTTTTTGTAGCAATTCACTGTCCATTACTCTGTTGTCCATTTTAAAACCTGTAACAAAAGATATGCACACAAACATTTTCAACTAAATAGCAGCCCTCACTAATACCTCCAAGTTTTGTAGCGGAGGGGAGTTTGATTCTTGGTGCTGCGTGTCGACCGTCGCAGCGTAGGGGTTGCTACTGGCCTAACAGGGCCCACTATGCTTGCTACCGCTGGTGTAGTGCACTGCCTTCTAGCTACACTTCTAGTGAGTCTGGGTAGCACTGGCAGGCTGGAGCTCTCAGGGCTGCTGCTACCAACAGTGGGTACGGCAGGTTCGCCGATAGCAGAGGGAGGATTTGCCAGTTCAACGGTCAGCACGGCATCTTCAGGTAGGGCTTGTTGAGGTTGTGGGGCCGGATGATCTGGTACCACCATTGGTTCTGGTGGGTTCGGCTGGTGGAACGTTAGAACAGGTACCACAATGGCCTGATTTATCTGAGTCCAGAACTGGGGAAAATCACCAAGGACAGTGTGGATCATCTTCTCCTTTTCTACAGGTGGAGAGGTTCCTGGATCCATTTCCCTCGCTCTCAGCTTATCAGGGCAGGCTTTAAGGTGGTCCCTGGATATCACCATCGAGGTCTCCCCTCCATCCTTGCTGATGAGGCAAACCTTCGTGTTGTCGAAATCGGACGGCAGGACAGTATACGGTTCCGCTTCCCATTGGTCGTCGAGTTTGTGTAGCCTCCTCTTTCGTTTGAGTATGTGCTCACCAGGTGGCAAGGGAATTGCAGGGGCATGCTGGTTGTAGTCCCTTTCCTGTTTTTGCCTGGCCTGAGCAAGGCTTCTTTCCACGCACTCCTGTACTTTGCGGTACCTTTGCCGCCTCTCGGTATCCCAATCGGCATCGGGCGAGGTATCTTCGGGGGTTAGGACCCCCATGTCCAGATCAACGGGTAACTTGCTAGACCTTCCTCGCATCAGGTACGCTGGAGTGCAGTTGGTGGAATTTACTGGGATGTGATTATATATGTCCACCAAGTCAGGCAACTTCGTTGGCCACAGGCTCCGTTCCTCTACGGGCAAGGTCTTTAGTAAGTCGATCACCACCTGGTTCATCTTTTCGCACATCCCATTGGTTTGGGGATGGTGCTGTGTGGTTCTGATCTTCTTACACCTGTACAATTTGCAGAACTCTTGGAACACTTCCGCTTCGAATGTTGGTCCCTGATCGGTCAGTACCTTCTCCGGGTAGACATGGGGCCTACAAAAGTACTGCTGGAAAGCCTTGGCGGCCGTCCTGGCCGTTAGATCCTTGACAGGCACAACCACCAAAAATCTGGAGTAGTGATCCACGATGGTAAGAGCGTAGACATAGCCTGACCGGCTAGGTGTCAGCTTCACATGATCCAGTGCGACCAGTTCGAGCTGCCGCTTGGTGATGATAGGCTGCAAGGGAGCCCGTTGGCTGCCACGGTCCCTCCTGCGTAGGCTACATGGACCGCACTCTCGACACCACTTCTCAATGGCTCTCTTCATGCCAATCCAATAGAACCTCCCTCGGAGTAGCCTCTCCAGCTTCTTCCATCCGAAGTGTCCGGCTCCACCGTGGTAGGCTCCCAGAACCATGGGCGCATCTCGCCTTGGCACTACTATCTGCCATACCAATTCGTGAGTACATGGGTCGATGCTTCTCTGGCACAGCTTGCCATCATGGATAAACAGTTTGCTTCTCCCCTTCCACAGCTGCTGGGTCTCCTGTGGATCATCTGGGCCGGGATGCAACCCTGCCTGCGTCAAGACCTCTTTCACCCGACAGACCACGGTGTCACCATCCTGGGTCTCCGCCCATCCGTGGTGCGGCAGGGGATTCAGCATGGCATCCAGTTGGTTCTTGTGCCTGTTCTTCACATGATGGGAGTTCTGAGTGGCTTTGGGGCGATGGAATGCAGGCAGCTCCACCTCTTCAAGTGCCTCTGGGTCTTCTCCCGTTTCTGGCAAATTGGGCATTCAGGACAGGGCATCGGCATTTGCATTCTTGCGTCCTGCCCGGTACTTGATGGTGAAGTCGTAGTTGGACAGTCGGGCCATCCACCGCTGTTCCAAGGCCCCGAGTTTGGCGGTATCCAGATGCGTTAGCAGATTGTTATCCATGAAGACGGTGAATTTCGCTGAGGCCAGGTAGTGTTTGAACCTCTCTGTCACTGCCCAGACGATGGCAAGGAATTCCAGCTTAAAGGAACTGTAGTTGTCAGGGTTCCTTTCCGTGGGACGAAGCTTCCTGCTGGCGTAAGCGATTACCCTCTCCTGGCCTTTCTGGACCTGGGACAGCACGGCCCCCAATCCTACATTGCTGGCATCCGTGTACAGCACAAACGGTTGGTCGTATTCGGGGTAGGCCAGTACCTCTTCTCCCGTCAGTGCCGACTTTAAGCAAGTGAAGGATCCCTCCAGCCCCTCGTTCCAATCAAATGGGGTGTTCCTCCCCTTGGTCTTCTTTGATTGGCCCACCAACAGGTCTTGCAAGGGCGTGGCCTTCTTGGTGAAGTCCTTAATGAACCTCCGGTAATAGCCTACCAGCCCAAGGAACTGCCGGACTTCGTGGAGGTTGCTGGGCTTTGGCCAGTCCTGGATCACCGTGACCTTGTCGGGGTCTGGGGCCACTCCTTCGGCGCTCACCACATGGCCCAGGTACTGCACTTTAGGTTTCAGCAGATGACATTTGGACGGTTTCACCTTTAAGCCAAAGTTGGACAGGGCTTCAAACACCTCAGCCAGGTGCTTCAGATGGTCTTCATAGGTCTTAGAGAAGACAATAACATCATCCAAATACAGCAGTACGGTTTCAAAGTTCTTGTGCCCCAGGCAGCACTCCATCATCCTCTGGAACGTCCCCGGGGCATTGCACAATCCGAAGGGCATGTAGTTGAATTCGCAGAGACCCATCGGTGTCGTGAAGGCTGTCTTCTCTTTGTCTGCCTCCGCCACGGGAACCTGCCAGTACCCACTGGTGAGATCTAAGGTAGAGAAGTAGTTAGCAGATTTTAAGGCAGCCAGAGACTCCTCTATCCTGGGCAGTGGGTATGCGTCCTTATGTGTAATGTGATTCAACTGCCTGTAATCAACACACATCCTCATTGTACCATCCTTCATTTTAATAAGGACTAATGGAGCTGCCCAGGGGCTACAACTGTCTCTCACCACCCCAGCCTCCTTCATTTCTCGCAACATGTCCTTGGCACACTGGTAATGAGCTGGGGGTACAGGGCGATATCTCTCTTTTAGGGGTCGGTGATCTCCCGTGGGGATGTGATGTTGGATCCCTTTCACCTGTCCAAAATCTAAGGAGTGATTGCTGAATACCTGCTCGTACTCGTGAACCACCCTGTAGGCCCCCTGTTTCTGATGGGCTGTGGTAGAGTCAGTGCCCACATGCAATTCCCGACACCAATCTTTCGAGTGCCCTGAAGAACCGTTGTCCTCCGCCACGTTTGATGGGACCAAGGGTCCAGGTGTCTGTATCACACTATTATTGACAGCGAACAGTTTGGCGAGCGTGGCATACTTGGTGAGGTGGACCTCTTCCTCCCCACAATTGAGGACACGTATGGGCACCCTCCCCTGGCGGACGTCGACCACCCCCCGGGCTGTCAGGATAGTAGGCCTATTGTCTGAATATACGGGTTCTACCAAGGCCTGGTAGTCCTTACCCCTGAGGCCTATGGCTGCCCGACACCATATTAACATCTCACTCCTGGGGGTATCGCGATGGGGTTTGAATCACTCACAGTGACACGACCAATCTCACCACCAGTCAGCTCTACCTGATGTCTCTGCATCAGAGCTCTGATTTCTTTTTGCAGGGCGCGTTGTTCACTGTGGCCAGCGGTTTCTGCTACCTGTTGCAACAAAACAATAACTTCTGCAAGACAATTTTCTATAACATTAGTACCGATAGTCATCATGGGATTACATTCTCGGTGATCAATATCAACAATCACAATCCCTTGGGCTTTCAATTCCACCTGCCCCACCTTGATGGTAACCTCTTTATACCCCACTTGTGGCAACGGCTGACCATTACTGGCTATTATGGTGAAATCGTCATCAGGGCCACGAGTAATATCGGTGTCCTCCCAATACCGTTTATAAAGCACGTAAGGCATAGTCGTCACCTGAGAACCGGTGTCCAGCAAAGCGTTCATGGGGATACCGTCAACCACCACAGGAAGAACTGGTCGCCCTCCAATGTATTTGGCTCTCCAATGCTGCGGGCCTGACCGTCCTACTCCTGGGGGTTGGCCCTTTGCCCCAGGGGTTGCTCGTTTAAAGGACAGTACCTTGCAAGGTGGCCCACCTGATTACAGCGGCGGCAGATGGGTCGTCCGTCCCGATGGAAGCGATCGTCGTCCAGGCCTCTGGTTGGTGGAGTCCTCCTCTGTCATATCCAAAGGACATCCTCTAGTCTGGAGGCCAGCTGGATCTTCTCCTTGGGGGCCTCCTGTAGGGACTGCACCATCTGGGCCAGTGCAGCAACGCTCTTGGTCAGCTCCTGCATCTGGAGGCGGAGTCCTGCAGGGGAGTCGTCCTCTAGGCTCTGGGCATCGGCCTCGGTGGCGACTGGGGCATCCGACGCCACCTCCTGGTGGTACGTGAGAGCGGGACGCCTGGGAGGCGCTGCACGGCTGGGCTGTCGCTCCTGCAACGCCTGGATAGCTTTATCCTTGAATTGCGCAAAAGTCAAGTCTGGATTTTGCATGGCCAGGAAGTGCAATTGGCCCCGTTGGTGACTGCACAGGAGCCCCTCCATGAACCGCTCCTTCAGGAGTTTATCCTCATCCTGCATGCTGTCGGAGTCACTCTGCTTAATGGCCCGCAGCGCCTCCTGGAGATTAAGGGCATAGTCCCGTAAGCTATCCTTCGGTCTCTGTTTGCATCCATTGAAAGTCAGTTTAATTTCTGTAGCAGTGCGGGTATCGAAGGTGGCTTTAAGCTTTGCAAAAACCTGCTGTGCAGTTCCCTTATCCGTGGCGGGCCAGGACTTCACTTCTCTCAGAGCCGCCCCGAAGAGTTGGCCGATTATCATATGAACCTTCTGAGGCTCCGTCAGGGGATAGAACTCGAACAGGCTGCAGATTCCTTCTTTAAAATCAGTTAATGTGTGCGACTCCCCGGAGTATCGCGGGAGCCAGGCCGCTCCGGGCAGGTACGGCATAGAGAAGGGCATTATGGCCTTTGTGGTAGCAGCAGTGTCCGACTGGCTGATGGCGGCCACCGAAGGTGGTATTGGGGCCGCGGCTACGTCCGCTACGGGGACCGGAGCTGCCTCTGCGTCCATGGCTGCGACCGCCGCCTCCGCTCCCCCTGACTCAGACATGGCTGTCCCTTCCTCCCACTAACCTGCTGGAGGTCGGAGTTCCTCTTCCGGGGTTGGCACTTTACCGCGCTTTCTCGTTCCGCGCTTCATTTTGACCGGTTCCGCCCACAAAGCTAAGGCTTCTCCCTCCGTGCGCGGCGATGGCGAATTGTGGCGGAAACTCTTGGCGGCAATAACAATGCACAGTCTTTGCAATAAGTCACAGTCCAAGCACAATAAATCACAGTTCCAAGGCACACATGACCTGTTTCTTCAGGCTTAAGTAGATCCTGTTCGTGACGCCAAGTTGGAGCGCCCCCACTGCCGCAGGGCTGAGGGGTACCCGGTACCGGGCCTCTGAGTCTCTGCTCTGGGGTTGTCAGGGTGGCTAGACCCGGTCCGTGACCCTGCTGAGGGGCGTCCAATGAAAGGTGTGGATGGTGATGATGTTGTGGTGGTGCGGTGCAGGTCGCAGTAAATAACGAGGACACCAGGTTGCAGTCTCTTTACCTCTTTACTGAAGGCTTCGAGATAGTCAATCCAGAGCACTGTTAACAGGGCTGTCTGAGACCGGCCGGTCCAAAGGCACATTAGGAGTTCCCTTGACAGGTGAGAATCAGCGTCTACCTGCTAGCGCCTATGTGTTGTAGTCCTTCCCTGCTGAGCACCCCGGGATAGTCCTCACAACTGATTCTGTCTGCCTCTGATGTTCGTTCTCTCTCCGTCCCCCAGGTGATATGGCTAGGACGCACCCGTATGACGGGGTAGGCCTGGAGTTCTTCCGGGACTCTAGAGTCGCCCCTCTCCCACAGCTGCCTCCGTTGTCTGCTTAGGTGTTTAAGTGAGACAGCCAACCTATAATTGGCTGTCCTGCCGTGGTTTGAAGTAATGCTTAAAGTCTCTTACTTTCTCGGCGTTCCGGCCACCGACTGTTTGCGCCTCAGAAGGATGTTGCCTCGATCTTACAGCACGACTCCTTCTGGTCCTATTGCCTCTTTGCTGTATTCCCATTGCTCACTTGTTGCGTTGTTCTCTTAGGAGCCTGCCAGGATCCCATCCCTGACAGGTCCTCTCTCTAGCTCTTCCCAGTTACTTCTCTCCCTGTCTTCCTGTCCAACCCCCAGTTTTACCAGAGTGTGAGGAGTGGCCTACTAGATAGAACCACCCCCCTGGTGGCCGGAGTGTGAAGTGTAGTGTGTGATACCTGGTCAGGTGAACTCCCCTAGTGCAATCAGACGCAACATCACTCCCCTTAGCGGCGAAGTTACTACAACGACCAGGACTCTGGGGTGCTGCACAAACATATATACACACGTGGTCAAAATTGTTGGTACCCCTCGTTTAATGACAGAAAAACCCACAATGGTCACAGAAATAACTTGAATCTGACCAAAATAATGATAAATAAAAAATCTATGAAAATGAACAAATGAAAGTCAGACATTGCTTTTCAACCATGCTTCCACAGTTCTAAAAAAATAAAACTCATGAAATAGGCCTGGACAGAAATGATGGTACCCATAACTTAATATTTTGTTGCAGAACCTTTTGAGGCAATGACTGCAATCAAACGATCCCTGTAACTGTTAATGAGACTTCTGCACCTCTCAACAGGTATTTTGGCCCACTCCTCAAGAGCAAACTGCTCCAGTTGTCTCGTGTTTGAAGGTTGCCTTTCCAGACTCCATGTTTCAGCTCTTTCCAAAGATGCTCAATAGGATTTAGGTCAGGGCTCATAGAAGACCACTTCAGAATAGTCCAACGTTTTCCTCTTAGCCATTCTTGGGTGTTTTTAGCTGTGTGTTTTGGGTCATTATCCTGTTGCAAGACCCATGACCTGCAACTGAGACCAAGCTTTCTGACACTGGGCAGCACATTATTCTAGAATCCCTTGATAGTCTTGAGATTTCATTGTACCCTGCACAGATTCTAGACACCCTGTGCCAGATGCAGCAAAGCAGCCCCATAACATAACAGAGCCTCCTCCATGTTTCACAGTAGAGACAGTGTTCTTTTCTTGATATGCTTCATTTTTCCATCTGTGAACATAGAGCTGATGTGCCTTGCCAAAAAGTTCCATTTTGTCCCATCTGTCCGTAGGACATTCTCTCAGAAGCTTTGTGGCTTGTCAACGTGTAGTTTGGCAAATTCCAGTTTGGGTTTTTCATGATTTTTTTTTCAACAATGGAGTCCTTCTTCTCCATGAAGTCCAGTTTGGCTCATACAATGATGGATGGTGTGATCTTACACTGATGTTCCTTGAGCTTGAAGTTCACCTTTAATCTGTTTAGAACTTTTTCAGGGCTCTTTTGTTACCATTTGTATTATCTGTCTCTTTGATTTGTCATCAATTGAACAGCATGTCCATCTTGAACTGTCCTCCCACCTCTCCTCCTGCTCCCTCTTTGACCGGTTACAATCTGTCTTCGGACCCCATCACTCAACTGAAACTGCCTAACTAAAGTCACCAATGACCTACTAACCGCCAAGAGCAAGTGACACTACTCTGTCCTCCTTCTCCTGGACCTGTCTTCTGCCTTTGACACTGTGGACTATTCCCTCCTGCTACAGATTCTATCATCTCTTGGCATCACAGACTTTGCCCTATCCTGGATCTCGTCATATCTACCAGACCGAACTTTCAGTGTCTCCCTCTCCCACACCACCTCCTCACCTTGCCCCTTTTCTGTCGGTTTCCCTCAAGGCTCAGTTTTAGAACTCCTGCACTTCTCCATCTACACTTTCTGCCTGGGACAGCTCATAGAATCCCACAGTTTGCAGTATCATCTCTACGCCGATGACACGCAGATCTACCTATCTGGACCTAACCTCCTTACTCACAATCCCACACTGTCTGTCTGCTATCTCAGCCTTCATTTCTGCTCGTTTTCTAAAAACTGAACATGGACAAAACAGAATTCATCATCTTTCCCCCATCTCACTATACCCCTCCACTAGACCTATCCATCAAGGTCAGTGGCTGCTCACTTTCCCCAGTCCCACATGCTCGGTGCCTCGGGGTGATCCTCGACTCTGCCCTCTCTTTCAAGCCACATATCCAAGTCCTTGCCTCCTCCTGCCATCTCAAGCTCAAAAATATTTCCTGGATCCGCTCATTCCTCGACAACAAAACCACAGAAACAATAGTGCACGCCCTTATCATCTCCCGCCTTGACTACTGCAACCTCCTACTCTCTGTCCTCCCCTCTAGCACTCTGGCACCACTCCAATCCATCCTACACTCTGCTGCCCTACTAATCTACTTGTCTCCCCACTATTCTGCGCTATTCCCAAGGCTCCTCCCTATGTCAAGCCCTTCACTGGATTCCTATCGTCCAGAGTGCAGAGACTCCAGTTCAAAACCCTTACTATGACATATAAAGCCATCCTCAACCAGTCTCCTCCATACATCTGTGACATGGTCTAACGGTACTTACCTACACGCAACCTTCGATCCTCACAAGATCTCCTTCACTACTCCCCTCTTTTCTCTTCTTCCCACAACCGCAGCCAAGACTTCTCCCGCGCTTCCCCATACTCTGGAACTCTCAACCCCAACATATCAGACTCTCGCCTACCATAGAAACCTTCAAAAAGAACCTGAAGGGTCCTCCCTCCTTCTGTACGTGTTAGTGCCTTGTTTTTTTGCTCATGTTTATTGTATTTGTCTATATTTGCCCCCTTTTTCACATGTAAAGCGCCGTGGAATAAATGGCGCTATGAAAATGTATAATAATAATTTTCCTCCTGCGGCCACATCCAGGGAGGTTGGCTACAGTCCCATTGCTCCTAAATTTCTGAATAATATGTGCAACTCTAGTCACAAGAACATCAAGCTGCTTGGAGATGGTCTTATAACTTTTACCTTTAACATGTTTGTCTATAATTTTCTTTCTAATCTCCTGAGACAACTCTTTCCTTTGCTTCCTCTGGTCCATATTGAGTGTGATACACAGCACTTCATCAAACAGCACTATGAGTATCTGTAGCCCTACATACAGGCCCACTCACTGATTCCAAGATTGTAGACACCTGTGATGCTAGTTAGTGGACACACCTTGATTTAACATGTCCCTTTTGTCACATTATTTTCAGGTGTACCTCATTTCTGTCCAGGCCTATTTCATGAGTTTTATTTTTTTTTTTTAAATTTTGTGATAGCATGGATGAAAAGCAATGTCTGACTGTCATTTGTTCATTTTCATAGATGTTTGATTTATTATTACTTTTGTCAGAGTCAAGTTATTTCTGTGACCATTGTGGGTTTTTCTGTCATTAAACGAGGGGTGCTTACAATTTTGACCATGTGTGTATATGTATTTATATTGGATAGATAGATAGATAGATAGATAGATAGATAGATAGATAGATAGATAGATAGATAGATAGATAGATAAAAGAAAAGCCAGCAATTTATGTGTCGTGTACTGTAAAATCACTTCAGTAGCTGATATGATAGAAGAGATGGATTACGTACAGTAAATGCAAATAGAATAGGTAGATATATAGATGTCTGTGACAAATACAATTAGTATAGTGTGTACATCTTACTGTACATGTATTTAATTAATAAAAGATAATTTTTGTGAAAAAAAGGCGTGGGCTCCCGCGTAACCAGCAGAGGGAAAGTCGACGGCTGGGGGCCGATGTTTATAGCCTGGGAAGGGGAAATACTCATGGAGCTTCCCAGGCTATTAATATCAGCTCATAACTGTATACTTAGCCTTTACTGGGTATTAATATGGGGGACTCTAAAAAATGACTTAAGTGTTGTGAATTCCGCTCTTGGGCTCCATCCGGTGGTTGTAAGTAGTACTTTTGTGAATTCTGCTCTTGGGCTCCCTCCTGTGGTTTTGAGTGGTATAGCTGCTTCTTGGATTTAGCATCAGCAGCTGCTTCCACTGATCGTCTTTCTGGCTCGGCTATTTTAGTCTGGCCTTATCCCTCAATCAATGCCAGTTGTCAATTGTTCCTGCTTGGAGTACTGCTCTTTTGGATTTCCCTGACACTCTGTCCAGTTCAGCAAAGATAAGTCCTTGCTTGTCCTTTTGTAGTCCACTTGTTGTGGACTTTATTGTTCAGCACATTCTATGTTTTGCTCATTTGTCCAGCTTATCAGTATGGATCTATTCAGCTAAGCTGGAAGCTCTGGGCTGCAGATTTTGCCCTCCACACCTTTAGTCAGGTGTGGAGATTTTTGCATATCTCTGCGGTGGACTTTTTCTAGTTTTTATTACTGACCGCACAGTGTTCTTTCCTGTACTATCTATCTAGCTAGAAGTGGCCTCCTTTGCTAAATCTTGTTTCATACTACGTATGTCATTTCCTTCTCCTCTCACAGTCAATATTTGTGGGGGGCTGTCTTATCCTTTGGGGATTTTCTCTGAGGCAAGATAGCTTTCCGATTTCTACCTTTAGGGGTAGCTAGTTCTCCGGCTGTGACGAGGTGTCCAGGGAGTGACAGGAACATCCCACGGCTACTGATAGTGTTGTGTTAAGGAACTGCGGTCTGTATAGTTACCACCTGCTCAGAGCTAGTCGCATGTCGATCCTAAATTACCAGTCTATAACACTTAAGGTCCCCCTATAGTTAACAACCAGCAAAGGCTATGCAGACAGCTGCGGGCTGATAACAATAGCCTAGGAAGGGGCCATGTATACTAGCCCCCCAGGCTAAAAACATCAGCTCTCAGCCACCCCAGAAAAGGAGCATCTCTAAGATGCACCAATTCTGGCACTTAGCTTCGCTCTTCACACTTGCCCTGTAGCGGTGGCAGGTGGGGTGATAGTTGGGAGGTTTTATGTAACCTTTGTATGGTCAGGTGGCATCAAGCTCCAAGGTTAGCAATGGAGATGACCCCATTACTAACCCCATAGTCACGTTGCATGAAAACACAGACAACTAGAATACAGTCATTTAATTGAAAGAATAATACAGACCTCTTTAAGCAGCCTGAAACTCCGTGTCTGCGAATTGAGATACTGATTTGGCTTTTATCCTAAGTCATATTTCACGACTCGTTAAAGGGTTGATTGTGACTTGTATGATCGCTACTTCCAACAGGTGGCGCTATAGAGTTAAGTCCTCTTTTTCTCAGAAGAGGCAGTTTGCATATTTAAATTCCCAGAGGAGCATTATACGGCAAATAAGCCTCCTTACCTTGACAAGCCAGAGATGGTATGTCACCATAAGGAGAAACGATACCCCTTAGACCCCAGTCCAGAGCCTCTCACCTAGCCAAATCAGTTCTCATGCTTCGCACTGACGAGGGCCAACAGCCCGAAACACCGTGTCTGCGAATTGAGATACTGATTTGGCTTTTATCCTAAGTCATATTGCACGACTTGTTAAAGGGTTGATTGTGACTTGTAGGATCGCTACTTCCAACAGGTGGCGCTATAGAGTTAAGTCCTCTTTTTCTCAGAAGAGGCAGTTTGCATATTTAACCCCTTAAGCCCCGAGGGTGGTTTGCACGTTAATGACCGGGCCAATTTTTACAATTCTGACCACTGTCCCTTTATGAGGCTATAACTCTGGAACGCTTAGACGGATCTTGGTGATTCTGACATTGTTTTCTCATGACATATTGTACATCATGTTAGTGGTAAAATTTATTCGATATGACTTGCGTTTATTTGTGAAAAAAATGGAAATTTGGCGAAAATTTTGAAAATTTCGCAATTTTCCAACTTTGAATTTTTATGCCCTTAAATCACAGACATATGTCATGCAAAATACTTAATAAGTAACATTTTCAACATGTCTACTTTACATCAGCACAATTTTGGAACCAAAATTTTTTTTTGTGACGGAGTTATAAGGGTTAAAAGTTGACCAGCAATTTCTCATTTTTACAACACCATTTTTTTTTTAGGGACCACATCTCATTTGAAGTCATTTTGAGGGGTCTATATGATAGAAAATACCCAAGTGTGACACCATTCTAAAAACTGCACCCCTCAAGGTGCTCAAAACCACATTCAAGAAGTTTATTAACCCTTCAGGTGTTTCACAGGAATTTTTGGAATGTTTAAATAAAAATGAGCATTTAACTTTATTTCACACAAAATTTATTTCAGCTCCAATTTGTTTTATTTTACCAAGAGTAACAGGAGAAAATGGACCCCCAAAGTTGTTGTACAATTTGTCCTGAGTACGCTGATACCCCACATGTGGGGGTAAACCACTGTTTGGGCGCATGGCAGAGCTCGGAAGGAAAGGAGCGCCATTTGACTTTTCAATGCAAAATTGACTGGAATTGAGATGGGACGCCATGTTGCGTTTGGAGAGCCCCTGATGTGCCTAAACATTGAAACCCCCTACAAGTGACACCATTTTGGAAAGTAGACCCCCTAAGGAACTTATCTAGATGTGTGGTGAGCACTTTGACCCACCAAGTGCTTCACAGAAGTTTATAATGCAGAGTCGTAAAAATAAAAAATCATATTTTTTCACAAAAATTATCTTTTTGCCCCCAATTTTTTATTTTCCCAAGGGTAAGAGAAGAAATTGGACCCCAAACAATGTTGTGCAATTTGTCCTGAGTACGCTGATACCCCATATGTGGGTGTAAACCATTGTTTGGGCGCATAGCAGAGCTTGGAAGGGAAGGAGCGCCATTTGACTTTTCAATGTAAAATTGACTGGAATTGAGATGAGACGCCATGTTGTGTTTGGGGAGCCCCTGATGTGCCTAAACACTGAAACCCCCTACAAGTGACACCATTTTAGAAAGTAGACCCCCTAAGGAACTTATCTAGATGTGTGGTGAGCACTTTGACCCACCAAGTGCTTCACAGAAGTTTATAATGCAGAGCCGTAAAAATAAAAAATCATATTTTTTCACAAAAATTATCTTTTCGCCCCCAATTTTTTATTTTCCCAAGGGTAAGAGAAGAAATTGGACCCCAAAAAATGTTGTGCAATTTGTCCTGAGTACGCTGATACCCCATATGTGGGTGTAAACCATTGTTTGGGCGCATAGCAGAGCTTGGAAGGGAAGGAGCGCCATTTGACTTTTCAATGCAAAATTGACTGGAATTGAGATGAGACGCCATGTTGCGTTTGGAGAGCCCCTGATGTGCCTAAACACTGAAACCCCCTACAAGTGACACCATTTTAGAAAGTAGACCCCCTAAGGAACTTATCTAGATGTGTGGTGAGCACTTTGACCCACCAAGTGCTTTACAGAAGTTTATAATGCAGAGCCGTAAAAATAAAAAATCATATTTTTTCACAAAAATTATCTTTTCGCCTTCAATTTTTTATTTTCCCAAGAGTAAGAGAAGAAATTGGACCACAAAAAATGTTGTGCAATTTGTCCTGAGTACGCTGATACCCCATATGTGGGTGTAAACCATTGTTTGGGCGCATGGCAGAGCTTGGAAGGGAAGGAGCGCCATTTGACTTTTCAATGCAAAATTGACTGGAATTGAGATGGGACGCCATGTTGCGTTTGGAGAGCCCCTGATGTGCCTAAACATTGAAACCCCCCACAAGTGACACCATTTTGGAAAGTAGACCCCCTAAGGAACTTATCTAGATGTGTTTTGAGAGCTTTGAACCCCCAAGTGTTTCACTACAGATTATAACGCAGAGCCGTGAAAATATATATATATTTTTTTTTCACAAAAATGATTTTTTAGCCCCCAGCTTTGTATTTTTACAAGGGTAACAGAATAAATTGGACCACAAAATTTGTTGTCCAATTTGTCCTGAGTACGCTGATACCCCATATGTGGGGGGGAACCACTGTTTGGGCGCATGACAGAGCTCGGAAGGGAAGGAGCGCCATTTGGAATGCAGACTTAAATGGATTGGTCTGCAGCCGTCACGTTGCATTTGCAGAGCCCCTGATGTACCCAAACAGTACAAACCCCCCACAAGTGACCCCATATTGGAAACTAGTCCTCCCAAGGAACTTATCTAGATGTGTTGTGAGAACTTTGAACCCCCAAGTGTTTCACTACACTTTATAACGCAAAGCCGTGAAAATAAAAATTCCTTTTTTTTTCACAAAAATGATTTTTCAGCCCCCAGTTTTGTATTTTTACAAGGGTAACAGGATAAATTAGACCCCAAAGGTTGTTGTCAAATTTGTCCTGAGTATGCTGATACCCCATATGTGGGGGGGAACCACTGTTTGGGCGCATGACAGAGCTTGGAAGGGAAGGAGCGCCATTTGGAATGCAGACTTAAATGGATTGGTCAGCAGCCGTCACGTTGCATTTGCAGAGCCCCTGATGTACCCAAACAGTACAAACCCCCCACAAGTGACCCCATATTGGAAACTAGACCTCCCAAGGAACTTATCTAGATGTGTTGTGAGAACTTTGAACCCCCAAGTCTTTCACTACAGTTTATAACGCAGAGCCGTGAAAATAAAACATCTTTTTTTTTCTCACAAAAGCGATTTTTAGCCCCCCAAATTTTTAATTTTCCCAAGGATAACAAGAGAACTTGGACCCCAGAAGTTGTTGGTCAATTTGTCCCGAGTACGCTGATAACCCATTTGTTGGGGTAAACCCCTTTTTGGGCGCACGGGCGAGCTCGGAAGGGAAGGAGCACTGTTTTACTTTTTCAACGCAGAATTGGCTGGAATTGAGATTGGACGCCATGTCGCGTTTGGAGAGCCCCTGATGTGCCTGGACAGTGGAAACTCCCCAATTCTACCTGAAACCCTAACCCAAACACACCCCTAACCCTAATCCCAACGGTAACCCTAACCACACCCCTAGCCCTGACACACCCATAATTCTAATCCCAACCCTAATCCAAACCGTAAATGTAATTCAAACCCTAGCCCTAACTTTAGCCCCAACTCTAACCCTAACTTTAGCCCCAACCCTAACATTAACTTTACCTCCAACCCTAGCCATAACCCTAGCCCTAACCCTAACTTTAGCCCCAACCCGAACCCTAGCCCTAACCCTAACTCTAGCCCTAACCCTAACCCTAGCCCTAATGGGAAAATGGAAATAAATACATTTTTTTAATTTTATTATTTTTCCCTAACTAAGGGGGTGATGAAGGAGGGTTTGATTTACTTTTATAGCGTTTTTTTATATCGGATTTTTATGATTGGCAGCTGTCACACACTAAAAGACGCTTTTTATAGCAAAAAAGTTTTTGCGTCTCCACATTTTGAGACCTATAATTTTTCCACATTTTGATCCACAGAGTCATGTGAGGTGCTGTTTTTTGCGGGACGAGTTGACGTTTTTATTGGTAACATTTTCGGACACGTGACCGTTTTTGATCACTTTTTATTCCGATTTTTGTGAGGCAGAATGACTAAAAACCTGCTATTCATGAATTTCTTTTGGGAGAGGCGTTTATACCGTTCCGTGTTTGGTAAAATTGATAAAGCAGTTTTATTCGACGGGTCAGTACGATTACAGCGATATCTCATTTATATCATTTTTTTATGTTTTGGCGCTTTTATACGATAAAAACTATTTTATAGAAAAAATAATTATTTTAGTATCGCTTTATTCTCAGGACTATAACTTTTTTATTTTTTTGCTGATGATGCTGTATGGCGGCTTGTTTTTGCGGGACAAGATGACGTTTTCAGCGGTACCATGATTATTTATATCAGTCTTTTTGATCGCGTGTTATTCCACTTTTTGTTCGGCGGTATGGTAATAAAGCGTTGTTTTTTGCCTCGTTTTTTTTTTTTTTTTTCTTACGGTGTTTACTGAAGGGGTTAACTAGTGGGGCAGTTTTATAGGTTGGGTCGTTACGGATGCGGCGATACTAAATATGTGTACTTTTATTGTTTTGTTTTTTTATTTAGATAAAGAAATGTATTTATGGGAATAATATATATTTTTTTTTTATTATTTATTTAGGATTTTTTTTTTTTTTTTTTTTTACACATGTGGAAAAAATTTTTTTTAACTTTTTTACTTTGTCCCAGGGGGGGACATCACAGATCGATGATCTGATAGTGTGCACAGCACTCTGTCAGATCACCGATCTCACTTACATCGGTGCAGGCTTACCAGCGTCTGCTCTGAGCAGGCGCTCGGTAAGCCACCTTTCTCCCTGCAGGACCCGGATGCCGCGGCCATCTTGGATCGGGGACCTGCAGGGAGGAAGGAGGTAGGAGACCCTCGGAGCAACGCGATCACATCGCGTTGCTCCGGGGGTCTCAGGGAAGCCCGCAGGGAGCCCCCTCCCTGCGCGATGCTTCCCTATACCGCCGGTACACTGCGATCATGTTTGATCTACTGTACGCGGCATATGAATTGCCGGCTTTTATTCTATCTATCTATTATATACCGTATTTTTTGGACTATAAGATGAACCGGACCATAAGATGCACCTAGGTTTTAGAGGAGGAAATCAGGGAAAAAAAACTGAAGCAAAAATTGTGGTCAATTTTGTACTTAAGATTACCTACCTGGTAAATATGGTCCCCTCATCCCTATCCTAGTATGCATGGCCTTCATCCTCATCCTGGTATGCATGGCCCTCACCCTCTTCCTGGTATGTATGGCCCCAGCCTTATTCTGGTATGATTGGCCCCATCCCAGTGCTGGTATGCATGGTCCCATTCTTATTTTGATATGACTGATTGGCCCCATCCTGTTCCTGGTATGATTGATTGGCCCCATCCAGTTCCTGGTATGATTGATTAGCCCCATCCCATTCCTGGTATGATTGATTAGCCCCATCCCATTCTTGGTATGATTGACTGGCCCCATCCAGTTCCTGGTATGATTGATTTGCCCCATCCCCTTGCTGGAATGATTATTGGTCCCATCCATTTCCTGGTATGATTGATTAGCCCCATCCCCTTGCTGGTATGATTGGTCCTATCCCAGTCCTGTTATCCATGGCCTCACTGGGACCATTCATCAGAGATCGCGGTGAGTATCCAATCCTCTTCAGTAGCGTGCACTGTCAGCCACCTGCTTTCTGCTGCTGCCGGCGGTCACGTGTGCTGATACTTAAGAGAAATGAATATTCTGAATATTCATTTCTCTTAAGTATCGGCACACGTGAGTATTCCGGCAGCTGTGCTCTGCTTATGAGCAGCACATGATGTCCCTGCCATGCGCTGCTTACAAGCATTAATCAGCTGCTGGCACGGGAGCAAGACGCTGCAACTGTGAGGGGTAGTGGAGGAAGGCAAGAGTAAAGGTTTGGTTTTTTTAATCTTTTCTGATGGGGCCAGGGATACCAGGACTGGGATGGGGCCAATCAATCGTACCAGGATAGCAGGAAGAAATGACTATTCATTGCCTTCCACGCCCATGGGCGTGGAATGCAGTGCATATTCATTTATCTTTAGCAGCGGGCACAGGAGTTAGCCTCTGTGACCTGCTGCTCCTCCAATACTGCTCCCCCACCTTCCCACCACAGCCAGAGCCAATATATCTGGACTATAAGATGCACCCCCCATTTTCCTCCACATTTTGGGAGGAAAAAAAGTGTGTCTTATAGTCCGAAAAATACGGTATATATATGTGTAGCGCCCCCACTGCCGCAGGGCCGAGGGGTACCCGGTACCGGGCCTCTGAGTCTCTGCTCTGGGGTTGTCACGGTGGCTAGGCCCGGTCCGTGACCCTGCCGAGGGGCGTACAGTAAATAAGTATGACAGATGATGGTGGTGAAGCTGTAGTGGTGCGGTGCAGTAAATAACGAGGACACCAGGTTGCAGTCTCTTTACCTCTTTACTGAAGATCTCTGGGTCCTCAGTCCGGAATCCGGATAACCAGGCTGCGCAAGTCCGGCCGGTCCAATGGCACCTCCAGAGTTCTCTTAGCAGGTGGAAATCTGTGCCTTCCTTCTAGCGCTATGTGTTGCGGTCCTTCCCTGCTGTGCTTACGGAAAGTCCCCACAACTGTTGTGTCTGTTTCTTAAGTTCCCTCACAACTCGATTAGATGATGTTCTGCTAATCCTCCGTCCCTCCCTGATGTTATGGTTGGGACGGCACCCGTTTGACGGGTAGGCTCGGAGCTCTTCCGGGACCCTAGAGTCGCCCCTCTCCACAAGTTGCCCCCCAAGACTGCATAGGTGATTTAAGTGAGACAGCCCGCCTTAGACTGACTGTCCTGCCGCTGTTTAGAGTATCGCTTGAAGCTGGATGTTGTAATACTCCCTCGGCGTTCCGGCCACCGGTAGTGCGCCTCAGTAGGGTGTTGCCTCGGTCTTACAGCACGACCCCTACTGGTATTCTCCTTATTGCCTTGATCTCGTTTCTCACTCAGCACAATCTATCTCGCTTCTGGTCCTTCCTTGGGCACCGCCGCTATCCTGAGCAGGCACGGTCCCGTTACGTTCGTTCAAGTTGCCAAGCCTCTGTCAGGATCCCACCCCTGACAGAGACCCTACTGTATCTTCCCCCACAACACCCTCTGCCACAAGGTGTTGCCTGGTTCCAACCCAGTCAGCTTTCTGATCTAACTTCCTGCCTGACCCCCAGTTTACCCACAATGGTGGGGAGTGGCCTAGTGAATAGAACCCTTAGCTCCCCCCGGAGGCCCGGCTGTGAAATGTATTGGTGTCTGTGATACCTGATCAGATGAACTCCTTCAGTGCCATCAGACGCACCATAGCTCCCCATAGTGGCGGAGCCACAGTACTGCAACGACCAGGACTCTGGGGCGCTGCATATGTGTGTGTGTATTGACAAATATTTCCTTTGAAAACGATGTGTAAATGACATAGACAATTGCTCTATGTAAAAGCTCATGTTAAAATCGCATTGCAATCGGTTAGCAATCTTACTGCATTCGGATGTAAATCGGATGCTAGGTGTGAAAAATCAAATTGTATTCGCATGTCACTCAAGCGACTCCCGGCAGGGAGACTCGGACTGATTTTTCATAAGTTTAATGTCACTCAGGCCTCAGGATTCAACTCTGCTAGCTGGTTCCAGCAGTCATCAGGTGACCACTAATATGCAATTTTCATACTTTACAGTCACATGACGACTAATTACTCTTTCTGCTTCTCTCAACGCAGCAAAGGCATTTCTCTGAAAATTTAGACAATTAGGGAGAGCAGCTAGTTGGTAAGTGAATGTAAGTGTACAAATCACATGTGTAGTCACATGACAACTACTCAACCCAATTAAGATGTGTGTAGTAGGGGGCACCAAATTGAATTTTTGTAATGGGTTCTGGCACTGGCGTAGCTAGAGCTTTTGCCGCCCGGGGCTGTTCCCGAGTTTGGTGCCCCCCCCATTGCCGTCACTCAACGCAGGGCGCCGCCCCCTCAGCGCTGTTTACCCATGAAATCCGGCGCCTGCGCTGTGTATCACTGTTTGGTGCAGGCGCAGAGAGCTCTGGCCGTCTGACGTCACAGCCAGGCTTGCAGACTGTGCCTGTGCGGCGAGTGCGGCCACCCACCTTGGTAATCCCAGCCCCGCAGTGTGTTATGCATTATGCCGAGTGCAGGGCTGGGATTCACAAGCAGGGCGGCCGCACAGGCTCAGTGTCCAGCATTGCCCCCAGTGTGTCCAGCAATCTGCCCCAGTGTCCAGCATTGCCCCCAGTGTGTCCAGCAATCTGCGCCAGTGTCCAGCATTGCCCCCAGTGCGTCTGAGTCAGACATAAAGAAAAAAAAAAAAAGTAAAATCCTCACCTCTCCCGTTCCCAGCGCAGGTCCGGTGCACTCAGCGTCTCTCCGGCTCTGCAACGCTCAGGACAGAGAGGCTGAGCGCGCAGTGATGACGTCATCGCACCCTCTGCCCTGAGACGTCGCAGAGTCAGAGGGCGCCGAAGATGCTGCAGCTGCCGCAGGAACCAGGAGAGGTGAGTATTAGAACGGGGGGCCCAATGCCAGCGCTGGTATCGGGGGGGGGGGCCCTGGTCGTGGCGGCGGTCGGCGCCGCCCGAAGATTTAAAGGGCCCGCGTCTCTCTTTTTTTTTTTTTCTTCCTCCTCTTCTCTGGGTCGGACCCGCCCCCGGCATTGTGCCGCCCCCGGTATTGTGCCGCCCGGGGCAGACCGCCCCCCCCCCCCCGCACCCCCCTTCCTACGCCACTGGGTTCTGGGAAATCATGATCCGTTTCTAATGTTGAGCATATCCGAGGTCTCTCCCAATGCACTCAGATCCAACCAGAGCTGACAGAGTCAGATGTAATCTGAATTTTCCCAACACTTTGATATCATTAGATTGCTTCTGTACATGACGCCTAAAGAAAGACGTTAAATGATATTGTGAATTTACTAGTTTGGTTTAGAATTGAGCTCTGGGACCCCTGCAAAGTGATCAAACTCTCTTCACGGTAGCCAAAGATTAGCACCATGAATCTGCATGGTTCATGTAGAACTGCCATCTAATCTGATGGTACACATATTAGGTTAAGATGACTTTCCCTTCAACACGGAAGCAATACATTAGCAGGATAATTCAATTATTTCTAACTAACAATTAGCAAATCTACATGAAACTTGTTAAATTAAATGTTAATGATCCTTATTTCCTTGCAGCACTGTCGTAAAAAAGATCTGATATATGAATTGCGCTCAACACAATGTTAATGTAGAAATGTTACATCGCACAAGATCCTCGAGATTGTGAAACTGTGCTGACACCTAGTGGCAGGTAGTGGTTACAGCAGAGCAGAAGAACTTGATTCGAAAAACTGCATTTACTTGCAAAATGTGAATATAGCAACCAACTAGATGCTCATTTCATTTCATCAATGTGCCAAAAGTTATTATGCATCATGCCGAGTATTCTCTTAATTAAAACATAGTTGTTATGGTTCACTGGATCCCTCATTACCCCTTAAAGGGAATCTGTCACCAGGTTTTTTCTACCCCATCTGAGAGCAGCAAGATGTTGGGACAGAGACCCTGTTTCCAGTGGCGTATCACAGATGAGTCGCCCGCCAGGGCCGTGGGGTACCTGGTACTGGGTCAGGTGTTCACAGGGGGATGTCACGGTGGCGACCCGGTCTGTGGCCCTGGGCGCCCATGTAAAAGGGGAAAGTCTTTAAAGGGATTTAGTGAATAGAGTTTATGTTCGTGATGCCACCTGTGGTATTCGGTCACTGGGGACCGACGCTGCTTTAAGGGGTCCTCTGGGGTGATGTTATTGCAGCTAGTTGGTATAACTTCCCACAGGTGAAGTGTATCCCCAGGGCTCCCAGTGTGTAGATGGAAGATGGTGAGAAGTGCAGTAAGGAACGAGGACGCAGGTTTGCAGTCTCTTTACCTGGTTTACAGTCTCTTTACCTGGTTTACTGAAGACCACAGTCCAGGGTACCAGATTACAGGGTAGGCAGGATCCGGCCGGTTTGGAAGCGAATCCAGAGTGCCCTTTACCAGGTGGAGTTAAAAGCCTTCTTCTAGCGCGGTGGTGTTGTAGTCCCTTATTGCCTATGGCTTTACATAAGGTCCTCACAGTGGACATAACCCGTATGACTGGTGACTTGAGCCTTTTCACAGGGACTCTAGCATGTCCCGGGCTCTAAGGGTGTCACCGTGTCTCCTGGGTATTAAGGCGGACAGGTAACTTGCAGTTCAGCTGTCCTGCCGGTTTCTGATGTAAGTCGTAGAGTCCTTTCAACCTCGGTGGTCCGGCTACCGGTTTTCTGCTCCTCAGAGGGAGGCAGCCTGCTCTTAGCTGGTCTCCCCTGATATCTTTCCCCTGTGCTTCGCTCTCCTTCACGCTCACTCAACGATGTTCGGCTGTCGGTATAATCTCTGTCCAGGAGCTTCAGCACTTTCTGGCTGAACGGCCCCTCTAGTCCTATAGACTGCTCTCTTCTCTGTCTCTCACTGTCTGACCTCTCTTTCCCTCCAAACCACAATATATATAGGGGAGTCACCTATGAAATAGGATCAAAAGCTCCCCCTTGTGGCCTGGAGTGTGAACATGTTGTGTGTATGGTAGTTACCTGATAAAAGATATCTTTCATCGCTTCCAAACGTAACATCACTCTCCCCGTGAGGAAAGCAATGCTACTGTGACGACCAGGACCCTGGGGCACCACTCATACTGAGCTATTTACTACAGTTTTAATGAAATCTGATAAAATCTGTTTTATCTGCTACAAATCTACCAGATCTCTAAATGCTGAGCTCTGTATAACCCAGCACACATCACTAATTGACAACTTTCTGCATACACTGTGCATAGGTAAAACAATGCCAATCAGTGGTGGGGCAGGGTTATACAGAGATCATGAATATGAAGGACTACATGGTTTACTACTCCTCTAGGTATAATATAACCAGTGATTTTATCAGAACTACAGCAAGCAGCCTAGTAAGTGACATACCACTGCAATCAGGGTTTCTGTTTCAGTGTCAAAAATCGGATTCTCATTAAAGATGCAGCCATTTTTTATTTTTCTGATTTCGTTTTTTCCTGCCCTTGCTCAGAGTCATAACTTTTTTTTATTTTTGATGTAGCAGTATGAGGGCTTGATTTTTGCAAGATGAGTTTAGTTTTGAGTGACACCACTTACCTAATATAATTAGAAGTGCAGGTGGAGAAGATCAGGGCTGTGTGCCATTACATATACCACTCTACATGTATCCCAGACAAACAGCTCTGCTCTCCTCCTGGTACTTGTAATTGCAGACTATGTGGAGTATGTTATGACATAAAGCTTTGCTCTCTTTCTCCTACACTCGTAATCACAGTTAGTGCCGACTTATATATGTGTGCATCAAAAAGGAATACTGCCTAGACCAGCTGCAAATCTTCCAAAGACAAAACTACATCAAATAATAGAACAAGGAAGCAACAAGCCATAAAATAACATAATTTTATTAGATAAAAAAATTAAAAAATATACATTTAAAAATTATAAATATATTTTAGTACTCAGTGGGGATGACACTATGCAAAAGAGAACCACCATTCAAAGGCAAAGTGATGTTGATGAAAGATTGGTAAAAAATAAAATACATTAAAGAAAATGTTTCAATTAACAACATAACAATCAGGGTCTATCAATGCACTAAGAATGAAGGGAGCCAAAGTACCAAGCTTCCCAGCATTGTTTAGAGCCCCAAGGAAATTAACACCTAACATATACAAAAGTCCCAAAATGCTTCCAAAATGCACGTAAAAAATAGCAGTTTATAAAGAGCCTAATGGACTTATGAAACATAAAGGGTTTAGTGGTATAGTAACCAGAATACCTTAAATGCAAATATAGTACTTTAAGAAAACATGTTGGGACATTACCTGTAAGTGGTGGCAGCACCCCGACGCGCGTTTCGCATATAGCTTTATCTCAGGGAGAGTACGTGTCTGCTATAGTGTGCCTGCCGTTTATATAATGCTCGTTCTAATAATTGGTGACAGCGGCTTGATTGCGGCGCTTACGCTGGCAAAGCTGCCATGACGTGGCCCTGTCATGTGATGCCTGACCACACCCCCGCTCAATGCGTCAGAGCGGGGGTGGACCAGGCATCAGCCGAGACGAGTCTCCACATGTGATCTGGTGAGAACAGCAGAGCTGTTTGTCAATACATACATTGTTTTACTTTATCTGTGATAATGTGTCTGAGGAGAGCAGCACTGTGAGTCTGGGGCAGATGCAAAGCAGTGTATGTAGAACTCACAACTCTGCTCTCCTCCACCTCTTCGAACACTGTCAGTGCTGAGAGGAGAAGGCTGCGGACTGTCACCTATACTGTTCTGGATCTATATATATATCTATATGCAGATCAATGTAGGTAATGACTCACATGTCTGCTCTCCTCCAGCACACATCAAAAAATGTAAATTTTGGTGGTTTACATTTTTTCTTTATGGTGTTAATATTATATTTTGATAGATTTGACTTGTATGGACTCGTTATTTAATTTTTTGGGGGGTTAGATAGGAAAAAGGGGATCATTTTTAGATTTTTTATTTTGTTTAATATTTTTTAAAACTTTTTTTCTTACTTTTCACTTTATGTTTAGACCCCATAAATGCTTACTCACTTGCAGTATATATTAAAACTAGTGATGAGGGAACCCATATATGTTTGGGTAAACTTTTTTAAAAAGTCTGGTTCGGTACTTGAAGTTGACCCCGGATTCCGAACCCCATTCAAGTCAAAGGGGACCAGAGTGCTGTAAAATGGCTGTAAAATGAGCGGAGTAAGGGCTAGGGGACTGCAAAAGGAAGATAAATGGGGGTAAGAGCAAGACAATTGCCCTGCAAACAAATGTGGATAGGAAAGTGACTTAAACTTCAAGGGGTTCTGTCACCGTAGCAATCATGGTAAAATAGGAAGTAAATGAATAGCATAAAAATGTTATCAGTGCCCTCACAGAGACTGAGGCTTGCTACCGCCAGTTCAGTTTCATATTTTACCCACAGACCATGGGGCAGAGCAATATTACTATTTTTATTTATTTTTATCTTTTATAAATTTTGTGAAATAAAAAAAAAAACCTTCAGTTTGAAAAAATATAATACAAAAACCTAATCTACATAATGTAATTTCTGATGATGATGATGATGATGATGACAATATGATTATTTAAAGTGTGTTAGAAGGATCCACCAGACCACGTTTTTAAATTACAATCCTATTTTTAATATTGAAATTGAAATTACTTTAACTTAGTCATTGTAGATTACAGTCTTAACTTTTAGAACCAAATATTATACAATTTGACTATAAAACTATTCAATGTGGTTAGTGATAGTCTTTATTAACAACTTCCATCATTGGCTTGAATTTTCTTCACAATAGTCTTTCTTGTGTCCCGTGTTTAGATGCATCATATATTTCTATAGTCATGGCTCCCATGTGATTCAGTTCACCTTCTGTATTTTCGCATAATCCTTTTTGATGAGAAAATTGCACCAATGTTAATTCAGTTTGAAAATCAGGTTATTAGTGAAGTTTAAAGCAGTGCCATAGTTGGAGAATACCGCTTACTTGTGACTTTGGGGCATGTAAAATGAATGGGTCGCATTTGTAATAGTAGCAGGCTAACTGTACATGGTAGTCCAAATTTTCTACTTCAAAATCAATGGAGCCTTTAACCTACAAGTGACCAAACTGAAGAACTAAACATCCTTGTTGCTCGGCCGTTGTTGTTTGCAATGTAAGTATTTTGTATACTGTTCTGTGATGTCAGATGAAAGCTGTTCTACTATTTTAGTTTTATTGGTTGATGGTTTCCCCTTTTTTGCGTTGTTGGTGGGTAGATCAGACTGAACACTTTTAGTTAAACATGTAGGGGTTCTTGGAGTTGTCTGTGAGAATGTTTCTTCAAATTGCCCTTCTTTTAAACATTGATTATAGAGAATCTCTTTTTCTTTGGAATTTCTCCATTTCATTCTTCGGTTCTGGAACCAGATTTTAACCTGCAAATATAGAAAAAAAATATGATATGAGCAGTATGTTAATTAATGTCTGAATGTGTACGTGTTGCGTTTGAAAACTACCTAAGGCAATGTGTTCCACTTAATAGTCCTGTAACCTTGGGTTTCCTTTTTACAAGGATTCATCTAAAAATGAGCAAATAGATTTGATATGAATTGAAATTAAGTTAAATTTTATGAAATTCAAAAGTCTTGGCGAATTCGAACAGCTTGTGAAAAACTCTCAGGCCCAAACATGTGAGCTTCTACATTACTCATTGCAGCTACCACATTACATGGTATAGCGGAACCAATCAAGAGAGACGATCATAGCCCATGTGCTAGCCTGTATAATGATAAAGGTTGCAACCTTTATCGTTTTTCAGCTTATATGCTTTTTTTGGTTGGCGCCTGTTCACACTAGCTTGGATGTGCTGGTCATTTTCTCTATTTATATTAAGCCTTTGTGGACATGTGCACTCCCACTCCCAATAGTAGTTAGCTGGTCCACTCCTGACCCATAAATTGTAGGCTTTGTTGCCCAGGAGAGGTGACAAAACAGGACAGGGATCCAATTATGAATGACGCGTTGACGTGGCAATTGGGCTCACATATATTGGCCAATTTATGCGCGAAGTACCATCCTTTTTTCATAGCAATTTTTTGAAGATAAATATTTCATGTATACATTATATAGTGCTTTTTTCCTATTCTCTATGGCAGTAATGCATTTTTCAATGTTCCATAGTAATCCTTCCTGGTAAACAATGGTGCAACCTTTATCGTTTTTCAGCTTAAATTTTTTTTGTTTGTCACCTGTTCACACTAGCTTGGATGTGCTGGCCTTGTTCTCTATTTGTATCTAGCCTGTATAATGGCATAGCCTAGGCAAGGAAAGCAGCACCCATTTTAGGGAGACTTTAGGATAGTAAGAAGAAATCAGAGCTCACATGTCACGAGGGTGTCCCGACCCCATAGAAGACCTGGAGTTAGAAGGTCACATTGGGTAATGAATCACAGATTTTTAGAGATGTGTAATTCATGTCCTATTTTAAATGGATTTGATT
Source organism: Ranitomeya variabilis (assembly GCF_051348905.1). Classification (NCBI taxonomy): domain Eukaryota; kingdom Metazoa; phylum Chordata; class Amphibia; order Anura; family Dendrobatidae; genus Ranitomeya; species Ranitomeya variabilis. Next base: position 407,491,774 of record NC_135236.1, on the reverse strand, counting down.
TACTTTGGTGCTGAGAGGGTTAAGGACTCTTTCCATGCTGGCTGAGACCATAGTGCCTGGTTATTCTCAGCTGCAACTGCCTTTCATTTACTCCCTCTATATATACTGTCTCTGGGTGGTTAGTCTCTGCCAGTGAAAGATGTGTCTTCCTGTGTTGTGTGCTAAAGCTAAGTGGTTGGAGTGGAGTTGTTGTAGTAGTGATGGGTAGTTTGCTATAGTACATGTGTGTTTATCACCTGGTCTCTAATCCCATTTAGTTTATTCCTCCCTGTCTCTATCCTGCTCCCTATTGTTGGTTTATGCTTTTGTATGATAGAGGTTTTCTGTAATCCTTGTTTTGTCTTTGTGTCTTGTTTACCACACACTTCTTTCCCATGCCTCATGGTATGGGGGAGGGGATAGATTACGGTTAAAGAGGATCATAGCAAAGTTGGAGACTCAGGCCTCTCTACCTTCAAGAGTACCCCCAAGACAGGGATACTTAGGGTTCCAGAGACAGCTTGAGGCCCCTCTACCTTACCGAATAACATCACAGTGTAACATCACAACTCAACACCATAGATAGAAAAACTAAGCTCTAAATCATTGGACAAATAATCCACTAAGTTATATATTGTTCAACTGCACCACTGATGAAGATGAGTGTAGTAGTCTATGAATAATATAAATATTCATGGGATAAATGGAGAGATAGATAAGAGAGGTGCAAGCAGCAGCTCCAAACTCACTGTGATCAGTGATATGGTGTAGCTGGCATCTGTCCTGCTGCATTTGACTTACAATGATAAATACTGCATTTTTTTCGGCATTCAAAATGCAATAGAATGCAGCAGTAAGACAGCACAATATTTAAAAGAATATCTGAAATCAATGGCAGTTAGAGATAATGTGCTTGTTAGTCATAAGCAATTGTACTGACTTTTTGCATTACTTGTGCAATTCTTTTTGTGATTGGGGAATAATTTTTTTTTTTAAATGCAGACGTTTCTAAAATACAGACATTTAACTGTAAATGTCTACATCACAAAATGTGTGTATCACAAGCAATTTTGTTTGCACATCTACTAGTCAAATTTTACATTTGTACATATCACACCAATAAAGTGCCTTGATGTATAGGCTGGCATTTTTATTATGCTATTTTTGGCAGAGAGAATGAATTTTGTGGGAAAAAAATTGTAAAAAATGATTTAAAAATTAAATCAATGATCTGTGAATGACTGTTCTTGCACACTTGTTTTAATCAACCAATTTGACAATCACATGTGCCACACATATAAGGAGGCCTAATGACATACTTTGTTTTCCGTATATGTGTCTATCTACCTAACATTTCTTGTCCTGTCGTTTTTGGCTAGGGTTAAATAATTTAGTTTAAAACATAGTCACCATTAATTTGTGTCAGTGTCCTACACAGAATGGTCTGTGTGATTGCAAATGACTATGGCTGGCTTCACATTTGCGTCTGTGCACGCCGCGTTTGATCTGCATAAATCTGCATGTGTCATGCGTACATATATTTAACATGGTGTATGCATGGACATGCGTGCGCATGCTTTTGCTTACGCATGCATCGTTTCGCGGTGTGTGGCTAAGCGCGGTGAACGCAACATGTTGCATGTTGCGCTTGAGGTGTAAAAAATCCATCAAACATGCGCATGCGGATGAGTGCGTTAAAAACGCATTACTGTCTATGGGAATGCACGCGTACGCATGCGTTCGATGCGCTTGCATACTTCAGACTGCGCATGTCCAGGAACTGTTTTGAGACACACCCTCCTGGAAATATTGAACGCATGCGCATAAAAATGCAAATGCAGGCAAAAAAAACGTATGCACACGCAGCATTTTTTTGCCGTCATGCGTAAGCTGATGCAGATAAAAAATGCTGCGAAAAAACATGCGTTTGCATGTGTTTTGGCATGTGTTTACACATGCAGATGATACGCTGCGCACAGATACGCAAATGTGAACTTAGCCTAAGAAGAATAATTTTTGGACTGTTATTTTTATTTTTTTTAAATATGAAACGTCTGTCAGTGCACATTGTTATTAATTGGGCTTTGGTTACTACCGGTTTCCATTAGTTCCTAAGTTGAGGAATTTTGTCATTTTTAAGGCTATGTGTCACGGGGATACTGCAACAGAGACGGGCCAGAAGATCGCGACATCCGGTTTCATGAACTTCTGCACTGGTTCAAAGTACTTCATCATCTTATTAAACAGTGCAGGTTTTTACCTTTCTGGAAGTGCAAGGGTTAATCTGTTCAATTGAAGCTCCTGGAGCTGATAATATACAAAATTATAGAGTACAGTGTAAAATGTGTCCAAATGGTGCTTAGGACCCAGGGGATTGTGTATCTGCTCTACACTGTGTTCCAAATTATTATGCACAAAGTTTAGGAGTGATAAGGTTAGAATTTTTTTGTTTGTCATTTAAACTCATTGATGGTGATGTGTGTCAGGGCTCTTTATATCACTGAAAGCAATTGCAGATACCTGTGCAAATTAGTTTGGCAGGTGTGTCCAAATAAAGGCAAGACTACTTAAGAAGGCTGTTCCACATTATTAAGCAGCCTACATTTTTGGCCAAAATGGGAAAGAAAAAGGATGTGTCGGCTGCTGAGAAGCAACAAATTGTGGAGTATTTAGGTCAAGGCATGACTACAGTCAACATTGCCAAGACACTTCATCATGATCATCGCACAATCAAGAAGTATGTAGCCGATTCCCAGCACACACGTGTGCGTGCTGATAAGGAAAAATTGAGGACCCTTTCCAACAGGCAATTGCGTAAGGTTAAAAGAGCAGCTGCAAAAATGCCTGGTCATAGCAGCAGACAAGTTTTTGAAGCTGCTGGTGCCTCCAACGTCCCCAGAACAACAAGATGCCAAACGATACATGGAAGACTGACTTCCAAACTGTTTTGTTCACCAATGAGTGCCGTGCAACGCTCGATGGTCCAGATGGATGGAGTGGAGGATGGCTGGTTGATGGACACCCCATGAAAACACGGCTAAGGCGCCAACAAGGAGGAGGTGGAGTAATGTTTTGGCCTGGAATCATGGGGAGAGAGATTGTCGGCCCCTTTATGATCCCTGAAGGGGTAAAGATAAACTCCATAATCTATGTGGAGTTTCTAAAAACACTTCCTGCCATGGTTCAAGAGGAAGAACCGTGCTTTCCGCAGCAAGATCATTTTCATGCATGATAATGCACCGTCTCATGCTGCAAAAAACACATCTGCATCTCTGGCTGCTATGGGCATAAAAGAGGACAAACTTATGGTGTGGCCACCATCTTCCCCTGGCCTCAACCCCATTGAGAACCTCTGGAGCATCATCAAAAGGAGTGTCTATGATGGCGGGAGGCAGTTCACATCTAAGCAACAGCTCTGGGAGGGTGTTCTGTCCACATGCAAAACAATTGAAGCAGAAACCATCCAAAAACTGACAAATTCAATGAACAAGAGAGTTCAGAAGCTTCTTTCGAACAAGGGGTCCTATGTGCAAATGTAACATCACCTAGAATAAAGTTTTCACTTGAAAACTGTTTGATTTCATTTTGTAATAAGCTGATAATGCTTATAACTTCACAATTGACCATTTTTTTGTTCAATATAAAATAAAAAAGGTTGAAAACTCTGCTGTGCATAATAATTTGGAACATGCATTTTGAGTGTTTTTTTTTTTTAACTATACTGTTTTCATAGGCAGTTTGTTCCAAAACATTGCAATTATACTAGAATAGTAGATGACTATAAAATAACAATGACTGCAATTCAGATAGGTAATTTAGAGAAAATATGAGGAAATATTATTTGCATAATAATTTGGAACACAGTGTATACTGCAAAATATATCATCTGGGCATAAAAATGCAGTAATATTAAAAGATATGTCAGTGCATACAACGTGAAAAGGTGGTTAGTGGCTGCACAAACAGCCATCAGGTCCCGGCGGTAGGTAAAAGGACGAGGTCTTGTGCCTGCTGTTAGAGCTGCATGCTGAGGGTAAGTGTAGTCTGCAATCTCTCTCCGGTCTGCCGAAGGAATATGTGGAGGTGCCGTACTCTGTAGGGAGATCCACTGAGTCGCAGGGTATAGACATGGGTAGCGAATATCCAAAGTTCTAAGTTCAAGGTAATTGCAGTGCAGTGATCCAGAGAGCTAGTGTAGCCTCGGCTTGCAGCAAACTATCCCTCTATCAGCCCAACTATATTTGAACGGGAGTGAAGTCACCAACATGGTTCCGATTGCGGTACACTACCTCTCGGATCAACCGGCAGTGATCCTTTAGCGTTTGCCACCAGCCGGGGCTACGCTAGCCCTCTGGATCACTGCACTACAATTACCTTGAACTTATATCTTTGGATATTCATTACTTTTATCTATACCCTGCGACTCCCTACCTAGGACCAACAGAGTATGGCACCTCCACATATTTCTTCAGCGGACCGGAGAGAGATTTGAACTACACGTACCCTCGGCATGCAGCTCTAATAGTTGGCACAAGACCTCATCCTCTTACCTACAACCAGGACCTCATGGCTGTTTGTGCAGCAGTGTGCCAACTTTGAATTGCTTGATCCCCCTGACGTGGACCAAAAGGATCTGCAGCGGTCCTGTGGCATCACTACGCCGGTTTGTGCAGCAGGACACACCTTTTCTATCTTCACTGCGTGAATTAACAGGATAGCCAGTGGCCCTGCAGCAGTGTTAGGCTGCCGTCACACTATCAGTATTTGGTCAGTATTTTACATCAGTATCTGTAAGCCAAAACCAGGAGTGGGTGATAAATGCAGAAGTGGTGCATATGTTTCTATTATACTTTTCCGCTAATTGTTCCACTCCTGGTTTTGGCTTACAAATACTGATGTAAAATACTGACCAAATACTGATAGTGTGACGGCAGCCTTATACAGGAAACGTATCACACAGCGTGCCTTCTCATCTCTCCTGAAGCTGACTCCAAAAGAACATCGCATATGACGCTTCTCCTATAACGGCAACAACCACAGATGTCTGGATCCTGTAAATACCCTTGAGCTACTTTTGTGTATTGTCACAGACGGCATCTTATTCTGCCTCTCCACTAAGTTAAGACCATCTCTCATATAGGCCACTAACCACCTTTTCACGATGCACACATATCTTTTCGTATTACTGTATTTTTATCCGCAGAGTATATATTTTGCAGGATAGGGCAGATACACACTCCCTGGGTCCTAAGCACCATTTTGACACATTTCACACTATACTCTCTACTTTTTGACAAAAGGTGGTAGTTGTCCACAAAATCAGGCAGCCAGGCCCAAGTGTCTAGCGCCAGTGGTTTTGATTTAATTAAAATGATATAATGAGTATTTTACTTTCCCCTACACCAAGCTTATTGAACCCATTCCTGACATGGAAATTTTCCATGTGTGCACTTTATTTTTTTCTTCCTCTTCTTCCAGAAGCTGAAACTTTTAATTTTCTGTCCATTTAGCCATTTGAGGGTTTTTTTGTGGCTATGTCTCTTAAAGAGTATGAAAGTTAGATTGTAATTAGCGCCAACCTAAAATGTTCATACATAACACACTTGCATTAGATTTAATCAGCTTCATTTAGGGAGCAACATACTCTTGTAAACTATTAAAGGTAATCCATCACCTGGTTTTTGTTAGTCCATCTGAGAGGAGCATACTGGACTGGTTGCTGTAGTTTTGATAATATCCATGTTTTATCTGCTGTCAATCTACCATTTTTCTGAATTTTTTACTCTGTACAACCCTGCCCTCATCCTTAATTGGTAGTTTTGTACATACAATGTGGATAGGCAAATAGCTGCCAATAAGTGGTGGGGGTGTTGTTTTACTAAATGGTAGCATGTTTACTAGAAATCTAGTAATAATATCACGCTGATGCAACAGTGATTTTATCAAAACTACAGCAAGCAGCCTAACAAGTGACACATCACTGGAAACAGGGTCTCGGTCTCTAAATTATACCGCTCTGAGATTAGGTGGTAAAAACCTGGTGACCAAATCCCTTTAAAATGAGGTGTAGTAATAAAATTACATCAACAGCAGTCTCTGTACAGTTACATAGCTTCATTATAGAAACCTGCTAATATTACCACTTCAGGATATAGATTTGCAGGTGTGGAAAGTGCAGCACGTTATTACATAATTACATAATATTTGTTTGTGACATAACAAACAAATATATTTATGTGGTAATATACTGTACCTGAGATTCCTTTAGAAAAAGGTTAATGGCAAGCTTTTTTCTGTCAGCTTTGCTGATGTACTTTTGTTTTTGGAACATTTTCTCAAGTGCCTTTCGCTGTTCATCAGAAAACACTGCTCTCCTTAAGATTACTCTTCTTGTTTTGGTGTTTGAATCTTTTGGTAGAACGTGGGCTTGATGTTCATTTCCTTATCAAAAGCAAAAAGAGAGTCAACAAAATGAGTAAGTTTATTGTTAATGATGAATTCCCTTTGCTTAAAAGCAATTGGCAGAGTATGAATTCACCAGGAGCCTTAATTATCACTAAATTATGAATTTACAAAATTGTTCAGTGCAAAACATTACTAGACCAACTAAAAATATAACTACTACAGTACTCTGTCATACACTGTTTCACCTCCAAGGGCTTTTCCCAGGAACAAACTACATTTCAATGAATAGATCTTGGAATAATAAGTTCCACAATTGGATGTGTTAAACAAAAATGTTCCTGTGCTGAGATAATCTTATAAATGTGCCCCTGCTGTGTACTGTGTAATGGCTGTGTCTGACCAAGCAGGAACCTACGGTCTGATCATACCACAGCTCCTGGGCAGGGAATGACAGAGAGTCTACAGACATTCAGACATTACAGCTCCTATCACCCAAATGTACCTTTCAGATTATTCCTCAAGTACCCTCACTTGTCTTCCCTTCTTTTGAGGTCCATGCTGTCAGACTCTACATCCCCTTCTCCATGCGAGTGGCAGTGGTGTATTGACCTACGGGCCCCTCCCATCACTTCCTGGATCACTTTGCTGCCTGGCTTCCACACTTTCGCTCCTGTGACATCCCCACCCTCATCATGGGTGATTTCAACATCCCCATTGCTTTTCCCCTCTCCCCATCTGCTACTCACCTTTTATCTCTAACCTCCTCCTTTGGCCTTTTGCAGCTTACTAACTCTCCAACGCATGAAGACGGAAACTCCCTCAACTTGGTCTTCTTCCGGCTTTGCTCATTGGATGATTTCACAAACTCCCCTGTCCTGCTCTCTAACCACAACCTTCTTTCATTCTCTATCAAGAAATGCCATCCCGCTCAGGTCACCTCTACTTTAAACTCATACAGAAATATATAGGCCATTAAGACCCAGAAACCTATGAAGAGCTTGCAGTTATCATTGGCCCCTATCTCCTCCCCATCATGTCCTAATTCTGCACTGAAGTATTATAATGAAAAAATACAATGTGCTCTGGATGAAGCTCTTATACATAGAACAACACGGCACAGATGGCGACAACCCTGACACAGGCTGCAAACACTTTTCCTGCAGCAGTGCTCCAAGTGTGCCGAACATCTTTGGAGAAAATCCAATCCCCCGAAGATTTCATCCATTATAAGTTTATGCTTAAAACATATGGATCGCCCCCACGCAAGGGCAATGGGGTACTCGGCACTGGGTCCTTCAGTTCTCAGCAGGGACCCGGTCCATGGCCCTTTGAGGGGTGTCCAATAAAAGGAAAAGTTTATATGATGCTCGTGACGCCACCTGTGGTATTTGGTCAGGGTGACCGACGCTGCTTAGGGGTCCGCTGGGGTGATGTTATGGCAGCTAGATGGTATACTTTCCCACAGGTGAAGTGTATCCCCAGGGCTTCCCAGAGGTGTAGATGGTGAATGATGTGAGGCGCAGTGAATAACGAGGACACAAGGTTGCAGTCTCTTTACCTTTTACTGAAGGCTTCAGTGTCCACAGTCCAGGGCACCGGATCACAGGGTAGGCAGAATCCGGCCGGTCTGAAGGCAAATCCAGAGTCTCCATATCCAGGTGGAATGCAACAGCCTTCCTATGCACCCAGTAACACAGTAGGTTCCCACTTGCATAAGCTATAATGTGGTCCTCACTGTTATTACTCCTCTCACTGTTCCCCGTAGTCGGATAGAACAAAACCCGTATGACTGATGTCCTGAGGCTTGTTTATAGGGACCCTAGAGGCGCCCCGACCCTCACAAGTTGCCACTGTGTCTTCCTAGGTATTAAGGTCGGGTAGCCAACTTGGAATTGACTGTCCTGCTGGTCTCTGGAGCAAGGCTTGGAGACAGTTGCTCCCTCGGTATTCTGGCCACCGGATCGCGCACCAGAAGGATGCTGCTTCTCTTTGGTCACTATCCTCTCTGGTATTCACTTGTTGCTATTTCTTCGTTTCTCACTCACTGCAATACACTTCCTTTCAATGTCTCTTTCTTTGGATGCTGCTGCACGTGGGGCAGGCGCAGCTCCGTGGACCCTTGTCCTCCTCAGACCGCAGTCTGGATCTGACTGGAACTCCCTCCAGCCAGCTCGGTCTGGAGACCTTTCTCTCATGGTCTCCAGCCAGGAACTCTCTAACTTTCCCTCCAACTACCAGTTTTACCTAACTGTGAGGAGTGGCCTAGTAGATAGAACCTTTGCTCCCCCTGGTGGCTGGAGTGTGAAATGTGTTGTGTGTGGTTGTGATACCTGGACAGAAGATCTCCTTTATTGCCTTCAGACGTAATATCGCTCCCCCTGGTGGAAGAACAACATTACTACAACGACCAGGACTCTGGGGCACTGCACATACAACACTGCCCTTTACCTCTCCAAACAAACCTATATCAACACCCTCATCACCTCACTATCCAATAACCTGAAACGTCTCTTTGACACTTTTCATTGAACCAGTCACAGAAGAAGGAGTAATCAGGCTCCTTGCATCTTCTCACCCAACCACTTGCACCAGTGACCCCATTCCGTCACATCTCCTCTAGTCACTTTTCCCCTGCTGTCACCACTCACCTAACAAAAATATCTCTTCTGGTATCTTTCCCTCCTCATTTAAGCATGCCATCATACATCCATTACTCAAAAAACCATCCCTCGACCAAAACTGTACCGCTAACTATAGACCTGTCTCTTATCTTCCCTTCATCTCCAAACTCCTGGAACGCCTGGTCCACTCCTGTCTTATCCGCTATCTTTCAGATAACTCTCTTCTCGACCCTCTACAATCTGGTTTCCATTCTTTACTCTCTATTGAAACTGCCCTTACTAAGATCTACTAACAGATAAATCACGTCTCCCTGCTAATTCTCTTGGATCTCTCTGCAGCATTCGATACTGTGGATCATCAGCTCCTCCTCACTATGCTCCGCTCCATCGGCCTCAAGGACACGGTTCTCTCCTGGCTCTCCTCATATCTCTCTGACCGCTCCTTCACTGTATCTTTTGCTGGCTCCTCCTCTCATCTTCCCCTTACTGTTGGGGTTCCTCAAGGATCAGTTCTAGGCTCCCTCCTCTTCTCTTTGTACACTGCCCCTATTGGTCAAACAATCAGTAGATTTGGTTTCCAGTAACATCTCTATGCTGATGACACCCAATTATACACTTCTCCTGATATCGCACCTGCCTTTTTAGTGATTATCTTAACACTGTCTCTAACATCATGTCCTCCCTCTATCTGAAACTGAACCTGTCAAAAACTGAACTCCTTGTGTTTCCTCCCTCTACTAATGTACCTATGCCCGATATTTCCATTTCCGTGTGTGGTTCCACCATAACTCCCCACCCCAGCAACACGCCCCCTGTCTTGGGGTCATACTTGATTCTGAGCTTTCATTCACCTCCCACATCTGATCACTGGCTCGCTCTTGTTATCTGCACCTCAAAAACATTTTTAGAATTCGACTCTTATTTTCGACTCTGCAAAAACTCTCACTGTTTGTCTTACTCATTCTTGTCTGGACTGTTGTAACTCTCTATTAACCTCTTTCTGACCTCGGACGGGATAGTACGTCCGAGGTCAGATACCGCACTTTGATGCAGGGCTCCGGCGGTAAGCCTGCATCAAAGCCGGGACATGTCAGCTGTTTTGAACAGCTGACATGTGCCCGCAATAGCGGCGGGTGAAATCGCGATTCACCCGCCGCTATTAACTAGTTAAATGCCGCTGTCAAATGCTGACAGCGGCATTTAACCGGCGCTTCCGGCCAGGCGGCCGGAAATGAGCGCATCGCCGCCCCCCCATCACATGATCGGGGGTCAGCGATGCTTCTGCAGTGTAACCATAGAGGTCCTTGAGACCTCTATGGTTACTGATGCAGGCCTGCTGTGAGCGCCACCCTGTGGTCAGCGCTCGTAGCACACCTGCATTTCTGCTGCATAGCAGCGATCTGATGATCGCTGCTATGTAGCAGAGCCGATCGCGTTGTGCCAGCTTCTGGCCTCCTATGGAGGCTATTGAAGCATGGCAAAAGTAAAAAAAAAGTTAAAAAAAATGTGAAAAATACAGTTAGGTCCATATATATTTGGACAGAGACAACATTTTTCTAGTTTTGGTTATAGACATTACCACAATGAATTTTAAACAAAACAATTCAGATGCAGTTGAAGTTCAGACTTTCAGCTTTCATTTGAGGGTATCCACAATAAAATTGGATGAAGGGTTTAGGAGTTTCAGCTCCTTAACATGTGCGACCCTGTTTTTAAAGGGACCAAAAGTAATTGGACAATTGACTCCAAGGCTATTTCATGAACAGGTGTGGGCAATCCCTTCGTTATGTCATTCTCAATTAAGCAGATAAAAGGCCTGCAGTTGATTTGAGGTGTGGTGCTTGCATTTGGAAGGTTTTGCTGTGAAGTAAACATGCGGTCAAAGGAGCTCTCCATGCAAGTGAAACAAGCCATCCTTAAGCTGCGAAAACAGAAAAAAACAAGCTGAGAAATTGCTACAATATTAGGAGAGGCAAAATGTACAGTTTGGTACATCCTGAGAAAGAAAGAAAGCACTGGTGAACTCATCAATGCAAAAAGACCTGGGCGTCCACGGAAGACAACAGTGGTGGATGATAAGAGAATAATCTCTATGGTGAAGAGAAACCCCTTCACAACAGCCAACCAAGTGACCAACACTCTCCAGGAGGTAGGCGTATCAATATCCGAATCTACCATAAAGAGAAGACTGCATGAAAGTAAATACAGAGGGTTCACTGCACGGTGCAAGTCACTCATAAGCATCAAGAATAAAAAGGCTAGACTGGACTTTGCTAACAAACATCTAAAAAAGCCAGCACAGTTCTGGAAGAACATTCTTTGGATACATGAAACCAAGATCAACCTCTACCAGAATGATGGAAAGAGAAAAGTATGGCGAAGGCGTGATACAGCTCATGATCCAAAGCATACCACATCATCTGTAAAACCCGGCGGAGGCAGTGTGATGGCTTGGGCATGCATGGCTGCCAGTGGCACTGGGTCACTAGTGTTTATTCATGATGTGACACAAGACAGAAGCAGCCGAATGAATTCTGAGGTATTCAGAGACATACTGTGTGCTCAGATCCAGCCAAATGCAGCCAAACTGATTGGTCGTCGTTTTATACTACAGATAGACAATGACCCAAAACATGAAGCCAAAGCAACCCAGGAGTTAATTAAAGCAAAGAAGTGGACTATTCTTGAATGGCCAAGTCAGTCACCTGATCTCAACCCAATTGAGCATGCATTTCACTTGTTAAAGACTAAACTTCAGACAGAAAGGCCCACAAACAAACAGCAACTGAAAACCATCACAGTGAAGGCCTGGCAGAGCATGAAAAATGAGGAAACACAGCATCTGGTGATGTCCATGAGTTCAAGACTTCAGGCAGTCATTGCCAGCCAAGGGTTTTCAACCAAGTACTAAAAATGAACATTTTATTTAAAAATATTGAATCTGTCCAATTACTTTTGGTCCTTTTAAAAACAGGGTGGCACATGTTAAGGAGCTGAAACTCCTAAACCCTTCATCCGATTTTAATGTGGATACCCTCAAATGAAAGATGAAAGTCTGAACTTCAACTGCATCTGAATTGTTTTGTTTAAAATTCTTTGTGGTATTGTCTATAACCAAAGCTAGAAAAATGTTGTCTCTGTCCAAATATATATGGACCTAACTGTATTAAAAAAAAAAAAAAAAGTTTAAATCACCCCCCTTTCGCCCCATTCAAAATAAATCAATTAAAAAATCAAACCTACACATATTTGGTATCGCCGCCGCGTTCATAATCGCCCGATCTATCAATAAAAAAAGCATTAACCTGATCGCTAAACGGCGTAGCGACAAAAAAATTTGAAACACCAGAATTACATTTTTTTGGTTGCCGCGACATTGCATTAAAATGCAATAACGGGCGATCAAAAGAACGTATCTGCATGAAAATGCTGTCATTAAAAATGCCAGCTCTGCATGCAAAAAATAAGCCCTCACCCGACACCAGATCATGAAAAATGGAGACGCTACAGGTATCGTAAAATGGCGCAATTTATTTATTATTTTTTTTTAGGAAAGTTTGGAATTTTTTTCACCACTTAGATAAAATATAACCTAGTCATGTTAGGTGTCTATGAACTCATAATGACCTGGAGAATCATAATGGCAGGTCAGTTTTAGCATTTCGATAACCTAGTAAAAAAGCCAATCAAAAAACAAGTGTGGGATTGCACTTTTTTTGCAATTTCACCGCACTTGGAATTTTTTTCCCGTTTTCTAGTACACGACATGCTAAAACCAATGATGTCATTCAAAAGCACAACTTGTTCTGCAAAAAATAAGCCCCCACATGGCCATATTGATGGAAAAATAAAAAAGTTATGGCTCTGGGAAGAAGGGGAGCAAAAAACAAACACGGAAAAATGGAAAATCCCAAGGTCATGAAGGGGTTAATCGGTCTCCCTCTTAACAAACTCTCCCCTCTCCAATCTGTCTTGAATGCTGCAGCCAGGATCATATTCCTCACCAATTGTTACACCGATGCCTCTACCTTGTGCCAGTCATTACACTGGTTACCCATCCACTCCAGAATCCAGTGCAAACTTACTACCCTCACGCACAAAGCACTCCATGGCTCAGCACCACCCTACATCTCCTCCCTTGTCTCAATCTACCACCCTACATGTGCCCTACATTCTGCTAATTACCTGAGGTTAGCATCCTCAATAATCAGAACCTCCTACTCCCGTCTCTAAGACTTTTCACGTGCTGCGCCAATTCTTTGGAATGCACTACCTAGGTTAATACGATTAGTCTCCAATCCCCTCAGTTTTAACTCCTTTCTGCCATTGGACGTAATATCCCGTCCATGTAAATTGGGACTTAATTTCCATGGACGGGATAGTACGTCATATGCGATCAGCTGTGCTCACGGGGGGAGCGCGGCCGATTGTGGCCGGATGTCAGCTGATTATCACAACTGACACCTGGCACTATGTGCTAGGAGCAGTCACGGGCTGCTCCCGACACTTTAACTCCTGGAACACTGCGATTAAACAAGATCGCACTATTCCGGTGCATATGCAAGCATCGCGCAGGGAGGGGGCTCCCTGCTTGCTTCCCTAGACCCTCAAACAACGTGATGTGATCGCATTGTTCTGAGGGTCTCCTCCCTGCAGGCCCCCGGATCCAAGATGGACACGGGGTCCTTCCAGGTCCTGCAGGGAGGTGACTTGTCAGTGCCTGCTGAGAGCTGGTGCCGGCAAGCCTTCTTCACTGCCTGTCAGATCCCTGATCTAACACAGTGCTGTGCAAAGTGTCAGATCAGCGATCTGACTTTATACAGTGATGTCCCACCCTGGGACAATGTAAAAAAGTTTTAAAAAAAAATAACATGTATAAAAATATATTTTTTTAAATCCTAAATAAAATAAAAAATAAAAAAAAAATATTTTTCAAAAAAAATACATTTCTTTATGTAAATAAAAAAAAAACAATAAAAGTACTCAGATTTAGTATCGCCACGGCCGTAATGTCCCGACCAATAAAACTGTCCCACTAGTTAACCCCTTCAGTGAACACCATAAAAAAAAAACGAGGCAAAAAACAATGCTTTATCATCATACCGCCGAACAAAAAGTGGAATAACATGCAATAAAAAAGACAGATATAAATAAATATGGTACCGTTGAAAACATCATCTTGTCCCGCAAAAAACAAGCCACCATACAGCGTCATTGGCAAAATATAAATAAGTTATAGCCCTCAGAATAAAGCAAAGCAAAAATATTTTTTTTTTATATAAAATAGTTTTTATTGTATAAAAGCGGCAAAACGTAAAAAAAATATAAATGAGATATCGTTGTAATCGAACTGACCTGAAGAATAAAGCTGCTTTATCAATTTTACCACATGCGGAATGGTATAAACGCCCTACCCAAAAGAAATTCATGAATTGATGGTTTTTGCTCATTCTGCCTCCCAAAAATCGTAATAAAATGCGATCAAAAAATGTCATGTGCCCAAAAATGGTACCAAAAAAACGACAACTTGTCCTGCAAAAAACAAGACCTCACCTGACTCTGTGGGCCAAAATATGGAAAAATTATAGCTCTCAAAATGTGGTGATGCAAAAACTATATTTTGCAATAAGAAGCATCTTTTACTGTGACAGCTGCCAAACAAAAACCCACTATAAAAACCCGCTATAAAAATAGTAAATCAAACTCCCCTTTATTACCCCCTTAGTTAGGGTTAGGGTTGGGGGCTAAAGTTAGGGTTAGGGTTGGGCTAGAGATGTGGTTAGGGTTTGGATTACATTTATATTTGAGATTAGGGTTGGGATTGGGGTTAGGGGTGTGTCAGGGTTAGGGGTATGGTTAGGGTTATGGTTAGGGTTGGGATTAGGGTTAGGGGTGTGTTGGGGTTAGGGGTGTGGTTACGGTTGGGATTAGGGTTAGGGGCGTGTTTGGGTTAGGGGTGTGGTTAGGGTTAGGGTTGGGATTAGGGTTAGTGGTGTGTTCTGGTTAGGGTTGGAGTTAGAATTGGGGGGTTTCCACTGTTTAGGCACATCAGGGGCTCTCCAAACTCGACATGGCATCCGATCAAAATTCAATTCTGTGTTGAAAAAGTAAAATGGTGCTCCTTCCCTTCCGAGCTCTGCCGTGCCCCCTAACAGTGGTTTACCCCCACATATGGGGTATCAGCGTACTCAGGACAATTTGGACAACAACTTTGGTAATAACTTTCTCCTGTTATCCTTGGGAAAATAAACATTTGGGGGCTAAAAATTCATTTTTGTTGGAAAGAAAAATTATTTTTTATTTTCAAGGCTCTGCATTATAAGCTGTAGTGAAACACTTAGGGGTTCAAAGTTCCCACAACATAGTGGGGGTTTCCACTGTTTAGTTACATCAGGGACTCTGCAAACGCAACATGACACCCGCAGACAATTCCATCTAAGTCTGCATTCCAAAACGGCGCTCCTTCCCTTCCAAGCCCTGCCATGTGCCCAAACAGTGGTTTACCCCCACATATGGGGTATCAGCGAACTCAGGACAAATTGCAGAACAACTTTTGGAGTCCAATTTCTCGTGTTATCCTTGGGAAAAAATTGGGGGTGAAAATATAATTTTTGTGAAAAAATATGATTTTTTATTTTTGTACTGCTCTACATTATAAACTTCTGTGAAGCACTTGGGGGTTCAAAGTGCTCAATAGATATCAGCTAGAAGAGTATAGCCCAATATAACTAAAACATAACCTTTACTGATAATATGAAAAATGGACACAACAGTACACAACAAAATAAGGTGCTCACGCCGAAAACTGTGCTCTAATAAAAAGAAACTGGTTTGATCTCACCAATTATGGACAACGGGTACCCATGTCGGTAATAGGGGGTCCCAGGTAGGGTCCACTAGTTGTAGGGTAAAGAGAAGGGGACGGGGACCTTTTTACTAAACCCCTGTCGTGCCCCAGCAATAACTCCTGTCCTTACAAGGACAGGCCCAAATGAGCCCTACTATGGACACCCCCCACCATGTATCATGTAGTTAACGCCTCCCTACGCGTTTCTTCTCCAATCCCGGAGATTCATCAGGGGAGTTTCCAATGGCCGAAAGGCCCAGATGTAAGCTCAAAAGTCCATGAGTAAAATCCACTCAAATATCCAAAAGTTGGACACTTCGGATGCTCGGGGGGAGGTAGCGGGCGCCATATCTAGCTGACTCACTTATTGTGGCAGATTGTCACACAGGAATGCTTACCCTCGGGATGGTATATCGCCACTGCTTATACCCCCAACTTTTGGACATTTGAGTGGATTTTACTCATGGACTTTTGAGCTTACATCTGGGCCTTTCGGCCATTGGAAACTCCCCTGATGAATCTCCGGGATTGTAGAAGAAACGCGTAGGGAGGCGTTAACTACATGATACACGGTGGGGGGTGTCCATAGTAGGGCTCATTTGGGCCTGTCCTTGTAAGGACAGGAGTTATTGCTGGGGCATGACAGGGGTTTAGGAAAAAGGTCCCCGTCCCCTTCTCTTTACCCTACAAATAGTGGACCCTCCCTGGGACCCCCTATTACCGACATGGGTACCCGTTGTCCATAATTGGTGAGATCAAACCAGTTTCTTTTTATTAGAGCACAGTTTTCGGCGTGAGAACACTATTTTGTTGTGTACTGTTTTGTCCATTTTTAATATTATCAGTAAATGTTATGTTTTAATTATATTGGGCTATACTCTTCTAGCTGATATCTATTGTCTACCCTAAGAGTTGTGCAACGGCTTGGTATATCCAAGCTGCAGCTGTTTGTCTATCTACTAAGTTTTCGTATGGCTGGTTTTTTGGCAGCGGGGCCAGACACGGATCTGTGGCTTACGGAAGCAAAAGACATTTTCTCTGAAAAGACTTTCGCACAAAAAAAATATACAACTACATATAGCACGGTCTTTAAAGACCTCACTAGAATCTATAAGGAACAAATAGTGTCATGGTGGGAGCTGCAGAGCTTAGAGAACTATATAGCAAACAGCATTGTACCCAGGGGTCTTCGTATCTCTTTATTACCAGCCGTACGCTGTAGAACACCACAACTTATGAGTTTGTGGGAAAAAGAGGCTACGTCCAGCTCCCTTAAGTTAATGCAGATCTTGGTGAATGAGGAAAAGGCTAACCTGGAGAGACTTAATTTAAAACTTAAAGAACAGATTGATATCACCAAGAAATTCAGCACAGAAAGTGACTTTGTTACGAAGGAAAGTCAGCTGCAGAACACTATTGAAAAATGTCAGTATAACTTAAAAGAAAGGAAACATAAGCAGTACCTTAGAGATTTACAAGACTTTAAGGATAACAAAATATACCAGGTGGTGGGAGAACGACAAGAGAGGGTGGATAGGGAGACAGAGTTTTCCTCTACAGAAACCGACCTATCTGATACTGAAGGTAGGGTCGGTCCATCTAGAGGGCGACAACGAGGAAAAAACAGAGGCTATCAAAGGGGAGGTAGACACCATCTCTCTACCCCCAGGCCTGGTTTTTTAGACCGCCCCTACCAATTGAGGAGTCACAACATTTACAGCAGGGAATAGCTCCACAAGTTATTAATTTGTCCAAGAGGCATTTAGATCCCATAGAAATGTCGGTTCTATCTAAAGGACTTTCCTTTATACCAACTACTGATTTTGCATTGTTCGATGTGGTTAAGGATCTGCATTTATTTATTAGGAGACTAAGGTGGCACAAGCTTTTTAAACAAAAGGACAGAAAGACTGCAGCTGACTTGGGGATTCCTCTTGATATGATACAGGACGTTCAGCTACTGGTGGACTTAGAGACCATACCCCAGACGGTTAGATGCTTAGGCCCATTTACTCAATTGAGGAATCCTAGCAAGAAGATGGCACCATTAGGGGGGGACGTTTCAGCAATTGATGTCTTCCTCAACCTGGCCATCAGAGATATTAAACAGCTCACGGGGACACGGTCAAGGCACAATCTCAGTAAAGCACAGATCACAGCACTCCACAACCTAGAAACAGACAAAACAGTCATA
Source organism: Ranitomeya variabilis (assembly GCF_051348905.1). Classification (NCBI taxonomy): domain Eukaryota; kingdom Metazoa; phylum Chordata; class Amphibia; order Anura; family Dendrobatidae; genus Ranitomeya; species Ranitomeya variabilis. The sequence goes on along the minus strand of NC_135236.1, from coordinate 407,473,728 downwards.
TTTAAGCCCTCTGATAAAGGGGGCAATGTGGTTGTCATGGATGTGGAGAAATATAAGGATATGTGCCTGGCCTTTTTAAATGATCAGACCACCTATACTCGAGTAATGCAGAATCCAACAGCACATTGTATGAGGGATTTGGAGGCTATTTTGAAAAAGGCTAGAATGGACAATCTCATCAGCCAAGAGGAATATTTTTTCCTCCTCCCTCAGCACCCGGTTATGGCTACGTTCTATGCTCTGCCGAAGGTCCACAAAGGTATTGAACCTTTAAAGGGGAGACCCATAGTCTCTGGGATAGGAAGAATTTGTCAGAATGCAGGGACCTATATTGACCAGATTTTGAGACCTTTTGTGGTCTCTCTCCCTTCATACATCAGGGATACCATGGACCTTCTGCGGAGGTTGGAGGGGATCTCCCTGGAACCAGGGTCGTTCCTGGTAAGCATTGATGTGGAATCATTGTATTCCTCTATCCCACATGCTTGTGGGATACAGGGAGTGCAACACTTCTTGGGAACGAGGGGGCAACAATTTGTCCTTCACAATCAATTTATGTTGACACTTTTGGATTTTGTCCTCAACAACAACTATTTTTGCTTCGACGGTAGAGTCCTCCACCAGCTCTGGGGCACCGCTATGGGCAGCCCTTGTGCGCCAAGCTACGCCAATTTGTTCCTGGGCTGGTGGGAGGACAATATCGTCTTCTCAGAAAGTAATGAGGAGTTTACTGTCTATGTCGACCTATGGGTTCGTTATATAGACAATGTTTTTGTCTTGTGGAGGGGTACTAGAGAGATCTTCCAGAGATTCATGTCATCATTGAACCATAACAACATAGGTCTTAGGTTTACCTTCGAAATGGAGGTAAAAACCCTACCATTTCTGGATATTATGATCTCTAAACCCAGTGGTGATGATGGCCTTGATACCACAATTTTCAGAAAACCCACCTCCACGAACTCTGTGCTGAGGTGGGACAGCCACCACCCGTACTCCCTTAAAAAGGGTATCCCTAAGGGCCAGTACCTCCGCCTGAGAAGGAATTGTTCCAACAATGCAGATTTCAAAATCAAGGCAAGAGACCTGAGATCCAGGTTTCTAGCTAGGGGGTACCCTGATCGGGTGCTGAGGGAGGCGTACCACTATGCTAGGGGGCAAGTCAGAAATAATCTACTGATACCACGAAAGAAGGAGAGGGAGGACCATAATACTATCAGAATGATCTGTGCATTTGACAATGGGGCTCCATTGGTCAGGACCATTCTAAAAAAGCACTGGGGCATCCTTGCGATGGATGATGATCTTAAAGAGGCTGTGGGCACACAGCCACAAATTACGTACAGAAAGTGCAAGACATTAGGAGATCGATTAGTACATAGTCATCTAACTACACCTACTAAAATGACCTGGTTATCAAATAGGCCCAGGGGATGTTACAGATGTGGTACTTGTGTTGCGTGTGAATCAATACAGGTGGGTAAGGAATTTTACAACACCCACACGCAAAAAACATATACCATAAAAGAATTTATCAATTGTAAATCAAAAGGGGTCGTGTATAGAGCTGTCTGCACCTGTGGCGTCACTTATATTGGTAAAACTATCAGAGAACTCAGAAGACGAGTAGGAGAGCATTTGGGAGATATCCGTAACCGGAGAGATACCCCCATTGCGAGACACGTGAACGCTAGTCATGGTGGAGATGTTAAGGTCATGAGTTTCATGGGGATTGACAAAGTTGCCCCACCATCTAGAGGAGGTGATTTTGATAATATATTGTTGCAAAGAGAAACAAGGTGGATTTTTTTGTTGGACACTTGTCACCCCCATGGACTCAATGAACAACTTAACTTCAGTTGTTTTCTTTAGGCCCATATGGGCACCGAATATATACTTTCTAATACTTTCTCATGTCTCCTTCCCTGGCTCCTTTACATCGTTTGTGGTTATGTGGCTTTTTCCCTCCCCCTCTCCCCCCCTCTCCAGACTCCTCCCACCCCGTTGTTTTGTACCTAGAGTACATATATGTATGTCTGTCAATCAGTGTCTGGATCTCCTGTCCTTAGAAACAGCTATAATAAACAAAACATTTGCAATGTTCTGGCGCAGGGTCATTACTCTGCCCCATTGTTCCCCTCTTTACTTTATTCCTGGTATCGGTTGGTTGGGATTCTGTTCGTGCCACCGAAGGACTTTCCAGGAATGAGGGGTACTTGTGTCATATTGGACAAATTTTACAATTTTAGATAAATATGGCACCACCGCTGGTACTAATTGGTAGCAGCTTCCCGCATAAATATAGTTTTACTACTTTCCACCTCTTCCCTACTGGTTTTCTTGCCCCTCCTACCTTTTCCTTCCCCCCCCCTACACTATTGATATCAGTACCATTGGATATGCGCTCTTAATTCGTGTAGTCTGGACACTTCCAGCCACACAATATCTTATACTTTTAGCATACTAGTAGGCATGGACACTTCCAGCCACACATTTATAATATTTGGAACTTTTATAAATGTTTTTTCTTTAGTTATTGGTCTATATCAGGCATGTTATGTACATCATATATGTGGTGTGGAATGGGCTACAGTGCACCTCAATATAGGAGTGCGTCTAATTATATATCTATAACGTCGTTTAGCGCCTTGTGGAGTATTGGTGCTTTCGTCTTATTGAGAAGGGATTAAGTGGCTAGTTTACATCACGGAGCGTATTTGATCGCAGGTTTGTGTCACCATTAAGCGCCCTGGTGTCTGCAGCCGCTTGCGTTCCACGGTTGGAGCACACAACAACATCGGCGCACCGGAAGTTAAATATCTAATATGGCGCAGACACTTCCGGTTTTGACGACACGCTTTGATTAAGCGGCCAGTAGCCACGAGACATAGGGGGGATACGGCGTGCGTTCCAGTGTTGGAGCGCAGCGTAGATGTGGTCCGGTAAGTTCCGGTACTATACCCTGGCGGGAGTGGTTACTAATCACTTCGGATGCCGGGGGGGAGGGGCCTCCTATTTTTATAAGGAGGTAGCGGGTGCCATATCTAGCTGACTCACTTATTGTGGCAGATTGTCACACAGGAATGCTTACCCTCGGGATGGTATATAGCCACTGCTTATACCCCCAACTTTTGGACATTTGAGTGGATTTTACTCATGGACTTTTGAGCTTACATCTGGGCCTTTCGGCCATTGGAAACTCCCCTGATGAATCTCCGGGATTGGAGAAGAAACGCGTAGGGAGGCGTTAACTACATGATACACGGTGGGGGGTGTCCATAGTAGGGCTCATTTGGGCCTGTCCTTGTAAGGACAGGATTTATTGCTGGGGCATGACAGGGGTTTAGGAAAAAGGTCCCCGTCCCCTTCTCTTTACCCTACAACTAGTGGACCCTCCCTGGGACCCCCTATTACCGACAAGGGTACCCGTTGTCCATAATTGGTGAGATCAAACCAGTTTCTTTTTATTAGAGCACAGTTTTCGGCGTGAGAACACTATTTTGTTGTGTACTGTTTTGTCCATTTTTCATATTATCAGTAAAGGTTATGTTTTAATTATATTGGGCTATACTCTTCTAGCTGATATCTATTGTCTACCCTAAGAGTTGTGCAACGGCTTGGTATATCCAAGCTGCAGCTGTTTGTCGTTCAAAGTGCTCACCACACATCTAGATAAGTTTCTTAGGGGGTCTACTTTCCAAAATGGTGTCACTTGTGGAGGGTTTCCACTGTTTAGGCACATCAGGCGCTCTCCAAATGCGACATGGCGTCTGATCTCAATTCCAGCCAATTTTGCATTGAAAAGTCAAATGGTGCTCCTTCCCTTCCGAGCTCTGCCATGCACCCAAACAGTGGTTTACCCCAACATTTGGGTATCAGTGTACTCGGTACAAATTGTACAACAACTTTTGGGGTCCAATTTCTCCTGTTACCCTTGGTAAAATAAAACAAATTGGATCTGAAATAAATTTTTTGTGAAAAAAAGGTAAATGCTCTTTTTTTTTTTAAACATTCCAAAAATTCCTGTAGCACCTGAAGGGTTAATAAACTTCTTGAATGTGGTTTTGAGCACCTTGAGGGGTGCAGTTTTTAGAATGGTGTCACTTTTGGGTATTTTCTAACATATAGACCCATCAAAGTGACTTCAAATGTGAAGTGGTCCCTAAAAAAAATGGTGTTGTTAAAATGAGAAATCGCTGGTCAACTTTTAACCGTTATAACTTCCTAACAAAAAAAAGTTGGTTCCAAAATTGTGCTGTTGTAAAGTAGACGTGTAGGAAATGTTACTTAGTAAGTATTTTGCGTGACATATCCTTGTGATTGAAGGGCATGAAAATTCAAAGTTGGAAAATTGTGAAATTTTCAAAATGTTTGCCAAATTTCTGGGTTTTTTTCACAAATAAACACATGTAATATCAAGGAAATTTTACCACTAACATGAAGTACAGTAGGTCTCGAGAAAGCATTGTCAGAATCAACGGGATCCATGCAAGCGTTCCAGAGTTATTACCTCATAAAGGGACAGTGGTCAGAATTGTAAAAATTGGCTCGGTCATTAACATGCAAACCACCCTTGGGGGTTAAGGGCTTAAGCGTGCCCTAAAAATGCATTTGTTCAAACTGGCGTACCGTCTCAATGCATTAACTTAACTCTCCCTGTGTTGCCCATTCAAAATTTTTACCATAACCAGGTTCCTCACATCATGTTCTCACATGCTTTATGCATTTAACAGCCCTCTGTGTCTGTACTGTTACATACTTAGGCTGATAACTGGTTCATGCAGCATTACAAGAACACCCGATTCTTACACTTTGGCTGGTCCGAACAACGGAAACAATTATTACCATCCATCTTTCGTGTCTCCCCTTTCCTCATAGACTGTAAGCTTGCGAGCAGGGCCCTCATTCCTCTTAGTATCTGTTTTGATCTATGTGTTTATTGTTATGCTGTAATGTCTATTGTCTGTACAAGTCCCCTCTAAAATGTAAAGTGCTGCGGAATATGTCGGCACTATACAAATAAAATTATTATTATTATTATTATTATTATTATTACAGCAGGGGATCACAGCTGGTTCTTTCTTTAAAGGTAAAACATTTCTTTAAAAAAGGCAGTGAAATGCTTTGCTTCACAAAAAGAACCAGCTGTGATCCCCTGCTGTAATGTCTGTATACTCTCTTTTGCATCATTCCCTGCCCAGGAGCTCTGCTTGTGAACTCTTCGGTTCCTTCAGGCTTACTTTTGGTCTCTGTGCTGCCTCTCTGATTAATCCCTCCTTGCTCTGGCTAAGAGTTTTGATGGGTGGACTTCTCTTGGCAGGTTTGTTATGGTACCATGTTCTTTCCATTTGATGATAATGGATTTGATGGTGCTCTGTGGGATCATCAGACATTGGGGTATTTTTTTTCTATCCCAACCCTGACTTGTATTTCTCAACAACTTTGCCCCTGACTTGTTTGGAGATCTCCTGGGTCTTTATGGTGTTGTTTGGTTAGTGGTGCCTCTTGCTTAGTGATGTTGCAGCCTATGTGGCCTTTCAGAAAACGTGTGTATATACTGTCAGACCAAGTAACACTTAGATTGCACACAGGTGGGCTTCCTTTCACTAAGCATGAAACTTATGAAGGTAATCGCTTGCATCAGATATTTTAGGGGCTTCATAGTAAAAAGGTGAACACATATACACATGGTAATTTTTAGTTGTTTGATACCACAAATTTAGTTTATTCCTATAATTTTTCTCACTTCCCTCTGCCAACTTAGACTATTTAATGCTGATGCATCACACACAAATCGGATTACAAAAATATTTAAACACAGGTTGTAGTGTAACAAAATAGGTAAAAAGCCAAGGGGGTGAATACATTCCCAAGCTACTGTACATTGTTTTTGATAGAGACTGTTATAATAGTATAACTTAGCGTTAAATTTATCATTGTAATATCACCATTAGTATATGCGTAATCTAACTATTCTAATTGCAGTAGGTCTAATTCAATGTCAAAATTAGTGAGTGCTAGATGGTGCAAATTTCATGCAATAATACAGCATGATAGCACAGTGTCCTGCTTAATCCATTAGATGCTTTTTGTATAAATTGAAACAAATTGGTGTGAACAAGCCCTAATAAATTGCTCCTTACAGTTGCAGTGAGATGTGTCTCCTTAAATGTGCACAGCGATATTGATTTGACTTTTTGTGGTGGACCACCATGGAGTGAGGAAAAGGTTTAGTCATGGTTTTCATTTTTCTATTGTCATTCATTGCCTCCTTGTTAAATGGACAATTAATAGGACACTCTGGAAACCGTGCATCAGTCTGGGTTAATAAACAATCCTGGCAGTTGATAATGTGACCTATGTATTCAACCAGTTTCTCTATATACTCATCTCACGCTTTTAATCCCTTTTCAGGTAGCGGAGGTTACAGGAGAAGATGAGCTTAAAAGAGTCTATAAAAGTCATTTTCATTCACTGCTTTATTTTTCACTCAAGTGTTTAAATGCTGTTCAGAGGTCCCATTGGAATGTAATGGAGGATAAAGGATTGTATATAGTTCTATGCTTCATGGCTGTACAAAAGGGCAAATGACCCATGCCCAGGCCTTTTCAGCGTGAAATGGTCCCCAAAGTTCATCTGCTCGGTGAAAAATTGTGGTTAAGTCGCGTGTGGATGAGTAAAGAGAAAGTGCCAATTGGTCACGGTACTGTCATCCATTCTAATGCAACCCTGGCACTGTAAGATGCTCTGTGGGAAAGTTTCGGCCCCCTTCAGAGCTGCTTATATGCTTGCAGCTCATTAAACTACCACCATTTATTGCCTGACTTGTCCCAAACTATTCACTTTAACAACTGATGAACTTTATTAAAACCAAAGAAATTACCCTACAATGTCGCCAAAAAAACAATATCTGAATCTGTAAGGTTCTGCAATAAGACTCCAAATATTAAAATAATCTCCATGTGATTGTTTGGGACTGAAAATTTTACATATTAGAGTCATTTTTTGTTTTTATAACCATCACCTGTTTTGCAGTACAATTGTAGTTTTATTTGAAGAATTTGTATTATTCTTTTGGCCACCCTTCTATTATTTCTACGCAGGGCATAGTTTTAGTTATTTAATATTTTAAATTACAAATATAATAATTTGCTATCTATAATGTGATCTATATAATTTCATATGACTTTTATTATATAGAATTAATTTAATAAAGTATTCGTTTAAGCCTTTACATCACATTAAGCATTGTGTCAGTGATGAAGAATGCAAGAGTTCCAGATATTTTGGGAACAAGAAAGCTATTAGCCTCTTGTATGGCTGGTTTAGTTTCCATTGGGACATTTTCAATTGTTCAGCTCCTATATGGGATAAATCTTCAGAAGGGACATTGAATTAGCCCGCTGCAATTTCTCTTAGGAATTAGTGTCTCACTATTGCATCACCAATTAGCTTTCTAGGACCCATTAAATCCTGCTGCTCTGGTTTACAAAATAACTGAAGCATTACTGATGAAGCATAAAGACTTACTTGGAAAAGCAGTGGGGGAGGTTGGGTGCTGACAGGACCTACCACAGCAGGCAGCGTAGAATGGCACTGATTGTAGATAGAAGTGTTTAGAAACACCTGCAAAAGTACAAATGGGTACAAAAACCTTAACGTGACCCACGGAAAGGAACTTCGTCTACTTAAAAAATGACAAAATAATCAGAATTAATCAAAAACCCCTGAATATAAGTAAAGGATTGACTTCTTTTGTTTAGACACAATGGGTTTCATGTTTAAAAACTAGTTTATGCTTGATAATTTAGTAATAAAAATGTTATTAAATGCCAAATGTATGTTTGTATGGTCCATAATGCTTCTTCAGGATCACCATATTTCATAATACTGTATACTTACATAAGCAGTAGATCTGTATCTACCAGGCCTGGTTAACCCTTGTATCCAACAGAAGGTCATGCCAGAAGAATAAGCCATTGCCACTTTTACAAAACACTACCTTTCCAATAAGTCAGTTTATGATATTTATATCAAATTCATGCACTTCTAAACCAACCCGCTCAACCTATGTGCTGTTAATGTGAAGTGGATATACAAGCAATAACACATCCATAAAATGATAGGCTACATCAGACCATGAAGTAGGGGGTACATGGCGGTTTAGGAATTACAGATTCAGCAACATAGGCTGCCGGGTGTTTAGATGCATTTGGCTATACAGTAGATTTCATTGCTACTTTATTCTTATTATCCAGTAATTGCCATTTGCTAGACAAATGGACATGGATCAGTAGTGCATTGGCCAATACGCAGGCTGTCTTCAATAGTGGGGGGACAATTACTAACAAACTGTGCAAGGATTATGCCCCAAATCTTGCCATAAAATATGGAGATGGCATTTTTAAAATTCACAGACTCATTTAGACCCTTTTTCACCTACCAGGACAATTTTGACAAGGACAAGTATGTAGAAAAAGAACATGGATCATAAAAAGTCCCAAGATGTGTACATTTCTGGCAGAATACGTTATTGTTTGACTATCATGTGGTAGCATAAAGGAGATAAACTTGGCTAAAATAACTAGTGTATTGCGCCAATGCATTTTCCATCACCGGTTCTACAAGACAGACCTCTTTTCCAAAATAAAGAATGGAACATACCCACTCCTCATGACCATCATACCTATACCTAACTCTTAAAAATTCCCATAGGTTTTATGTCCTTTTTCATGAGATGACATACCTTTTGTATATCTTACAACTTAGCTTTTGGACATACAACAAAATTGTGCTTTCTCTAAAATCAATAGTAGAATATAGAGGCCCTGATTTATTAACCCTGGTGTTTTGATTCCCATCTTGATGATGAGCACACTAGAGAAATGAGAAACAAACTCATTAGGAGGCGGGCATCTCTTAATGAATTTTGTACATCTTTCAGCTGAATTGAGTCACTATAAGAAATGAACTCCAAACAGAAATGGGAGAACACTTCTGTCATAATTTACGTCACTTTTGTAGTGTAAACTATAGTGAACTTGATGGTTGTCATTGTCCTTTCCCCTGACTGGCTAAGCTCTGACAATTTTTTTAAAATGAATCTGGCATGGCATAAAAAAAAAAAGATTTTTATATAAGTTGCGTGAAAATTGCTGCATTTCTTTTATGCCAAAAGTCTAAGAAAAATTGTTTGATGATTTGGGGCCAAGCCTACATCACAGCTCCTACCTGCTTTAAAGCTCTAGTTCATCATATTAAATGACCCCTGAAAAATTAATCTCACTAGTTTTAAAACACCAGTTCCCAACCTCTCCATAGATCCTTCTTTCCTATCTCTCATCTCTGGGAAAACGATTTAGAGGTTAATGTTATGGATACCCAAACTAGGAATAATCATAAAAAACAGTTCAACTTGTATTTTCAAACATGTTTTTTTGCTCTAAAAAAGCTTAATTTGGGGGGATACGCATACCCTAACCAACCAAATCTGTTAAACATCATTCCCAGCCCATGTTACAACTTTATCTTTTTTCTACACTTTTTTTCTACATGTCACAGCTATCAGGGGCACAGTTTCTCCTATGAAAGACTTTGAAAGCAAACCTGCCCCACTCCCCTTTCCCCAAGTTTCCAGAATGGATAACTAAGCTTCACCCAATTTGCTGACTTTAGAGAATTGCACATTGGGTAAATTTAAAAACATGTGCAAGAGCAAACTACAGGACATGTTTTTTGGTTGGCGACAAAAGAAAATAAAATTGTAAAAGACAAGAAAAGAAACTTGGACATTTGGAATATAATGAAGTGAGAATTGTAATGAATGGCAATTCATGTTCTGTTGAATAATACATATTTTATATTTAGCTATCACTAAAAAAAAAAACAATAAATGTAGAGTCACCAGTGATACCGGATCCATATATATGTCATGCCACAATTTAATCATTTCAGCTTATACTGCTTATATATAATATGAGGAGGTATTAATAAATAGTTTGTCTTGAGTATTTTAATCAGACAAAAATAATGTATTTTTATGGGAGCAAGTATTAACTTTGACAAGTGCAAACGCAAAGTTTTAACAGAAAAGGTTATGTAATTTTGAAAACTTTCCAAAGTCATCTTGTTTTTGCAGGATAATGTGCCTGTCCACAAGCCTCGTGATGCCCTGCAAAACTCAATGAACTCAGATATGAAATTGTCGATCTTCCACCATATCCTCCTGATTTGGCCACATCTGCTTATTATTTATTCACTAAACTACAAAAAATGAAGGGAAGGATGAAAACTTTCGACAAGCGAGATGGTAATTGATGCTGTGAAAAATGTTTTTTTCCAAAGGATTTGAATTACTTTTTCATCTATGAAATAAATATATAGATTTGAAAGGTAATTATTTTGGATGAAATCGTATTACTTGAAAAATGCATGTTTTTTTTCTAGGTGAGCTCAACTATATATAAATATCATCAAATTTGACATTAAGAATTTATGTGTATGCATAACATACTGAAATGCTAAATATCTTAATATAAATAGTTATGTATCATTATATTAGAATCAAACCCACTAACACACTCATTGAGGTTTGCTGATTTCGTATGTCAGTACACTGGAGATTACCGAGGAATCTTACATAGAAAGGTGCCAGGTGATGAGAAACACATGGTCATGGTTCATTCTCAAAGCACTGTCTACAAGCATACAATTATCATAAGAACAGATGGTAGGTGCCAGATGCTGAATTGGCTCCTTTCCTGAAAATAGTAAATCATCTTCTTATTAATTAATCATATTATTGTTTAAGTAGGTGTGAATTATTTGGCCACTTGCATCACACTTTTAATTGTGTGAATTTCCAGCTGTAAATTGAACCCATATTATTAAGTGTAGCTATAGAGTACCATCTTAAGTGAAATATAAAGGACATATGAATAATTGCTGGTGAGACATTTAATGCATTTTAAACACAATTATTTGATATCAGATTGTCATAATTCTGTAAGACAGAAGCAAACACTGTGACATTTTCATCTCGGCATGACAACAGCACCGAGTCATAATATTATACAATGATTATTATATACTCCATTAGCTTTTTATATATGACTACATTTTCGTTACAATATACAGAGGACGACTTAGCAATATATCAAAGCAGAACGTACCTGCATTGGAGAGTAGATTAGCTGTTTGGAGATAGGGAACCTTCAGGCCATCTGATGGATTAATGAGGTGCAAAGCCCAGGTTGCAGGATATGTACCTCCCAAGGGGCTAATTTGCTCTGCTGCAGGACACAGTGATCCTGGCAAAGTGCTGCAAGCCACAGGAACATACTTCATAGCAGGCTGTTCAGTATCCTTCAACAGATTTTCTATTAGGAAACTTCTGCCTGCACCTCTACAGCCATGAGGGTCCCTGGTGTGATGAGCTGATGGATACTGAGCCATCAGGTCCCAGCTTACAGCATGGGGTGACAAAACTGTAGGCATCATCCTCTAATCACTACTAAAGTTCTTTGTAGTACTCCAAATGTGGCCTTGATCAGAGCAGAGTTTACGGTGACCAGCCTTGGTTTGTAAACAGGGGAATGTCACTAAAATAGTTGCAGTTTCAGATGAAGCTCCATGAACCCTTCATTGAGATAAGAAAAGGAACTCTTCAGGGGGAAGGTGTGTCCAGTTCCTTCATTCATTCACTACACCAAGTGGGTATGGCATGGACAACAATTAGCTGCTGCTCATGGATAGTATGCAGGAGCTGCGATATTGAGTTCTGTATAATCAGAGTGGCTGTTCTATAGGGGAACAGACATATACACAATTATTGCACACATTGTTGAATTTGTGAAGTACACCCACTTTGTTATATGCATGGACAGGACAATTTTTGTAAATGTAAAGAAATTATATGTTTAAACATTTTTAACATGTTGGAAAGCACATTTTTAGTCAGAAAAGTTTGTTATCCATACCTCTTGTTTGTTAGAATAAGGATCCACTTGTTCAGGCGATTTACTTGCCATTATACAGTTAGGTCCATATATATTTGGACAGAGACAACATTTTTCTAATTTTGGTTATAGACATTACCATTTACCACAATGAATTTTAACCAAAACAATTCAGATGCAGTTGAAGTTCAGACTTTCAGCTTTCATTTGAGGGTATCCACATTAAAATTGGATGAAGGGTTAAGGAGTTTCAGCTACTTAACATGTGCCACCCTGTTTTTAAAGGGACCAAAAGTAATTGGACAGATTCAATAATTTTAAATGAAATGTTCATTTTTAATACTTGGTTGAAAACCCTTTGTTGGCAATGACTGCCTGAAGTCTTGAACTCATGGACATCACCAGACGCTGTGTTTCCTCCTTTTTGATGCTCTGCCAGGCCTTCACTGCGGTGGTTTTCAGTTGCTGTTTGTTTGTGGGCCTTTCTGTCTGAAGTTTAGTCTTTAACAAGTGAAATGCATGCTCAATTGGGTTGAGATCAGGAGACTGACTTGGCCATTCAAGAATATTCCACTTCTTTGCTTTAATTAACTCCTGGGTTGCTTTGGCTTTATGTTTTGGGTCATTGTCCATCTGTAGTATGAAACGACGACCAATCAGTTTGGCTGCATTTGGCTGGATCTGAGCACACAGTATGTCTCTGAAGACCTCAGAATTCATTCGGCTGCTTCTGTCCTGTGTCACATCATCAATAAACACTAGTGACCCAGTGCCACTGGCAGCCATGCATGCCCAAGCCATCACACTGCCTCCACCATGTTTTACAGATGATGTGGTATGCTTTGGATCATGAGCTGTACCACGCCTTCGCCATACTTTTCTCTTGCCATTATTCTGGTAGAGGTTGATCTTTGTTTCATCTGTCCAAAGAATGTTATTCCAGAACTGTGCTGGCTTTTTTAGATGTTTTTTAGCAAAGTCCAGTCTAGCCTTTTTATTCTTGATGCTTATGAGTGGCTTGCACCGTGCAGTGAACCCTCTGTATTTACTTTCATGCAGTCTTCTCTTTATGGTAGATTTGGATATTGATACGCCGACCTCCTGGAGAGTGTTCTTCACTTGGTTGGCTGTTGTGAAGGGGTTTCTCTTCACCATGGAGATTATTCTGCGATCATCCACCACTGTTGTCTTCCGTGGGCGCCCAGGTCTTTTTGCATTGTTGAGTTCACCAGTGCTTTCTTTCTTTCTCAGGACGTACCAAACTGTAGATTTTGCCACTCCTAATATTGTAGCAATTTCTCGGATGGGTTTTTTCTGTTTTCGCAGCTTAAGGATGGTTTGCTTCACCTGCATGGAGAGCTCCTTTGACTGCATGTTTACTTCACAGCAAAACCTTCCAAATGCAAGCACCACACCTCAAATCACCTCCAGGCCTTTTATCTGCTTAATTAAGAATGACATAACGAAGGGATTGCCCACACCTGTCCATGAAATAGCCTTGGAGTCAATTGTCCAATTACTTTTGGTCCCTTTAAAAACAGGGTGGCACATGTTAAGTAGCTGAAACTCCTTAACCCTTCATCCAATTTTAATGTGGATACCCTCAAATGAAAACTGAAAGTCTGAACTTCAACTGCATCTGAATTGTTTTGTTTAAAATTCATTGTGGTAATGTCCATAACCAAAATTAGAAAAATGTTGTCTCTGTCCAAATATATATGGACCTAACTGTATTAAGGGTCTGTGCACACAGCAAAGTTTTCTGCAAGGGATTGAATTCAACAGAAAAGAATCTTTACATCATAGAGTAAGGATACAAGCAAAAAGTTTTAATAAGGGTTTTTTTGTTTAATTTTTATACAATTGGTGGACAATGGATTTGTTATTTAATCAATAATGTAAATTATTTTGAATTATTTAACTCGGAGAACAATAAATACGATACAAACATGACCTTGCATTAATTTGGAGCTACATAATAACCTGATAACACTCATGTAACTTTCACCACTGATCTACCAATTGTCAAGAATACTAGAGTTTAAGCTAAAAGGACAACATCTGATTGGTTCCAGATTTATTCCGCAGAAGGACACTTATACCAAACATACAACCAATGTCATTATGAACCATCATGAGCGTAAACAACAAGGTATTTTAGAAGTGAAGAATGAGATGGCCCCCACAGCCTTGATCACAGTCTCAGATCGACTCTGTCAGGGAATAAATAACGAGCCTTCATCTACACAAGATCTGTGATTAGTTTTCCAAGATGTTTGGATAAAATAAACTATTAATGCTACTATTCTTAAAAAATTTTTACATTGCAGCATTCTTTCAACACATTCCTAAAACATTTGCACAGTACTGTAAATACATGTACACATATGTATGCTTACATATTAGAAGCCTGTACACAGTGTGGTAGTTCACTCACGTGTCAGCACAGAGAGGTAGGAAAAACTGGGTACACCATCTCTTTAAGTCCTTGTTGGTTTATTATCATGCAGCATAAACCAACTCATGGAAACAAAACTCAGCCTTTTTGGCTAAAAACGGTACAAACAGTCAAAAAGGAAGAAAAAACAATAATGATTCAATACCATCAGTATGTTGTGGGCGGCAGCCCGCTCTGGAGCAGCACAGTTTCAGTCTGTGCCCAACAAGCCATAAAACTTCTGGAGACTCCTTTCTCCTGGCTAACTGAACACCGACTGCCTGTAGAGCTCGGTTATTTAAACCTAAGCCTGTGATTCCCATCATGTGATTGATCACATGATCATGATCTCATGCAGGTCCTGGCAGGTCTGCCCAGGAGATAACGTGGACCCTCTCCCTCCCGCTCTATGAGGTTTGACATTACACATATTTCCTGCCTATATTTTTTGTTGTGGGGTAGCCCTGTGGAATATAAGCATGTTTATCAAGAGGGACTACTAGGGTCAGCCGCCGTTGAGTGGAGGCGCCATATCCACTGACAATTAGGGTGCCAACCTCCAATAACAGGCAAGATTGGTATCAGCAGGGAACAGCATAGTGAGATACTATAAATCTTTTTTATGCACATGTCACCTTATTGGTGTTGAATTGTTCACCTTTCTAGCTCGCACCTTAATTTATGTCTGCCATTATTAGTCCGCAAATAGCACCCCATTTGCTCTATCCTCCTATGTTTGTAAGACTGAGTGGTTGTATGAATCACCAGCATAAGGGCATGTAAGAGATTCAGGGGCAGCCATCGAGGAGCAGGGATGCCATTACTCATTTATCTGTTTAGGGTGCCAACCTCCTCTGTTAGGCAGACATTGAGCTTAGGGGATTAGATGTAGGGCGAACATAGCCAGCACGTTTAATTGCATGGTGATTGTGGTCTGTCTCTTTATTTTTAATTATATTCATTATAAGTTAAATTTTATCTTGTACATTAAAAAATTGTTTTCAAGGGTTTCTTCCTGTTAGTCCCTTGTTATGGGCGAGCACTGAAATGCTTGAGCGCTCGTTACTTGAATCAAGCAAATCATAATGCTTGTGTGCTTGTTTCGAGTAATGAGCATAACAGAAGTCAATGGGAAACTCAAGCATTTTTCCAGCAGACCCTACAAAGAGGTCTGGAGGGAAACACCGCTGAAATAGAAACACTGCTGAAATGGAATGAGTACATCATGGGGAAGACCCCTGGATGCATCTCTGACTCCCAGGTCGCTGCTGGGAACAATGTTGTCAGAGGATTACGCCACTTTTACGGACTATCAATAAAACATACAAAACCGAAGATAAAATGGATTATACAAGAAATAAGGTTAGAAAACATTCTTTCCTATGCAATGATTCATATATCAGGCAAAATCAAAAGAGAAGAAAAAAAACCTGCCATTTCTCACCATATTTCCCTGTCATTTTTAGCAATAAATAAATAATTTTTAAAAAATGGCTTGGGGTTTCCTTATTTTTAATAACTAGTATTGAGCATTCCGATACCGCAAGTATCGGGTATCGGCCGATATTTGCGGTATCGGAATTCCGATACCGAGATCCGATAGTTTTGTGATATCGGGAATCGGTATCGGGATCGATATTAATGTGTAAAATAACGAATAAAAATAAAAAATATTGATATACTCACCTCTCCGACGCTGCCTGGACCTTACCGATGTAACCGGCAGCTTCCGTTCCTAAGAATGAGCGCTTGAAAGACCTTAGATGACGTCGCGGCTTGTGATTGGTCGCGTGAGCGGTCACGTGACCGCCACGCAACCAATCACAAGCCGCGACATCATCTAAGGTCTTTCAAGCGCTCATTCTTAGGAACGGAAGCTGCCGGTTACATCGGTAAGGTCCAGGTTGCGTCGGAGAGGTGAGTATATCAATATTTTTTATTTTTATTCTTTATTTTACACATTAATATGGATCCCAGGGCCTGAAGGAGAGTTTCCTCTCCTTCAGACCCTGGGAACCATACAGGATACCTTCCGATACTTGGTGTCCCATTGACTTGTATTGGTATCGGGTATCGGTATCGGCGATATCCGATACTTTTCGGGTATCGGCCGATACTATCCGATACCGATACTTTCAAGTATCGGACGGTATCGCTCAACACTATTAATAACCAACTAAGGCAAATAAGACAGCTGTGGGCTGATATTATCAGGTTAGTAAGGGCCATGGTTATGGGCCCCTTCCAAGCCTAAAAATACCAGCCCGTAGCCGCCCAAGAACTGGCACATCACAATAGATGCATCAATTCTGTTACCCTTTCTCAGGTCTATCCGATTGCCCTGGTGAATTGGCAATTGGGATAATGGGATTTAGGATTGATGACAGCTGTGATTTTTTACAAATAAAAGCTGGCATCAATCTCTGGAGTTTGTAATGGAGAGGTGTCTGTTAGACACCCCCATTATCAATCCAGTAAGAAAAAGGAAAAAAACGCACACAAAAATCCTTTATTCACAAAAACACTCTCCAAAAAATGCTATCCTTCATCCATTTATAAAAAAACAAACAAATCCCATGCAGTTCCTAAGTAATCCAATGATCTCACGATGCCCCACATCGTCTGAAGCATATGGAGCTCTGAAATAATGCTAAATAGGCTTTCACAGCCGCCATTGCCGGGCATGCTGCTCCACGAGACCAGCCAGCTATGAACTGATGTAAGCTTAGTGATGTCAATGAGGTTACATCCGTCACCATCAGTGAGGTTACATCTGCCTGGATCTCAAGGAGCCCCTTGACCAGAAGTCCAGAAATCTGCATGACCCTATGAAATCACTGGAGTAAGTCGGACTGCCAGACAAGGTTCACAACCTTCTCATGTTTGAGCTGCTGGGATCTCCAGTAACCTTAAAGACTCCCTTAAAGGGTCACTTAAGGTTTGTGGGCCTCACAACTGCTGTGAGAATCGGTGGCTGTGAACTTCGATAGCCTTCAAGTTACTAAGCAACCATAATACTCACCTTTACACCTAATCCACTGATGCCCATGTCCCCTGGAAAAAAAGATAAAGAATAAAAATAATAAATAATCCTATCCCTGTCTGACGTGAGGATAATCCATACTTTCCCACAAGGATCCATTTATTATTTGTTATTTTATGTTTTTTTACAGGTGACATGGGCTTCAATGGAGTAGAGACAAGGTGAATATTATTTTTGTTTCAAATAAAGAGGTCTGTATCATTATTTCAACTAAAGGCTTTTATTCTGGCTGTTGTTTTTACAATCTAACTATAAGGTTAAAAATGGTGGTGTCTTATAGATGCCTTTCCATTACTAAACTGTGGGCTTGATATCAGCAGCCATAAAAAGCTGACATCAACCCCACAATCATTACCCTACTTGCCACGACACGAGGGCAAGTGGGAAGACCTGGGCAAAGAGCCAGAATTGGCGCATTTCATACAGGCACCTTTTCTGGGCTGGCTGCAGGCTGCTATTTTTAGGCTGGGGGGCAATGTCCATGGCCCCTTCCCAGCAAGAGAATACCAGCCCCCAGCTGTTTGCTTTTGCTTGGCTGGTTGTCATAAAAAAGGGTGCGACCCCTCTATTCCTGATAACCAGTCATGATAAGGATGAAAGCTGAGGGTTGCAGCCTGCAGCTGTCAGTTTTGCCTGCACTGGTTAGAAAAAATAGAAGAAACCCCACGTCATGTTTTTAAAAAAATTTATTTACAGTATTTATATCGCACAGGTGCCGGCTGATGAATAATCCCATCAGCGGCGCCTGCTCTCGCTGTCATCAGTGACAACAAGCGTAGGTTGATTGATGAGAGTAGTACTCTCATCAGTCGACGACTGTGACTGGTGGGAATCCAAGCTCTCTGACCGCAGTAATGATCTTACCACCGATCGGCAGGTGTTTCTCGAGCTGTCATGCAGAAGACAACATTGGAAACAGCCGATGTTCGTGGTGCTGAACCCGGACAATTACATGCACTTGGTTACATGGTCCGTGTATGAAAACTAGGTGTTCGGTACAGACCCCAAACTTTACTGTTCAGGTCAGCCCATTTTTTTGGCCTCATATTTTGGTTTTCTTATGCTAGTGGTGATGTCAGTAAGGTGAATGGATTTCATCGGCTATGAACTCCGCTCACCTTATTCACGTCACCGCGACACACTGATGCTTCACTATCACATGCAGCTTGGTGTCTCTGCTGGATGAAACACTGAACGTTCACATCATGCCAACTTTCAGCATGCCATATAGATTTATCGGAACTAAACTCATTAAGGGACAGGTGAGGAATATGGTTGTTTATTATTTTTTGTCTTTTACACGGGGACATGGGCATCGGTGGATTATCTTCTCATCAGACAGGTGAGTATATGTCTTCTTTTTTCTTTTTCATTTTTAAAATTAAATGGTTAAAAGAGGGGAGATGTTTTTTCAAATAAAGGACTTTATTCAGGCAGTTATTTTTTTAAAATTTGACTATGGGGTTGGTAACGTGGGCGTCTTATAGATACCTCTTTATTACTAACCCCTGGGCTTGATGTCAGTTGCCAATACAAAACTGACATCAATCCCAATACTATTACCACACTTTCCACTACAAAAGGGTATGTGGGAAAGGCAGCGGCTAAACGCCTGAATTGGTGCATCTCATGGATGGGCCATTTCTGGGGCGGCTGAGTGCTGATGTTTTGGGAAGGTGCCAATATTATTATCTGCCCAAAGATGTCTGCCTAGCCTTAGCTGGTTATTAATTATAGAAATATATAAATATGGAGCTTCCAAGGCTATTAATATCAGGTCACAGCTGTATACTTAGCCTTTACTGGTTATTAAAATGGGGGACCCCCAATAAAATGGGAAGTTTCATATTTATTACCACTTCCCAGCCTATAAACATCAACAACCAGTTATTGGCTCTCCCTCAAATGGTTACAAAAATGTGGGGGGACCCCATGCCATTTTTTTCTTTAATGTACTTATTTATGACTTAGATACATGTACAATAAGCTGCACACACAAAGCAATGATCATATATCTCACTAAGGCCGGTTTTACATTAGCGTTTTTTTGCACAGCCTAGGCCTGCGTACTGTCCGCATGAATCTTGCGTACCTCTCTTTAACATTGTGAATGCAGGGACATGCGTTGGCATCAGTTTGTATGCGGATGCGTCCCTGTGCGTCGTTTCGCGGTGCTGTAAAACACGCATTTTTCGAAGTGTCAAATATGTGCAGGCTTTCGCATGCGGATGAGTGCGTCAAAACAACGCTTTACTGTCTATGTGAATGCATTGGTACGCAAGGATTCGATGCGCTTGCGTACTTCGGACTGCGCATGTCCAGGAACTGATTGAGATACGCCCATTGAGACACGCCCTCCTGGAAATATTGAACGCATGCGCATAAACAACGCAAACGCAGGCAAAAACGCATACAAATGCATAAACATGCAGCCGGGTTTTTTTTGAGTCATACGTAAGCTGATGCGGATAAACAATGCAGCGTAACCATGCGTTTGCATGCGTTGTGGCATGCGTTTGCGCATGCAGATGATACGCTGCGCACAGATACGCTAATCTGTACTTAGCCTAACATATTTCTACTTATCTCCCTATCTATGTATTGAAGAATGTTTTGTTTGAAAACTATCTTTAAATGACATACAGAATTCCTCTATGTAAAAGCTAATGTTAAAATTGCATTTCATGCGGATTGCATAAGCTTGTCATATGGATGTCATACGGATGCTAGGTGAGAAAAATCGCATTGCACTGGCATGACCCACATCCAACTTTCCAGGACAACATTGGTAGCAATTTTATTAATGCTGATGGGTATGAGCCCTAAAAGGGGGAAAGGGTGGAGAGGGGGATTGGTGTGGATTAGGAAAAAGCTGGGGACAGGAACAGGTCAGAAATGTACAGGAACAGCAGCAGTAGAAGTGTTGGCACAGGCACCGAAGTCCCAGCAGATCTGTCAGCAGAATAGCATACAGTAGTGACGGCCTTGCAATATTTCCACGCTGGAATGAGGCGATGCAGGGTTGGTTGTCACTGTGAAGTCAGACCGCGTCTCTGCACACTGATGATGCCGATGCATCAATCAGCGCTGGAGCTGGTGATGCTGCGGTCTCCTAGCACCAGCCTATGTACATAGGCTGGACCTCATTGTTTCAGGCAATTTTATTGCTTGAAACACTGAAATCGCTGTGATTGGCTGTTCAAAATTGAACAGCCAATCACAGCAATTGTAGTTGTGGGGAAGCGGCGCCACCTCACATGGCGACGAGTCCCAGTGCCCTTCTGTAAGAATCAGCAGGCACCTTAATGCGATCATCGTGCACTCACTCTCGGAGACGCATTTTAAGTAGGATGTATCCATATGTCCAAGGTCAGAAAGCTCTTCCCTTCTGTGATATATGGACACGTCCAAGATCGTGAAGGGGTTAAGTAAACTAAATATAAAAAGTACGGTATATATTTTTTTTAGAACAAAGTGATTCTGAAGTTAAAGTGACCAGATTTTTCAATATAAACTGCATATATGATTAACAAAAAAATCTTAGCCTGGATGAGGCTGGTGTACTTACTTTGAAAATCCACATGAGAATGACTGTAAAATTCTGATCCAGCTGGAGCTGGATTCATAAAATGCTCATTTTGTATCTGAGAGCAAACATATCATGAAGGATTATAGCTATTCTTACATGGCTTATCAGAGAAGGTGCAACAGCCTCATAAGGAATAAAAGATCTTTTAAAAAATGCAACATTTTAATATTTTTAAAAGGGCGTTAGGAAAGAGAACATTTTTTATCAAAAATAAGACCCAAATATCTGTTATGTTTAATCTATGCGGCATACAATACCACGTAAGAATGTTTGAAAATCTTTTAGCTATGCTACAAACATCAGCTGTCACTATGCACTTACTAGGAAGGAAAAGGATATTTAAAGTGTAAACTGAAATCTTTAAGCCAAATATGTGCCATGATTATTTGCCCTTATCATGATAGAAACTTATTCAAATGTGTAAATAAAATCATGATCATTACCCGGCATCCATTTAAGTGTGATTTATGAACCTTTTCTCCACCAGACTGCTTAAAATGCATAAACAGTAGTGAACAGTAAACAATCATGTCTCTGGATGGGAGAACAGGACCCACATGCTGTGCATGGAAATTGCCCTTAACAACTGTGGCTTTTGTATATCCAATTGGAAGCCAAAGGTTACTTGTAATCAAATTTCAAGTTCTCAAGATCTCGAAAAGCTGCACTTCCATTTGTAAATGTTTTGTCAATCACATTTCTCATTTTTTGTGGGATGAAAGGATTTGTGTGTTACTAAACACTTTATGCGTTTAATGGAAAGTATTTGTATATATTTTTGAGCAGATATGAATATTTAAAAAATATATATATATATTACCATACTGTAACATTCACATGTTAGTTCACAGCTCAGCAATTGGATATTTAGGATTGCAGCATGATAATATAGATTGTTCATTACACGAATGAGCCATAACATGAAAACCACCTTTCTAATATCGTGTAAGTCCCACTTGTGATGCCAAAAACGTTTTCACCTGTGTAGGTGTAAGAGTATGCCTCAGGGGGTCAACATTCTATTAGCAATACGCAGTACTGATTGCATTCTGCCTATTATGTTATATGCTCACGTGGTTATCTGTTCATTGTATATATGTATCCTACTGTAAGACCACATTCACACATTCAGTATTTTGTCAGTATTCTACATCAGTGTTTGTAATTAAGTCAAAATCAGGGGTGGAACAATCATAGCAAAAATATAATAAAAACAAGTCACCACCACTTCTACATTGTTCACACACTTCTGCTTTTGGCCTACAATTGCTGATGTGAAATACAGACCAAATACTGAACGTGTGAGCGTAGCCTAATTGTAATGTGTTAGACTTGAAGCTTACACTGCTGAGACAAGGAATAATTGTTACTTGAACTGGATATGGACTTGGAAAAGGGAAACAGAGACATTTTGTTGCTGAGAACAGACAGAGTGAGTTGGCCTTTTTAACTGAGGTAGCCAACTGGAGGCTGTAGGAAGCCACCTCCAAGAAAACATTTGAGTGTGTGATGCTACAGGATGAAGCAGCTAGTGTGGCCAGCTCCCATGGCAGGCAGGAGTGCCATGCACTAACTGGAAACCAGAAGCCATAAGTAAGGAAGGTACTGCAAGGTACTGGACGCTCTCAGACGGAGCCCAAATGATGCCCACCCAGATCCAGAGACCCAACTACACTGGTCAAGACCCGAAGACCATATCCATATCACTAAGAATACTGAAGACGAGTACCGAGGGCTGGGACCGTTACGACGGGTAGTTATGAGTGTACTCATGACGTTGCAACGTCACACTTTTGGTGACATAGCAATGATCCCGCTAACGATCTCCTTATGTGTGACAGCGACCAACGATCAGGCCCCTGCTGGGAGATCGTTGGTCGTTGGGGAATGATCAGGACCATTTTTTGGTCGCTGATCACCCGCTGTCATGGCTAGATCGGCATGTGTGACGCCGATCCAGCGATGTGTTCACTTGTAAACAGGGTAAATATCGGGTTACTAAGCGCAGGGCCGCTCTTAGTAACCCGATATTTACCCTGGTTACCATTGTAAAAGTTAAAAAAAAAACAGTACATACTCACATTCTGATGTCTGTCACGTCCCCCGGCGTCCACAGGGTTAAAACTGCTTTCGGCGGGAGCGCTGCGCACGCGCTGCTGCCGAGAGCTTCCCTGCACTGACTGTGTCAGCGCCAGCCGTAAAGCAGAGCACAGCGGTGACGTCACCGCTGTTACTGCCGGCGCTGACACATTCAGTGCAGGGAAGCTCTCGGCAGCAGCGCGTGCGCAGCGCTCCTGCCGAAAGCAGTTTTAACCCTGTGGACGCCGGTGGACGTGACAGACATCAGAATGTGAGTATGTAGTGTTTTTTTTTTTTTACTTTTACAATGGTAACCAGGGTAAATATCGGGTTACTAAGCGCGGCCCTGCACTTAGTAACCCGATGTTTACCCTGGTTACCTGGGTGCTGCAGGGGGACTTCGGCATCGTTGAAGACAGTTTCAACTATGCCGAAGTCGTTCCCCTGATTGTTGGTCTATGGAGAGAGCTGTCTGTGTGACAGCTCCCCAGCGACCACACAACGACTTACCAACGATCACGGCCAGATGGTATCGCTGGTCGTGATCGTTGGTTAAGTCGTTTAGTGTAACAGTACCTTTAGGGTACGCCGGGTTCGAGCGGACTTTTTAAAAAGTCCAGTGCGGGCCCAAACTTGACCCCAGACTCAGAGCCACATTTAAGTCAATGGGTACCAGAACTCAGGGCTGTAAAAAGGTCAGAGTAAGGGCTAAGGGACTGCAAAAGGAATCCAAATGGGGGTAAGTACAGGACAATTGCCCTGCACACTAATATGGATAGGAAAATGACTTAAAGGGGTTCTGTCACCATTGCAATCATGGTAAAATAAGATGTAAATGAATAACAAAAATTTTAACAGTGCTCTCAAAGAGACTGAAACTTGCCTCCGCCAGTCCACTTAAAAATTTCACCCAAAGAGCATGGGGCAGAGTACCCCCACAGAAGCAGCTTCCAAATTTTCTCCCACAAAGCATAGGTCAGATTACCCCCACAGAACCAGCTAACAGATTTCACCCACAGAGCATGGTGTTGAGTAGCACTGCATTAGCAGCTTACACATTTTTTCCCACAGAGCATAGACCAGAAGCAGCTTACAAATTTCACCCACAGATCATGGTGCACAGTGTCAGTACCCCTACATTAACTTTTACCCACAGAGCCAAACTTTTATCTTCAGTAGTGTACAGTAGAGTAGCATGAAATAAAAAGCTTGAAGTTTGAATCTGGATATAGCTGGCAGTCTGCTGTGAGGCTTGCTACCACCAGTCCCAGGCACTTTGCTTTGGAACGCCTCCCTAATGCTCCTGCCTTAGGGTCCCGGGGGGCCCAAAGTGTTTCCCTTGAAATAATTATTGTTACAAGCAGGCAACCACATCAGAATACTTCAGCTAGGGATAATGGAATCGTACTCTGTTTATTTTTTTTAGTTTGTTCAAACTGGGGCCATGATTAAGAGAGGAACTGCTGGAACACAAAGTGAATCCAGACTTTATACAGGCACATCATCTTCCAGAGTGGTCATAGACTGGAGGTAAAGGTAGTCGGCCTTCACATAGTTCCCATGCCCGGCAGCTGCAAGAATGGGCAAACATTCGGCTACAGCATGAAGGTGCATCAGCAAGGATCCTGTTCAATCGGCCTCGATAAGCTCCCTTGCAATTCCAACCATCTGTTGGTAATTCAGCCATAAGGTACCGTTACACTAAACGACTTATCAACGATCACAACCAGCGATACGACCTGGCCGTGATCCTTGGTAAGTCGTTGTGTGGTCGCTGGGGAGCTGTCACACAGACAGCTCTCTCCAGCGACCAACGATCAGGGGAACGACTTCAGCATCGTTGAAACTGTCTTCAACGATGCCAAAGTCCCCCTGCAGCACCCGGGTAACCAGGGTAAACATCGGGTTACTAAGTGCAGGGCCGCGCTTAGTAACCCGATATTTACCCTGGTTACCATTGTAAAAGTAAAAAAAAAAAAAACACTACATACTCACATTCCGATGTCTGTCACGTCCCCCGCCGTCAGCTTCCCACACTGACTGTGTCAGCGCCGGCCGTAAAGCAGAGAACAGCGGTGACGTCACCGCTGTGCTCTTCTTTACGGCCGGCACTGACAGTCAGTGTTTTTTTTTTTTTACTTTTACAATGGTAACCAGGGTAAATATTGGGTTACTAAGCGTGGCCCTGTGCTTAGTAACCCGATATTTACCCTGGTTACAAGTGAACACATCGCTGGATCGGCATCACACACGCCGATCCAGCGATGACAGCGGGTGATCAGCGACCAAAAAAAGGTCCTGATCATTCCCTACAACCAACGATCTCCCAGCAGGGGCCTGATCATTGGTCGCTGTCACACATAACGAGATTGTTAGCGGGATCGTTGCTACATCACAAAAAAGCGTGACGTTGCAACGATATCGTTAACGAAATCGTTATGAGTGAAGGTACCTTTAGTTTACTGGTGCGAGAGTGAGTGGATAATCCGTTTCTTTTGGTGGACAAGAGGTGGACAATTTCACTAAGGTAGGTAGAAGTGATGACCGAATTCAAGTCACTCTCCCCTGTCAGTGTCCGAGCATACAACTGCTCAAGTTCTTGCAACAGGTCTGCAAAACCGGGATGGTCGCAAAGTACTTTGTCTGCAACTTGCTGAGTAAGACACTGATCAAGGAGGAGATGGCCACGAACTGCACACTGAACTGCCTTTCCAGTCATGATGTGTTGCACAGCATTGTCACTGTAAATTGTTCCCAAGATCTCTTTGATTCCACTCCCATCCATCAACGTTCCTATGGTACCCATAAGATTCATCAATGTGTGGAAGCTCCCGAGCATCAGGACAACATCTCGAACCTGGCTGTCTTCAGGCACCTCGTGTTTGATTTCTGACGCTTTACAATAGAGTGGCTGATTGAATGTAACAACTGCAGCGGATCGGTGTTTATCAGCAAGGTTGCACAGATACTCAAGAGAAGAGAAGATGCATGACTTGTCTCCAGAATACATGTCAATGATGGGCAGGAAGATTACCGAAGACAACCCCGGATGATCACAGTCTTTATGTAGCATGTGCATCATTCCATTCCAGCTCAGTGCAGGCTGTTTGAAGCGTAAAGACTTCTCCCACAATACATCAACATGATGGTCAATGGCTTCGAGAAATGGCAAGGGTTTGAATTTTATGTTTCGGCGAGTGTGTTTTGCGAACGGTATTCCTTTACATCAACTCTGCTTTGTTCAACTATCTCCAAGTCCGCAGTCTTCCGTCTGAGAACAGTGCGACTGACCTTCCTTCCTGGAGTCACAGTAGCTACCATCCCCATGCCGTGGAAAGTCCCCTTCCCATCTAACGTGATGATATTATGATCAACGTTGTCCGCAGCGAACAGCAGTGCCATATCCAGTCTGTCTATGGTACCACCGAGTACATCCTGGCCAACAGAAGTGGCAGCGTTTTCCTCAAATCGCTGAACTTCCGAATATGATGAACAATATCCCATGGCTGAGAGACTGTCTACAAGAATTCGAGACCTGAATGATGATGGAGCTGGACTGCTAACCCAAGTTGCAATGGAGCTACTACAGCCCTGGGATGTACAGCCTGAACAACTGATTGTCCAATGCTTGCGACCTTCCTGTGAATGTCCTTTCCAAAGAAGAGGGTTTCAAGCAGGCAAAGCAAACTCAGGGGGAGATAATCTAAGGCAGACTGACATTCAAGCTAAAAAGTCTTCGGATATTCATTGGTTGTAGATGGGATCTTAGACTTGATATCGCTCTTGATTAGTTTGGCCGCAGTCTCAATGATGAGTCTCTTCTGGGCTTCTTCATCCGTTTCCTGACTACGGAAATAGTCCCTCAGGATTATTCTGGTCTTTTCACGGAACGTTACCGTTAGGCAACCCTTCACACTTTGCTATGAATAGCGAATCGACATACCTCTCCTCCAGCCTATACTTCAGCCATTTATTACTATAATAATAAATAATAATAATAATCTTTATTTACCGTATTTTTCGGCCTATAAGACGCACCGTACTATAAGACGCACCCCAAATTTGGGGTGAAAAATGCAGAAAAAAAGATTTTTTATAAGATGGGGGTCTGTCTTATTGTCCGAATTTAAGATCTCTTACCTGAGGGCAGGCAGTGGCAGAGTAGGGTCACAGGAGGCATGGTGGTGGCAGAGGTGAGGTGATGCTGAGGTGCGGTGGGCGGAACGGCGTGCACCTGAGCAGGGTCCCATCCTGCTTAGGTGGGCGACGCCATGGCCTGGTGTCCATGGGGAGGTTGCTGTGGCGGTGGCAGACGTGCGGTCACTTCCTCAGGTGGCAGCGGCCAGGGTCCCTTCCACATTTGAGGTGACGCCACAGCAGTAGTGAAGGAGAGCAGCAGAGCTGGGTGGTTTTCCTGGTGGCGGCAGGCTTATCGGCATTGTGGCGGCGACAGAGGTGCGGGCATGATGTGGCACGGTGAGCTGTATGGCGTGAGCAGGTCCCATCCATATTTGAGGTGAATCCGCGGCCCGGTATTGATGGAGAGCAGCAGCGCTGGTGAGTTACGGTATTTTCCGGTGGCGGCGGCCATCTTGCTGAGGCCGCGCGTGCGCAGATTCACTACTCTGCATCCCAGGGCTTCAGGAAAATGGCCGCCGCGATCTCCATCTGCGCACGCACGGCCTCCCGCGGCCATTTTCCTGAAGCCCTGGGACGCAGAGTAGTGAATCTGCGCACGCGCGGCCTCAGCAATGTTCATACAGTGCAGGGAAGCAGAACGCCGGGGGACCCGACAGACACCGGAATGTAAGTATGTAGTGTTTGTTTTTTTTACATTTACACTGGTAACCAGGGTAAACATCGGGTTACTAAGCGCGGCCCTGCGCTTAGTAACCCGATGTTTACCCTGGTTACCCGGGGACTTCGGCATCGTTGGTCGCTGGAGAGCTGTCTGTGTGACAGCTCTCCAGCGACCACACAACGACGAAACAGCGACGCTGCAGCGATCGACATCGTTGTCTAGATCGCTGCAGCGTCGCTAAATGTGACGGTACCTTTATGTCTATGAGATTAGTCAATCTTAGAAATTTAAACATGCAAGGAATTGGGCAAAGGGCACCTAGCAAGAGAAATTGTAAGATAATGATCTAGGCAGCAATGGCTAAGGTAATTGTAAATGCCACTACAAAAATGTCAACAACTACAAGATCGATGAATGGACAAAAGTTGAGTCATTTATTAGTAATTAGTAATGCATTCATTTTTTCATCTTTTATTGCACTTTTTATCATTTTTTGCAGGATGCAGCTAGGCCCCCTTTTGTTGGCTTGTTGTACTAGGGTGTCTGTCCCTGTGGGGTGCATATATATATAGTGCAGGGCATCCCGCCTGATAATATTATGGACGTCATCAATAGGCTATAAGTAGTGATGAGCGAGTGTACTCGTTGCGCGGGTGGTCTCCGAGTATTTGTTAGTGTTTGGAGATTAAGTTTTTGTTGCAGCAGCTGAATGATTTACGGCTTGTAGCCAGCCTGAGTACATGTGGGGGCTGCCTGGTTGCTAGGGAATCCCCACATGTATTCAGCCTGTCTAGCAGCCATAAATAATGTAGCTGAGTCAACAAAAACTAAAATTCCGAACACTAACAAATACTCGGAGACCACCCGAGCATTGAGTATACTGGCTCATCACTGGCTGTAAGCTGGACACTTTGCATTGCACATACCTGTGTGATTGGCGCTCTACACAAGCCTCATTTGTGTGCATTTTTTTCTGCTAGGCAGTCACCCCCTTCATAATCTGGTAGGTGTGAGTCTGGCTGTTTCTATCAGTAGTTTGCACCCGTGCTGCCCCTTGCCTTTATTTGTGGGGGACTACTGCATCGTGCTAGTGCATCTGTCATCAGACAGGTTTTGGGAAGGCTGTATCTGTATGGTAGGTGTTTTTTCAATTTTTCTATGTTAGCCGTTCCCTGTATTTAATAACATTTGTCAGATTGTAATACGATGTTTTCTCACATCGCACTCTTCTGTATTATACGCCAGTGTAAGCAAGCTCTAAGGATAACATTTGTACGACTTCTAATGAAATCAATGACAGATGTTACTCTTTGCGGAGATGCAAGTAAAAGATTTAGAGCAGAGAGATTCAGTCATTGTATTATGTCAGTTGTTTGGTGTTATTTTGTTATAACATATCAGACAGAGACCCATATTTATTAATCTCCATTTCCACTTTGTTCTGATGTACCCCTTGAAGCGTAACCAGTGGTTTCCAGCTGTACAGAAATTACTGGACAGTCAATAAAAATAGGGCACTTTTTCACCTTGTCCGTAAAAAAAAAAATTGAGGCATCTGTGATTATTTTGAGGCTGTACACAAGAAGATGGGTGGAGGGCACCACAAAACATATGATAAGAAGGAAGGTTCACTGTGGGCTTGTAACAGAACATGAAAAAACGGCCAAAGAAAAGATCATGCCCACATATACAAGGAACACCTCCAAACATATATAATATCAAAATATATACTTTTAATTGGCAAAAAAACTTCAAAAAATGCACATACAAACATGCAAAGAACAACACCACAAAACATGTAAAAACATTTAAAATTGCAGGAAATGCAAAGACAACATGCCTATACTGAAATTATAGTCAAATCCTATAATAAGGAAAATGACACCCCACAAATAGTTAGCTTCCCTAAATGAAATAATGACAGAGATCTGACCACAAAGTTAAAGATGCAGTTATAACTGACCACTCAATACTGTGGTGTGGATGTTGCAATACCATAACCACCAAAAAAGTGCATGATGCATGTGCAAACAAGCTACAACCATGTGGAGATCATGGTCCCATGGCACAAAAAAGAGGCCCTAATGAAAATGTGCCAGAAATACAAATATAGAATGAGATTCAAAAACATATATATAATGATGATGACTCAAAAATGTGCACATATGGCCTATCAGGGGAAGGGAGAGGGAGAGCTGAAAGATACAAGAGCCCAAACAACCTCAATCCCATAAAAAAACCCCATCATACCACTGCCATGACCATGAAAAGGACTCTGTTTTGGAAAAAGGGA
The DNA here is from genome assembly GCF_051348905.1 of Ranitomeya variabilis. Lineage (NCBI taxonomy): Eukaryota > Metazoa > Chordata > Amphibia > Anura > Dendrobatidae > Ranitomeya > Ranitomeya variabilis. The sequence continues at coordinate 407,443,529 of NC_135236.1, read as the reverse complement.
AGCAACATGTGGATAGGCTCCCACGCGTATCGCCGCCCAGATGGCGGCTTCCTCAGGGAAAAGATATCATGTAATGTGACCATCCAATGCAATGACATATATATACATTTCTAAAGACATAAAGCAATTTCACCTGTGTACGGAGATCAGGAGAAGGAGGTGCGCACATGAGATGCCGCCACCATCTTGTCTGTGTTACAGTTAGAGCTAGAGCAATAAAGTTATTCACAGTAGTAAAGGCGCATGCGTGCGTACCTTGATGAAAATATCCCACTGGTCGGAGCTCAGGGTGCCAAACAGTGATTGCGCAAGCGCCAAAATCGGCAGCCTGCGCACGCGCTTGTCATGCCTAAGAGCTCCCTGTATTGGGCAGAAACTAAACACAAAGAGGAGTGACGATTGCTGCGCAAAATATTTTTGAGCGCTCGTGCACATTGCAATCACCCACATACTCTGGTAAGAACATCTTGTATAGCGGGGGAAGTTGCATATGGTCGATTATTCTGATCCATTATTTTTATGCATAACTGAGCGCCTAGTCGCTAAGTGAGAACGCAGCCCCATTACAAAACAAAACAAAAATTACAAAGATGCATAAAATGCATTTGCGCGAAAGAACACATATACCCAAGCGCCGCGAAATTAATTACAAAGACGGACAGATGCAATTCCGATATTTACACTATGTATACCACACAATGCCCAGCGCTACACCGTCTGTATGGGGATATGAAGAAGACTGAAGAGCAGGACATCGGACGCTTTGTTTCACAGACGCCAAATTCGGCGATCTGTGTACACGTATCACACTTCCGAAAACATAACCATATATACATACACACCTAAAGAGATGCTTGGTGCAAAGACAAATAGTTGCTGCACAAAAATGGAGGGTGTTGTTGAGGCACATACGCACCTCAAGTCCCATTCCCCCATATTGTAATAAACACATTTTCCATAACAGAACATAAAAATACATTTGTAAGGAGTTAAGTATATGGTCAATGAGGACGCGCTCAGCCCTAATGTATTACAGTAGCGCCAAAGAGTTAAAGACATAGAAGGGGAAGTGCAGTATTAATGCCTGCACTGTATGTGCCACACAATCTGTGTGGGAGACTCGTAATGCCATACATAACCAACACGTATGTCCACATTATAAGTACCGTAACCTCCTTAGCAGAGGTATGTAACCATGATGTAATAGATAATAAGCACAGAAAGGAGTTTTTTTGGGGGATTCGCCCAACGCGTCAATGGCAGAATTTTCAAAGATATCCTAACAGGCCAAATTATGTCAAGTGCATGATGTAACATACGCAATGGATCATGGCGAATCCAATGTATGGTATTGCAACACCAACCGAAAAAATAAATATTGTGAAAGGATGAATGGAAAGATATTCAATGAGTACAGATACTGTGATTATATTTACATATACAGAAGCAATTTAAACATGAATAGAGTAACTCCAAAAGTTCCACATATTCTCCAAAATATAAGTGGTTTTTCATAACACAATACAAAGTATGAAATGAGTCTGACTCAGCCATAGAAACCAGAGAAAAGAAGTTCCTCATTCAGTCCATTGGGTGATAGGCTTTTTAAGTTGAAAATCCAACGGGATTCACGACGTAGCAGTTCCTTCGTCCGATCACCCCCACGTATATTGCTCAACACTTGATCCAAAACCATGATCCGTATGCCGTCACACTTGCTCGCATGGTTGTTCAAAAAGTGGGATGCCACAGAAGAGATTGGTTTGTCTTTCTCTTTATCACCTTTAGCTCTGCCGATATTAGACATATGCTGTTGGATTCTGCGCCTGATTTCTTGGCTCGTCTGCCCCACGTAGATCTTCGGACATGGGCAGACCAGTAAATACACCACATTTCTGGATCGGCAGTTGGCATAAATCCTTGTTTCGATTCTTCCTGGGAAAACGGAGAGCGTGAGAATGTTAGTGGCAGCCATGTGAGGACAAATATTGCAACCGCCACACGGGAAGGATCCCTTGAGACGGATCCCCGTCCCCAAGTTGGTAGTTGGTCTCCTAAAATGGCTAGTGGTTAGGCAATCCTTTAAGTTTGGAGCCCTCCTGGCAATCAACCTGGGTGTGTTAGATATATGTGGCCTGAGTTTCGCCTCACTTAGCAATATACCCCAGTGTCTGCTCAGGATGTCATAGATGTCTTGCCATTGGTTATTATAAACCGTAATTACGTTGGTGGACGACATCTCATCCCTGACCTTGGGCTGAAGGAGACCCTGTCTATCGCTATACCGTGCGTTCTCAAAGGCGCGTGATATAGTTTTGTGTGGATAGCCTCGCTCAGACAAGCGGGTAGTTAAGTCCCGTGCTCCTTCTCGAAAATCGATATCGGAGCTGCAATTGCGCCTTACCCTTAGGAACTGTCCCTTTGGCAGGTTTCGTCGCAGATGATGAGGGTGAAAACTAGAGAAATGGAGTAAACTGTTGGTGGCGGTGGCCTTGCGATGAATCTTGGTTTGTATATGACACCCGGACTTTATGATTTGAAGATCCAAGAATTTGACTGATGTTACAGAAATGGACGCTGTGAGAGAGATGTTGAATGAATTAGTATTGAGCGTGGTGATGAACTCCTCACATTCAGCTCTAGTCCCTGTCCATAAAACCAGCAGGTCATCGATGTACCGGAACCATCGAAAAACATTGAGCTTGAAGGCCTGCAATGGGCGCACCCGTGTCTCCTCCCACCAACCCATGAAAAGGTTGGCATAGGAGGGAGCACAGCGTGCGCCCATTGCAGTGCCCGAGACCTGTTTGTAAAAAACTCTATCGAATACGAAGTAACTGTTAGTTAGTACAAAAGATAGGAGGTCCACCAAAAAGGATTGGTGTCTACGATCACCTGTAGTTTGTTTGTCCAAGAAGAACGAAACTGCTTGAATTCCCAAGGCATGGTTGATGCAGGTGTATAAAGAGGTAACATCCATTGTCATAAGCAAGGTATTCTCAGGGATCCTCAAGTCCTGTAGCTGACGGATTAGATGGGAAGTATCCTGAATATATGAACCTAAACGGGTGACAAAAGGTTGCAAAAAATGATCCAGATATATACAGGGTCTCTCATAGAGGCTGCCAATTCCCGCCACTATGGGCCTGCCCGGTGGCTCATATATAGACTTGTGGACTTTTGGGAGCAAATACAGGGTGGGGATGATCGGAGAGGCTGTGGACAGAAACTTAAATTCTCTGCCATCCAGTATGCCATTGGATTTGGCTGACAAGAGCAAGCAATCCAACTTCCTCTTAAACGTAGCTGTAGGGTCAGAGGGCAATACTTGGTAACAAGTAAAGGAAAAGATCAAAGCCAAGGAGGTGGAGCTTAGTAGTTTTGATGCACAAACTGTTGTATTACCATTTCAATTACGCTTAAAAGAAATTGTGGAGGCTTTTGAGAAGGACATCACACAGAGGAAAAAGAAAAAGTTTGTACGAGACAAAGGGGACTTTGACAATCAACAAATTTTTAAATGGACACACCATGGCAACACACGGTTTAGTAAATTTGGCGGTCCAAGTGGACAAAAGCCCACTCCATCGGCGATGGCTGGGGATTCTTCCGTAAGCGATTTTTTGTCCTCAGGCGCAAGCGACCAGGAAAGCGCCATAGAAGAGGTCGCCGGAAACCAGCCCGTTCAAAAGAAGAAAGGGCGGCAATACCAAACATGGTCTCCAGTGCGCAGGTATCCACCGAGGGGCAACAGGAGGAAATAATGGGTCAAACGGAAGAAGGCACCACAGGTAACTTACAAGTCATCAATCTGTCTAAATATGTACTGTCCAATGAGGAAGAACAACTATTAAGGAGAGGGCTATCCTTTTCCCCGATGAAAAAATTAGACAAGTTTACCCTGACTAAAGACGTATATCTATTCTGTCGCCAACTTGTTTTTAAGCTATTGTATCATCAACCTTCTCTTGCAGACTCATTACCTACGGATGAGAGACAGGTCTTTCACGATCTAATGTACCTGTTGGAAGAGAATGATGATTTGGCTATTAGGAGGACAGATAAAAGATGGCATCTACCCACACAAGTTACACCACCACTCACCATCTCTCCTGCAATCCAAATCTTTTATGAATTGGTGAGTCAGGATATTGCTTGTCTTAGATTGAAGAATAAACAAGGGGAAAACCTGGGACACAGGGAAAGGATGGTTTTGGCAGGACTTAAGAGCAATCCATCCTTTGTCATTAAGGAGGCAGACAAGGGGGGCAATATAGTGCTTTGGCCGATGGAAATGTACATTAAGGAGGCTCGTCGTCAACTTAACGACACCAGTTGTTACCAAGTATTGCCCTCTGACCCTACAGCTACGTTTAAGAGGAAGTTGGATTGCTTGCTCTTGTCAGCCAAATCCAATGGCATACTGGATGGCAGAGAATTTAAGTTTCTGTCCACAGCCTCTCCGATCATCCCCACCCTGTATTTGCTCCCAAAAGTCCACAAGTCTATATATGAGCCACCGGGCAGGCCCATAGTGGCGGGAATTGGCAGCCTCTATGAGAGACCCTGTATATATCTGGATCATTTTTTGCAACCTTTTGTCACCCGTTTAGGTTCATATATTCAGGATACTTCCCATCTAATCCGTCAGCTACAGGACTTGAGGATCCCTGAGAATACCTTGCTTATGACAATGGATGTTACCTCTTTATACACCTGCATCAACCATGCCTTGGGAATTCAAGCAGTTTCGTTCTTCTTGGACAAACAAACTACAGGTGATCGTAGACACCAATCCTTTTTGGTGGACCTCCTATCTTTTGTACTAACTAACAGTTACTTCGTATTCGATAGAGTTTTTTACAAACAGGTCTCGGGCACTGCAATGGGCGCACGCTGTGCTCCCTCCTATGCCAACCTTTTCATGGGTTGGTGGGAGGAGACACGGGTGCGCCCATTGCAGGCCTTCAAGCTCAATGTTTTTCGATGGTTCCGGTACATCGATGACCTGCTGGTTTTATGGACAGGGACTAGAGCTGAATGTGAGGAGTTCATCACCACGCTCAATACTAATTCATTCAACATCTCTCTCACAGCGTCCATTTCTGTAACATCAGTCGAATTCTTGGATCTTCAAATCATAAAGTCCGGGTGTCATATACAAACCAAGATTCATCGCAAGGCCACCGCCACCAACAGTTTACTCCATTTCTCTAGTTTTCACCCTCATCATCTGCGACGAAACCTGCCAAAGGGACAGTTCCTAAGGGTAAGGCGCAATTGCAGCTCCGATATCGATTTTCGAGAAGGAGCACGGGACTTAACTACCCGCTTGTCTGAGCGAGGCTATCCACACAAAACTATATCACGCGCCTTTGAGAACGCACGGTATAGCGATAGACAGGGTCTCCTTCAGCCCAAGGTCAGGGATGAGATGTCGTCCACCAACGTAATTACGGTTTATAATAACCAATGGCAAGACATCTATGACATCCTGAGCAGACACTGGGGTATATTGCTAAGTGAGGCGAAACTCAGGCCACATATATCTAACACACCCAGGTTGATTGCCAGGAGGGCTCCAAACTTAAAGGATTGCCTAACCACTAGCCATTTTAGGAGACCAACTACCAACTTGGGGACGGGGATCCGTCTCAAGGGATCCTTCCCGTGTGGCGGTTGCAATATTTGTCCTCACATGGCTGCCACTAACATTCTCACGCTCTCCGTTTTCCCAGGAAGAATCGAAACAAGGATTTATGCCAACTGCCGATCCAGAAATGTGGTGTATTTACTGGTCTGCCCATGTCCGAAGATCTACGTGGGGCAGACGAGCCAAGAAATCAGGCGCAGAATCCAACAGCATATGTCTAATATCGGCAGAGCTAAAGGTGATAAAGAGAAAGACAAACCAATCTCTTCTGTGGCATCCCACTTTTTGAACAACCATGCGAGCAAGTGTGACGGCATACGGATCATGGTTTTGGATCAAGTGTTGAGCAATATACGTGGGGGTGATCGGACGAAGGAACTGCTACGTCGTGAATCCCGTTGGATTTTCAACTTAAAAAGCCTATCACCCAATGGACTGAATGAGGAACTTCTTTTCTCTGGTTTCTATGGCTGAGTCAGACTCATTTCATACTTTGTATTGTGTTATGAAAAACCACTTATATTTTGGAGAATATGTGGAACTTTTGGAGTTACTCTATTCATGTTTAAATTGCTTCTGTATATGTAAATATAATCACAGTATCTGTACTCATTGAATATCTTTCCATTCATCCTTTCACAATATTTATTTTTTCGGTTGGTGTTGCAATACCATACATTGGATTCGCCATGATCCATTGCGTATGTTACATCATGCACTTGACATAATTTGGCCTGTTAGGATATCTTTGAAAATTCTGCCATTGACGCGTTGGGCGAATCCCCCCAAAAAACTCCTTTCTGTGCTTATTATCTATTACATCATGGTTACATACCTCTGCTAAGGAGGTTACGGTACTTATAATGTGGACATACGTGTTGGTTATGTATGGCATTACGAGTCTCCCACACAGATTGTGTGGCACATACAGTGCAGGCATTAATACTGCACTTCCCCTTCTATGTCTTTAACTCTTTGGCGCTACTGTAATACATTAGGGCTGAGCGCGTCCTCATTGACCATATACTTAACTCCTTACAAATGTATTTTTATGTTCTGTTATGGAAAATGTGTTTATTACAATATGGGGGAATGGGACTTGAGGTGCGTATGTGCCTCAACAACACCCTCCATTTTTGTGCAGCAACTATTTGTCTTTGCACCAAGCATCTCTTTAGGTGTGTATGTATATATGGTTATGTTTTCGGAAGTGTGATACGTGTACACAGATCGCCGAATTTGGCGTCTGTGAAACAAAGCGTCCGATGTCCTGCTCTTCAGTCTTCTTCATATCCCCATACAGACGGTGTAGCGCTGGGCATTGTGTGGTATACATAGTGTAAATATCGGAATTGCATCTGTCCGTCTTTGTAATTAATTTCGCGGCGCTTGGGTATATGTGTTCTTTCGCGCAAATGCATTTTATGCATCTTTGTAATTTTTGTTTTGTTTTGTAATGGGGCTGCGTTCTCACTTAGCGACTAGGCGCTCAGTTATGCATAAAAATAATGGATCAGAATAATCGACCATATGCAACTTCCCCCGCTATACAAGATGTTCTTACCAGAGTATGTGGGTGATTGCAATGTGCACGAGCGCTCAAAAATATTTTGCGCAGCAATCGTCACTCCTCTTTGTGTTTAGTTTCTGCCCAATACAGGGAGCTCTTAGGCATGACAAGCACGTGCGCAGGCTGCCGATTTTGGCGCTTGCGCAATCACTGTTTGGCACCCTGAGCTCCGACCAGTGGGATATTTTCATCAAGGTACGCACGCATGCGCCTTTACTACTGTGAATAACTTTATTGCTCTAGCTCTAACTGTAACACAGACAAGATGGTGGCGGCATCTCATGTGCGCACCTCCTTCTCCTGATCTCCGTACACAGGTGAAATTGCTTTATGTCTTTAGAAATGTATATATATGTCATTGCATTGGATGGTCACATTACATGATATCTTTTCCCTGAGGAAGCCGCCATCTGGGCGGCGATACGCGTGGGAGCCTATCCACATGTTGCTTCCCTTTTTCCAAAACAGAGTCCTTTTCATGGTCATGGCAGTGGTATGATGGGGGTTTTTTATGGGATTGAGGTTGTTTGGGCTCTTGTATCTTTCAGCTCTCCCTCTCCCTTCCCCTGATAGGCCATATGTGCACATTTTTGAGTCATCATCATTATATATATGTTTTTGAATCTCATTCTATATTTGTATTTCTGGCACATTTTCATTAGGGCCTCTTTTTTGTGCCATGGGACCATGATCTCCACATGGTTGTAGCTTGTTTGCACATGCATCATGCACTTTTTTGGTGGTTATGGTATTGCAACATCCACACCACAGTATTGAGTGGTCAGTTATAACTGCATCTTTAACTTTGTGGTCAGATCTCTGTCATTATTTCATTTAGGGAAGCTAACTATTTGTGGGGTGTCATTTTCCTTATTATAGGATTTGACTATAATTTCAGTATAGGCATGTTGTCTTTGCATTACCTGCAATTTTAAATGTTTTTACATGTTTTGTGGTGTTGTTCTTTGCATGTTTGTATGTGCATTTTTTGAAGTTTTTTTGCCAATTAAAAGTATATATTTTGATATTATATATGTTTGGAGGTGTTCCTTGTATATGTGGGCATGATCTTTTCTTTGGTTATTTTGAGGCTGTAAAAACGTATACAGAATTTTTTTTATTGGAATTATCATTATTTTAGAGTTTACAATGAATTCAGCGAGGCCCCACACGTACGATCAGAATGTGTCCGGAAGTGTGCATATCTCATACTTATGATCACATGATTACCCCCTCTAACCACTGGAATCAGAGAATACTGACGTGTGGTTCGTGCGCTGTGGGGATTCAAAAGTCTACAGTCACATAGAGTAGAGTGACTGCAGACATTTGCCACAAATCTGGATAGCTCCTTTAACTTTACTTGGTTTCATCTGTGTTTTTTTGCTCTTGACAACATGGTGTTTCTTATCCAGATGTTTTAGCCCTGTTCATCATTTGCAACGTTTTGAAAAGTTCCCAAATTTTTGCACTATTGTACTTTAACGGAGTACAAAATCTGTCTAATGTTATTTTTGCGCAGTTGAAAATATTATGTGATGTTTTATTTATTTTACTCACTTATGTAACACCAATTACAAGTAAAATAGAATGATGTACAATAACAAATTGTAGTGGGGTACCGTGCTAGCCAGAAAAATCCATGTGAATACTTGCAAACATATTATTTTCTGGTTAGCCAATAAAGGTATCACTCCTAGAATACTTCTGTCATCATTGGGCAGAAAAGTATTCACATCGAAGTAAAATAGAATAGTTTTACAAATGACCCCTTGATTTATTTAGGTTATTAATTGTTACGGAGGCCTGAAAAAGGAAATACAATGAGCACCTCAACAGGCTGCTCATCCAGTGAATATTCCTTCCAGCAAATGCTAGTAATGCAGGCCTATTTATTGTATTTCTGTAAAGATCTAATGAGCTCCATGGGAGAGAGTAAAACCTTTTGGCTTTCACACTGTGTCCAAGACCTCTAGACTTCATTTGGTCAAATCTAAAGAAAGAGTAATGGACCGTGAGGTCTTGCTTAATAGACCCAGAATTAACACACTAGCAAGAATTTCACACAAAGCAAACTTTAGGGCAACAATGAATGAATCTTTTGTCATTCTTAAATCGTTTACAAAGACTGTTACAGACAAGTAGTGCTATATCAATGTCACCATGGCAAAACACAGGAAATGTTATGGCAATGCAATACCTTTGTTATTTCATGTGTGCTCCTAATATATCTGTAGATTACCTCCAATTCTACATTTATTCACAAATAACTGTCTTATAAAATTAGTGATGAAACAACGGTCATTTCCAGAATGTGCTTTGATCTCTTCTGGCTTTCATTAATGAGACCAGTCATGTATGGAGTCTTACTGGCGAATAACCATTCTCTCAGAGGAACGCAAAGTATTTAGGGCTAAATAGCACTGGCGGTAATTTATAACAAGAAAGGAGAACATTTTTCTGCCAAATTTGGATATTTTTAACATCATTCTGGGGCCACACGAAATTTTTAACTTAAAAATGATCCTCCTATACATTTGGTCAAACATTTCATTAACCCCTTTCTGACATCGGACCTAATATTCCGCCACATGACCTGGGCCTATCTGACCGTGGACGGAATATTACGTCATCGCGATCGGCCGCACTGACGGGGATGCGCAGGCGATCATCGCCGGGTGTCAGCTGATTCTGACAGCTGACACCCCAACACTAGGTGAAAGACCGCTGCCGGCACTTTAACCCCCAAAACACGATCGCAGCATTTGGAACCCGGCAGAGGGCTGGCAGCACCTCTACTTTTGGATCAGAGACCCCACGGCGTGACGCGGGGTCCCAATCGTTACCATGATGACATCCAGGTCACCAGAGCTAGGAAACTTGGTGATCATGCGCAGTGCATGATCAGCAAGTCTCCCTGTCAGTGCAGTGCTTTCAGCTTCTATGGCATGCAGATGTTGCTTCAACTATATGTTATAGAAGCGATCAGCCTGCAAAAAATGATAGTCCCATAGTGGGACAAAGTAAAAAAGTTAGAAAAAAGTTAAATTTTTTTTTATAAATAATTGTAAAAATATTTTAAAAAAATCAAAATAATAGAAAAATCAATATATATTCTATCTCTAAATAAATATTTGAATAAAAAAAAATAATAAAAGTACACATATTTAGTATCGCCCCACCAGTTAAAACCTTTAGTGAACACCATAAAAAATAAAATAAAAAACAAGGCAGAAAACAATGATTTATCATCATACCGCCAAACTAAAAGTGGAATAATACGCGATCAAAAAGACGGATATAAATAAACATGGTACCGCTGAAAACATCATCTTGTCCCGCAAAACACAAGCTGCCATACAGCTCCATCAGCAGAAAAATAAAAATGTTATAACTCTCAGAATAGTGATGCAAAAATAATTATTTTTTTCTATAATTTTTATTGTATAAAAGCGCCAAAACATAAAAAAGATATAAATGAGGTATCGCTGTAATCGTACTGACTCGAAGAATATAATTGCCTCATCAATTTTACCACACACGGAATGGCATAAACCCCCCAAAAATAGAAATTCATGAATTGCTGGTTTTTGTTCGTTCTGCCTCCCAAAAATCGGAATAGAAAGCGATCAAAAAATGTCATGTGCCTGAAAATTGTACCAATAAAAATGTCAACTCGTCCTGCAAAAAACAAGCCATCACTTGACTCTGTGGGCCAAAATATGTAAAAAATTATAGCTCTCAAAATGTGGTGATGCAAAAACTATTTTTTTGCAATAAAAAGTGTCTTTTAGTGTGTGACAGCAGCCAAACATAAAAACCCGCTATAAGGTCTTTCACACATCCTGATATTTCCGGTACCGCAGATGTCAGTGTCCGTGTTTGTAATACGCGAGGCACAAGCGTGGCATGCGTGTTCCGCATCAGTACCACACGGACGGGCGCCAGGGAAGAAGCATTACAGTAAGCGCTGTTCCCCGGCGCCGGGTGCTGAACACAGCTCTCATCATTCTTCCCTGCTCAGCCAGTGATCGCTGCAAGCAGGGGAAAATGATGAGAGTTATATTTAAGTGATGAAAGAGAGTCGGTGGCGGCTGATGTGACTATTACTCCCATCAGCCTAACGCTGATGCTGCTAATAACAGTGACAGCAGGATCAGATGATGGGGATATTCATATAAACAAATAAATAAATAAATGAAAAAAATGGCATGGGTTTCCCTGTATTTTCTATAACCTGCCAGGCTAAACTCACAGCTGGGGGCTGCAGTCCTCAGCTGTCATCTTCAATAAGGCTTGTTATCAAGAATAGAGGGGTCCTCACGCTGGTTTTTAAAATTGGGGGTCCCCCTTATTTTTGACAACCAGCCTTGCTAAAGCTCACAGCTGGGGGCTGGTATTCTCAGGCTGGTAAGGGGCAATGGACATTGACCCCCAGTTTAAAAATAGCAGCCCGCAGCCACCCAGAAAAGGCACATCTATTAGATGCGCCAATTCTGGCGTTTTGCCCAGCTCTTCCCACTTGCCCTGTAGCGGTGGGGTGGGGCTAAAACATTTTAGTGGTAAAAATGTAATTTATTGTTTCTTCGCTTCGTGGTATAAAATTCTGTGAGGCACATGTGGTGTTAATATGATCTCTGCACCCCTAGATGAATTCATTGGGGAGTGTAGTTTGTAAAATGAGTTCACATATAGGGGGTTTCTGTTGTTCTGGCACCTCAGGGGCTCTGCCAATGTGACATGGCACCCTCAAACCATTCAAGCAAAATCTGAACTCCAATATGGGGACTCTTCCCTTCTGAGCTTTGCCCTGTGCCTCAAAAGTAATAATCCCCTACATATGGGGTATCGGTGTACTCAAGAGAAATTGCACAACAACATTTGGGGGCCAATTTCTCCAGTTACCCTTGGGAAAATAAAAAATTGGATGCAAAAAGATTATTTTTGCCTAATGCCTAATTCTGCATTCAGGACCTGAAATTACGTCACGGCTTGCTGTGATTGGTCGCGTCGCGGTCACATGGGCGGCACGCAACCAATCACAAGCCGTGACGTAATTTTAAAATGCGCGCGTTTCCTGCCTCCCGTGACGTCATGGCTTGTGATTGGTCGCGTCGCCCATGTGACCGCGACGCGACCAATCACAAGTCGGAACGCAATTTTAAAATCCTGAATGCCTAGAATTAGGCATTGAGGACCTGAAAATTACGTCACGGCTTGCTGTGATTGGTCGCGTCGCGGCCACATGGGCGGCACGTGACCAATCACAAGCCGTGACGTCACGGAAGGAAGTAAACGCGCGCATTTTAAGCAAAGAACGCTGCCGGTTCCCTCGGTGAGGTCCAGGCTGCGTCGGAGAGGTGAGTATAGCAATATTTTTTATTTTAATTCTTTCTTTTACACATTAATATGGATCCCAGGGCCTGAAGGAGAGTTTCCTCTCCTTCAGACCCTGGGAACCATCAGGGATACCGTCCGATACTTGAGTCCCATTGACTTGTATTGGTATCGGGTATCGGTATCGGATTAGATCCGATACTTTGCCGGTATCGGCCGATACTTTCCGATACCGATACTTTCAAGTATCGGACGGTATCGCTCAACACTAGTGCTCACCATTAGTGATGAGCGAATAGCATTGTGCTCGGGTCTCCCCAAGCATGCTTGGGTGATCTCCGAGTATTTTGTAGCGCTCGGACATTTACTTTTCCTTGCCTCAGCTGCATGATTTAAGGCTGCTAGCCAGGCTGAATACATGTGAGGAATGCGCTGTTTGTTAGGGAATTCCCATATGTATTCAGGCTGTCCAGCAGCTGTAAATCATGCAGCTGAGGCGAAAACTAAATGTCCGAGCACTACAAAATACTCGGAGATCACCCGCGCACAATGCTATTCGCTCATCACTACTCACCATACATTTAGAAAAGTTCCTTGGGGGTCTAGTTTCCAAAATGGTGTCACTTGTGGGGGATTCCACTGTTTAGGCACATTAGGGGCTCTCTAAACGCAACATGGGGTCCGATCTTTATTCCAGCCAATTTTGTGTTGAAAAAGTCAAACGGCGCTCCTTCCCTTCTGAGCTCTGCCATGCGCCCAAACAGTGGTTTACCCCAACATATGGGGTATCCGCATACTTAAGACAAATTGTACAATAACTTTTGGAGTCTCATTTCTCCTGTTACCCTTGGTAAAATAAAAAAAAATGGATCTGAAGTAAAGTTTGTGTGAAAAAAGTTTCATTTTTTTTAAACATTCCAAAAAATCCTGTGAAGCACCTGAAGGGTTAATAAACTTCTTGAATGTGGTCTTGAGCACCTTGAGGGGTGCAATTTTTAGAATGGTGTTATTTTGGGGTATTTTCTATCATATAGAACCCTCAAAGTGACTTCAAATGTGATGTGGTCTCTAAAAAAAAATGGTGTTGTAAAAATGAGAAATAGCTGTTTAACTATTAACCCTTATAACTTCCTATAAAAAAAAATGTGGTTCCAAAATTATGCTGATGTAAAGTAGACATGTGGGAAATGCTATTTATTAAGTATTTTGTGTGACATATCTCTGCGATTTAAGGGCATGAAAATTCAAAGTTGGAAAATTGCGAAATTTTCTAAATTTTCATTTTCTCACAAATAAATGCAAGCCATATCAAACAAATGTTACCACTACCATGAAGTACAATGTCACGAGAAAACAGTCTGAGAATCAGTGGGATCGGTTGAAGCGTTCCAGAGTTATTACCTCATAAATCAACAGTGGTCAGAATTGTGAAAATTGGCCCGGTCATTAACATGCAAAGCACCCTCAGGGGTAAAGGGGTTAACTTGCCCATAATGTGATGGCTGGAACTGCTTATCTTTGATGAGGCTGTGATCTTGGCTCACAACTGCTTTTTCAGGTTTGCCTCAGTCAACTCTTTAAGATAAATTTTGTAAAGAACTGATCGCAGCAGTAAGTTGTTACAAACATAGATGTATATTACACTGCATGTCTCCTCACAGTGGAAAATTCATCACTACTCATGTAATGTTTATTGAACTCAAGAATTTATAGGTCTGAAGTATACATCACATAGGAGACACTGAGACTGCTCTATACATCTCATAGAAGACACTGATAGTGCTGTAAATGCATCATATAGGAGACACTGAGACTATTGTATATAAATCACAAAGGAGACACTGAGAATGCTGTATATACATCACAAAGGAGACCCCGAGACTGCTGTATAAACATCAGATAGGAGATGCCTACACACACACTCTCACCCATGCAAACTCCCACACATTCACACAAAAAAGCTGTCTCTCTCATACACACTTTCTTTCACTCACACATTCATTCTCACACATACTCATACACACTCTCACAAGCACATTCTTACACATATCCTCTCTCATGCACACAAACTCACACGATATCTCTCTCCTACACACACACTATATCTCTCTTACACACATATATTCACACACACACACACTCTCTTACAAATACAAATTCTGTTACGCACACAAACTTTCACATACTTACACAACATATTCTCTCACATGCACTTTTTCTCTCACACTCCTACACACACATTATCTCTCACTATATATCTCTCAAACACACATTATATCTCATACTCTTTCTCACACATACAAACTCACACTCACATACACCTTCAAACACTCTCTCACTCTCAGTCTCTCTCACACATACTCTCACTCACACTCCCTCTTAAACACACAAACATATTCTCTCACACTGTATCTCTCTGTCTCTTACACACACTCTCCTACACACCCACACACACGTACTATATCTCTCCCATACACATTCTCACACATACAAACTCTGACACATAGTCTGTCTCACACACTCACTCACATACAGTCTTTCTCACAAACACACATTCCAACACACACAGTCTCTCTCACATACACTGCATATCACACACACTCTCACACATTCTCTATCTCACACAAACTCAAACACTCCCTCTCTCATGCAGAAATACACTTTTTCTCTCTCACACACAATCTATCTTCTACTCGCACAAACATACACATTCCCTCACATACATCCAAACTTTCTCTCACATGCACACCACACACTCCATTTCTCACACAAGCACACACTTCCTCTCACAAACACACATTCTCTTGCACACTCTCATACACTCACACACGCAATGTCACAATCTCCACTCTGCTATACAAACACACATTCACAGTGTCTGCCTCACACACTCCATCTTAAGGCCCCGTCTCACATAGCGAGATCGCTAGCGAGATCGCTGCTGAGTCACAAGTTTTGTGACGCAACAGCGACCTCAGTAGCGATCTCGCTATGTGTGACACGTACCAGCGATCAGGCCCCTGCTGTGAGATCGCTGGTCGTGTCGGAATGGCCTGGACCTTTTTTTGGTCGTTGAGGTCCCGCTGACATCGCTGAATCGGTGTGTGTGACACCGATCCAGCGATGTCTTCACTGGTAACCAGGGTAAACATCGGGTTACTAAGCGCAGGGCCGCGCTTAGTAACCTGATGTTTACCCTGGTTACCAAAAAAAACAAACAGTACATACTCACCATCTGATGTCCGTCAGGTCCCTTGCCGTCTGCTTCCCACACTGACTGAGCGCCGCAAAGTGAAAGTGAAAGTACAGCACAGCGGTGACGTCACCGCTGCGCTCTGCTCTCACTGTACGGCGGCACTCAGTCAGAGCAGGAAGCAGACGGCAAGGGACCTGACGGACATCAGATGGTGAGTATGTACTGTTTGTCTGTGTGACAGCTCCCCAGCGACGACTTACCAACGATCACGGCCAGGTCGTATCGCTGGTCGTGATCGTTGGTAAATCGCTATGTGTGACGGGGCCTTTAGACATACATTTCCTCTCACACTCCCTCACACTTTCTTTCACACAAACTCTCACACACTCATCTCACACTCTCACTCTCTCTCACATACATTCTCAGACACACACTCACACATTCAAACTTTCTCTCACACACTTTCTCTCATATACACACACAATCTAATGCTCATACTCTCTCACACACTCTTATACTCGCACAAACATACACACTTTTTCTCACAAATACACTCTCACAATCTCACTCACTCTTTGGCCGGCGTCACACCTAACGTATAAAAATACGGTCCTTTTTTTATGGACGTAATACGCAGAAATGTTCCCTTAACAGTGATCCGTATGTCATCCGTTGGCAAGGTGTGGCTGCGTATTTTGCACATGTAATCCTCCGTATGGCATCCGTTTTTTTCTCGCAACCTTGCAAAATGGACATTTAACGGTTTTGAGGCCTGCAAATAATTTAAATCATCATCAGCAACCCTATTTATTGCCTCTAGAACAGGTGGCAGCCTCCAATCTGGCCATTTTGTTGCTGTGCTTGTGTATTGGTGGTTTGTTGGCAACATGTCAGACTTAGGTTCACCCCAACTGAGCGTGTTCTATACAACTGGGTTTTGTCACGCCGCTTAGACCAGCCATACCCAGTGATAGTGGATCCGAGGAGATGAATGTGCGTCCATCCGCTTTTGAGGCAACGCCTCACTAAAGGCCATTTCCACCATCTCTATGCATCTCTGCGGAGACATCCAGACAAGTTTTATCAATATTGTCACATGAGCCTTGCCACCTTTGATCTTTTGTTGGAAACAGTGCGCCCTGGGATCACCTTTCAGGACACCAGGATGCACAAAAGTATATCTGTTGAGGAGCATCTTCTCCTTACGTTACGGTATGTATTCTTCCTCATACTCTATGCTGATAATGTATCTCTAAATGTCTTAGTTCTGCTTACCAATTTTTTATATTTTATTCTTAATATATCTCAAATCTCTACTCTTAGTAATAAGAATATGTTATTAATGTGAAATTCACATAGCCAGTGTTCATTTTTTTTAAGGTAGTGATAGCCTGGCTTGTTAGTTCCACACACTACTTGTGTTCTATATGAATTGTTTAAAACCTTGAACCAGTTTTAATGTTTTGTTTTTTTAAACATTTGTTTTCTTTTAGCTTCCTTACAACTGGTCTATCCTATGCAGCACTCCATCATGAAGTTTTGATTGGGAAGTCTACAATCTCAGGCATAGTCCGGTCTACCTGTTCAGTAATCTGGTCCCGACTTCATCAAATGGTCATGCCTGAGGCCAAGACAGGAGACTGGTTGCGGATTGCCTGGGGATTTGAGGAGCACTGTTAATTTCCCAATTGTATTGGAGTCCTTGATGGGAAGCACATCCGTGTGCGTAAGCCGCCGAACTCAGGGTCCCAATTCTATAATTATGAATATATGAAAATATTTTTCTGCAGTGTTGTTGGCTCTGGTTGACAGTCATTACAGGTTTATAATTGTAGACATTGGGGCCTATGGGAGTACTGGAGACTCTAGAGTCTTCAATTCTTCCATTATGGGTCGGCAGCTGCGCAATAACCAGTTGGACCTATCACCACCTCGTCAGCTTCCAGGCTCCAATCAAGATTCTGTGCCTTATGTCCTTGTTGTAGATGAGGCCTTTCAATTAACCAGGCATGTAACCAGGACATATCCCCGTTAAAACCTGGGCCACCGGTGTAGAATCTTAACTTGGGCCTATCACGCACACGGCGACTGGTGGAGTGCGCCTTTGGCATTCTTTGTGCCAAATGGCGGGTCCTCCAATCAGCTGAGTGAAGCCAACGTAAGTGAGGTCATCAAAGCATGTGTGGTCCTACATAACTTCACCCAACCTTCATGAATGCTCATCATCTGATGGTGCTGAAGGTGTGTTGGGCAATGTGGGTAGGCTTATACCACATGTGATCCCTCAGCATCGTCTGCTTTCCGGACTGAAAGTATGTGATATTTTCACTAATTATTTTGTGACACCTCAGGGTGCTACTCCCAGGCAAGAGCATGCTGTATCTATGTTGTAAGTTTAAAATGTTTGTGTATATAAATATACTTTTTTCATTTAAGTTGTGTGTTCATTTTCTTTGTTATAGATTTTTTTTCATTTTGTATCTTGTATTATTTTAAGAAGAGACAAAATTTGGCCTCCAACATTGGGTCTGTACAAGTGACCATATTGGGCAGGTGAGTTATAGGATGCCATTTGGGCCTGTTGTAGCCAAGGTTGGTTTTGGGGGAATGGGTTGAGTTGTAGGCACCCGTGGAGGAGGTGTGTCAGATCCATATTGCCCATGTACTTCTGGGTTGGGGTTAACTCGGAGCAGGTTACGGGGTGACAGCTGCCACCTCTCCAAGAACTCAAATACCTCATATGGGGTATTGGGGGGGTGTGCGTGCATCAATGAGGATCTGAATTGATCCTCGCACACGTAGCCTCACCACAAGGGGTAGGAGACGGAGGTACCGGGCCAGACTGCAGGAATATTCCCCCTTACCCTCATCCTGTGCAGTCCTGGACAGGTAATTCAGCACCCCCGTGTCAACATGCCTCCTTGTATCAGAGGCAGGGATCTCTCGCCTAACGCGGGATATTACAGCAGGCTGTTGGGAGGCCTCCAGAGGAACAGTAGGGCTGCTGCTGTTTCCTAGTTCATCAAGGCTGCCGGGTGCTGATGCCTGGCACCTTTCTAAATTGTATGTAAACAACTTTGTATCAAGCTTAAAATGCTCATTCAAACTCACCTATGGCAACTAACAGGTGTGAGTAATATGAAAATCACACCAGAAAATAGATAAAAAGGAAAGAAGTATATTTCATCTTTGCATTATGTACAGTTGTGGCCAAAAGTATTGACACCCCTACAATTCTGTCAGATAATACTCAGTTTCTTCCTGAAAATGATTGCAATCACAAATTCTTTGGTATTATTATCTTCATGGTGTATGGTGTCTTCATCACAACCGAAGGATTGAGGAGTACTCCGGGGAACCTCTGAATAAAATCCATTCTTGCCAAGTATGGAAAAAGTTGTCCAAGCTAATTTTATTATGAGCAAAGAGTCTTTCCATTCTACACAAAAAATGCCATTTCAAGAGACCATTCTTGGATAGATGCAGTGATTCTAGAACGCCAGTGTCTGGGAATGAGATAAACAGTGTCTCAGCAATACTCTGATACTTTGATAGATTTAAAAGACCCTGGTATCATAGAAAGAAGTCTGAATCTAGGGAGTTCTAGATGATGATTCCCTTGTAATATGTTTGTGAACATCAAAGACTTTGCTCCAGAGGCCACTTATTTGAAGGCATTCCCCCAGATATGAAGCATAGTGCCTTCAGCATTTTCACATCTCCAGCATTTATTGGAGACAGAGGGAAATATCTTATGAAGATCTGCTTGGCAACGATACCATCTAGTTATGATTTCAGGCTGTTTTTTTAACCTTGATTATTGGATTGTTAATTATTGTTTAAATAAAATTCATGCTTTTTTTATTATATTTTTCTCATATGGTCTTTTGTGCAGCAATCCTTCATACTTAATTATGGCTAAACCCCCAAGACCAGTATAGTGATTTACAAAAGTATTCGAACTTTTAAACCTTTTCCCACATATCATGCTTTAAACATAAAGATACCAAATGTACATTTTTGGTGAAGAATCAACAACAAGTGGAACACAATTGTGAAGTTGAAAGAAATTTGGGTTATTTTAAATTTTTGTGGAAATTCAAATACTGAAAAGTGGGGCATGCAATATTATTCGTCCCCTTTACTTTCAGTGCAGCAAACTCACTCCATAAGTTCATTGTGGATCTGTGAATGATCCAATGTTGTCCTAAATGCCTAATGATGATAAATATAATCCACCTGTGTGTAATCAAGTCCTCATATAAATGCACCTGCTCTGTGATAGCCTCAGGGTTCTGTTTGAAGCACAGAGCATCATGAAGACCAAGGAACACAACAGGCAGGTCCGTGATACTGTTGTGGAGAAGTTTAAAGCCGGATTTGTATACAAAATGATTTCCAAAACTTTAGATATCCCAAGGTCACTGTGCAAGCGATCATATTGAAATGGAAGGAGTATCATATCACTGCAAACCTACCAAGACCCGGCTGTCCCTCTAAACTTTCATCTCAAACAAGGAGAAGACTGATCAGAGATACAGCCAAGAGGCCCATGATCACTCTGTATGAACTGCAGAGATCTACAGCTGAGGTGAGACAGCGTGTCCATAGGACAACAATCAGTCGTATACTGCACAAATCTGGCCTTTATGGAAGAGTGGCAAGAAGAAGGCCATTTCTCAAAGATATCCATAAAAAGTGTTGTTTAAAGTTTGGAACAAGCCACCTGGGAGACACCAAACATGTGGAAGAAGGTGCTCTGGTCAGATGAAACCAAAATTGAACTTTTTGGCAACAATGCCAAATGATATGTTTGGCGTAAAGGCAACACAGCTCATCACCCTGAACACACCATCCCCATTGTCAAACATGGTGGTGGCAGCATCATGGTTTGGGCCTGTTTTTCTTCAGCAGGGACAGGGAAGATGTTCAAAATTGATGGAAAGATGGATGGTGCCAAATACAGGACCATTTTTGAAGAAAACCTGTTGGAGTCTGCAAAAGACCTGAGAGTAGGACGGAGATTTGTCTTCCAACAAGACAATGATCCCAAACATAAAGCACAATCTACAATGGAATGGTTCACAAATAAACGTATCCAGGTGTTAGAATGGCCAATTCAAAGTCCAGACCTTAATCCAATCGAGAATCTGTGGAAAGAGCAGAAAACTGCTGTTCACAAACGATCTCCATCAAACCTCACTGAGCTCGAGCTGTTTGCCAAGGAAGAATGGGCAAGAATTTCAGTCTCTCGATGTACAAAACTGATAAGAGACATACTCCAAGCGACTTGCAGCTGTAATCACAGCAAAAGGTGGCACAACAAAGGGGTCCGAATAATATTGCACGCCCCACTTTTCAGCTTTTGAATTTCCGCAAAAATTTAAAATAACCAATAAATTTTCGTTCAACTTCACAATTGTGTTCCACTTGTTGATTCTTCACCCATAATTTACATTTGGTATCTTTATGTTTTAAGCATGATATGTGGGAATAGGTTGAAAAGTTCCAGGGGGGCGAATACTTTCGCAAGGCACTGTATATGTGCATCCAGATCTGCTTTTCTGTGCAGGTCTACTTACAATTCACCATTTTGAGATGTGGTTTTCATACCAGTTTGCTGAATCTGGAGCTAATGCACCAAGCTGGCAGACAGCCGCGAGCCACAATTCATGGGACTGCAATCCACATGTGGCTGCCGAGCGACAGGTTGGACCATACTCCGCTTGGAATTGCTGTTCCTCATCCTGGTGAGGGGCCTCGCGCATGCCAGGTGACTGAACGCTGTCCAAGTGACAGAACTTCGGGACTCAGTTAGGTGACACTGGTAAGGGCCACACTTCCGCATGTACTAGTCCCCGGGAAAAAGGTGGGGATAAGTTGTATACATGAAGATGCTAAGAACTATCCCACGGCCCAGGTGGACATGTCCCACAAAGGATGCTCAAAGACTTGTTGCATGCTATTGTTTCCTTCAAGATTTTCCTTTCTATGTACTGGCTAGAGAGAAGGATGTAGTGTAATGATCAGACAGGTGGCAGTGCAAGTGTAGCAGAGCTGTGCATGAGGCTGGGTGTCTGCAGAGCAGTATGGTACAGGTGCAAGTGTTGCATGTTGCTTGTAGTACTAGACTGATTGCATGTTGTAAGCAGTGAGTGCAATATGCATATGACTGTGTGAGTGATGTGCAGGTGGCAGATCATCGCATGTAATCTGTAGATAACAGACCCTTTTAGGCTCTATGTGTTGGCAGATGGTGCCCTGTCCCCCGACTCTGGGAAGAGGGAAAATATGTAGCAAAGCCAGCTAGGCTACTGTTAAATCCTAGCCCTGCAGGTTATGATTAGATGCACTTTACTTGCTTTGACCAAGAACCAGGGCCTGTGTTCACTAGGGGTGTCAGTCAGCTGGATGCAGAGTGTGCTGCTGGCGACTGACCAGCCAAAATATTATCTATAGCTGGGAGAAAGACATGCCAGGATCTCAGTCTGAATGGAGATTACATGGGTCAGCTAGGAAAGCTGAGCAGTCTGTGTTTAAGCTGCAAGAAGCGTGTGGAAACTGCAGCCTGTCTAGTGTGAACTGTGCCTGGAGTTGAACATTTTGGTTTGGAGCTGGAAGCTCAGGCTGAAAGGGGTATCGCGACTGGTGGGATCGTACCTCTTCTATGTATGAAGTTTGCTTGGAGAGAAAGGATTGTAATCTGTTCAGGTGAGACCGCACTGACATATGTGCCCTGCTAAATAAACGGTTTATTTTTTGTGATACCGTTCTGCCCAGAAGAGACTTTTTTGGTTCTCTTGGAGTTTTATGAAGGTAATAAAACTACACTTGCTTGGACCAAATCACATTGCCTTTGTGAATGCTAGCTAATGCCTGAGAGGCTGACTCCCCACAGATCCCACAATCCAGAAGATCAACTGGGACATTTGGACCTTGTTTGTTAATAGGTGATCCTTAAACACACACACTCCAAAATCACCAGTGTAGGCCTTCCCTAATTTTTCTTACATAGAAAGGGCAACCCCAGTCTGATAATGGGTACTCCTTGAGTCACGTTCCATATTTTCCATCAGTATTCGTAAGCCAAAACCAGGATTGGGTGATAAATACAGAAGTGGTGACGTGTTTCTATTATACTTTTTCTCTGACTCTTCCACTCCTGATTTTGGCTTACAAATATTGAGGTAAAACACTGACCAAATACTGCTAGTGTGAACATGCCATTACGTCTCGTGATGAAACTCAAATTAAATACATTAGAGAGTGGCTTTAAACGTTCTTTGCAAAACTAGAATTAAAAGGTAATTTAGTTTAGAATATCTATTGGTAAGTATAGGACCTTCAATTAGATGTAGCGGAGAGCGGCTTCAATAGCGACTCTTCCCCCTTAGCTGGACCCATGTAGAACAGACAGCACAACGACTTCATTGTGTTATCATGTAAAGCTTCAGTTCCTTCTGGTTATACAGAGGGATTAGACACTACAGGTTACATCTGATCTCTGGGGAACTCAGACATTCAACAAATTGTCAACTCCTGCTAATAATGAGGTATTCTAAAAGTGGACAATCCCTTAAAGCACTTAACGAAATAATGTTAACAACTAGTAAAGTGTTTCTGCCTAGTGTTGAGTGAAAGTGGTCACTACTCGAGTTATCATTGGTGCGCCAAGTATGGTAGGGATTGCCTGCCATATACGAGAAATCCCGACATGTTTTTTGGCTGTCCATCAGCTGTGACACATGCAGGGCGGAGACTTTAACATGTGACTCAAGCACCTGCAATACTCTGTGCATACCCGAGCACCAGATGTAAACTCGAGTAGTGAGCACTTGTACTCTATGAATTGCTATCATTTTTATGTCTTTACTACATTGGAACATTATACATTAAAAAGGATGATGGCATTCTAATATAGAAAAGGAAATTATTCATCTTAGGCGGTTGATTTAGTAATTTATTTATATTTGGTACACAAAGTAGGAGATGTATAAAATCAAGAACAGAGAAAACTGGAGGAGATACATACAGCAAACGACACTGCACTTTCCTATTACACTAGTTCTTGTACAAGGGCAAAGATGTTAGCCTTAGTTTCCTCTCAAGGCCTCTTTACCAATTTTATCTGCCTGATTCTTTAAAAATAAATTGTTACAGTAAGTGTAATTTAAAATGTAATAAATATATGCACTGAGAACATAGCACAAGTCAGAAACCAGAATGGATGCTGGTAAAGTTTTCCAAATCATGGAGCACCTGTAGAATGAAATATAATGTTACAGGTTAACTGTGCAAACTGATGAAAAATATGCAATCTATTCTGCAAAATAAGTTGCCTATATATACCGTGTCAATGTTTGGTCTCTTATTCTTCGTTTGGTTCAGACACCGGCTAGAAATACTGTACATTTTTTCTACTAAGTGGAGCTCTGCATCTTTCATATTTTTATCCACATACTCCTCAAGTGTTTTTTCTTCCTCTTCAATTTCTTCTTTCATCTCAAGCTGAGGGGAACAAAAAGAAAAAAAAAAAAAAAAAAAAGAAGCTTTTTCTGCATGTAAAGGAACTGAAAAAACTGCCTTAACCCCTTTATGGACAAACTAAACCATGCAAGAAGAAGTTAAAAAAAAAAAAATTGTTACCAGTAATACTGGATTCCGATCCTCATCAAATGGTGCAAGGCCAGAAATTATTTCCAACAATACCTAAAAATACAGTGTTGAATGAAGTGAGATTTACAAACATTTTGTAGTTACATTTCAGTGATATGTGCAAATATACGATGTACAGTTAGGTTCATATATATTTGGACAGAGACAACATTTTTCTAATGTTGGTTATAGACATTACCACAATGAATTTTAAACAAAACAATTCAGACGCAGTTGAAGTTCAGACTTTCAGCTTTCATTTGAGGGTATCCACATTAAAATTGGATGAAGGGTTTAGGAGTTTCAGCTCCTTAACATGTGCCACCCTGTTTTTACAGGGACCAATAGTAAGTGGACAATTGACTCCAAGGCTATTTCATAGACAGGTGTGGGCAATCCCTTCGTTATGTCATTCTCAATTAAGCAGATAAAAGGCCTGGAGTTGATCTGAGGTGTGGTGCTTGCATTTGGAAGGTTTTGCTGTGAAGTAAACATGCGGTCAAAGGAGCTCTCCATGCAGGTGAAACAAGCCATCCTTAAGCTGCGAAAACAGAAAAAGCCTATCCGAGAAATTGCTACAATATTAGGAGTGGCAAAATCTACAGTTTGGTACATCCTGAGAAAGAAAGAAAGCACTGGTGAACTCATCAATGCAAAAAGACCTGGGCGCCCACGGAAGACAACAGTGGTGGGTGATCGCAGAATAAGCTCCATGGTGAAGAGAAACCCCTTCACAACAGCCAACCAAGTGAACAACACTCTCCAGGAGGTAGGCGTATCAATATCCAAATCTACCATAAAGAGAAGACTGCATGAAAGTAAATACAGAGGGTTCACTGCACGGTGCAAGCCACTCATAAGCATCAAGAATAAAAAGGCTAGACTGGACTTTGCTAAAAAAAACAGCTAAAAAAGCCAGCACAGTTCTGGAAGAACATTCTTTGGACAGATGAAACCAAGATCAACCTCTACCAGAATGATGGAAAGAGAAAAGTATGGAAAAGGCGTGGTACAGCTCATGATCCAAAGCATACCGCATCATCTGTAAAACACGGCGGAGGCAGTGTCA
Organism: Ranitomeya variabilis; assembly: GCF_051348905.1. Classification (NCBI taxonomy): domain Eukaryota; kingdom Metazoa; phylum Chordata; class Amphibia; order Anura; family Dendrobatidae; genus Ranitomeya; species Ranitomeya variabilis. The sequence continues at coordinate 407,418,049 of NC_135236.1, read as the reverse complement.
TGTCTTGGGCACTGGGTCACTAGTGTTTATTGATGATGTGACACAGGACAGAAGCAGCCAAATGAATTCTGAGGTATTCAGAACCATACTGTGTGCTCAGATCCAGCCAAATGCAGCAAAACTGATTGGTCATCGTTTCATACTACAGATGGACAATAACCCAAAACATAAAGCCAAAGCAACCCAGGAGTTTATTAAAGCAAAGAAGTGGAATATTCTTGAATGGCCAAGTCAGTCACCTGATCTCAACCCAATAGAGCATGCATTTCACTTGTTAAAGACTAAACTTCAGACAGAAAGGCCCACAAACAAACAGCAACTGAAAACTACCGCAGTGAAGGCCTGGCAGAGCATCAAAAATGAGGAAACACAGCATCTGGTGATGTCCATGAGTTCAAGACTTCAGGCAGTCATTGTCAACAAAGGGTGTTCAACCAAGTACTAAAAATGAACATTTTATTTAAAATGATTGAATCTGTCCAATTAGTTTTGGTCCCTTTAAAAACAGGGTGGCACATGTTAAAGGGAACCTGTCACCTCGTTTTTTTCGGTATGAGATAAAAATACTGTTAAATAGGGCCTGAGCTGTGCATTACAATAGTGTAGTTTGTGGACCCCGATTCCCCACCTATGCTGCCGAAATACGTTACCAAAGTAGTCGTTTTCGCCTGTCAATCAGGCTGGTCAGGTCGGATGGGCGTGGTGTCTTCCCCCAGATCTTGCGTAGTTTTCCGTTGGTGGCGTAGTGGTGTGCGCATGTCCAAGGTCCCGAATCCTGCACAGGGGTGTGAAAATAGCAGCGATGTCCGTTATTCCATTGGTGATCGGTGGGCGCGGCCATCTTGCTTTGGCCGCGCGTGTGCAGAAGCGGCGCTCTGCTGGCCGCGGCTTCAGGAAAATGGCCGCGGGCATCCGCGCGTGCGCAGATGGCTATCGCGGCGGCCATTTTCGTGAAGCCGAGATGCGAACTCTGCTTCACGAAAATTGCCGCCGCGCTAGCCTTCTGCGCACGCGCGGATGCCCGCGGCCATTTTCCTGAAGCCGCGGCCAGCAGAGCGCCGCTTCTGCGCACGCGCGGCCAAAGCAAGATGGCCGCGCCCACCGACCACCAATGGAATAACGGACATCGCTGCTATTTTCACACCCCTGTGCAGGATTCGGGACCTTGGACATGCGCACACCACTACGCCACCAACGGAAAACTACGCAAGATCTGGGGGAAGACACCACGCCCATCCGACCTGACCAGCCTGATTGACAGGCGAAAACTACTACTTTGGTAACGTATTTCGGCAGCATAGGTGGGGAATCGGGGTCCACAAACTACACTATTGTAATGCACAGCTCAGGCCCTATTTAACAGTGTTTTTATCTCATACCGAAAAAACGGGGTGACAGGTTCCCTTTAAGGAGCTAAAACTCCTAAACCCGTCATCCAATTTTAATGTGGATAACCTCAAATGAAAGCTGAAAGTCTGAACTTCAACAGCATCTGAATTGTTTTGTTTAAAATTCATTGTGGTAATGTCTATAACCAATATTAGAAAAATGTTGTCTCTGTCCAAATATATATGGACCTAACTGTATATAGTCATCAAATTTATTCAACCCCATCACAAATTAGGTTTATTAGAAATAATTACAAACTTTCTGCTGTTTACAATAAAGCAAAGAAACAAGAACAATTTAAGTAGCTCAACACAAATAATAAAATAACTGATTTCTCAAAATCCAAATACAAAATGCCACTTTTAATGACTACTGCAGGCTCTGAATTTTTCAGACACTCAAGGCAAGCATCTTTATTACTTAAAGGGAATCTGTCTGTAGAATCAACCCTCCTAAGCCGTCTAGATGAGCATGTAGGTAATAAAAAGCTGAATTATACCATACTTTGATATCTGCGATCTGATGTTTTATACCAGAGAAATCTATGGTTTTTCTTATCTGTTAAGGAGCTGTTCTAGGCTATGGGCTGAACACTAATCTGCATAAGACTCCGCCCCAGAGCTTATTTTAAATGAAAGGGGGTGCTGCCAGTGTAAAATGCGTAATGACTGACAGTCTACTCTCAATGGTAATACCAATGGTAATACCCACTTTCATTAAAAATTGGCTCTGGAGGCAGATTCTCGGGGAGATCAGTGCCCTGCCCATAGATCTTAACAGCTCATTTACATATTAAGAAAAATGTGGATTTTTCAGGAACAAGACATCGGATCGCAGATATCAAGGAATTATTTTAGTCACCTTTCTATTACATGCATTCTCAGGTAAACAGCTTAGGAGGGTTGATCCTGACAGATTCCCTTTAATGGAACACCTTTTGAAAATGTAATGCATGGCCAGACACCAGATTCTAGAAATGTTCCTGAGGAATTGCAGCCTCTAGTTCACCAAAATTCTTGTGTTTGTGTGGTACAACTGCTTTCTTCAAATTCCACCAAAGATTTTCTAGGGGGTTAGGTCAAGCAACTAACAGTCAATCCAGAATCTTCCAGAACATCTGAAAAACCGAGTTTGGGTGTATTTTGAGGAATGCTTGTGGATTATTGTCCTGCTGGAATTTCAGCTTCCACATAAAGGAAAGATCATTTCTCTTAGGCCGGGGTCACACTTGAGAGTGCAATGCGAGAAACTCGAGCAAGTCTCTTGTATCAACACCAGCAGGGCCGGACTGGCCATCTGGCAATTCTGGCAAATGCCAGAAGGGCCCGTCTGGTCATGGGCCACATTGCCTGCTACTTGTTAACAAATTGGTGTTCTCAAGATACCCATACTGTTAAGAGTTGTGACCGAGGTATCATTAGAAATATTGGTCTTGTAGTAAATCTTGCCTTCCTCCATCCAGGGTAATATTAGTAATATATCCCATCTGGTGCTTGGGGATGGGGAAAGCTTGGGCCTGTGTGATTTCAAATGCCAGGGCTGAATTTCAGCCCCAGTCCGTACCTGAACACCGGTCACTGCCGCCGGCACTCAGGACTGGAGCGTGCGGCTGCATGTATTTCTATGCAGCTGAACGCTCCACTCCAGAGTGCCAGCGGCAGTGTCGGGTATTGATGCGAGTTTCTCTCACTGCACTCGCAAGTGTGACCCCGGCCTTAGGGTTTGCTGATACTTGATTGAATCCATCTTGCTATTCACATGCTGCAAGTTTCCAGTGCTAGAGCAAGCAAAGCAGAACCCAATGGATCACCTAGCCAGTACTAGGCTATTCTGTAGGTAGGATGGTCTTTCAGTGTATGCTTCCTCCTCTAGACCTACTGCTGATCCAGTTTTAAAATTCTACTTCTGTTTCATCATTCCACGGAATAAAACCCCCAAACATCTGACATATTTTGTATAAGTTTGAGCATATTGGAGACATATTTTCTTGTGCTTTTTGGTCAGTATAGAGACATTCAGCATTTAGTATGCACCTTACTGAGCAATCAAAATTGCCTCCTGATCTTCCTGCAGGTCACGCGAAGGTTTTTGATCACATGCTTCCTAAGGAATATATCAGCAGCCACTGACAGCTTTCTCTTTGTGCCATGTCCACGTAGTATAGCTAAAGTTCATTTAACTTTGAACTTGAGAACTATGCTTCCAACTGCAACTCTAAGAACACAACATTCAGAAGAAGAACTGGAAGATTCTGGATTGGCTGTAACAGTCTTCCAACTTAAACCTCATAGAAAATCATTGGTGGGATTTGATAAAGGCAGCTGAAGCCTAGGAAGAAGGGGCTAGTTTTCCTCAGGAACGGTACCAGAAGCTGGCATCAACCTTGCAGTAGATCATGACAGCCTAAGAGTGTCTACTAAATACTAAAGACATGTAGGGGTTGAACTCTGAGACTACGGTAGTTAGTAAAAGTAGCACTTTGTGTTGAATTTGGAGAACCCACTTGTTATATTAGTTGTGATGAGCAATTTACATTGTTCTTAAAAGACTAACTTTTGCTAATACATTTTCAATGAAGGTTGAATTATTTTGATTGCAACTGTATATTATTCATCTATACAGACACAAAACAGTGTGTACTTGATACATTAGTTATCCATATATATATGTATTATGTGCTGCCAAACAGCCATTATTGTTGGATACATTGGAACATATCTCTGAAGCAGCTATTGCAAAACCATTAAAAGTGAAGCGTGCTACAGTTACTTACCACACCAAAGCTGAATATATCAGATTTTATAGTGACCTCTCCCCGTAGGGCCTCTGGAGCCATGTATGCTGTCGTGCCAACAATTCTTTCCGTCATCATGGTTCGTGCCAGATGTCCAGTAGCTCTCGCAAGACCAAAGTCAGAGATTTTGGGGGTAAAATTATCATCCAGAAGAATATTTGCACTTAAAGAAAAAAAAAAAAATCAACATTGCTCCATAATGAAACAATTTAATTGTAATAATTTCTTTGTGATAATCACCAACCTCTTAATGTCTCTATGGACGTGATTATTTTCATGTAAATATTTGATTCCTTGTGCTGTTCCCAACATAATATTACATCTCCTACTCCATGATAGTGGAGCTGTGTTATTCTGGAAGAAGAAGAAAATGAGTTTCATTCATGTCAGGCACCAACCGTACTTCTACTCACAAAGAATAACATAATGGCCACTCACCAGACAAGCCAGTCGGTCCAGTAGAGAACCATTAGACATGTAAGTGTAAACCAAGCAGTAACTATCACCATCATTGGAGAAGCCGAGTAATTTCACAATGTTCTCGTGATGACATCTAGAGAGTTGTTAAATTAAATGTAAGTATTAATAGGTTTAAAATACCCTGTTGATGCATAGCACATGAAAACCTAGAAATGCCATACTATACAGTACCGTGCAAAGGTTTTTGGAAGCCCGGCTAGAAGTGGTCTTCAAGGAAGAATTTTTGCCAAAAAAAGCCCTACATTGAACATGGAAACAAGGCCAAGAGGCTTAAAAGAAGTCATCCACTAAAATGTGTGGTGGGAAGGTTGATATTAACCTTAGAAATAAGGCTTTCTTCAAATACCTTGCGTTTCCAAATGTGTCTGAGCGGCGCTATTGGTGTCCACTCTTCCCCATCACATGAACAGCTGAAGCTGCCTCTGATGACCGGTGATGTCAAGTCAACGTCTGGAACTGGAAGCTGAACGAGCATCACCGAGGAGGGACCCAGTATCCCTGAGTGACTGGGCTGTGAGAGGAGTTTCACTGCACATCCCAGCTCATAATGGCGCACGCTCTCCTAAACTGCTTTCATTAATAAAGCGCAGCAAGCCCACGTGATGCTGGGCTGGGTCGTGCCGTGAAGCTCCACCCAAAGCCCAGTCACAGGACAATAAGGAGTGTCTATTGGAAACTGAAGTATTGTGGAGGTTGCTTACAATTTGTAGCTGCATTTCGTCAAACTGAGATGGGGATGTGTTTAAGATTAATGGTGTCCTCAATGCTGACATATACAGGCAGAGTCTTTATTAGCAATATCATCAGTGAGGCATCCGATTGGCTCCAAATTTATTCTGCGGCAAGATGACCCTAAACATATGGGTAATGTCATTAACAACCTTCTACAGAATAGGAAAAAAAAAAAAAGGTCCTGGAAGTGATGATATTGCCATAATGGAGCCCTGATCTCAGCATCATAGAGTCTGTCTGGGATAATATATGAGCAAGCCTACATCCATAGAAGATCTGTGGTTATTCCTTAAAGAGGTTTGGAACAACCTCCTCCTGAGTTCCATCAAAAGCTGTGTGAGTGTTCCTAGAAGAACTGATGCCATTTTGATTCAATTTAGATTTCTCTTTTGTTCATTCACGGTTTACTATTAAAAATAAAACTTTTGACACTTCTATCTTTAAAAGCATTCTTACTTTGCAGCATTTTTTCCACACCCGCCTAAAACTTTTGTACAGTACCTTTATTAGCCATGTTTTTTTTGTGCGCACAACAGTGAATTCCTATGACTAAGCAATAGGATTATACTGGATATTAATACTCCAATTTTCCCAGTGCACATATTAGACTATTCAAGATGAATATTAGGCAAACTATTGGGATCATTATATAATAAGGCAAACTAACCATAATTAAAAGAAAAGTTTGCCATGGTATGAGCCATAAGGAGAAGCAACCAAATGTGTTCAAAACACCACAAATGAAAACAAAATTAAAAAGTGAAATTCCAGCCTAAAATAAAACCACCTTTTACTTACCTATTTCTTTTTAATGCCCATAACATACCGTACTTCAAAATAGCTATCCCAAGGTAGCAAAAAAAATAAAACAAATAGATTTGTATAATACAGTGAACAGGGTCTTAAGACATATATTCGATTAATATTGAATTGTAGGGACACACACACTCCATGGCGTACATATATGAAGAGTATGATTGTAGGAGTAAACTTTCTCCTCTAAGTGTGCTTTCACATTGCGTTCTGTGTCCCAGTTGGGGCATACATCTGAAATCCCCCGCAAAACAGGTTCCGGACGCATATGCCGACGGGGCCCAATCGACTCCAATGGTGACGGCAGAGTGAAAGTGCACTCTGCCGTGCACTTTTTTGGGGGAGTGTACGCCTACAGGCAATCTATTGGCCCCGTCAGAGCATGCGTCCACACCCCGTTTTGCGGGGGATTTCGGACGTATGCCCTGACGGGGACACAGAACGCAATGTAAAAGCACCCTAATATACTAGTTTGCAATATGAAGTGCACACTGCAATCATTTAATGGGTTTACTACAGATATGCTATATGTCATACAATAAAAAAGCACCATGGAAAACGATGCTACTATAAAATTAAAGGGTTTGTCCTGGTTCATAGCAAAACGGCTCTCAGGCTGGATCTGCAGTGGCATAATAAAATCCCCTGCTGCCCCAGCGCCACCGCTCTCTGCTATTCTTTGTTTACAGGGCTGCAGTAGTAAATGTCCCATCTACAGTATGTGACCACTGCAACTAATCACTGGGCTCACAAATCATGGCAACAGACAGAACAAGTTAGCTCAACTCAGTTGTTTCTAATAAAACCAAAAAACACTTACGAACAGTAACAAGCAGTTGCAAAAAAATACAGGAAAAATAAGAGACAAAACAGTGAGAGCAATGCAGCCATATATTTAAACTACAAAAGCTTTACGGAATCATTTAAACTACCGCACGGTATACACAGAGGTAGTATTGGTTACATGTACTCACTGAGCCATTGTTTTTATTTCCTGTTCAAACTGATCTTTAAGGTCCTGTAAACTTGCATCAGCAATCTGCGAAAATAGATAATTATGCACTGAGGACATGTCACGTGCTCAAAACAAAAAAACAAAAAAAAAACTTGGAAGTGGGATTATCTGGGACTTTGTTTTATTTATTTATTTTTTTTTTTACTACCGGATTAAGACCTTACAGGCAAACTACAGCTTTTTCTGCCCGGTGCCCATCTCTGCTGGCTCAGAGCGGTCACAGACCGCTCCTGACAGTGATTCTGCAACATCCGGTGACATCAGGTCAACAAAGCATCTTCTGCTCCACTTTGCTCTGTTGACAGGGCATTTCTGTGGGTGTTATGCTGACTGACAGCCATATCCCCACTGCCTAACAGCAGGGTTCAGCTGTCAATCAGCATGACATTGGTAGTTACCCCTCTTTGACAGACAGACTAGATCAGAAGAGGAAGAGCTGCTCGGTAGACCTGAGGTCAAAGGAAGCAGCGGAATCACTGGCAGGAGTGGTCCGTGACACCTTAGTTGACATCTAATTGCCTGTAAGCCCTTAGCTCCACACCTAGAATTCTTTTCTTTAAATACCCTGTAAAAATCCCTGCGATCCCCTGATTCTGACACTTTTTCGTTTTATGTTGCGTCACTCCAATACAGAGAAATGCATGGTTGTTGCTTTTGGAGAGCAGTAGGAAATCGCTGGGCTCAGCATTCATGGCAAGATAGACAGCACAAGTTCTCTAAACCCAGATGTTTTCAAAGGAACCAGACAACACCATAGTAGTCACAACAAGTTGCAGAAAAATAAAAAGACAAACCAGTGGGAGCAATGCAACACTATATTTAACCTCAAATACTGTGTGTAAACCCATGGGACGTTTCGTCAGCATGTTCTCTGGGAGTGCCTTCCTCCAAGGCGCTGTCAATCAAAGCAAAGCAATGATCTAGCAGTCTAAGGGCAGGTGCAGACAAGCGTATTTTTGGTCCGAGTGTGATCTGACAAAACATTAAAAAAAAAATAAATCACAGCCAGACCAATGTTATGCTTTGGGGCACTGCAGATTTTCATTTTTTTTCCCTTGGACAGTGCCTGCCCGAGGAAACGATCACTTAATGCCCGACTTTGATCCGATATTCAGATCGCAATCGGCTCTGCAAGTCAAGGAGGGTGTGGGAAACATTGGACTGCACTCGGATGACATCTGAGTGAAGTCCGATTTCCATGGCCTCATATAATTAAGATGGATACTTTTTTTTCCTCAGTCTTCTGATCCGAAAGAATCGGAGTACACTATAATCACACTCTGTTCAATCTCTGATAAGAGTTTGATTAGAATGACGAGCATAATCGGCCAGATTCTCTCAGATGAGAACATCTACGGCCGTCTGCACCTGCCCTAAGATGCTGCTGAGCTGTTATTAATAGCATCTGGGAGGGAGGGGTGAAGAAGTAAACGCTCATACACTTGAATGGGAAATACTGCAATACTCAGCAGTAACTACTAACAATGTGCTGTTCCACTCTGTATACGGCTTTCATCTGGCCACGGACAAAACAGATATCAGCTGATCAGTGGGGGAACAGGGTGTCAAATTCCCACTGATCTAATGCTGATGGCCAGTCCTTCAGATCACTATGAGAGTCCCAGACAACTCCTTTAACTTATAAAAAGTATCTCAAACGTGCAGTAAGTAGGGATGAGCGAGCGTGGTCTGATAAGGCGTTTTTCGAGCATGCTTGTGTGCTAATAGAGTGTCTGCGGCGTGCTCCAATAATACGCTCCAAGTCCCTGCTGCTGCATGTCTCGTGGCTGTACAACAGCAGTAACACATGCAGGGAGTGCCTAACAAACAGGCCGTGAGACACGCAGCAGCGGGGACTTGAGCGCAGAGTATCTTTGGCGCACTCAAGTACTAATAGCACATGAAGAGTGCTCGGATAACACCTTACCCGTGCATGCCCACTCTTCACTAGTAGTAAGTATATTACCTCTATGTATACAATTTTACCTGTGTAGTGGAGTTAAAAAAAAAAAAGAGGATATAAAACAAAGTATTTTTTTGAAAATAATTACTGACCCGGCTGTGCAAACTTGTGGACACAGACATCAAATTACTGTTTAGTTACAACGACTGCAAATATATAAAGGTGTTGTAACCTGTTATTAAGGGAAGTCTGTCACCCCCAAAATGCATTTTAAGCAAGCTATATCCTCATATAATGGAATTAAACCTTATAAAAATCATACTAGCATTGTAACTATTAGTGTTACAATGCATGAGAAAATAACTTCATTTGCATGCAAATGTATGGCTGGGTGCAACCTTGGCGCGGCCAAGATCTTGGTGCCCTGTTACAACCCCTTTCTTGGGGTGAACTCTGTCTTAAGTGAGCCAGGGTGTGTGCGAGTGCCTGTGACGGGCTGAGCATGCGCATGCAGTGGATGTGCGCTTTCTCCTCCCTGCTGACGCCACTCGCTACACTCCAGGGTGTAACAGTGTAGTGGAGTGGCGTAGCGAAGAGCCAAAGATGAGAAGAAGCCCAGCCACTGTGTGTGCCTGGCCGAGCACGGCGGTGTCACCCGCCGCCTGACTTTAGGTAGCACTCTAAGAAGTGAGCACTGTGAACCAGAAGCACGGAAAGCCCCAAACATGCAAAGTGAGAGGCTGTAAGGGTGAACTCTTAAGAATGCCAGAAGGTGCAGCGAAGCCCTTTCATGTGCAGAAAACTCAAAGTTGTTTTCTGAGGCATCGTACCACTAGCAGATACAGTGCTAGTAGGACTTTTATAAGAGCCAAGCCCCCGGTATCGTGGTATAGCCTGATGCATATTGGGGGTCACAGATTCACTTTAAGTCAGGGAACAGATGATATGACAAGAACTAAGTCACGCAGTGAGAATTAACCCTTAGAGTAAGACAGGATTCTATCATCCCCCTCTATCTAACTCACAAGGACCCGGTTTGAAAAGGCACCCAACCCCAGCAAGGATGAATTATCATTAATTTACATATTTGTTTTGTAATTTAGTAAAATAAAAGAAAGACAAGACTGATACCTACATTTGTTAGCTTTTTCACTGCCACATACTCATTCTTTAAGTGGCCCTGGAAAACCATCCCAAAGCCACCCTCTCCAATCTTACTTCCTCCATTAGAAAGTGGTCGATCATCAAAGTCTCTTGTAATTCTCTTCAGAAAATTAAAGGAAAAAATGCCAAAACCTGCAACATTCCATAAGAAACAGAGTTAGAACCCCTGTGCAATGTGTAAGCACTGTACTTTCCACAGAGTGAGAGAGGATTATACCAGCTATGGCCACAGACCAGCCGTGTGTCCGGGCAGAGCGCGGAGCCCGGGGATTGGGCGCAGGTCACGTTGTGGGGCACTTGTGATGCCACTGCTGCAGTGGTAGTGGGCGCTGGAGCCGGTGAAGGCGAGCAACACGGATTTTATTAATATTAGCTATACAAGGCCCAAGGGCTGAAGAAAAATGCAGAAAATAAAAATACCTTCATTTTATTTGCTTCTTGTAATTTCTGGTAATATTACAGCAACTTTGTTTTTCCTCACATTGTTCCAAGAGCCAGAACTTTTTTATTTTTCTGTCAACATAGCCCTATGAAGGCTTGATTTTTACAGAACGACTGCCACTTTTGGATGACACCATCCATTTTATTAGATAATGTATTTCAAAAAGGGAAAAAAAAAATTCCAAGTGCAGTGAAATAGAGAAAAAGTGCAATTCTTTTTTTGTTTTTTTATTTTCAGCATTTATTATACTGTAAAGGTGACCTGGAAGTGTGACTCTCCAGATCAGTACAATTACGGTGATTTCAAACAAAATTGTTTTTTGTTTTTTTATTTCGGTGGTTTAAAAAAGAAAATTTGTATATTCTGAGATCTGTCATGTTTTCAATATTCACATGACGGAGCCGAGTGAAGGCTTGTTTCTTGGGCCGACATTTTTATTGATAGAATGCTTTGATCACCTCTTAATATGCTATTTTTTTGTGCTGTTGCATTGGCGGAGAAGCCGTAAGTCTGACATTTTGATTTTTTTTTTAAATTTTGCGGATTGGATTAATCATATTTTGATAGTACCAAAGTAGCGATACCACATGTGTATTTATCTAATGTATTTATTTTTTTTAAAGTATTTTGTAGCAGAAGACTTAACCCTGCGATTGCCTAATTGCTTACACTATATACAGAAATACAGAAGTATGGATGTTTACAGCGAAAAAAATAAAATCACAGTCTCCTATGAATGCGAGCTACAGGCTGGCTTTCACAGACGCACCATCATGATATGTAGGATAGCTGCGGAGACACCATCACGTGTTTCTCAACGCAAGCAGTGAATAGCCAGACCTTTCCCCGGGAAGGAACAACCACGGGAAGGGCAGCGTCCAATAAAGGAAAACATCCAATACAGGAAAACCACCTATGCCAAGCATGGTATCCATCCACAGACAGCTGTCTCCACGGTGTTGGATGTTTTGGTCTCCCCGAGGCCAATCATCTGTTCCTTCACAGCCTTTTACTAGGCACTGCTCCTAATAGCCAGATTCCTACTCCACACTGATGAGGGGCAAACACCCCGAAACAGCTGTCTGTGGATGGATACCATGCTTGGCATAGGTGGTTTTCCTGTATTGGATGTTTTCCTTTATTGGATGCTGCCCTTCCCGTGGTTGTTCCTTCCTGGGGAAAGGTCTGGCTATTCACTGCTTGCGTTGAGAAACACGTGATGGTGTCTCCGCAGCTATCCTACATGCATTTGCATATTTCCCATAAGGGATGGGGGCAGTGTTCTGGATCACTGCGTTGAGAAACACGTGATGGTGTCCCCGCGGTGTTGGATGTTTTGGTCTCCCCGAGGCCAATCATCTGTTCCTTCACAGCCTTTTACTAGGCACTGCTCCTAATAGCCAGATTCCTACTCCACACTGATGAGGGGCAAACACCCCGAAACAGCTGTCTCTGGATGGATACCATGCTTGGCATAGGTGGTTTTCCTGTATTGGATGTTTTCCTTTATTGGATGCTGCCCTTCCCGTGGTTGTTCCTTCCCGGGGAAAGGTCTGGCTATTCACTGCTTGCGTTGAGAAACACGTGATGGTGTCTCCGCAGCTATCCTACATGCATTTGCATATTTCCCATAAGGGATGGGGGCAGTGTTCTGGATCACTGCGTTGAGAAACACGTGATGGTGTCTCCGTGGTGTTGGATGTTTTGGTCTCCCCGAGGCCAATCATCTGTTCCTTCGCACCATCATGATAGTCACGGAAGTCTTCAGTAGACCCCGAGTTGTCATGGCAACCAACCTGCACCCTGCGAATGAGTCACGGGCACGCCGATTGGGGATTAGAACTGAACCCACCCAACATGAATGCTGTAAATGCCGCTGTCATAGTTTGACAGCAGCATTTAATAGGCAAAAAGATGCAGCTCCGCTCCACATGGAGCTGTTAGAGGCAGAAGATGGCTGAATATTACAGCCATCATCTGCCAGGAAAGATGTGGGCTCAAGAGGTGACATATGAAGTACTAGTATGTCACATGTCGGTAAGGGGTTATTGACCCCTTATTCTTTCAGTTCTCATTTAAAAAGTATTGAAACAAAAAAAAAAAAAAAAAAAAAAAAAGTTGAAAATTAAAATAAAAAGAACCGATTGTGAAAAGCATTATAGCCAGAGGTATGAATCCACTACCTGCTGTCTCTTCATCATTTTGCTCAGGTTCTGTGCTCTGTAACACAGGGTTGCCACGTTCTGTTTTGCTACTTGTCTCAGAAGTTTGTGGCTTCTGCATTTCATCCATAGGAAGTGTTCGGCAACTGGAGCTTGGTGATGGCTCTGTTTTCAAGCAAGACAATCAAGAAACACAGTATCATGGTAAGATAGATCACGGTCAACTAGTAGTATCTAATCCAAGTTTACATAAAAGAATTCTTGAATAGTCAAATATTAGTAAACTTCGAACTTAAAGAGTAACTTTTTTAGGCTACGTTCACATTCGCGTTGTTGGGCGCAGCGTCGTCGACGGATACCGACGCATGCATCATGCGCCCCTATCTTTAACATGGGGGGCGCATGGACATGAGCCGGTATGCGTTGTAATGAGTTTTACGACACATGCGTCATATTGACGCACAAGACAGGGCGCAGGGAACGCTACTTGTAGCGTTTTCCCTGCGCCAAAATTCCTGCTCCTTACTATCTTATGACTACGCATGCGTCGCAAAACGCGGCATTGTGTACATGCGTTGTTGGTTGCGTCGCCGACGCTGCGCCCAAAAACGCAAATGTGAACGTTACCTTATATGTTAAATTTTGTCCTGCATGGAAAGCTATGAAACTTTTCTAATAAATATATTCGGGGATTTGTATTTATTCCTATAACAAAAATGCATTTAAGTGACTTCTAAACCCCTATTTTTACCCTGTTTATTTGCTGCCTTCAGCAGAGGGCAGGTATGATCTACACTCATTTATAGTACTCGCCTATTTTACGCCATTCATTTCCAAAGCGCTTTTACAATCATTTCCCCTGTGATGATTGGGGCACAAGTCTGTCAGAGAACCTGGAGGAAACCCCCGCAAACCTGGGCAGAACATACAAACTCCCTGCAGATGTTGTCTTTGGTAAGATTTGAAACCGGGCCTCCAGCGCTACCGCGGTCCATGTACAGAATTGTTCCTATTCCTTGACTAAACTAGCAGTTTATTTTGAGAATTCAGGGAAACTGTTAAGTAAAAGTTATAGAGGATGATCTAACAAAGGGTGATCTATGTGGAGACAGAAATAAAGAAATAAGGTCAATTATAGGGAGGAAGGAAGGTAAATGAAAACAGTCTATCCTCTTTATATTCCATAATTTCTATTTAATACGATTTGACCGATAATGCAGACATTATGAAAGGGGATATACTGTACATCATATGCATCTTCATTTATTGTTCCAATGCATCCATATGCCATGGTAAGTACACTCTGCACATAACCTGGACCCAGAAGCCAATGAAATGTGTGGGATTCCTGAAGGGTTTGGGATGTACACTGCTTTCAGACGTCACTAAAAGCCAGATTTGGAAGGGTCAGGAAGCGAGTTTTGACATCTCTCAACCTCCTTGACTGCAGACAGGTCATTTGTCTGTTATGAGTGCCACATTTATTTATTTTATAGAATTAGGTCATTGCTGGGGCAAATAAACAATGATGTAGAAATTACTGGGGCAGAAATGGATGGTAGCGGTAGGAGACCAAAACACTTGACAAGTTCTTTATAATTCAAAATCTCCATTCACTTTGAGCTTACAGCTCTTAAGGAAACCTACATCTCCATGGTAACAGACTACAAACAAACCTACTGTAGTCTGATCCTGCAGTCATACTCCCTTCTATCTGTTCACCAGTTTTTTCTAACCTTAATTGAGCACAACACCAAGAACAGACTACACATTTAGTTTGTAGCCTGTACCCATGTAATGCAGAATTTTATGGCACCTGTAGCACAAAACAGGAGTATATTGTTAGTTCAGACAAGTGTGAAATGAGTTTCTTCATTAGTCACGTTATATGTATTACAACATCTTAAAAAGATAAACCTTCCCAATTTGGCAAAGTCTGCCATTTCCCCCATATCACACACACATAAGTGATATGATTTACTATGAAACTAGCCAAAGTGTACGAAATGTGACATTTATGTAATATACAATCTGAACAGCTCTCCAGTACAAGTTAATGCGATATAAACAAAGAAAAATCCATGAAATAGCATTTTAATACCATATGGAAAAAGTGAAGCAACTGTCAAAAATTCATTCCTCAGCAGCAGGTCCGTAAGGTCTTGTACGGTGCAGTTTGTTGTACCCCAGTCATAAAGTAACTCATGTGTAGGGCTTTTCCCCTTCTGAATGACTCCTTCAAATCGTCTGTAAAATATAGGAAACTGAGTTAATTGCGGATAATCAAGTATTGTACTATACCATGGCATCATGAAGGCCGTATGACTAGAAAATACCACGCATTTATTGTTGTTTTTTTTGCTTTATAAAAAATGTTAAGGAGTAACAAATGGGAGCTGACAATTCCCTATCAGATTCCTGCAAGGAAATGGTCTGTGTAGCAATGCAGCCATATTGGAAAAGGGGACCGAGTACTTCAGATCCACTGTCAACCTTCACTCTGACCCAGTTTTCACCTTCCTGACCAGGCCACATTTTACAGTTCTGACTAGTATCACTGTGTTAATAACCCTGGAACGCTTCAACATACCCTAATGATTCGTTTTTTGTGACACATTGTATTTCATGTTAGTAGTAAATTTAGGCCGATATTTGTGTTTATTTGGGAAAATATTTGAATTGTAAAGTTTTCACCAAAATTAAAATGTTGATGCCCTTAAACCAGATAGTTATTAACTAACATTTCCCACATGTCTACTTTATACAAGAATAATTTTTTTAAACATTTTTTGTTAGTAAGTTAGAAGGGTTAAAAGTTGACCAATGATTTCTCAATTTTTCAACAAAATTTACCAAACTGATTTTTTGTAGGGACCACATCACATTGAAGTGACTTTGAGGGGCCTATATGACAGAAAAGATCCAAAAGTGACACCATTCTAGAAACTGCACCCCTCAAGGTGCTCAAAACCACATTCAAGAAGTTTACTGACTCTTCAGGTGCTTCACAGGAAGAAATGGAACGTGGAAGGAAAAGGAAAAAAAAACAACTTTTACTTTACCTCAATAATGTTGATTTAGCCCCAAATATTTCATTTTCACAAAGGTAACAGCAGATAATGGACCATACAATTTGTTGTGCAATTTCTCCTGAGTACACCGATGCCCCATATGTTTACTACAGGGCTCAGGAGAGAAGGAGCACCATTTGACTTTTGGAGAGCAAAATTGGCTCGACTAAATAGCAGACGCCATGTCGTGTTTGCAGAGTCCCTGATGAGCCTAAACAGAGGAAACACCCCACAAGTGACCCCATTTTTGAAAACTACAACCCAATTTATCTAGATGTGTGGTGAGCACCTTGAACCCACAGGTGTTTCACAGAAATTTAGAACATTGAGAAGTTTGCCCCCACATTTTTCATTTTAAAAAGGGCAACAGGAGAAAACGGACCACAAAGTTTGTTGTGAAATCTCTCCCGCGTACACAGATACCCCACATGTGGTGGCAAACTACTGCTTGGGCACACGGCAGGGCAGGAGTGCCCACTGAATTCTGGAGATCAATTTTGGCTGGAGTCCTGATGCAATGTCATATTTGAAGAACTGCTGACATGCCAAAACAGCAGAAACCCGAAAAGTGACCCCATTTTGGAAATTGTACCTCTAGAGGAATTCATCTAGCAGTGAAGTGAGCATTTTTAACCTTCAGACGACTCACAGAATTCTATAACATTAGGATAAGTAAATAGAAATTTACCATTTTTTTCCCACTAAAATGCTGCTCTGGGCCCAAGTTTCCAATAGGGATAACAGAAGAAAATGCACAGTATAACTTGTTACGCAATTTCTCCTGCGTACATCAATACCCCATATATGCTAGAAAACTACTTTTGAGGCAATGAAAAGCTCGGAAGGGAAGACGCACCATATTTGAGTTCAGATTTTGCTGGAATGGTTTAGGGCACCATGTCACATTGGCAGAGCCACTGACCGGAGGTGCCAAGAACAGCAGAACCCCTCCATAAGTGACCCCATTTTACAAACTACACCCCCAAATACATTCAACTAGGGGTGCATGGAGCATGTTGATACCACATGGGCCTCACAGAATTGTATACCATTGGGCGATAAAGAAAGCATAATTACATTTTTACCACTTACCGTAACTGTGGTTTGAGCCCCAAGTTTTTAATTTTTATAAGGGCTAATAGACAAAAAAAACGGACCTTGCAGTTTGTTGTGCAATTATTCCTGAGTGCGCCAATACTCTAGATACAATTAAGAACTACTTTTCAGACAGTGTAAAGCTAGAAAGGAAGGAGCGCCATATTGTAGTCCAGATTTTACTGTTGTTGCTTGCGGGTGCCATGACCCACTGGAAGAGCCCTTAATGTGCCAGAACAACAGAACTCCACTACAAGTGACCCCATTTTACAAACTACACCTCTCAATTAATTCAGCTAAGTGATCATATTGACACCACAAGTGTGTAACATAATTTTATACCATTGGGCAGTGAAGGAAAAATAATTTTTAAACACAAGATTGTTTTAGCCACAACATTTTCACGAGGGAAAATAGGTAAAAACAGCACCAAAATGTGTCACACAATTTCTGCTGAACGTGGCAATATGCCATATGTGTCTGTACAGTACTGGTTGGCCACATGGCAAGACACGGGAGAGATGGAATGCTATTTGCCTCTTGGAAGAGTAAATTATTGGGATGATTGTGGTAAATTTGTGCGCTGCTGAATCACTAGAATTCCTGAATTATTAGTACATGTGGCTTTATTATTCTGCGCGTTTCAGAGTTCAAGACTCCATCAGGACGCCAGAGGAACAACCTG
Organism: Ranitomeya variabilis; assembly: GCF_051348905.1. NCBI lineage: Eukaryota > Metazoa > Chordata > Amphibia > Anura > Dendrobatidae > Ranitomeya > Ranitomeya variabilis. The sequence continues at coordinate 407,400,304 of NC_135236.1, read as the reverse complement.
ATGTTCCTGTGGTGATCCTGATGAAGGAGTCTTGAACTCTGAAACGCGAAGAATAATAAAGCCACATGTACTAATAATTCAGGAATTCTAGTGATTCAGCAGCGCACAAATTTACCACAATCATCCCAATCTGTATCTAACGGCTGGTCCTTCCTGGACTCGTGGATCTGCTGCAGCGAATCCTTTCAATGCTTCAATTCAGCTACATCTGGTGAGTTCAATCCTATGAATTAACCTTTTAACTTTCTCAGATAAGACACTATTTGCACGCTTTCCTTCAACAGTTTTCCTAAGAGTAAATTATTGTAATATACAGGGTGGGCCATTTATATGGATACACCTGGGTGGGCTATTTATAAAGTTGGATCCAAAATGGCTGACTTCAAAATGGCAGCCATGGTCACCACCCTTCTTGAAAAGTTTTCCCCCTCCCATACGCTAATGTGTCACAAACAGGAATTGATATCACCAACCATTCCCAATTTATTTTGGTGTATCCATATAAATAGCCCACCCTATAGTTTGTGGACTCCATATACAGAGCCATCAATTGCCAGAAGAGCAGGATCCCCCTTCAAGCGACCCCATTTATCTAGAGTTGTAGTGACAATTATCTCAATGAAGCGTTTGGAAGAATCAGTCCTAGTGCAGTGACACACCCCAGTGCACTTCCATCATGATTTGCATATAACTTTAGCTTCTATGCTAAATTTCCATGATTATAATGTCGGATCTCTATAATGAATGTACTAAGTCACCAGGATTTTGTCACCTATTCTGAGAGCAGCATTATGTAGAGACTGAAACACTCATTCCAGTGATGTGTCACTAACTGAGCTGCTGGCTGCAGTTTTGATAAAATCACTGTTTTATCAGCAGCAGAATATCATTAGAGGACTAAAACCTGCTCTATATAATAACAACCACCCCACTGATTGGTTGCCTTCAACCTATGCACAGTGTACACAGAAAGCTGCCCATCAGTGGTGTGGGCGTGTTACATGCAACGTTGCGGTAGCCGTCTGTTACATCCCGGCACGTTATGGTGCCAGTATGGCTGGTACTTATGTTCTCTAGTGCCGTCGCTCTGGAACTCCCACCTGGGACAATCTATTCATGTCACGTACTCAGTCCTGCCTAGGCCCGTTACCTTCAAGAGTTATAAACTCTGGGCCTTTCTCTAATACATCACAGTTCACCACATAACATTAAACTCCTCTCAAGGGGGAAAGTGGGCAGCATATCTATCGCCTTACATATACACAGCTCATCATCCAGACAACTGGTGGCTTTATCAAAATGACATCACAGCATGAAGAACAGTAAGTTATATCACGCTGCTCTCGGGGGGTAGCAAAAACCTACGTTTTGGAACAGAGGACAACTCAAGAACACACATTTTCCAAAGAATAATTGGAAAAATATAGTCTTATACCTTATATGAAGCTGTGTATATCGAGGCTCTCCTGAAGATTTCCTTATATCCACAGCCAGCTTTTTCCATCCTTCTTGAGGATCAAGAAAATCAGACAACTGGCGGAAAAGTGCAGGACTGAGGTTCCGAACATAAGTGGACGGTGATATGGTCTTACTCATTTCACAATCCTGTAAGAAAAATATAAAGTGTGATCTGGTCATGTAGAAAACACTTCCTGGCTTATAGTACAAAACACCAGTAGGAAGTTTTAGTTATATCTATTTTCTTTACTCGTTTATATAGCGCCATTACTTCCACAGCGCCTTACAGGCTTCATCATCACTGTCCCTATTGGGGCTCACAACTTAAGTTGTCGATTAGTATGCCTTTCACAGTAGCACCAACATGTTCCGGAGCCCCTTACAATTCAGTGAGTACATGTACCAACAAAAGCGGACATTCAAGAGCAACAAGGTAGGAACCAATTCAAACGATGAATTACAGTACTCGTCACAAGAGCTCACAATCTGTAAGAAAAAGGTGTGACAAACAAAGGGCTAGTTCTGATCAGCGGTCAGGGTGTAGTACCCACGCGCCATTTACTCAGACAGTTTCTGACTATGAACACTTATGAAGTAAATTAGGGTTTTAGGGTTCAAGGAGAATGAATTGTTAGGCCGGATTGACATATTAGTGTTTTGCAGTTTGAGAAAGGAAAGGACCAACCGTGGACCTCCTCACGCACACTTGCGGCCACAGACATAAATGAGGCTGGAGAGGTTGGCTCAGGAGACCCGTGGCCAGTTCATGCATTACTGTCTGTAATAGGAGGGAGTGAGAAACACGGATGTGTGAATCCGGTATTATGGAACTAATCAGGTGGTGAGGAATAAGGTACAAGACGGAGGTGAAGTGTTTTAATTGAAAAGCACCTGTGCTCTAGAGGTTATAGTATGGTACAGCAGTTGTATACTGTAATGTGGAGGTTATAGTATAGAATAGAAAGTCAGGACAAAACTAGGTGGCATCAGCCTGGGGCTCAGCCCGCAGAGGGGCGCTGTCAGGCTGCCTTATGCGGTGGTATGAAAGGTCTCTGTAGGGGCAGCAAAATGCTGCTCCCCGGAACTTGGATTTGGCCATTTTTCGAGTCAGTTGTTACACTGTAGAAGGAGCATAGTATAGAGCCTAGACATGATAGGAGGCACACCGTGTGAAGAGGGGACCCAATGTGGAAAGGGACACTTACAATAGGGGCAGTGTGGCAGTTATAGCCAATAAGGGGGGACACTGCGGTGGTTATAGATAATAGAGACAAACGGTGGCAGTTATAGTCCGGAAGGGATATGCGTGCAGGAAATATTTTAAAAAGGAGAAGACTGCGTGGTTGCCATGTACAAGAGAGACAGTCTGGAGGTCATATTTTGGGCAGGGGGTACAATGAGAAGCAATTAGTCAGCAATTGTATACAGGGCTGACTTGATGTTGCAGTTGAGCGATGTACTAAGCTTGGTGATTGTAGCCGCTAATGGTCCACTTCACCCTCACTGCCTTCAAATGTAACATCAGAGAGCAGCAGATCTCACTTCTCACAGGTACAGCTTCATCCGAAGGAAGAGAGAATGCAGGTAACCATTAGCGGCCACTGTTTGGCTGAAGGGCCCACATGACAAAATAGCGTCCCGTTAGACTCGGCACTGGTACAGGCTGTTATTTTATGTGGGGAACAGGGACAAACATATCATTGGTGCAACCTGTGTGCTCCCACAGGGGCCCAACAGGTAACGGGGCTCATTTCTACTTTCAAAGTATGTGCAATTTTGCATTTTTAGTAGCTCTTGGGAAGCAAAGAACTCATATACTGTTCTTGCACAGGGGCCCTTTTCTGTCTGTGTCCACCAGTGGTGGGGAAAATGGTGCTTAAGAAGGGATTGTCAAAGTAGTGGATAACACCTTTAATATATGTATCGGAGGGGCAGCAGACTGAATTTTTGCCCGAGGTGCAGGAAAGCAGAGATTTGTCTTTGCTTATAGTATGGAGGTTGTAGTAAAGTGTTGTATACTAAAGTCTGACCTAGTCTGGAACAGCAGTATGCACTCTGCAGCCCAGGCAGACGGTGTAGTGTACACAGGCAGAGCACGGAGCCTGACCTAGGTAGCCGTACACTCAGCAGCCCAGGCAGACGGTGTAGTGTACACAGGCAGAGCACGGAGCCTGACCTAGGTAGCCGTACACTCAGCAGCCCAGGCAGACTGTGTAGTGTACACAGGTAGAGCACGGAGCCTGACCTAGGTAGCCGTACACTCAGCAGCACAGGCAGACGGTGTAGTGTACACAGGTAGAGCACGGAGCCTGACCTAGGTAGCCGTACACTCAGCAGCCCAGGCAGACTGTGTAGTGTACACAGGTAGAGCACGGAGCCTGACCTAGGTAGCCGTACACTCAGCAGCACAGGCAGATGGTGTAGTGTACACAGGTAGAGCACGGAGCCTGACCTAGGTAGCCGTACACTCAGCAGCACAGGCAGACGGTGTAGTGTACACAGGTAGAGCACGGAGCCTGACCTAGGTAGCCGTACACTCAGCAGCCCAGGCAGACGGTGTAGTGTACACAGGTAGAGCACGGAGCCTGACCTAGGTAGCCGTACACTCAGCAGCCCAGGCAGACGGTGTAGTGTACACAGGTAGAGCACGGAGCCTGACCTAGGTAGCCATACACTAAGCAGCACAGGCAGATGGTGTAGTGTACACAGGCAGAGCACGGAGTCTGACCTAGGTAGCCATACACTAAGCAGCACAGGCAGACGGTGTAGTGTACACAGGTAGAGCACGGAGCCTGACCTAGGTAGCCGTACACTCAGCAGCACAGGCAGACGGTGTAGTGTACACAGAGCATGGAGTCTGACCTAGGTAGCCGTACACTCAGCAGCCCAGGCAGACGGTGTAGTGTACACAGGTAGAGCACGGAGCCTGACCTAGGTAGCCATACACTAAGCAGCACAGGCAGATGGTGTAGTGTACACAGGCAGAGCACGGAGTCTGACCTAGGTAGCCATACACTAAGCAGCACAGGCAGACGGTGTAGTGTACACAGGTAGAGCACGGAGCCTGACCTAGGTAGCCGTACACTCAGCAGCCCAGGCAGACGGTGTAGTGTACACAGAGCATGGAGTCTGACCTAGGTAGCCGTACACTCAGCAGCCCAGGCAGACGGTGTAGTGTACACAGTTAGAGCACGGAGCCTGACCTAGGTAGCCATACACTAAGCAGCACAGGCAGACGGTGTAGTGTACACAGGCAGAGAACGGAGTCTGACCTAGGTAGCCATACACTCTGCAGCCCAGGCAGACGGTGTAGTGTACACAGGTAGGGCATGGAGCCTGACCTAGGTAGCCGTACACTCAGCAGCACAGGCAGACGGTGTAGTGTACACAGGTAGGGCATGGAGCCTGACCTAGGTAGCCGTACACTCAGCAGCACAGGCAGACGGTGTAGTGTACACAGGTAGAGCACCGAGCCTGACCTAGGTAGCCGTACACTCTGCAGCACAGGCAGACGGTGTAGTGTACACAGGTAGAGCACGGAGCCTGACCTAGGTAGCCGTACACTCAGCAGCCCAGGCAGATGGTGTAGTGTACACATGCAGAGCACAGAGCCTGACCTAGGTAGCAGCACACTCATCACATCAGGCAGACGGTGTAGTGTACACAGGTAGAGCACGGAGCCTGACCTAGGTAGCAGCACACTCATCACATCAGGCAGACGGTGTAGTGTACACAGGCAGAGCACGGAGCCTGACCTAGGTAGCCATACACTCTGCAGCACAGGAAGATGGTGTAGTGTACACAGGTAGAGCACGGAGCCTGACCTAGGTAGCCGTACGCTCAGCAGCCCAGGCAGACGGTGTAGTGTACACAGGTAGAGCACGGAGCCTGACCTAGGTTAGCAGCACACTCATCACATCAGGCAGACGGTGTAGTGTACACAGGCAGAGAACGGAGTCTGACCTAGGTAGCAGCACACTCAGCAGCCCAGACGAGGCTGAAGTTAGTTTCTTATTCTGTTTTTTATAGGTTCAACAACAATTAATAATCATCACAATAATAACACACAATGCTGCGAGGTGCCATGACGTGAATACAAAAAAAACAACTACAAAAATTATAAAACTGGCACTTTTTGGAAGTGCATTGAACACCAAGGTGGATTGCTGCTGAGGGGAAAAAAAATCTCTTTATCTTCAGCTTAGCGAGTGTGAACGAGCTGAGTGTGACCTGAGCGTAAGTGTGAACGGCGGTAAGTGTGACTTGTGATTCAGTGACTTTGGATTCACGGAGTTTCCAAAGGGGGAATTACTGAATTGCTGTTTGTGTTTTATTGATACTTTGTATTTATTTTTTATTTAACGTTTCTGTCTGGTGCAATCCCCATTAGGAAATGTGCACCACTGTTGTTAATGCCATCCAGTGCACATCTTGCCTCATGTATGCAGTCCTTGATCAGCCGGTCGAGGGTGCATACTGCTGTGCGAGATGTGAGCACGTTGTGCATTTGGAAACCCAGATTCTGGATCTAAATGTGCAGATGGCAACACTGAGATCCATTGACAATATGGAAAGGAGTCTTCTGCTCACTGAGCAGACGCTCAATGGGATAGATGAGGGGGGGATGGTAGGATGGAGCTGCAGGACAATGGAGTAGCAAGCTGGGTGACAGTTAGAAAGCAGGGTAGGGGGAAGAGTGCCAGGGAGGCTAGTCCTGATCTGGCACACCCCAATAAGTTTGCTAAGTTGGCAGATGGGGGGGGTGCTAGTACAGGGGTAGCACTGCTGCAGCCAGGCATGTCCTCTGAAAACCGGAGGAGTGACTGCTCCAGTAAGGAGGGAAATAGGAGAGCAGGGCAGGCCAGACAGGTGTTGGTAGTGGGGGACACAATTATTAGGGGAACAGATAGGGCAATCTGTCACAAAGACAGGGATCGTCGAAGAGTGTGCTGCCTACCTGGCGCTCGAGTCCGACACATTGCTCATTGGGTGGACAGATTACTGGGAGGGGCTGGTGAGGACCCAGCGGTCATGGTGCACATTGGCACAAATGACAAAGTTAGAGGTAGGTGGACGGTGCTAAAAAACGATTTCAGGGAATTAGGCTGCAAGCAAGGACCTCCAACGTGGTATTTTCCGAAATACTGCCTGTACCAAGCCAGACAGGCAACGGGAGATTAGGGGGGTTAATAAGTGGCTCAAGAATTGGTGTAGGAAGGAGGGGTTTGGGTTCCTGCAGAACTGGGCCGACTTCTCAGTTGGCTACAGGTTCTACGCTAGGGACGGGCTGCACCTCAATGGAGAAGGTGCAGCTGTGCTGGGGGAGAAAATGGCTAGAAGGTTGGAGGAGTGTTTAAACTAGGGATTGGGGGGGGGAAGGGCATTCATTTTATAGCAGGGGAAGATAGTGCAGATAGAGACCTGGGCACAAATAAGGAAGTTGGGGGTGGCAGTGGCATTAGAACAATTAATAATTTAAGAAAGAATAGAGGTACAGAGAAAGATACATAAAATGTATGTATACTAATGCCAGAAGCGTCGCCAACAAAATGGAGGAATTAGAATTAATGTTGTTGGAGCATAATTATGACATGGTGGGGATATCTGAAACGTGGCTGGATGAGAGCCATGACTGGGCTGTTAACTTGCAGGGCTATAGTCTGTTCAGAAATGACCGAACGGATAAGCGAGGGGTGTGTCTATATGTAAAATCATCCTTAAAACCCATCCTGCGTGATAATATAGGTGAATCTAATGAAAATGTAGAGTCCCTGTGGGTGGAGATAAGGGGAGGGGTAAAAAAATAGAATTATTCTTACCGTTAATTCGGTTTCTAGGAGCCTTCCACGACAGCCCAGCCCAGGAGGTTGTCTCCATACCCTAATGGGGGACAGGAAAAACAGGAGGTTAAAAACCCCTCCCACCTCCCATTAACCAGTGACTTACAACTGAACCCATAGCACCAGTTACCTTTTAGGTTCTCAGAAAAATATCCAAGAATGTCGGGAGGGAATTAACGCTGTTGTGGAAGGCTCCTAGAAACCGAATTAACGGTAAGAATATTTCTATTTTCTCTAGTTGCCTTTCACGACAGCCCAGGAGGAATGCCAACCAATTCTGTATTTAGGGAGGGACCACAGCCTGGAGAACCTTCCGGCCAAAGACTAGATCCTGGTTGGACCAGAAGTCCAATCTATTATGTTTAGTGAATGTGTGTAGAGAAGACCATGTTGCAGCCCTGCAAATCTGCTCCGTGGATGCACCAGCCCTTTCAGCCCAGGAGATGGAAGTAGATCTGGTGGAATGAGCCTTTAGGCCTGTAGGTACCGCGACATCCTGAGCTAGATATGCTTCAGTTATGGCCTTTTTTATCCAGTTGGCAATGGTACTCTTCGCTACCTTCTTGCCTTTGTTTCGCCCAGATAAATGAACGAAGAGATTTTGGTCAATTCTGAAGGATTTAGTTTGTTCCAAATAGTGTAATACTATACGACGTACATCCAAGGTATGGAATCTATGTTCTTGCGGATTTGTAGGATTGTGACAGAACGATGGAAGGACTATGTTCTGTGATCGGTGAAATTCTGACACCACCTTTGGAAGAAAACATGGATCAGGTCGGAACACAATGGAATCGTCCCTTATGCTGAGATAAGGTTCTCTGATTGAAAGAGCTTGTATTTCCCCCACTCGTCTTGCAGTAGATATGGCAACTAAGAAGGCAGCTTTGCAGGACAGGAGCTGTGAGTAACAAGAAGATAGCGGCTCAAATGGAGGAGCCGTAAGGCCCTTTAGGACTATGTTTAAGTCCCATGATGGTACAAAGATTTGTTGTTTTGGATAATGTCTTGATGCTGAGACCATAAACCTTTTTATCCAACGATGACCTGCAAGGTCTTGGTCAAAGACAGAACTCAAGGCTGATACTTGAACTTTTAATGTACTCAGCCTTAACCCCAATTCCAGCCCTTTTTGTAAAAAGTCTAATATTTGTGAGATATTAGGGTGGAAAGGGTCAGGATTATAAGGGTGACACCACGAGGAAAACCTTTTCCAAATTTTGCTGTATATAGCGTTAGTGACAGGTTTTCTGGACTTTTGTAAAGTGGAGATCACCGACTCTGAAAGACCTTTAGCTCTTAGTACCTGGGCTTCAACAGCCAGGCTGCCAGTTTGAATTTTTGGGGGTTCGGATGATAAAAGGGACCCTGGAGGAGAAGATCCTCTGACGCTTGTAGAAAGACTGGACCATCCACTTGTAATTCTCTGATGAGGTGGTACCAGCTCCTCTCCGGCCATGCCGGAGCTACCAGGATAGTTGGGAATTGATCGTCTCGGATCTTCCGAAGGGTCTTTGCAAGCAACGGTATTGGAGGAAATAAGTACGCTAGCCGGAACCTCCATGTATGAGCAAAGGCGTCTACTCCCTGAGACTTGTCTCTGGGGTCTAGAGAGAAGTAGGTCTCGACCTGTGCATTCTGACTTGAAGCTAAGAGATCTATGTCGGGAAGGCCCCACCTGTTCGTCAACATCCTGAAAACGTCCGTCTTCAGGCTCCATTCTCCTGGTTGTAAGTCGTGACGACTTAGGAGATCTGCTTGAACATTTACTGACCCTTTGAGGTGTATTGTTGATAATGAGAGATGTTTCTCTGCCCAGCAAAAAAATTCTGCTTGATACAGCTCTCAGGTAGTTGAATTTTGGACTCCCTTGGTGTTTGAGATGCGCTATAGTCGTTATATTGTCCGAGTACACTCTGACATGTTGACCTACAATTAGACTGTTGGCGGCTAGAAGGGCCTTCTCCACTGCCATCAATTCTCTGAGGTTGGAAGAACTGGAGCTTTCTTTCTGATTCCAGTGACCCTGAAATGGGACCTGCGACACAACCGCACCCCAGCCTTTTTGACTGGCATCTGTTGTTACTGTCACCAGTGGATTTTGTATCCAGTCCACACCCTTGAGAAGGTTTGTTTGGATCACCCACCAGGTTAAGGAGGCTTTTACCTTCCCTGGAGTGTATACTCTTCTGTTTAGGAAGTTTGGATTTCCATTCCAGTTTTCCAGAATGTGTGCCTGCAGAACTCTGGAATGGGCCTGAGCCCACTGGACTAACTGTATGCAGGCCGTCATTGACCCCAGAAAAGACATTGCTGTCCGCAGAATAGGGGATCTTTGTTTTTTTAAGTCTAGGACTTTGGATGTCAAGTTCTTCCGGTGATCTTCTGGTAGGAAAGATTTTTGATTTTCCGAGTCCAATAGGACCCACAAAAATTTTATCACTTTTGATGGCAACAGATGAGACTACTTTAGATTGGGTATCCAACCCAAGAGTCGTAGGATGTTCAGAGTTCTGGCAACCCTCTGATTGAAAATTTCGGCGGAAGGACCAATGATTAGAAGGTCATCCAGGTAAGGTACTATGGCGACGTCTTGGTTTCTGATATGAGATACAGCTTCCGCCATGACTCTGGAGAAAACCCTTGGGGCCGAGGAGATCCCGAAGGGAAGAACATTGCATTGGAAATGTAGAATCTTGTGATTCAACTGAACCGCAAATCTCAGATACTTCCTGTGACAAGGATGTATCGGGATATGAAAATAGGCATCCTTGAGATCTATTGTTGCCATATATGAATGAGGAGCTATCAGAGGGATGGCTGATTTTACTGACTCCATTTTGAATTTGCAGTAAGTGATGTATTGATTGAAAGCTTTTAAATTTATTATGATCCGGGCTTGTCCGGAAGGCTTTTTTACCATGAATATATACGGGAATAATGCCCCTTTCCCTGCTCGTTTACTGGGACCATAGAAATTGCTCTCGAGGTCATCAGATCTTGTAATCCTGACATCATCAGTTTTTGAGTCTCCCGAGATGACGGGGAGGTAACTCTTAGGATCCTGGGAGGAGGCGCCTCGAACTCTATAAGAAGACCCTGCTGGATAACATTTACGACCCAAAAGCTGTTGGAGATATTCCGCCAACTGTGAACAAAGTTCGAAAGCCTCCCCCCCACCGGATCGGAGTCATTGTTTTTCTTGCTGTGATTGCTGGGGAATAAGGATATTTTGGGGTTTCCCCTTGGCATAGCTCCATCTACCGGATTTGCCTTTACCCTTAACCTGGAAGGGCTGAGACTGGGAGGCCCGAAAAAAAACGCTTCCTGGGAGGTCTCTGTTCAGGAAGAGTCTTTTTTCTGTCCGTGGCATTTTCCAGGATGTCATCTAATGAAGGCCCGAACACATAGTCACCTTTAAAGGGAATGGAACACAACTTTATTTTTGAAGTGACATCTCCACTCCACATCTTTAGCCAGAGAGCTCTTCTGGCCGAATTTGTCTGGACTAAAGATCTGGCGGCTACACGGATGGATTCCAGGGAGGCTTTTGCAAGAAATCCGGTTGCTCTATGTAAAATAGGCAAGGAGTCCAACACCTCATCTCTCGGAGTACCCTGAGAGATGTGGTTTTCTAATTCCTCCATCCAGCGGAAGAGAGACCTGGCTACACAGGTGGATGCAACATTGAACCTGAGAGCCAAGGTGGAAGTTTCCCAGGATTTTTTGAGTAGACTTTCAATCTTCCTATCTAAGGGGTCCTTTAGCTGGGAGGAGTCTTCGAACGGCTGGGCAGTCTTTTTTGCCACCTTAGCCACCTGAACATCTATTTTCGGGATGTTCCATTTAATTGAATCCTCATCCAGAGGGAACCTGTGTTTAAAGTCTGACGGGGTGGTTAGCCGTTTCTCAGGAAGTTCCCACTCATTATTAATCATATCAATGATACTTTTATGTACGGGAAAACCAAGTTGTTTATCAGTATGTATGCCGAATAACTCATCCTGTATAGACTGAGGAACGGGTTCCTCCTTTAGCCCCATAGTACTCCTCACCGCGGACACCAATTCCTCAATATGTTCAGAAGAAAAAAGGTATTTTCTGATTTCAGCAGTTTTATGAGGTAGGACATCTTCCCATTTAACTGAGGATGACGCATAAGAGCCATCAGATTCGGAGTCAGAATATTCCTGGATCTCTCTTTTCTTGGGAAGTGATGGACCAGGTGAGGGTGGTTGTGGCGGTGGAGGAGGAGTAAACATGGTCAAAGAGGTCTGAACCTCCTGTCTAACCAAGGAAAGTATCTCTTCAATTAGTGAAGGATGTTCAGCCCGGATTATTTTGTCCGTACAGGGTTGGCACAATTTTTTTCTCCCATTTTAAGGGCAGTTTTTCATTACATGTAGCACATTTGCGCTTAGTAGTGGATTTATAGCCAGGCTTGTCTCCCTGAAATGAGAGAGGAAGCAGTATGAGAAGGTATTCTAAAAATCCACCCTTAAATGGGACCAGTCCCTGCCACACTTACTGGGGCTTGGGGAGAACTGGGCTCTGTAGCTGCAGGGCAAGACATATCCATGCTGAGCAGGCTTACCCGAGACGTCTTCTGCAGCTTTATATAGAAAATAAATGCTGCTCCAGCGCTTGGCAATTAGCCGTCCCCTCCCCCTCCGCAGTCCCAGGCAGGCGTGCGAGGATGCAGCGTGCCTCACACACCGTTCGGAAATCCAGCAATCCGGGCATAGTAACGCTCCTGCACAGGAGCGCCGACCCGGAAGTGAAGACCGCAGCACCACGTGACTTCCGGGTCGCCGAACAGCGCACACAGGAGGGGGAGACACCGGAGAGCTCAGGGAGGCCTCCGGGAGGGGATCACTGGTCCGCTTTACCCCCGCAAGGGGACGCAGGAGGACCAGGAATGCGGTCCCGGAATCCAGAGGAGACGGGAGCAGAAAAGGAGGAGGAAGCCAAGGGGCCCGACCACCACTGCCCGGCACGAGATTAAGGTACCACTGCCAGAGCCGGCCGTGCAGATTACCAGGAACCTCTCCATGCCCCATGGGGAACAGGAAAGACACTGGTTAATGGGAGGTGGGAGGGGTTTTTAACCTCTTGTGCTTCCTGTCCCCCATTAGGGTATGGAGACAACCTCCTGGGCTGGGCTGTCGTGGAAGGCAAGTAGAGAAATAATACATTACTGACAGGGGTTTTTTATAAGTCTCCAAAAATAATGGAAGCAATGGAGAATATCCTCGTAAAGCAAATAGATGAAGCTGCGACTCAAGGAGAAGTCATTATTATGGGGGACTTCAACTACAATGAAATAGATTAAGGTAATCGGTTTTTGACAACTAAGAGAGACAATTACCTTTCACAACTGGTTCAGGACCCAACAAGAAGGGAGGCACTGCTAGACCTAATATTAACCAACAGGCCAGACCGCATATCAAATATAAGGGTTGGAGGTCACTTGGGGAATAGTGATCACAAAATAATAAGTTTTCATGTATCCTTTAATAAGATGTGTAGTAGAGGGGTTACAAGGACACTAAACTTCAGGAGGGCTAATTTCCAACGGATGAGAGAGGATCTTGGTGCAATTAACTGGGACGATATCCTGAGACATAAAAATACACAAAGAAAATGGGAGACATTTATTAGCATCCTGGATAGGACCTGTGCACAATATATACCGTATGGGAATAAACATACTAGAAATAGGAGGAAACCAATATGGCTAAATAGAGCTGTAAGGGGCGCAATAAGTGACAAAAAAGAAAGCATTTAGAGAATTAAAGGAAGTAAGTAGTGATGAGGCATTAAAGGGAACCTGTCACCCCCAAAATCAATGATGAGGTAAGCGCACTGTCATCAGGGGCTTATCTACAGCATTCTGTAATGCTGTAGATTTGCCACCGGTGTATCCTGAAAGAGAAAAAGACGTTAGATTATACTCACCCAGGGGCGGTCCCGCTGCGGTCCGGGTCTGATGGGTGTCTCAGGTCCGGTCCCTCCTATCTTCATTCCATAACGTCCTCTTCTGGTCTTCATGCCGCGGCTGCGGCGCAGGCGTACTTTGTCAGCCCTGTTGAGGGCAGAGCAGAGCACGGCAGTGCGCAGGGACAGGTCAGAGAGGCCCGGCGCCTGCGCACTGCAGTACTTTGCTCTGCCCTCAACACGGCAGACAAAGTACGCCTGCGCCACAGCCGCGGCGTGAAGACCAGAAGAAGACGTCATGGAATGAAGATGGGAGGCGCCGGACCGGACCTGAGACACCCATCGGACCCGGACCGCAGCAGGACCGTCCCTGGGTGAGTATAATTTAACGTCTTTCTCTCCTCCTTCAGGATACATTGGAGGCTTATCTACAGCATTATAGAATGCTGTAGATAAGCCCCTGATGACGGTGAGCTTACCTCACCATTGATTTTGGGGTTGACGGGTTCCCTTTAAATAAATACAGAAAATTAAATAAATTCTGTAAAAAGCAAATCAAGGCTGCAAAGATTGAGACAGAGATACTCATTGCCAGAGAGAGTAAAAATAATTCCAAAATATTCTTTAACTACGTAAATGGTAATAAACTAAAAAATAATAGTGTTGGCCCCCTTAAAAAATAGTCTGGGTCAAATGGTGGATGAGGAAAAAGCCAAAATGCTAAATGACTTTTTTTTCATCAGTACAGTTAGTCCTCGGGTTACGCCGCTCTCGAGTTACGTTGTTTTGTGGTTACGACGCCTCATTCCGACTTACGCGGTTTTGCGTCGTAAGTCGAACTACGTGCAGCGGCGGAAGAATTGAGTCCAGTAATGTACACTGTACCCGGTTACATGAGGAAAACGAGTCTCCTGCACGCCATAACACCTTTCATTATGGCTCCCAAACGTAAGCTACACTCATCTGATACCAGTGCATCAAAGAAAAGGAAGGCCATCACCATGGAGGTGAAAGTGGATATCATAAGGCGATCTGATAAGGGGGAAACACCGACAGAAATTAGCAGGTCATTAGGACTTAGTCGTTCGACTGTATGGTACAGTACTGTATGAACGTATGGCCCGACTTAGGTCGACATTCGGTTTACAACGCCGCGTAAGAACGGATCAATGTCGTAAGTCAAGGACTACCTGTATTTACACAAGAAAATTCCATGGCAGACAATATGATCAGTGATAACAAAAATTCCCCATTGTCACCTGCTTAACCCAGCAGGAAGTACGGCGGCGTCTAAAAAACCGCTAAAATTGACAAATCTCCGGGCCCGGATGGGATACACCCCTGAGTACTGCAGGAATTAAGTACAGTCATTGATAGACCATTATTTTTAATCTTTAAAGAGTCCATAATAACAGGGTCTGTACCACAGGACTGGCGTATAGCAAATGTGGTGCCAATATTCAAAAAGGACACAAAAACTGAACTCGGAAATTATAGGCCAGTAAGCTTAACCCATACTGTGGGTAAAATCCTGGAGGGAATTCTAAGAGATACTATACTGGAGTATCTGTAGAGGAATAACCTCATGACCCAGTATCAGCACGGGTTTGATAGGGAATCGTTCCTGTCAGACTAATCTGATCAGTTTCTATGAAGAGGTGAGTTCCGGACTGGACCAAGGGAACGCAGTGGACGTAGTGTATATGGACTTTTCAAAAGCTTTTGATACGGTGCCACACAAAAGGTTGTTACATAAAATGAGAATAAGGGGGATAGGGGAAAATATGTGCAAGTGGGTTGAGAGTTGGCTCAGGGATAGGAAACAAAGGGTGGTTATTAACGGAGCACATTCGGACTGGGTCGCGGTTAGCAGTGGGGTACCACAGGGGTCAGTATTGGGCCCTCTTCTTTTTAACATATTTATTAATGACCTTGTAGGGGGCATACAGAGCAGAATTTCAATATTTGCAGATGACACTAAACTCTGCAGGGTAATCAATACAGAGGAGGACAATTTTATATTACAGGATGATTTATGTAAACTAGAAGCTTGGGCTGACAAATGGCAAATGAGCTTTAATGGGGATAAATGTAAGGTCATGCACTTGGGTAGAAGTAATAAGATGTATATCTATGTGCTTAATTCTAAAACTCGGGGCAAAACCGTCAATGAAAAAGACCTGGGTCTATGGGTGGATGACAAACTCACATATAGAGGCCAGTGTCAGGCAGCTGCTACAAAGGCAAATAGAATAATGGGATGCATTAAAAGAGGCATAGATGCTCACGAGGAGAACATAATTTTACCTCTATACAAGTCACTAGTTCGACCACACTTAGAATACTGTGTACAGTTCTGGTCTCTGGTGTATAAGAAAGACATAGCTGAACTGGAGCGGGTGCAGAGAAGAGCGACCAAGGTTATTAGAGGACTGGGGGGTCTGCAATACCAAGATAGGTTATTACACTTGGGGCTGTTTAGTTTGGAGAAACAAAGACTAAGGGGTGATCTTATTTTAATGTATAAATATATGAGGGGACAGTACAAAGACCTTTCTGCTGATCTTTTTAATCATAGACCTGAGACAGGGACAAAGGGGCATTATCTACATCTGGAGGAAAGAAGGTTTAAGCATAATAACAGATGCGGATTCTTTACTGTAAGAGCAGTGAGACTATGGAACTCTCTGCCGTATGATGTTGTAATGAGTGATTCATTACTTAAATTTAAGAGGGGACTGGATGCCTTTCTGGAAAAGTATAATGTTACAGGGTATATACACTAGATTCCTTGATAGGGCGTTGATCAAGGGAACTAGTCTGATTGCCGTATGTGGAGTCGGGAAGGAATTTTTTTCCCCAGTGTGGAGCTTACTCTTTGCCACATGGGTTTTTTTTGCCTTCCTCTGGGATCAACAGGTTAGGGCATGTTAGGTTAGGTTATGTGTTGAACTAGATGGACTTAAAGTCTTCCTTCAACCTTAATAACTCTGTTACAAAAATGGACATCAAAGTGGGCAGCGAAGGGCATTAATGAAAGGGTTAAATGACTTTGGGCCACTGATCTCACACTTAGAATACACATAGTGATGCCCTGGATGCCCTGCATCAAACCCAGGTCCCGTTAACCTGGCCCAAATGTGTTTTGGGCATCAGAATTGGCATCAAACAGCCAATTTTCACAGATTTGAATAAGTAACTGATGTTTTTAAAGGGTTAAATGACTTTGGCCACTGATTCTGCATTCCTAGTGAGATCAGTGGCCCAAAGTCATTTAACCTCTTAAAAACACCAGTTACTTATTCAAATGGTCAAAATCGACTGTTTGCCCACTTTGATGGCAGCTCTGATGCCCAGAACCCATTTGGGCCAGGCTGCAGGGCACTGGAATTGATGTGGGGCGCCCTGTTCCATACATCTGCACCATACCTCCCAACTTTTGAGGAAGGGAAAGAGGGACGAAGTCAGCGGCGCGCGCAGTGCCCTGCGGCAAATTTTAGGCCACACCTCTGACCACACCCATTTCACAACTAGTCACGCCCCAACCACACCCATTTAGCACTTCTGATCACAATGTTTCATAAACAATAATTATAAACAAAAAAAAAATATGGCCACACATGATGCTCCATACTGTATAATGGCCACACACGACGCTCCATACTGTATAATGGCCACACGACGCTCCATACTGTATAGTGGCCACACATGACGCTCCTTACTGTATAATGGCCCCAAATGATGCTGCGTACAGTGTACTGGCCCCACGTGATGCTCCATACAGTATAATGGGCCCACATGATGCTGCATACTGTATAATGGCCACACATGATGCTCCATACTGTATAATGGCCACATGACGCTCCATACTGTATAATGGCCATTGGCCACATGACGCTCCATACTGTATAATAGCCGCACATGATGCTTCGTACTGTATAATGGCCACACATAATGCTGCGTACTGTATAATGGCCACACATAATGCTGCGTACTGTATAATGGCCACACATGATGCTGCGTACTGTATAATGGCCACACATAATGCTGCGTACTGTATAATGGCCACACATAATGCCCCATACTGTATAATGGCCATTGGCCACACATGATGCTCCATACTGTATAACGGCCACACATGATGCTCCATACTGTATAATGGCCACACAGTTCTCCATACTGTATAATGATCCCACATGATGCTTAATACTGTATAATGACCCCCCTCCTGTATGCATGGCTCATATTCCCCCTCCCCCTGTATGCATGGCGCATATTCCCCCCCCCCGTATGCATAGCTCATATTTCCCCCCCCTCCTGTATGTATGGCTCATATTACCCCCTCCTGTATGCATGGCTCATATTCCCCCCCTCATGTATGTATGGCTCATATTTCCCCCCCTGTATGCATGGCTCATATCCCCCCCTCCTGTATGCATGGCTTATATTTCCCCCCCCCTGTACGCATGGCTCATATTCCCCCTCCCCCTGTATGCATGGCTCATATTCGCCCCCTCCTGTATGTATGGCTCATATTTCCCCCCCTGTATGCATGGCTCATATCCCCCCCTCCTGTATGCATGGCTCATATTTCCCCCCCCCCTGTACGCATGGCTCATATTCCCCCTCCCCCTGTATGCATGGCTCATATTTCCCCCTCCTGCATGCATGACTCATTTCTCTCCCCCCCCCTGTATTCATGGCTCATCTCTCCACCCCACCCCCTGCTCCCATCTTGAATGGCGCGGCTTACCGTCCTCCTTCATCCCCCCTACCCTGTCCCTCATACTTACCTGTTCCTCACCACGTGGCCATCCCTCTCGCTCTGTCCCGACTCCCGGCTCAGCACCTTCTTCCTGCGTGAGCGGTCATGTGATACCGCTCATTAAGGTCATGAATATGCAGGGGGGGGGGGGAATCGGTCGGGAGGTTTATAAAAAAAAACAAAACACAGCAACAAACCTTGCTCAGGTGCCGCCCCCTGCATTGTCCCCGCTCTAGGCACGTAGTGCGGGACAACTAATGTCCCGCCCGGGATCGCGGGGCTGATTGTCAAAATCGGGACAGTCCCGCTGGATCCGGGATGGTTAGGAGGTATGTCTGCACTGTGAGATCAGAGGCCCAAAGTCATTTAACCCTTTCATTAACGCCCTTCGGTGCCCACTTTGAAGCCCATTTTTGTGCCAGTTTTATAATTTTTGTAGCTGTTTTTCAGTGTACTCACATCAGGGCTCCTCGCTGCACTGTATGTTATTATTGTGATGCTTATTATTTGTTGTTGTTACAGTTAAACCTATAAAAACAACAGAAAAGAAAAAAATTGCTGAATAAGAAACCAAGTTCAGCCAGGTGCAGCCGAGGTGGTGCCGAGCTGTCACTCCCACCGAGACCCTACTGCCCACGGCACTCACCCGCTGCCGCCCCAGCACCGACCACCTCCAGCAGTGATGCACGCACACATACGGGACATTTCCGCATCCTCTCTGCTGCTTTCACAAGCGGCCGGCACCCTTTCAGTGCTGCAGCCGCGCTAGTTCCCACACATAATCCGCACAGAGAGCGTCCAGGGCCGCGGCCACATAAACCCGGAGTCCGGCCAATAGTGACTCCATACAGCCACAAGTGTATGGTCACTGTCATTACACATCGTCCTTGTATTACACGCTGACCTGACCCTGTGCCTTTAAGGCGCTCTGGGTGACACAGCCATCTAATTGGTTCCTGGAATCCGTAATGGGCGTGGTCTGCGGGCAGGAAGCTGAGGAGCGCTGAGGATCCGTACAGCAGTCAGGTTAGGTTACACGTGTTTGGTCATTCACAATGTGACTAGTGGACTACAAGTCACAGCATGCATCGCGTCTGGGGTGTCATGTGACTATTACACTGAGGGTTCAAGGTTACACACTTTATTGGTTTGGAGTCTGGACTAATCCAGTCCTCGTCAGCAGTCATCTCTATGGGTCAGCGCTTGTACCGCAGCTTGTCACTGCGCTGGCCAGTGTGCCCATGGATGTGGCCATCGGCGGGGACGTTAAAGGAAAACTATTATGATAAAAAAACCACTGAGCTTTATGTACCATCTCCACTAATGCCCCGGCCTCAGTTGTTTGGCTGCAGCAGTAATGTCACGTAGACAGCACTGCAGCCGATCACTGAGGTCAACAGCTGAAGTAGTCTACACAAGCAGAGCCCCTCAGCCTAGTCATTGGCTGCAGCGCTGTCCATGTGACATCAACGGTGCAGAGATGGTTAAAGTCACGGGAGATGCAGGGAGCGGTTACAGTCACAGGGGAGATGCAGGGAGCGGTTACAGTCACAGGGGAGATGCAGGGAGCGGTTACAGTCATGGGAGATGCAGGGAGCGGTTACCGTCACAGGAGATGCAGGGAGCGGTTACAGTCACGGGAGATGCAGGGAGCGGTTACAGTCACGGGAGATGCAGGGAGCGGTTACAGTCACAGGGGAGATGCAGGGAGCGGTTACAGTCACGGGAGATGCAGGGAGCGGTTACAGTCACGGGAGATGCAGGGAGCGGTTACAGTCACGGGAGATGCAGGGAGCGGTTACAGTCACGGGAGATGCAGGGAGCGGTTACAGTCACAGGGGAGAGATGCAGGGAGCGGTTACAGTCACAGGGGAGAGATGCAGGGAGCGGTTACCATCACAGGAGATGCAGGGAGCGGTTACCG
This sequence comes from Ranitomeya variabilis, assembly GCF_051348905.1. Classification (NCBI taxonomy): domain Eukaryota; kingdom Metazoa; phylum Chordata; class Amphibia; order Anura; family Dendrobatidae; genus Ranitomeya; species Ranitomeya variabilis. The sequence continues at coordinate 407,380,380 of NC_135236.1, read as the reverse complement.
TCACAGAAGATGCAGGGAGCGGTTACCTTCACAGGAGATGCAGGGAGCGGTTACCGTCACAGGAGATGCAGGGAGCGGTTACCTTCACAGGAGATGCAGGGAGCGGTTACCGTCACAGGAGATGCAGGGAGCGGTTACCGTCACAGGAGATGCAGGGAGCGGTTACCTTCACAGGAGATGCAGGGAGCGGTTACCGTCACAGGAGATGCAGGGAGCTGTTACCGTCACAGGAGATGCAGGGAGCGGTTACCGTCACAGGAGATGCAGGGAGCGGTTACCGTCACAGGAGATGCAGGGAGCGGTTACCTTCACAGGAGATGCAGGGAGCGGTTACCGTCACAGGAGATGCAGGGAGCGGTTACCGTCACAGGAGATGCAGGGAGCGGTTACCGTCACAGGAGATGCAGGGAGCGGTTACCGTCACAGGAGATGCAGGGAGCGGTTACCGTCACAGGAGATGCAGGGAGCTGTTACCGTCACAGGAGATGCAGGGAGCGGTTACCATCACAGGAGATGCAGGGAGCGGTTACCGTCACAGGAGATGCAGGGAGCGGTTACCGTCACAGGAGATGCAGGGAGCGGTTACCGTCACAGGAGATGCAGGGAGCGGTTACCGTCACAGGAGATGCAGGGAGCGGTTACCGTCACAGGAGATGCAGGGAGCTGTTACCGTCACAGGAGATGCAGGGAGCAGTTACCGTCACAGGAGATGCAGGGAGCGGTTACCGTCACAGGAGATGCAGGGAGCTGTTACCGTCACAGGAGATGCAGGGAGCGGTTACCTTCACAGGAGATGCAGGGAGCGGTTACCGTCACAGGAGATGCAGGGAGCGGTTACCGTCACAGGAGATGCAGGGAGCGGTTACCGTCACAGGAGATGCAGGGAGCGGTTACCGTCACAGGAGATGCAGGGAGCGGTTACCGTCACAGGAGATGCAGGGAGCAGTTACCGTCACAGGAGATGCAGGGAGCTGTTACCGTCACAGGAGATGCAGGGAGCGGTTACCGTCACAGGAGATGCAGGGAGCGGTTACCGTCACAGGAGATGCAGGGAGCGGTTACAGTCACAGGAGATGCAGGGAGCGGTTACAGTCACAGGAGATGCAGGGAGCGGTTACCGTCACAGGAGATGCAGGGAGCGGTTACCGTCACAGGAGATGCAGGGAGCGCTTACCGTCACAGGAGATGCAGGGAGCGGTTACCGTCACAGGAGATGCAGGGAGCGGTTACCGTCACAGGAGATGCAGGGAGCGGTTACCGTCACAGGAGATGCAGGGAGCGGTTACAGTCACAGGGGAGATGCAGGGAGCGGTTACAGTCACAGGGGAGATGCAGGGAGCGGTTACAGTCACAGGGGAGATGCAGGGAGCGGTTACAGTCACAGGGGAGATGCAGGGAGCGGTTACAGTCACGGGAGATGCAGGGAACGGTTACAGTCACGGGATAGCAGGGAGCGGTTACAGTCACATGGGAGATGCAGGGAGCGGTTACAGTCACAGGGGAGATGCAGGGAGCGGTTACAGTCACGGGAGATGCAGGGAGCGGTTACAGTCACGGGAGATGCAGGGAGCGGTTACAGTCACAGGGGAGATGCAGGGAGCGGTTACAGTCACAGGGGAGATGCAGGGAGAAGTTACAGTCACGGGAGATGCAGGGAGCTGTTACAGTCATGAGGGTAGTCCTGGGATTGGTTACAGTCATGGTGTCGGGAAGGGATCAGTTACAGTCAAGGGGATTGGTAACGGCCACGGGACCAGTGCAGGGATCGGTTACAGTCACGGGGACAGTGCAAGATGCGGTTACAGTCACTGGGGGCAGTGCAGGAAGCGGTTGCAGTCAGTCGGTGGCCCTGGGCGTCCAATAAAAGGAGTTTAAAGTGTAATGGGGAATAAAGTCTGAAGAGTAGTAATGTTCGTGACACCACCTGTGGTACTCGGCCAGGGATGGCCGACGCTGCTTAAAGGGGTCCACTGGAGCTGATGGTATTGCAGCAGAGGTGGTATATCTCCCCACAGGTAGAGCTTAGTCCCCAGGGCTCCAGGTGCAGTTGGTAAGGATGATAGATGGTGAAATGCAGGAAAGAACTGGAGGACACAAAGTTGAAGTCTCTTTACCTTTTACTCTGATGACGTTCAGGTACACAGGTTACAGGTGCTCTTTGGAATCCGGGCAGCCTAGAAGCGATTCAGAATCCTCCTAGCCAGGTGGGATTGGAAGCCTTCCTTTCTGTGTTCTCAGTCCCTTGCTGCTTGAGGCTTCATACCAGGTCATCACTCACTCTGTCCTCTTAGGTGGACACTACCCGCATGGCAGACTTGGAATCTCCTGGCCGGTTTCTGCTGTGGGGCATACAGTTACCCCCACAACCTCGGACTTCCGGCCTCTGGTTTCTTGCACTTGAACCTGGACGGAGCCCACTCGCAGCTCCACTCCAGTTTCTCTCTCCTCCTGTGCTCTTTCTCTCCTCACTGTCTCCTACAGACTGACTGCTAACTCCTCCTCCAGCCAGAATATATAAGGAAGCTACCCTCAAACCGGGTCTAGAGCTCCCCATTCTGGCCTGGAGTCAGAACAGTGTTGTATGTACGTGTTACCTGTTAAGGGGATCGTTCTCGCTTCCAGGGATAACATCACCCTGCCCGTGAGGAAGGCAATACCACTGTGACAACCGGATTCCTGGGGTGTCACAGGAGCGGTGCAGGGAGCGCTTACAGTCACCGGGACAGTGCATGGAGCGGCTACAGTCACTGAGACGGTGCAGGGAGCGGTTACAGTCATGGGGCCGCTGCAGGGACCAGTTACAGTCTCAGGGCGGTGCAATGAGCGGGTATGGTCTCGGGGACGGTACAGGGATCGGTTACAGTCACAGGGAAGGTGTGCGGATTGAATACAGTCGAGGGGAGTGGAGCGCCCGCTAGGACGCTGGGGTACTCAGAACCGGGCCGGTTCTTAAAGGGATGTGTCACAGTGGCAGTAACTCAGTCGGTGGCCCTGGGCGTCCAATAACAGGAGTTTAAAGTGTAATGGGGAATAAAGTCTGAAGAGTAGTAATGTTCGTGACACCACCTGTGGTACTCGGCCAGGGATGGCCGACGTTGCTTAAAGGGGTCCACTGGAGCTGATGGTATTGCAGCAGAGGTGGTATATCTCCCCACAGGTAGAGCTTAGTCCCCAGGGCTCCAGGTGCAGTTGGTAAGGATGATAGATGGTGAAATGCAGGAAAGAACTGGAGGACACAAAGTTGAAGTCTCTTTACCTTTTACTGTGATGACGTTCAGGTACACAGGTTACAGGTGCTCTTTGGAATCCGGGCAGCCTGGAAGCGATTCAGAATCCTCCTAGCCAGGTGGGGTTGGAAGCCTTCCTTTCTGTGTTCTCAGTCCCTTGCTGCTTGAGGCTTCATACAAGGTCATCACTCACTCTGTCCTCTTAGGTGGACACTACCCGCATGGCAGGCATCTCGAGCCTTTTTACAGGTGTCCCTTCTCGTGGTGACTCCTGGCTCTAATCTGCTGCTGTGCCTTCAGGTGTAACTGTGGCCAGGAGACTTAGAATCTCCTGGCCGGTTTCTGCTGTGGGGCATACAGTTACCCCCACAACCTCGGACTTCTGGCCTCCGGTTTCTTGCACTTGAACCTGGAGGGAGCCCACTCGCAGCTCCACTCCAGTTTCTCTCTGCTCCTGTGCTCCTTCTCCCCTCACTGTCTCCTACAGACTGACTGCTAACTCCTCCTCCAGCCAGAATATATAAGGAAGCTACCCTCAAACCGGGCCTAGAGCTACCCCTTCTGGCCTGGAGTCAGAACAGTGTTGTATGTACGTGTTACCTGTTAAGGGGATCGTTCTCGCTTCCAGGGATAGCATCACCCTGCCCGTGAGGAAGGCAATACCACTGTGACAACCGGATTCCTGGGGTGTCACAGGAGCAGTGCAGGGAGCGCTTACAGTCACCGGGACAGTGCATGGAGCGGCTACAGTCACGGAGAAAGGTGCAGGGAGCGGTTACAGTCAAGAGGAGCGGTTACAGTCATGGGGCTGGTGCAGGGAGTGGTTATAGTCAATGGGGGGTATGGGGATCGGTTACAGTCACTCAGGCGGTTGTATTGAAAAGTTTTTAACACTAATTTTCAGATACGGCTATAAAGAAGGCTACTACTTGCGATATAACACAGTTTTATTTCAAAGTACTAAATTAGATGCAGAGAGCTGTTACAATCACTGTGGCAGAGCAGGGAGCGGTTACAGTCACGGGGTGGTGAAGGGAGCAGTTATAGTCACGGAGGCGGTACAAGGATTGGTTACAGTCACTGGGCCCTACAAGGAGCAGTTACAGTCACGGGTGGTGCAGAAAGTGGTTACCGTCAAAAGGAGTGGTTACAGTCAGGGGGCTGATGCAGAGATCAGTTGCAGTCACGGGGGTGGTGAAGGGAGCTGTTACAATCAAGGGGGTGGTACAGGAAGCAGTTATAGTCACAGGAGCGGTACAGGGATTGGATACAGTCATGGGGCAGTGTGGAGATCTTTTACAGTTACGGGGCGGTGCGGGGAGCAGTTACAGTCAATAGTAGTGCAGGCAGTGCTTACAGTCTCGGGGGTGGTGCAATGAGTGGTTACAGTCATGAGGGCGGTGCAGCGAGAGGTTAGTCACTGGTCACTATACTGTGAGCGCGGCTGTAATCACTCACTGACTGACATTCTGCTGTCGGTAGTATGTGTGTGTGTGTGCAGAGCAGTCTGTCAGTCACTGTGCCGGGGTGTGAGGTCAGTGCAGTCACTGTATAGTGAGTGATTATAACCGCTACCTACACTGCCCCTAGGACTAGAAGTGTGCAGCTCTGGGGAGAATAAAAACAACATTTTCTCCCTGTAGCTGCTGCTCCAGTAAGTCCACCAGACAGGACCTGCCTGCAGAAGACCACTGAATCTGTAATGTTTCTGAAGGTGACGGGTTCCCCACAGAGCTTTTAAAAACGCAACAGATTTTCCACTGTATATTCACTTGCAAAAAATCCGCTGCATTTTACAGTGCTAGTGACGTGGGTGAGATTTTAAGAAATGTCATGCACATGCTGCACAATATATCTGCTGCGTAAAGTGAGAGGAGCTGTGGGTTTATGTTGCAGAGGTAGGTGCGAATTTCCCCCTTTGCAGCCTCCCTGCACCTTTTTGGCAGTGTTACTACAGCAGTATATACCTCCGATGCTGATGGTCCATGGATATGTTCTGTGGGAGAGAACACGGCCGGGAGCGTTAAGGGGCTTGCTCCAATATTAAATATCTTATTCACTGATCAGATTGTAGAACAAAATCTTGTCAGTATATACAGTATGCTGCTAAGAAATAGCTTCCTTGTAGTGTGGCGCCATCGAGTGTTCACAGTGTGTCGCACGTGTCTAGTGTGTGCATGTCTATCTGAGGCAAGTTGTTTGGTCTGTGCACTGTAGGTGATGTCAGGGAAAAGAGCTGAGTTGCACTGAGTACCTATACCATACCTTGGCTAAGGCCACGTTCACACATTCAGTATTTGGTCAGTATTTTACCTCAGTATTTGTAACCTAAAACCAGGAGTGGAACAATTAGTGGAAAAGTGTAATAGAGACATATGCACCACTTCTGTATTTATCACCCACTCCTGGTTTTGGTTGATAAATACTGAGGTAAAATACTGACCAAATACTGATAGTGTGAGCGTGGCCTTAGTAATTTACTTTCAGAGACAAATCAAATATACTAGGAGAATAACCTTCGGCACTCAACAAGTCCACAATGTTGTTCTCTCAGAAAGGATGGATTTATTAGTAGACAGCCGGCAACAAAATAACAGTGTTAAGTCCTTCTCAGTCCCTGGCTTACTAGAGGTAGGGATCCGAGTGAAATGACACGCAGCACAAAAGGTTGTGTGATCATATACAGGGGAAGCCCAGGAGCACGTCTGACTCACTGGACTCTACCCCTCCTTTATATAGAAAAGAGTCATACATTTACAGACATGCGCACAAGCGCTCATATTTCACATCCTTTTACAAAAACAGTCTATACTAGAGATAAGGTACAGCTTCTGGTATGTAGGTAAAAGGTTACCATATCAAGAAGGAATGCGTCCATAAAAGGAAATGTCAACTTTGCTTAAGTTTCCTGATATAAGCCAGATGTCTCAGGAGAAAGACACAATGGATTCTTTCAGTCTGATCTCCACAATTCCCCCCTTTGACATATTCTTTTTTTATTACCACAGGGCCAAAGACAAAGCCTTTATTTTTGGTATTACACATGCACACACTTATATTATTAATAAGAGAATCAAATCTAGTATTAATTCTTCTATCGCAAATTATTTTCTTCTTTAGCAGTATACTAAAATATAAAAACAAAAATTAGTACGGTAATATTAATTAGAATCACTAGAGGATAACATAAGAATAAAGAAAAAAAAAAAAAAAAAAATTTATACTCTTGCATCTATTACACAAAGTTTATCTGTGCATACTGAGATACCCTTGAGCACAATCTGGAATAGTACGTATATGACTACAATAATCATAACTATATGTATTATGCTCTGCATAATCCCAGCAACCCACCCACCGATTCCTCTGAACCAGTTGGCTGGGTTAAGAAAAGAAAAGGTATCTGACCACCAGCTATCCTTATTCTGGTCATTATCTTTGTCATACTGATCTCTGAGTCGTTGTACGTCCTTTAATTTAAATGTCATACTCATAGTACTATTCGGGTCTATATAATGACAGCAGGTGGGTCCGATGATTTGACACATACCCCCTTGTCAGGCAGTTAGGTAATCCAATACCAGGGTATGTTGGTTGACGACTATTATAAGCTGATTCTGTACAGCTATACTAGTGTTTAGTATATCCAATATATCCCAGATCTGATCATCTAAATAATCCGTGGCTCTAACTAATTTATCCCACATTTGTGTTAACATAGGATAAATAAAAATGGTACTAGCAATTTTGTTAGGAATTCCCATTTGTACTATATGTGGCCTCCCCGAGGGACGTGGTGAGTTATCTGCAGCTCTTTTATATAGTGTGTGCTTGGGCACGGCTTGCATATTCACTTGTTTATTTGAAATTATGAATGTAGCTGGGGTTAGGCGTCCTAATGTACAAGTACCCTTTATACCTACGGGAAGCCATTTATATGCTCCTTCTCCGCATATCCAAAATGTACCTTCAGGCAGATCCCATAGAGCTGAGTGCTGCAATACCAATCTGTGAGCCAAATCCACAAATCTAGATACATCCTGAAGCATACACCAAGAGGGTTTTTGTCCCAAGGGGCTACAGTACCCGGCTGCGGGATTTCCACATACAGGCATTCCATTGACATACTCATCAGATTCATTACAAACCAGGTTCCCCGGTTTGCTTGTACAATCGCTTGCATTACCTTGAGGGAACAACTCAGAATGTTCCCAATTTCTATTGTGTATGTATCTTTCCAATACTACAGGTTTGAAAGCATCAGAGGGATCGGCGGTTGTACTGAAACTGAGCTGTAGATTTTCTGTGGGGACCTGTCCTAAATTAGTTAATCCAGTCTTATTCCTAGGTACCCAGGCCCCACCCTTATAGGCCAAATATTGTAGATGTGTACCAGTCCCTGAGAGATTACCCTGCCACCAAGGAAATTCTACCCATCCCACAATTGGTATGGCGATTGTAGTATTCCACAGCCTAGCATTACCAGTTTGGTTGTTGGCCAGGTTGTCTGAACAATTAGGCCAAGCGAATATTTCTTCTGCTGATACGGGAACTGCTAGAAAAGGTATACTTGTGGCTGATACCGGTGAATGGGTACAGATCCAACAATCTGTCAGGGTTTGTGTATTGTTTAACAAGTCATGCACTAATTTTTTATGATGTTGTACGAATCTATTGTTCAAAGGGGCTAGAGAATTCAGTCTATCCCATGCCTCCGTTGAGGTTATCATTATTAACATCAATATCATGAGTTTATACTGCTTTTTTTGCAATGGCTTGCATGTATCCATGATGCCTTTCCTTCAAGCTTGACTGATGTAGGTGTTGTCAACAGGACTTGGAAGGGTCCGTCAAACCTTGGTTCTAGAGCCTTTCTGGTGTGTCTTTTTACATAGACTTGATCACCTGGTTCCAACTTGTGACTTCCTTCTGTGTTGTCAGGATCTGGAAGGGAAGCAAAAACTTGTGCATGCACCTTAGTTAATTGTTTCTGAAGATTTTGCACATAAGAAGTCAATGACTCAATATTTAACACAAGCTGCTGTGGAAAATAACATCCTAAATTGGCAGTCCTGCCAAACAAAATTTCATATGGAGACAGTTTAGTCTTACCCCTTGGGGTATTGCGTATTGAGTAAAGGGCCAGTGGAAGGCATTCTGTCCAAGGCTTTCCTGTTTCAGCCATGGCTTTCTGTATTTTTAATTTTAAAGTTCCATTCATGCGTTCCACCTTACCAGAACTTTGAGGATGGTACGGAGTGTGTAACTGACTTTCAACACCCAACATTTTCAGTACATTTTGAAATATTTCTCCAGTGAAATGAGTACCCCTATCTGACTCGATCACTTCAGGGAGACCGTAACGGGGTATCAGTTCGGCAACTAGCTTTACAGCAGTGTTTTTAGCTGAAGCCTTCCGAACTGGATAGGCCTCTGGCCACCCTGAGAACATGTCCACACACACCAACACATACTCATACCCATTACTTTTTGGCAGCTGGATAAAGTCTATTTGTAATCGCTGAAACGGATAGAGAGGTCGGACGTGGTGCTTCATAGGGGTCTTTGTTGTCTGTCCGGGATTATGTGCCAGGCATATAACGCATGCAGCACAATAGTCTCTTGCGTAGTTGCCAAAACCTGGAGCCAACCAGACTTGCTTTGCCAGTAGTGTCATTGCATTTGCAGACACATGAGTAGGGTGGTGTAGTCCACCAACTACAATCGGGTACCAGGCTCTAGGTAGACATATTAGTCCATCTTTCTTCCAAATTCCCGCTTGTTCTTCTGCCCCTTCCTTTTTCCACCTGTCCCTCTCCTCTTCTCCTGCATCTTCCTGTGCTTGTCTCAGTCTATCTTCAGTATTTTCTGTGGGATTTACAGTATGAACCTGTTGTAAGGGTTTGACCGCTGCTGCTTTGGCTGCTTTGTCAGCCCTATCATTTCCCCTAAATTCCCTAGTGTCGAGTCTCACATGTGCAGCTACCTTAATTACTGCTACTTCTTTTGTTTCTTGTGCAGCCTCTAAGATCTGTTTGATCAAAGAAGCATGTTTTACAGGTTGTCCTGATGCTGTCATGTAACCTCTAGCTCTCCAGATTACTCCAAAGTCAAACACAATACCATGTGCATACCTAGAATCAGTGTATATATTAGCTGTCTGATTCTCAGCTATTTTTAGCGCTTCGATCAATGCTGTTAGTTCTGCTTCTTGTGCAGACTGTTTTGGTAGAAGTGGTTCTGCTTTGAGAGTTTCAGATTCTGACACAACTGCATACCCTGTATGGAAGTTACCTGTGTCATCTGCAAACCTACTACCGTCTATAAACAGCTCTAAATCTGGATTTTGAAGTGGTGTTTCGGATACATTGGGTAAGCCTGCCGTTTCTTGTAAAATGAGCTCTGTACAATCATGTGTGTCTGTAGGGAAAAAATTTGCGTGTGGATCAGTGTCCTTATTCCCCCCTTCAGACTCGAGAGGTAGCAGTGTTGCTAAATTAAGAGTCTGAAGCCTTGCAAATGTGATAGTAGAGGGGAGCAGCAAAGAACACTGTAGCCGCAAATGTCTGGCCATGGAAATGTGTTTTGGTTGGACCTGGTTTAATATCCCATAAACATCATGCGTAGTTTGAACTGTGAGTGGATACTCTAGGACAATTTCTGATGCTTTGTCCAACAATAGTGAGACAGCAACAACTACACGTACACAGGTTGGCGCTGCTCTAGCTACGGGATCTAACCTTGCTGAAAGATATGCAATTGGTCTGTGTTTCCCTGCATGCTTCTGGGTAAGAACTCCTGTAGCATGAGAATCAACTTCTGCAGCCATAAGCTGAAATGGTTTGGTGTAGTCTGGTAGCCCTAACGCTGGAGCTGAAACAAGGGCATCTTTTAATTGTTGGAACGAAATCTGACCTTCTTTTGTCAACAAATAAGGTTCACTTTTTACACAGTCATACAGTGATTGCATTAGTTGACTGGCATGTATAATCCATTGTCTACAATGAGACACTATTCCTAAAAATGCTCGTAGCTGTTTATGATTTCTAGGCTCATTCATCTGTCTTATTGCTTCAGTTCTTTGAGGCGTAAGATGCTTTTTACCTTGAGAAATGCAATGACCTAGAAAGACCACTTTGGTCTGACAAACTTGTAGCTTTTGTCTATTCACTTTACACCCTTCTTTTTCTAGAAAACATAGTAAACTTACAGTGGACCTTTCTGCGGTTTCTAGATCTGGGCAGCAAAGTAGTATGTCATCCACATACTGTAAAATTACTACCTGTGGTTCAGGTTCAAACCTCTGAAGAACTGTTTGTAGAGCATTTGAATAAAGAGTAGGGGAGTGTATCATTCCCTGTGGAAGGCGTGTCCACGCCAACTGTTTGCCCTTAAATGTAAATGCAAACAAATGCCAACTATCTTGGTGTAAAGGAACCGAGAAAAATGCATTTGAAAGATCTATTACAGTAAACACTTGAGAACTGGCTGGTATCTGTGATAGTAACGTATGAGGATTGGGTACAACTGGGGTGATTGGATCTAGAACTTTGTTTATTTCTCTTAGATCATGTACCATACGATATTTGGGCATAGAACCCTTATCAAGAGTTCTCTTCTTGACTGGATACAGAGGAGTGTTAGCAGGTGATTGTATCTCTACCAAAACTCCTTTCTCTCTATATCCCTCTATCTGTTTTGTAATCGCTAATTCCTGCTGGGCACTCACAGGGTATTGTCTGAGCTGTGGGAGAACAGTTCCTGGTTGCACAGATAATTTTACAGGAGAAATATGCAATAATCCCACATCAGTGTCACCCTGTGCCCACAGTGTTTCTGGGATCATTGAGAGGTCTAGATCTGTAGTGTACTCTTTTTCTTCAGTATAATCCTCAAAAGCCTGAATTCTGACATATTGTTCTAATGATTCTGCATCATCAGGGATAGTCAGCATAACTGTGCCATCTTCCCTAAAATTGATGTTAGCTTCTAATTTCTTTAGTACATCAGTTCCTAACAGACATGTTGGGGCACCTCTGGCATACAAAAATCTGGATGCAAAACATTTAGGTCCTAATGAGACCTCTAGGGGCACAGTATATGGCAGTGTTCGAATTACCCCATCATAACCCTCAGCAAAAGTTGTTTGTTCTGAAATATCTTCCGGATTCGGAAGAAAATCTTGATTCAAAATTGAGGAAGTTGCACCTGTATCTATCAAAAATGGAATCTCTCTCCCCCCCACATTCACCTGTATCATAGGTCTTCTAGCTGGTAGGGAAGTTTGTAACACATCGAGTCAATCTGAATCTGGTATGGGACCGTCTATGATGGTAGATTTCTGCTGGTTGTCCGTTTGGGGAGGGTTATTTCTGGGAACAAATTTGCCTGACTTTATATCTGCCAACTTCTTCCTGCACTCTCTTTGAAAATGACCTGGCTTTTTACAGTAGTGGCAAGGAAAATCGTGTCTCACTCTTCCTCCTGTATTAGCTTGTGCTATTCTAACAGGCTTACGATTCTCTCTCATATCCATGGCTATTCCTAAACATCGTTGTTTCACAATATTTGGTTGTTCAATTGTTCTCCAATCTGGAGTAGAGGATTTAAATTTTTCTCTGATTTTCGGATCTAGCCCCTCTATTAATTGTTTTGTAAAAAGTCTCCTTACTGAAGCATCAGTCAAATCCAATCCTTCATCCCTAAAGCTATTTTCTAGTTCTTGACTATATTCTTCAATACTTTGCCCAAATTTCTGCATAATCACACCTGTAGACCCCCTTTCCCTCTGTTTTCCTCTCATGAAAATTATTAATGCCTCTGTGAACTGGGTACCTGATGCTTCTGTCTGTAAGGCACCCCCTTCTGCCACTGGTCTATTGGGCTGTAGGTGTGTCAATAATTCCTGAAAAAGTCCGGGGGACATTTTCATTCTACATAATTCTTCCCCGTCCGCCCAGACCCCAGCATGAGTCTGCATGATTTGTTGTATGTATTGTGCAAATCGGATAGGATATTGAGTGGGATCAGGCGCATTATGCAGGAGGGACATACCCTCGGCTGGAGACCATGGAAAATACTGTCGGGTCTGATGATATCTAGTTCCCATTACCCCGTCAGCACCAGGTTCCCTAAAGGGTCTTGGTACTACCCTAACAGGGGCAAGTACAGCGCCATATCTAGGTGTACCACAGGCTAGGCAATCATTTCTCCAATCTGGATTTTGTTGTCCACAGTGTGAACATTCCCATCCTCCTACCCCACCAAGATTGGGATACAAGGCTGGAAATTGTTTTCCTCCTTCTGCTCTTCCAGATGGTACAAATGATTGGGCTTTTGGATCTAGGTAAGGTGGCGGGATTATGTCACAACTTTTTCCCTTCCCCATGATCCATTTGGAAGTGTCTGGATCGTACTTCCAATTCTCCTCTTTAGCTGTTTTTGAGACCTCTATCATACAATGTATGATTTCTTCCCACCCGTTGTCTTTGATAATTCCACCTCGTTCTTTACTCAGTTTTTCCCATTCTGTACTGAACATAAGTGCTTCTGAAATTCCCAATTTTTCTCTTACCCTCCTAATCTGCCTTCTGACTATCTTTCCACATCTTTCCTGTATGATATCTGCTGCTTCCACTTGTCCTAAGACGGTTTTTGTCTGTTTATTTCCCATTTTTCTCTTCAATATTAGCTATTTCTACCCCAGGTGACGTTTGGACAATCACTTACTCTATGGTGATGTCTCGTTGCCTTCTCTCCTAGGGAGCTAAAATATTGAAAGGCTTGTCTGCTCCGTTCTTCCTAACGTGCAGAACGTACTTAAGTGCTATTATGCACGCAAACAGACCCAGCAACACCATACAGATCACAAAACTTTCTGTGTCAGTTAGCATACTTGTCCCAGGCTCATGAAACCGCGTCCTGGGCTCATTCTATCAAACCTTATCCAGAAATGAAGGAGGTTAAGCACTTAATGAGAGTCAAGCATGGGCGGAGGTCTCCCAGAAGGACGCAACCACATGACCCAGTTAGGCTGACTTCCGTGTATAAGGCTTATACCCCAACTATTTCGGCTTATTTTTCTACGCACTTTTGCTCTTCTTTCACAACATACCACAACCTTCACACTGTTCACACACTGCCAGGGACAGGACTCATAAATCTATACAATATGGTAACCCGAGTTTTATAGGTATCTACTCACTACTAGACTAACCCAGCGTGACACGGCTCATAGAGATCTTTCGGATAATACAGGGCAGATAAAAGAGAACTAATAATGTCTCTTACCTGGCCAGGTTTTTCAGTTCATTTGCCGTCCATTATCCCAGATCTCCGTTGTCCGTATCCGCAGGTAAATCTCGAGCAAATACTCTCACCTCGAGTCCCTGTTCGGTGCACCAAAGAAATGTTAAGTCCTTCTCAGTCCCTGGCTTACTAGAGGTAGGGATCCGAGTGAAATGACACGCAGCACAAAAGGTTGTGTGATCATATACAGGGGAAGCCCAGGAGCACGTCTGACTCACTGGACTCTACCCCTCCTTTATATAGAAAAGAGTCATACATTTACAGACATGCGCACAAGCGCTCATATTTCACATCCTTTTACAAAAACAGTCTATACTAGAGATAAGGTACAGCTTCTGGTATGTAGGTAAAAGGTTACCATATCAAGAAGGAATGCGTCCATAAAAGGAAATGTCAACTTTGCTTAAGTTTCCTGATATAAGCCAGATGTCTCAGGAGAAAGACACAATGGATTCTTTCAGTCTGATCTCCACAACAGACATCAAAATTCCAACGTTTCGGCACACTCTGCCTTTTTCAAGGAAGTCTGTATATGATTAGTAACGTGCATAATATGTCACCTGCCAATATGGCATACGGGAAAGCAGCGTTACTGCAGTAGATGATGTACCGGCGTGCGTCCAGTGGCTCAGGGCGCACTTCTAGCATCACATCCCTGTCTGCGAATTGAGATACTGATTTGGCTTTCATCCTAAGTCATATTGCACGACTCGTTAGACGGTTGATTGTGACTTGTAGGATCGCTACTTCCAACAGGTGGCGCTATAGAGTTAAGTCCTCTTTTTCTCAGAAGAGGCAATTTGCATCTTGACACAAGAACACTCAGCTTACACGGTTTATGTTCTTAGACCCCTAAAAGTGGTTGTCCTTGTCCACTACTCAGACTAGCCCTTCTTACATACTAGATTTCCACCCCACCACCTTTCAAGCGATGTCGACTCCCAATCTCCCAGGGCTTGAGTGACATTGTTATGTGACGTAAGCACTACTGCCAGTCATTGGCTGCTGATAGGCTGCAGTTGTCACACTTTCTTTGGACATCCAAGGTTCATCCGAAGGAAGTGTGAGTGAAGCTCCTCATTAGTGACTTCTTATTACCTGTATTCTTCACATGGTATAACAAAGTCACATGAGCCCTGGGAGAACCGCCAGCACTATCACTGGAACGGCACTGAAGTGATGTATGTGGTCAGCGGTGTTCCACACTGCTGGCGCACCAGAAGTGGCACATGTGGTTCATCATGCTTTGGGGTCCCCCGTTTTTCACCAACAGTGCCTGCATGCTGGATTTGACACATGCGGGTCACCAAATTCTGCGGTCCACTGACCAGTAATGCAGCAATTGTGAAAGTGATTACATTGCACCCATAAGAGGTCCATTAGTCAGGTGACCGGAAATAGAGGTATTGCCCGGTAGCTTTCCTATTTAAATGGATCTACTTTAGGGACATATACTCAACAGGAGGCCTTGTATATGCAACACCCACTAGAGCCGTGGGGTACTTGGAAACCAGGTCAGACGGTTCTTAAAGGGGTGGTCACGGCAGCGGTGACCCGGTCCGTGGTCCTGAGCGTGCAATGAAAAGGGATGGATGATGGAAAGGACTAAAGTTTATATAGGAAAAGGGGATTATTAGTGACGCCACCTGTGGTACTCGGCCAGGGATGGCCGACGCTGCTTAAAGGAACCGCTGGGGACGATGGTGATGCAGCTGGGATGGTTCTGCTCCCCACAGGTGGAGCGGGGGCCCCAGGGCTACCAGAACAGTTTATGAGGGATGGTGTACGTTGGAGTGCAGGAATGAGGGTGCAGGAATAACTAGAAGACTCAAGGGTTACAGTTTCCTTTACCTTTAATCCCAGGTTGCAGGTGCAGTCCAGGGCACAAGTCACAGCTGGTGATGGAGATCCTGGCAGCCTGGAAGCAATTCAGGATCCATGTAGCCACGTGGGGTTGGAGGCCTTAGAAACACTACCCGCATGGCAGGCAGCTTGAGCCTGTTCCAGGTGTCACTCCCTCATGGTGACTCCGGGCTCTCGTATGCTGCTGTGCCTTCGGGTGTCCAGTGGGGCCAGGAGGCCTGCAATCTCCTATCCTCTGGATTTGGTTGCGGGATCTGCAGTTCCCACACAGCCATGAACTCCGGTGTCCAATCTTCGGCGCTCAGTCCTGGGGTGAACTCAGTCACAGCTCTTATCCCACAGATTCTCCTCACTTCTTGCCTCTTCGTCCTTCACTGTCTGCTCCCTGACTAACACTAACTAACCCTGCCTCCAGACCAGAACTTATAGGGAAGTTCCCCAGAAAACCAGGTTAGAGCTCCCCCTTCTAGTCTGGAGTCAGGAAAGGTGTTGCATGCTGATTGTATTACCTGCTAAGGGCATCCCTCTTGCTTCCAGGCATGGCATCACCCCCCCCCCCCCAGAGGAAGGCAATGCCACTGTGGCAATCGGACTCCTGGGGTGCCACATATACTGCCTGATGTAGCCGAATCCTCCATCCTGGCTGCTATATCCCCGATGAGTCCCAGGTGGGATGAAACGCATGTGATACTGCTTCTGGCCAGCAGAGGGAGCCAAATTGCTGTGAATGCAAGGAGACCTGACAGCGATGCAGATTTGTGTGTGAGAGCCCATTCACTTGCCAACTCTATTGTTTAAGGTACCGTCACATTTAGCGAAGCTGCAGCGATAGCGACAGCGATGTCGATCGCTGCAGCGTCGCTGTTTGGTCGCTGGAGAGCTGTCACACAGACCGCTCTCCAGCGACCAACGATGCCGAGGTCCCCGGGTAACCAGGGTAAGCATCGGGTTGCTAAGCGCAGGGCCGCGCTTAGTAACCCGATGTTTACCCTGGTTACCAGCGTAAAAGTTAAAAAAACAAACAGCACATACTCACCAGCGCGTCCCCCAGCCTCTGCTTCCTGACACTGACTGAGCTCCGGCCCTAACAGCACAGCGGTGACGTCACCGCTGTGCTTTCACTTTCAGTTTAGGGCCGGCGCTCAGTCAGTGTCAGGAAGCAGAGGCTGGGGGACGCGCTGGTGAGTATGTGCTGTTTGTTTTTTTAACTTTTACGCTGGTAACCAGGGTAAACATCGGGTTACTAAGCGCGGCCCTGCGCTTAGTAACCCGATGTTTACCCTGGTTACCAGTGTAAAATATCGCTGGTATCCTTGCTTTTGCTGTCAAACACGGCGATACACGGCGACCTAGCGACCAAATAAAGTGCAGACCTTCTAGCAGCGACCAGCAATTTCACAGCGGGATCCAGATCGCTGCTGCGTGTCAAATACAGCGATATCGCTATCCAGGTCGCTGCAACGTCACGGATCGCTGGCGATATCGCCTAGTGTGACGGTACCTTTAGGGTCTAGTAAGTGCAATTCTTTTTTTTGTCGGGGGGGGGGATTCTGCTTACTTTGGGGGCTAAACAGTAAATAGAGAATAATACATTTAAAAATGGAAATTCAATTATAAATACTGTATGTATTTAGCCAGTAGATGGCACCACATACAACAAATAAATAGGGAAAGGAATGACCATATAAATTACTGTAATAACCCTGAGTGGAGTATTCATCAAATGATATACAGCCATGAATAAATTATAACAGGATATCACTTGTATTAAATATCACAAAAGGTTAAAAACAAGAGGACTACTTTATGATTTAATCATGGCTATACCTAATTTGTGAATACCGTACATCTGTTTAACATTTTTACTTGTACCATAGACCGGTATGGTAACTGGATACTTTTTTTCCTGATTCCGCTTTTCTTGATGGTATAGACATCCACGAATTGCTGTGGCACAGTTCATGTAAAAATATAAGACACCCCCTGAAAATAAGCTCTAGCTCATTTTTCGGTCCAAAAAATATAAGACCCTGTGTTATTTTTGGGAAAACACAGGCAGCGGCAGGGATCTTAAGTTAGTGGCACTACTTCAGCATTGGAATAAAAAAAAAACACTGGAGTGGTGCTTTAACATGACGTGAGTACATACAGGTATACAAACCAATCATATGCTGATCTTAAGTCACATGATACCACTATGCAAATTTATTTAAAAAAAAACTTTTTACGTGAGGGCTATATACTAGCATTTCTCAGTATTTATCGATCATTCTTAACTTTATTTTTCTGGTTTTAGATTGTTTATTAATAAAATGGAGGAAAGACCCCTGGACCTTGGCTCTCTTTCCTATATCAATGATCACACTGGCTTTTATGGAACCATTAAACATTCTCCAGCTGACTTTGTGGTAACAGAAATTGATGTCACTGGTCAACTCGTTACAGAAGTCTACACGGGAGTAACTGAAGAATTACAAACACAGCAAAGTAATGAGCAAAACCTCAAAAAAGCCAAACTCTGCCCAAATCCTACTAAGACTAAAGACAAAGCTGATGGAGCTTCCAGTGATAAATGTGAGGCTGTGATTGAAAAAGTTGATAATGTTCTGGAGGATCAGGAGCTTCCCAGTTGTGAGGAAGACCAATATAACATGCTTAACACTTTGTTGTGTCTAGATGTACAAGAGTCCCTCTTTGACTTTGCTTCCTCGGTAAGATCTGCCTTCAATTCGAATGAATCCAGAGGTGAGCATTGTGAACTTTCTTTGGGCCTATTTCCGGACAAAAATGTCAGAGCCAGTCTCCACAGTGCTGTGCGTCAGACATTCCCATTCCTCCTTACTTTTACCAGAAGCACTGAGGTTCTCGTAAAACCAAACCAGGATTACCAAGAGCTTTCCTTGCTGACGTCTGAAGAGGAAGCAGACAAATTCTTTGCGTTTTTAGATGCAAAAGTAGAAGACTCCAGGTTTGCATTTCTTCCAGATGTGTGTAAAGAACATAGGACATCTGTGCATCATTTCATCAGTAAAAAATTCGGGAAGCTGGTAGAAACCAAGTCTTTTTCCGAGAAAGGTGCTGATGGACTGCAGAAAGTGTGCATAACTGTAAGATTCAGGGAGAGGAAGGGCTCATCTGGAAAGAGACACCGATCAGAGGAAAATGCTGAGATATTTACAGGTAGGAGTTACTCCGCTGCTGCGATTTTCATCACGCAGGACCACATCGTCAATTTTCTCTCAGTGGAAAATGTGTATTTTTTTCCATTATTTTATAATATATAAATGTTAATTTTTTTTTTAGCTTTTACTCTTGAGAAAGAGAACCTGGAAACTCTAGAAGCTCTTGGATACTTGGCCTCTTCACTAGGAGTCCTCCCTTCAGACTTTAGCTATGCTGGTATTAAAGATAAGAAAGCCATCACGTACCAGTCGGTGGTTGTGAAGAAAGTTACTCCAGAGAGGTGCAATATTTTTCTTCTTTTTCTATATTATTTGCATATGATAATCTGAAGAATATTACTTCAAGATGTACATTATGCTTTCAGCAATCCTTATTGTCTAGTCTACGGCAATTTGATCTCGAGATCACATGCGACATAGCTAAAGCTCCAGTCACTTTACACTATTTATCTGTTTAGAATTTTTTCTTCAGGCTACGTGAAGCAGAAGGATTACTAGAAAAAAAAGGGATGAAGATTTATAATGTACACCCTACTAACCAGCACTTACATCTTGGTCAGTTAAGTGGAAACCATTTCACCATTATTGTGAGAGACGTAAGATGTCACATTTGTGATAAAACGGAAGACCTGAAGAAGAGAGTTGATGAGGCAGCTCATAACGTCAAGGTATGTTGAGTGGCACAAGTGAACTTTCTCTAACATCTCTAACTTATAATAACTCTGACAGAACTATTATTGAGCAATAGTGTTAATATAGTAATTAAAAACTATAAGGTCTTTCATTGCTGTTTACTTCTACTAGTTGCAGTAGAGAAATTGATTGTAGTAAATCTAGTCCAATATCTACCTTAGTCTACTTTCTTTCCCCCCCTGACAACGCTTGAGAGAAACGAATAAACTTGCGCTGGAGTCATTCAGTCAACATTACTTTTTTAGTTGAGTGTTGCTTGAAAATGTATTTTCATCTGTCCAATATTATCTTATCACAGTTGTTATATTTTGTTTATAGCATTTTCACTGCTTTTGTTAGCTTGTTTGCTAGTGCAGTTCTTTTCCAATGTTGGTACCAGGCAGGAGGGCTTATGAATATATTCTTTGTTCCCTTATACCATTATTGTGTGATATTTTTAGCCCCCTATAGAGTGATGGTCTCCATTTCTATCAATTTAATTTTCACTTTGTACACTTTATAAGGGAAGCTATTGTTTTTTACTACATTCTGTAAAGTACATGTGATTTTTGCATTTTTGTATAGGTTGTCTTGCATAATTATTTAGGCAATCTCTATAGGATGTTATTTATATAGGTGCTGGGCATGGCTTTTTTTAGGTTGGCATTTCTTACATTGTGGTCTACTTTGGTTATCACTAGATAAGGGAGATTCAATTTACAAGACTCTGTTGTATCGTCTAGTTCTAAAGTCTCTGCTGGATGAGAGGCCTCCGAATCTCCTTACCTCTCGGCATTCCATGCTCTTTATTCCAGACTGGTGTGGCATTGTGTGTGCATCACACCACAGTGAAGACATTGCTGAAGCCTGGCTAGGCAGAAGAAGAACCAGTAATGCTGAGAGGTAAGGAGATAAACAGGCCGATGGACCAGAGTCCTGCGAATCGATTCTCCCATCTTAAGTTATCACATGTAGTAAACAGCTCAGTTTTCTTAGTTTCAACTTCGACACAAAATGTTTGTAACTAGAAATTTGGAGATAAATGAGAAAAGAAACGGAAAACATATTGCTGCAGTTGTTTTTTTATTTACACAATCTGGGATCATGTACAATGGATATAAAAAGTCCACAATTACCTGTTAAAATGCCAGATTTTGATCATGTAAAAAAGTCATACCAAGAAGAATAATTTCAAAATTTTCTCCATCTTTAATTTATGTACAAATCCGTTGAGAAACAAACTGAAATTCTTTTGTGGGAGAAAATAAAACTAGCAAAACTAAGAAGAGGTTGAAGTGTGAACACCCTCTTATAATTGGGGATGTCAATCACATTTAAATGCATGTTAAATAGTAGTGAGTACACAGCTGCCATTATTTATTGTGATTGTGATTGACCCCATAAAGTTTAGCTGCTCCAGTAGGATTTTCCTGATATTTTCTAAATTACATTTTACAGCAATAGTCATGGTCCATAAACAGCTTACAACACAGCAAGTGAATCTCACTGGTGAAAGTTATAATCCAGGAGAGGGGTACAAAAGACTTTCTAAAGCATTAGATAGCTCCAATGAAACAAAATCTTAATAGCCCTCATCAGGGGTTGTAAGCTTGATAAAGACTGTGAAGGTCGAAACATTGCTTTGTGTATGGAGAAAAAAAACTTTTTGATTATTTTACAACCCCTGGTGAGTGCCATTGAAATTTTTTTCATTGGATTGTTTTGAGACTAGTGTGTTTTGGTCTATTTTTGACTGTCACTTATAACTGAGTGAGATGCAGATAGTTTTACTTTTTTATAGTGTGTAGAATTAGAAAAATATTGTGTATAGTACTATATATAACTCAAAAATGTGTAGATTTGTCAAAAGTTTTTGTTTAGGTTAGGTAGTCCTAAATTGGTAGTCCAGATTGCTTTAGCCAAGGATAACTTACAGACTTTTGCAGTGCTACAGTTTTAATTTTAACTTGTGTTTTTAGTAAGACCTTCTCTTTTTTCACATGATGTCTTTCTTATTAGCATATTTGATACACTGAAGTTTCATTGGAATCTTTTTATTGTTTTTATTTTAATTTTAATCATGTCCAAATAAACTTTTTACATTTTAACTGGTCATTGTGCCGGAAACATATCCTTTCCTTTTCCTATGGAAGAATTGTATTTAGTCTTATTGCCATATTGAACATTATTTTACTAAGTATCTCTGAAGCCTTCGAAATAATTCCAAATAGTGGCCAGAACACAAAGGGGTACATGAAAACTCTTTTGTTTGGATGAAATCACATTTGCTAAGCCATTACAGTTGTATGTGTTACAGAATATCTTTTGTTTTTCTTTCTATCATTTCAGAAAAGAGGCTTTATAAACTATTATGGACCACAAAGATTTGGGAAAGGGCAAAATATGCAGTCACATAAAATTGGATTGGCTTTACTGAAAGAAGAAATGGTATGTACCATCTTGCTGCTGTTGAATTTCTGTAACTCCTTTACCTAGCTCTTTGTTTTTTTAAAGCTGATGCAAATTAGAGTTCATGCTCCTGACAACTCTCTATGCGCCCTCTTCCCTTCTCTCAGTGTCAGACATACCAGGAGGGAAGGGCGAAGTTGTACCCATATCTCCAGAGTCTATGGACGAACGTTTTTAAAGTCTTAGGCCTCTTTCATGCATCCTGATATTTCCGGTACTGGAAAAAACAGTACTGGTGCTGTCTGTGTGTTACATATGTGTGTCATAATTGTGACATCTGTGTGCCATCCATGTGCTGTATCAATGTGACACGTACCGGCGCCAGGGAAAAGCAGTACATATAGTGCTGTTCCTAGGCGCCGAATGAAGAATGCAACATTCATCAATGTCACCTAGTCTCCCTGGCAACACTGATGAAACTTGTAGTCAGCACGGCCGTCAGTGTATTGCATGAATAAATTAAATTTAAAAAAAAAACGGCGTGGGGTTCCCTTCATTTTCCTAATCATCTGTTTGAAAGCCAATGGCTGGGAGCTGATGTTAATATTCTGGCAAGGGGGCAATAGCCATAAAGGTGCCTATGCTATTAATAACAGCTCAGAGCTGCTTGCTTAGGCTTTACTGTTTATTATAGTGAGATCACCCTCTCCCCCACAAAAAAAAAAATGATGTGGAGTACTCTTATATCTACTAACCAGCAAAGGCTAAACAGACAGCTGTGGGCTGATATTAATAGCCTAGGAAGGGGCCATGGATATTGGCCTGCTCCCAGACTAAGAACATCAGCCCTCAGCAGCCTCAGAAATGGCGCATGCATTAGATGCATCCAAATCTGGCACTTAGCCTCTTCCCACTTGCCCTGGTGCAAGTGGGGTAATAGTTGTGGGGTTGATGTCAGCTTTTAATTGTCAGCTGACATCAAGCCCATAGGTTAGTAATGGAGAAGTGTTTATCAAATGCCTCCATTACAAACCCCATAGTCATATTTTAATAAACAGCCAGAGTAAAGTCCTTTATTTGAAATAAAAACTTCTCACACCCACTTTTATCCATTTATTCAAGAAAAAAGAAAAGTTATACTCACCTTTCCACCAATAATCCATTAATGCCCATGTCCCACAACGATCCGGATAGTATGGTGAGCAGTCACATCAGTGATGCGACCGCTCACCACGCCAGCTGAAAAAGTGAGCTGAGCATGAGAACACGCCTGCATGCAACCGGTAATGACATCATTAAGGTGACTGCCGGTCACAGGCAGCACTTCTCACACTCAGCTCAATGTGTTCCTGCTGGTGAGGTGAGCAGTTGGGTCACTGATGTAAACTCCCACCAAACCATCCAGATCTTCTTGGGACATGGGCGTTAATGGGTTATTAGCATAATGTAATAATTATAGGGGACAATTCAGGAGACTCTTTGCGTGGAACAAGACAACAGGACACAGTTTTATAAGTGGTAAAGTTTATATTATCACATGGTGATCCAAACAGGTGCAGAGAGAAACTCAAGTCCACAACACTTGGTGCAAATAATAAACACAGCTCAGCAGTCTATAGGAAACTTTAGAGGTAGATGCAAACAAACAGAAAGTCTATGAAGCACAGTTATTCTTGAGGAAACTTGACACGAATAGATCCTTGACTTAGTCCAGACACAGATAGAGATGCTTATAAGGCAGTTCAAATCATATCTTAGCTCAACCAGGGAGGCCTGGTTAATAGTCTCAGGTTTTGCAGAGCAGCAAACTGCTTACATGTCCAGCAAATGCAGATGGAAGTACCACGAGCAGCAGATGAAGGAGGATTACTGAACACTGGTGTATGCAGCAGGAACTCAGAGCAGAGTGGCAGGATCTCCAACACATGTTCACAGGAGCAGGTGCAAGGCCAGGGAGTAATCAGGAGCTGGATGCAAAGCAGAATAATCTAGCACAGACTGAAGGCTCGGGTGGAGTTTTATAGCAGGAAGACAAGTGCACATGAGACCAAAGACGCCATGTTGGAAAAGGGCAGTAATGCACAAAAGGTAAAAAATGTTCAGAGTCCTGACACATAAAGGTGAGTATAACTTTACTTTTTTATTTTTTGTTGAATAAATGGGTGTTTATTTCAATTAAAGAGCCTTACTCTTTCTGTGTCTTTATTAAATTGGACTATGGGGTTAGTAGTGGGGGTGTCTGATAGACACTTCTTTATTACTAACCCATGGGCTTGATGTCAGCGAACATAAAACAGCTGACATCAACCCCACAACTATTATCCTATTTGCCACCGCACCAGGTCAAGTGGGAAGAGCAGAGGCTAAGCTCCAGATTTGGAGCACCTAATGGATGCGCCATTTCTGGAGCGGCTGAGGGATGATGTTCTTAGTCTGGGAGGGGGCAATAAGCATGGCCCCTTCCTAGACCATTACTGTCAGCCCACAACTGTCTGTTTAGCCTTTGGTGGTAAGTAAATAAAGGGGCGACTCCACATAATTTTTTGGAGAGGGTCTCCCCTATAATATCTACTAATGGCTAAGCAAACAGACATGAGCTGATATTATTAGCTTGAGAACCTTTATGGCTACTGGCCTCTCCCAGAATATTAACATCAGCCCCCAGCTGCCAGGTTTCCCTCAGCTGGTTTTGAAAATGAAGGGGGACCTCACACCGTTTTTAAATTGAATTATTTATTTTACATACGCTATACACAGTCAGTGAGTGCTGACTCCAGCTCCCATCAGCGTCGCCTGGTCTCACTGATCGGAGGGAGACCAGGCAACAATGATGAGAGCTGTATTCAGCACTCGGCGACTGGGAATAGCGCTAATTGTACTGCTTTACCCAGGCGCTGGTACGTGTCACACTGATGACACACAGATGTCATCAGTGTGTCATCAGTAAGCAGGTGTACGGGACGTTTTACGGACCGTGCTGCCGGAGTAAACGGACATGACTACGTGTTTTGCACACGGTTTGTGTGAACACACATGCATGTGCCCAGACCAATAGATTATAACGGGTCTACATGTGTAAGTGTCTCCGGTACGTGTGGAAACTGTTACCACACATATCAGAGACACATATGTGTGAAGGAGACCTTATGTAGAGTAGAGAAAACAGGCTAGAGACAAGGAGGAAAGCACATGCAGGAGAATGTATATTACTGGAGCTTTGATGTTACATGTAAGCAAGTGCAGACAGCAGTATCATGGATATACACAGACCTCATATCCAGCATGTAGGGACACTCCCACAAGAAAAAAATCTGAAACTTGGATTAGGTTGCAAAATTATGTATGCAGAACACATCCAAATAGATGAACAGTGTGGCTCAGTGGTTAGCACTCCACCAAGGGCTGTGGAGTCGTGAAGCCAGACTTCCGACTCCACATTTTCCCTGACTCCAACTCCTGACTCTGTGAGTCCGACTCCACAGCACTGGGAGAGGAGCTTCACTACTGAGCATGGACTTAAGAGCTACACAGATTCATCTCAACTAAAAGCCTAGATCCTTAGATCAAGAACAGAGCAGACATTTATAGGACATTTCAGAACTTTCCCAAATTGTTATAAAAACATTCATCTCATACTGCATTGAACTACTGTACTCAATTTATTATATATTTTAGGAGTCTAAGTCGGTCCGTTTTATACCAACTCTGACTCTAAGAAAATGAACACTGACTCTGACTCAGGCTCCACAGCCCTGCTTGCAGCGCTGGAGTCCTGGGTTCCAATCCCACCAAGAACAACATTTGTAAAGAGTTTGTATGACCGCCCCATGTCTGGTTTTCCTCCGGGTTCCTTCTACACTCCAAAGACATACTGAAAGGGAATTTAGATTGTTATCCCCAATGGGGACAGTGATGGTGATCTCTGTAAAGTGCTGTGGAATTAATGGTGCTGTATAAGAGAGTAAAATACATAATAGTAATGTTTTTGTTAGATCAGACTTTTTATTGATGGTTTTGTTGTGCCATTAGATCTGCATTCATTGAATATCATAATTGTAATGAATGTACTTTGTTGAGTTCTGAATTTAGTCTGACATTGCATCTTATAAAAAGTCTTTTTATATTTTATGTTCAAAAAAGCGGAAGGAGGTGCTACTTCGTAAATATGGGTATGTTTCACAGTGTCTAAAGCTGTACAACAGATTCTGTAGTTCTCCAGTTACAAAGTCATCTAATTTATTTAGTAATTGGTTTTCATTTTAATTCTGTGTAATTGATAATAATGGACCATTCATTAAAATGAAAACTTTAATTTCCAGACAAAGGCTATCAAATTGTTTTTTATCCCTGAAGAAGGTGATGATCCAGTAAATAAAGCAAAAAGATATTTTTCCCAAACCGGTAAGCACTAAATACAGTGTGTGCAAAATATGCTTATTTATGTAATATTTTCTGTATTTTTGTATCTGCTTACATTTATACACCTAATACACACTAGTCAAAGAAATTTGAATCAAGTATGTTCAAGGCTTATACTTGGATTTCACCTCTGAATCTGACAGTGAATTTGCACTAAAGTTCTAGTTCTCTTCCTCTCTGAAGAGAAAATTTGCATATTGCTTTCATAAAAAAAACAGCCTCTTCTAGGCACAAAGGTGTCACCGCAAATAAATAGTTCATTTAGAAGGGTACATATGTCAGTGCAGGCTCACCAGAACGGATTAGAGTCCTTTCTACTGAAGCAAACTTCATATACAGAAGAGGTATGATCCCACCAGTCTCTATATCCCCTTCAGCCTGAGTTCCAGCTCCAAGCAGGCATAATTCCTAGGCATAGTTCACACTGAACAGGCTGCAGCTTTCACATAGTTCTCTGCAGCTCCAACACACAGACTGCTCAACCTTCCTAGCTGACCCAGGTGTTATGATCTGGTGACCTTGGAGCCGCATGAAACTTTCTCTGGAGTCGGTGGAACCTGTACTGACCGCAAATCCTGAACTAACACCGCAACTAGAAGTAGCCGTGGGGTGTGCCTAACAAACCCTAGACACCTCGACACAGCCGGGGGACTAAATACCCCTATAGATGGAAATAGGAATGCTACCTTGCCTCAGAGCAGACCCCCAAAGGATAGGCAGCCCCCCACGAATAATGACTGTGAGTAGGAGAAGAATAGACACACGCAGGTAGAAAACAGGATTTAGCAAAAGAGGCCACTCTAGCTAAATAGGAAAGGATAGGACAGATTACTAGGCGGTCAGTATTAAAACCCTTCCAAAAATATCCACAGCAGATAATACAAAAAGTTCCACAATCTAACTAAAGACATGGAATGTATATCTGCCACTCCAGAGAATTCAACAAGACTGAGAAAATACTGACACAATCTAAGCTGGACAAGAAAACACAAAGAATAGCACTGAATTGTGAAGCACACAGCATGTGTGCCACAGAAAAAAAAACAGACACTTATCTTTGCTGATTTGGCAGAAAGGCAGGAGGAACCAGGCAGAGGTCCAACACCTCCCAACAACAATTGACAACTGGCAAGGACTAGTGAATCCTGCACACCTAAATACCCCAGTCAGAACTGCAATCAGCAGACACACCTGACCAGGACTGCAACCCAGGGACAACTGCATTACCACCTACTACCACCGGAGGGAACCCAAAAGCAGAATTCACAACACCCAGGCAGTCTTCATTCAGAGAGTCCCTGGCATGTCTCTCCTCCAGCAAATAGCTCACATATGGGCTGGTCACTTGCCAGCAGCACACACGACTCAACATGCAGCAGACTGACCCACCTAGTGAACACAGGCCCTGGTTCTTAGTCAAAACTAGGCAGGTTCGTTTAATCAAGACCTGCAGTGATAGGATTTAACCCTGCCGTGCTGTGAAAACTGTAGAAAAACACTGCAAAAATTGTTTTTTCATCATACTGCCACAAAAAAAGTGGAATAAAATCAGATGAAAAATTTGCATTTGTAGATAGATAGGGTTACTGAAAACATAATTTTGTCCAACAAAATTCCAGCCCTCTCATGGCTCTGTTATCGGTCTTATAACCAGCAAACACGCATCTGGTTGCCCTGCATTTACAGACATGTGGCGCGTCTTTTTAGAATGCAGCATATCTGTTTACCTTGTGGCGATGCTCCGTCGCCGCGAGGTAAATCACAGGGCCCTATGTATAGGGTGTGGCGATTCCGGATGTGTGCAATGAACACATCTGGAATCACCGCCCATACAGAAGGGGGCGGAGCTGGTTTTCTGTTCCGTCCAAAGCGCCGTCAATCCGGACAGTGGACATGCACCATTAAAGCTAAATGCGAGGCAGATGTAGGTCCTATATCAGTGGAGCAATGGAGAGAGATTCTAGGATCTGTTCCCATATTATCTCCCTGTGAGACCCAAAGGCTCTCTCAACTATAGTTAATTCACAGAGAACACAAAACTACAACCTTTTTACACAAGATAGGATATGGCCATGATGCAATGCCCTAGGTGTGGGATTGATGAGGCACATTTGATGCATATGTTGTGAGAATGTAGACCGATAGACCCATTTTGGAATGAGGTCATCTCATTGATAGAAAGGGTGTTTGGGGTAAAATTGTTAGCAGATCCCCGTATACAGTTGTGCTCAAAAGGTGCGGAAACACGCTTCGGGGTTTGGCACCACACACTGGGAGGTAAGGTCTATTTTGCTAATCACTTACAACTATGCTGTCTGTCATCATATTCCCCCTCTTCTGAGGGCATGCTTTATACCCTGTGGTTCCTCTTTACTATATTGTAAAACAGCAAGCATATTCTGTATTATTTATTAATCCAAGGTGTTTAATCCTTTATTATTATATATTTAAATTAGGCCATTGGGCCATATGCTTTTTACTGCTCTTAAATAACATAGTATATTACCGTATATACTCGAGTATAAGTTGACCCGAGTATAAGCCAACCCCCCTAATTTTGCCACAAAAAACTGGGAAAACTTAATGACTCGAGTATAAGCCTAGGGTGGAAAATGCAGCAGCTACTGGTAAATTTCAAAAATAAAAATAGATACCAATAAAAGTAAAATTAATTGAGACATCAGTAGGTTAAGTGTTTTTGAATATCCATATTGAATCAGGAGCCCCATATAATGCTCCATACAGTTCATGATGGGCCCCATAAGATGCTCCATACAAAATATGCCCCATA
This sequence comes from Ranitomeya variabilis, assembly GCF_051348905.1. Classification (NCBI taxonomy): domain Eukaryota; kingdom Metazoa; phylum Chordata; class Amphibia; order Anura; family Dendrobatidae; genus Ranitomeya; species Ranitomeya variabilis. The sequence continues at coordinate 407,351,509 of NC_135236.1, read as the reverse complement.
TAATGCTCCATACAGTTTATGATGGGCTCCATAACATGCTCCATATTACAATATGCCCTATATAGTGCTGCACAAATGTTGATTATGACCCCATAAGATGCTCCATAGACACATTTGCCCCATATAATGCTCCACAAATGTGGATTATGGCCCCATAAGATGCTCGATACAGATATTTGCCCCATATAATGCTGCACATGGCCCCATAAGATGCTCCATACCGATATTTGCCCCATATAATGCTGCACATGGCCCCATACAGATATTTGCCCCATATAATGCTGCACATGGCCCCATACAGATATTTGCCCCATAGAATGCTGCACATAGCCCCATTTGATGCTCCATACAGATATTTGCCCTATATAATGCTGCACATGGCCCCATAAGATGCTCCATAGAGATATTTGCCCCATATAATGCTGCACATGGCCCCATACAGATATTTGCCCCATATAATGCTGCACATGGCCCCATACAGATATTTTCCCCATAGAATGCTGCACATGGCCCCATAAGATGCTCCATACCGATATTTGCCCCATATAATGCTGCACATGGCCCCATACAGATATTTGCCCCATATAATGCTGCACATGGCTCCATACAGATATTTTCCCCATAGAATGCTGCACATAGCCCCATAAGATGCTCCATACAGATATTTGCCCCATATAATGCTGCACATGGCCCCATACAGATATTTGCCCCATAGAATGCTGCACATAGCCCCATAAGATGCTCCATACAGATATTTGCCCCATATAATGCTGCACATGGCCCCATACAGATATTTGCCCCATATAATGCTGCACATGGCCCCATACAGATATTTGCCCCATATAATGCTGCACATGGCCCCATACAGATATTTGCTCTATATAATGCTGCACATGGCCCCATAAGATGCTCCATAGAGATATTTGCCCCATATAATGCTGCACATGGCCCCATACAGATATTTGCCCCATATAATGCTGCACATGGCCCCATACAGATATTTGCCCCATAGAATGCTGCACATAGCCCCATTTGATGCTCCATACAGATATTTGCCCTATATAATGCTGCACATGGCCCCATAAGATGCTCCATAGAGATATTTGCCCCATATAATGCTGCACATGGCCCCATACAGATATTTTCCCCATAGAATGCTGCACATGGCCCCATAAGATGCTCCATAGAGATATTTGCCCCATATAATGCTGCACATAGCCCCATAAGATGCTCCATACAGATATTTGCCCCATATAATGCTGCACATGGCCCCATACAGATATTTGCCCCATATAATGCTGCACATGGCCTTATACAGATATTGTCCCCATAGAATGCTGCACATGGCCCCATACAGATATGTGCCCCATATAATGCTGCACATGGCCCCATACAGATATTTGCCCCATATAATGCTGCACATGGCCCCATACAGATATTGTCCCCATATAATGCTGCACATGGCCCCATAAGATGCACCATAGAGATATTTGCCCCATATAATGCTGCACATGGCCCCATACAGATATTTGCCCCATATAATGCTGCACATGGCCCCATACAGATATTTGCCCCATATAATGCTGCACATGGCCCCATAACATGCTCCATACAGATATTTTCCCTATATAAGGCTGCACATGGCCCCATACAGATATTTTCCCCATATAATGCTGCACATGGCCCCATACAGATATTTGCCCCATATAATGCTGCACATGGCCCCATACAGATATTTTCCCCATATAACGCAGCACATGGCCCCATACAGATATTTGCCCCATATAATGCTGCACATGGCCCCATACAGATATGTGCCCCATATAATGCTGCACATGGCCCCATAAGATGCTCCATAGAGATATTTGCCCCCATATAATGCTGCACATGGCCCCATAAGATGCTCCATACAGACATTTGCCCCATATGCTGTTGCTGCGATTAAAAAAATAAAAAATTACATACTCACTTCTCAGGCCCCCGGCACTTGCTATATTCACCTGCTCCCCGTTCCACCGCCAACCGCCGCTGTGTCTTCCCTGTCCTCCGCACTGACTGTTCAGGCAGAGGGTGGCGCACACTAATCGCTTCATCGCGCCCTCTGACCTGCGCGTCACTGCAGAGGATGCGGAAGACGCAGCTGCGCCAATGGTGGAACGGGGAGCAGGTGAATATCGCGCACAGCCCCCACCATACTCACCTGCTCCTGGCGCGTCCCTGCACGTCTGTTCCCCGGCAGCTTCTTCCTGTAGTGAGCGGTCACATGGTACCGCTCATTACAGTAATGAATATGCCGCTCCACCCCTATGGGAGTGGAGTGGGGTCCATATTAATTACTGTTATGAGCGGTACCATGTGACCGCTCACTACAGGAAGAAGCTGCCGGGGAACCAGGGATGTGCAGGGACCGTGCCAGGAGCAGGTGAGTATTATTACACAGCTCCGCTCCCCCTCCCCTGCCGACTCCTGGGTATGACTCAAGTATAAGCTGAGAGGGTTACTTTCAGCCCAAAAAAGTGGGCTGAAAATCTCGGCTTATACTCGAGTATATACGGTATTTGTTTGTGCCCCATTTGTGATTATATACAGTACAGAGCAAAAGTTTGGACACACCTTCTCATTTAAAGATTTTTCTGTATTTTCATGACTATGAAAATTGTACATTCACACTGAAGGCATCAAAACTATAAATTAACACATGTGGAATTATATACCGTATTTTTCTGACCATAAGACGCACTTTGTTCATCCAAATTTAGGAGGAAAGTGTGGGTGCGTCTTATGGTAGGGATGTAGCATGTGGGGAGGGGGGCAGCAGCGAGTGGGATCGCAATGATATCCCACTTCAGGAGGCAGAAAAATGTCCCCACTGCCGGGAATCAGCTGTTGGGGAAACCATGTGGTCCCGATGAAGTGCAGTGAATATTCATTAGCTACTCCCCGCCCACCTATCAGCTGAGTGGTGAGCCGGGAGCAGCAAATGATTACTGCACTTAAGCAGGGACACACATGGTTTCCTCAGCGCTGATTCCTGCAGCAGCTGCACATCTCCATGTGTCCAGGGGAGGAGGAGATCGCTGCGTACCTTCCTGGGCTGGAGCTGAGTGCTGTGCAGTGTGCACAAGGAGGACCTGTGATGATGTCAGAAGTGGGTGGGCTGGAGCATCACATGGCAGCACAGAGCCCTCCCTCTTCTTGACATCATCACAGGTCCTTCAGACTCCAACACTAGAATCTGCTGGCTTCCATTACCTGTGCTGTGGAGAGGCAACAAGAGGGAGGGCTCTGTGTGTGCAGCCATGGGATGCTTTTACCTCACCACAGTGTGGCTGGCTGCCACAATTAAGAGGTTAGTCTTTTCAAAACACAATAAAGCACTCTGCCACTCCTTTAGTGAACTATAACTCCCAGCATGTCATAGGATCTGCAGGACATGCTGGGAGTTATAGTTCTCCCATGGGATTTTAAAGCAGCACTCCAGTGTTATTTTGCAGTGCTGGAGTGGTGCTTTCAATATAAGCCCTGTGCCCCCATTCTTATACTCACCCTCCAGCATCTTCATATAGTACTGTACAGACACCACACTGGTCCTGCAGCTTCTAACATAATAACATACTATTATATATAATAACACCACATATAATAGTATGTTATTAAATATTTTACCACATTTTTTTGCTTCAAATATTTTTTTCCCTATTTTCCACCTCTAAACCCTGGGTGCGCCTTATAGTCCGGTGCGTCTTATAGTCCGAAAAATACGGTACAAAAAAGTGTGAAACGACTGAAATTATGTCTTATATTCTAGGTTCTTCAAAGTAGCCACCTTTTGCTTTGATGACTGCTTTGCACACTCTTGGCATTCTCTTGATGAGATTCAAGAGGTAGTCACCGGGAATTGTCTTCCAACAATCTTGAAGGAGTTCCCAGAGATGCTTAGCACTTGTTGGACATTTTGCCTTCACTCTGCGGTCCAGCTCACCCCAAACCATCTCAATTGGGTTCAGGTCTGGTGACTGTGGAGGCCAGGTCATCTGGTGTAGTACCCCATCACTCTCTTTTTTGGTCAAATAGCCCTTACACAGCCTGGAGGTGTGTTTGGGGTCATTGTCCTGTTGAAAAATAAATGATGGTTTAACTAAATGCAAACTGGATGGAATAGCATGCCGCTGCAAGATGCTGTGGTAGCCATGCTGGTTCAGTATGCCTTCAATTTTGAATAAATCCACAATATTGTCACCAACAAAGCACCCCCACACCATCACACCTCTTCCTCCATGCTTCACAGTGGGAACCAGGCAAGTAGAGTCCATCCGTTCACCTTTTCTGCGTTGCACAAAGACACGGTGGTTGGAACCAAAGATCTCAAATTTGGACTCATCAGACCAAAGCACAGATTTCCACTGGTCTAATGTCCATTCATTGTGTTCTTTAGCCCAAACAAGTCTATTCTGCTTGTAGCCTGTCCTTAGCAGTGGTTTCCTAGCAGCTATCTTACCATGAAGGCTTGCTGCACAAAGTCTCCTCTTAACAGTTGTTGTAAAGATGTGTCTGCTGCTAGAACTCTGTTTTGCATTGACCTGGTCTCTAATCTGAGCTGCTGTTAACCTGTGATTTCTGAGGCTGGTGACTCGGATAAACTTATCCTCAGAAGCAGAGGTGACTCTTGGCCTTCCTTTCCTGGGGTGGTCCTCAAGTGAGCCAGTTTCTTTGTAGCGCTTGATGGTTTTTGCCACTGCACTTGGGGACACTTTCAAAGTTTTCCCAATTTTTCGGACTGACTTACCTTCATTTCTTAACCCCTTTCTGACATCTGACGTACTATCCCGTCAAGGTGGTATGGGCCCGTATGACCACCGACGGGATAGTACGTCATCACCGATCAGCTGCGCTCACGGGAGGGAGAGCAGCCGATCGGGGCCGGGTGTCAGCTGACTATCACAGCTGACATCCGGCACTATGTGCCAGGGTGTCAGGAGCGGTCTCGTACTGCTCATGGCACATTAACCCCCTGCACACTGCGATCAGAGATGATCGCAGCGTTCCGGCGGCACAGGGAAGCATCGCACAGGGAGGGTCTCCTACCTCCTCCTCCCTGCGGGCACGGATCCAAAATGGCCGCAGGGGGGGCCTTCCAGGTCCTGCAGGGATGTGGCTTGCAAGCGCCGGCAAGCCTCCTGCAGTGCCTGTGTGATCGCTGATCTGACACCGTGCACTGCAAAGTGTCAGATCAGCGATCTGACCCTATAGCATAATGTCCATCCCTGGGGCAATGTAAAAAAGTAAAAGAAAAAAAATTTACAAGTGTAAAAAAATATATATATATATATTGTTGCAATAAATACATTTCTTTATCTAAATAAAAAAAAACAATAAAAGTACACACATTTAGTATCGCCGCGTCCGTAACGACCCGACCTATAAAACTGTCCCACTAGTTAACCCCTTCAGTGAACACCGTAAAAAAAGACGCTTTATTATCATACCGCCAAACAAAAAGTGGAATAACACGCGATCAAAAAGACGGCTATAAATAACCATGGTACCGCTCAAATCGTCATCTTGTCCCGCAAAAAACGAGCCAGCATCATCTACGAAAAAATAAAAAAGTCATAGTCCTCAGAATAAAGCAATGCAAAAATAATTATTTTTTATATAAAATAGTTTTTATTGTATAAAAGCGCCAAAACATAAAAAAATGATATAAATGAGGTATCTCTGTAATCGTTCTGACCCGAAGAATAAAACTGCTTTATCCATTTTACCAAACGTGGAATGATATAAGTGAAATTCATGGATAGCTGGTTTTTGTTCATTCTACCTCACAAAAATCGGAATAAAAAGCGATCAAAAAATGTCACGTGCCCGAAAATGGTACCAATAAAAACGTCAACTCGCCCCGCAAAAAACAAGACCTCACATGACTCTGTGGATCAAAATATGTAAAAATTATAGCTCTCAAAATGTGGAGACGCAAAAACAATTTTTTGCAATAAAAAGCGTCTTTTAGTGTGTGACGGTTGCCAATAATAAAAATCCGCTAAAAAACCCGCTATAAAAGTAAATCAAACCCCCCTTCATCACCCCCTTAGTTAGGAAAAAGTAATAAAATTTTTAAAAAAGTATTTATTTCCATTTTCCCATTAGGGTTAGGGTTGGGGATAAAGTTAGGGTTGGGGTTAGGGCTTAATTTAGGGTTTGGGGCTAAAGTGAAGGTTAGGGTTGGGGCTAAAGTTAGGGTTAGGGTTGGGGCTAAAGTTAGGGTTTGGATTACATTTACGGTTGGGATTAGGGTTAGGGGTGTGGTTAAGATTATGGTTGGGATTAGGGTTAGAGGTGTGTTTGGGTTAGGGTTTCAGTTAGAATTGGGGGGATTCCATTGTTTAGTCACATCAGGGACTCTCCAAACGCGACATGGCGTCTGATCTCAATTCCAGCCATTTCTGTGTTAAAAAAGTAAAACAGTGCTCCTTCACTTCCGAGCTCTCCCGTGCGCCCAAACAGTGGTTTACCCCAACATATGGGGTATCAGCGTACTCAGGACAAATTGTACAACAACTTTTGGGGTCCATTTTCTCCTGTTACCCTTGGTAAAATGAAACAAATTGGAGCTGAAATAAATTTTGTGTGAAAAAAAGTTAAATGTTCATTTTTATTTAAACATTCCAAAAATTCCTGTGAAACACCTGAAAGGTTAATAAACTTTTTGAATGTGGTTTTGAGCACCTTGAGGGTGCAGTTTTTAGAATGGTGTCACACTTGGTTATTTTCTATCATATAGACCCCTCAAAATGACTTCAAATGAGATGTGGTCCCTAAAAAAAATGGTGTTGTAATAATGAGAAATTGCTGGTGAACTTTTAACCCTTATAACTCCCTAACAAAAAAAAATTTTGGTTCCAAAATTGTGCTGATGTAAAGTAGACATGTGGGAAATGTTGCTTATTAAGTATTTTGCGTGACATATCTCTGTGATTTAATTGCATAAAAATTCAAAGTTGGAAAATTGCGAAATTTTCAAAATTTTCGCCAAATTTCCGTTTTTTTCACAAATAAACGCAGGTAATATCAAATAAATTTTACCACTATCATGAAGTACAATATGTCACGAGAAAACAATGTCAGAGTCACTGGGATCCGTTGAAGCATTCCCAAGTTATAACCTCATAAAGGGACAGTGGTCAGAATTGTAAAAATTAGCCCGTTCATTAACGTGCAAACCACCCTTGGGGGTAAAGGGGTTAAATGAGAAGGTGTGTCCAAACGTTTGGTCTGTTCTGTGTTTTGTTAAAAAGTCTACAAAAATGGCCAGATGAATGATGGAAAGCAGAAGCTTTCTAGAAAAGTGGGAAGCAGAATATCTGTTTACAAATGTAAGGACAGACCTGTTTGTCTTGTTTGTACAGCCAACATAGCTGTAACCAAAGAATATAACATAAGAAGACACTATGAAATTCTCTTTTGCTTTTTCCTGTGCCCAGGAGCTGGGCTGTATGTGACCATGTTCCTGCAAGGCTGGACACATGCATTACACAGGGTCACATTTTTAAGATTATCTTGGGACAGGAACATTTTTAACACATGCATTTGTGGAACTTGCTTTATTTTAAGACCTATTAATTAAAATGTACTTTGTTGGTGGAACAACTCCTTTAAGTTTGTCTCCATATGAAAAAGCTCATTGTTATATTTAATGATAAAGGAAAACGACCTTAATTGTAGACCTTTTTTAATAAATATCAAGTGTAGTGCAGCGGTAGCACATTATGCAGTGATGAGGCAGTGACCCAGCAAAGTTCAAAGCAAAACGTGGTTTAATGTCCAACTCACAGCAATGCACAGTACATTATATTCTCTGGATCGCAGCTGGTAACCATATCCTCTAGATTGCAGCTGATAAACACGCCAGTCCACCTCTGAGACCAGTTTCCGTGGGCGACTGCACCACTGTGTACTCTATGGGTGCCAGGCCTTTCAGCTCCGCTTACCTGTGTTGCCTGCGACTTTGTCCAAGATTTTAATTTTGGCTGTCTATAATTTTGACATCCCTGATCTATATGGAGGTGGAAAGTTTATTTCCATCTCAGAGTAGATTTTTGGTGTATGCAAATAAACTTTTATGAGGGATCATATTTACAGCTTTTTATTGCAACTATTCTATTAATTAAAAGATGTTTGATATTATTTTATGCTTCTGTGCAAATTAAGTTACGAAAAAACATAAAAGACAGAAAATATACATTTATGTGCATATAATAATAATGTATATAAAGTTTGTTAAATGCATGATTTCATATATCGGAATATGTGTACATATATGAATTTGATTATAAACATAAAAAAGAGACCCTCGGTAATATTAACAATGGAGACTAAAGAGAGAAGAAAACTGAGTTATGATCATATTAATGTCTAAAAATAAATACATTTTATTATAAACAGATCAAGATATAGGCAGTGGATATGCAACAAAAAGCTGAAGGAGGCGCATATCATGATGAAAGATAAAAATAAATGTAAAATAGAAAGTATAAAGCATCAAAAAAAGAGGAAGGGGAAGCTAGTCTAGTCTAAGTATCCACATAATACCATGACTTATATATTGTGCATATTAAAGTGCAAGTGCAAATAAAAATGTAGTAATCCATACTATATGATAATCCCCGTATGTTATGGTGCAGATAGATCCAAGTCAGATTAGTGAGCTATCAATATGGATATCACAATGTAGCTCTAAATATTGAAATACAGTGGTAGAGAGGGAACATTTACCTGAGCCTGTAGTTTCAGCCTGTGTGTAAGGTATGCTTATTAGTGATGAGCGAATATACTCGTTACTCGAGATTTCTCGAGCATGCTCGGTGTCCTCCGAGTATTTTTTAGTGCTCGGAGATTTAGTTTTCATCGCCGCAGCTGAATGATTTACATCTGTTAGCCAGCATAAGTACATGTGGGGGTTGCCTGGTTGCTAGGGAATCCCCACATGTACTTATGCTGGCTAAGAGATGTAAATCATTCAGCTGAGGGGAGGAAAACTAAATCTCCGAGCACTAAAAAATACTCGGAGGTCACCCGAGCGTGCTCGAGAAATCTCGAGTAACGAGTATATTCGCTCATCACTAATGCTTATATCTTGATCTGTTTATTTCACTATAAAAATTATTTATTTTTATACATTAATATGACCCCATCTCGGTTTTCTTTTCTCTTTCATCTCTGTGCAAATTAAGCCTTTTTCCTAAATTTGTTTCATATTTGTTTGAAATGCTTCTATGTAATTCACAGGTACACTTTTTCATTTAGTGTTTAATGTTTTACAAGTAAAAAAAAGGCCAGATATTGTAAGAAAATAGGTAAATGAACTTATGCCTTTTTTTCAACCTTACAATATCGTAAACTATTGGATTTGGCAGATTAATAACATGAACTATTTATGACATTCTGCAAACTGAATATGAGATTTTAAATACGGTATATATTTTGAACAAACTGTTTTGCAAGGATATTGCCATCAATTTGTAATCTTACAGTGCTTTAATAACTGTATAAACAGAAGAAGGGGTGTTGAATGTGAAGAAGAGCTCCTTCTTCTCTAAAGATATAAAATGAAATAGCCAATTTTTCCCCTTTGACTTGCTTTCTGAACTCATCACCCACTTTGAAAAAACAGCAAAAATCATTTTTAGTCAAAGCAAAAAGGGCTGCCATCACAGTGAGGTGTCTAATTATGCATCCTTTTATACTATATGTAGAGGGTAGGAGGAAAAAGAAAGATGAGCACTCAGCACAGTGAGGAGCCAGGCAGCCAGACACATGCAGATCGAGCTGTAGCATCTAGCAAATTTATTTCACTGTCTTGCTGGATTCACAGCTACATAGCTCAGTACTGTGGTCTAATGTATTTTCTGCTGCTGTTTCTGTCTGAGTGCTACAAAGAAAGAAGAGCAGGATAAAAAATGTGCTAATATTCATAGTTTGACTTGAGAGTGTAGATTTCTTAATGTTTATCGTTATTTGCTCTTCTTATTTCAGAGGATATTAAAGGTACCCTTCAACTAATGCCAGCATATAAAGTCCGTGAAAGAATGCTACTGCGGGCACTGAATAGATATGGGATGAGTGATGAGGGATGTGTTCGAGGATGGCTCAGTATTCCACATTCCATGCGCATCTTCTACATCCATGCTTATTGCAGTAAGGTCTGGAATGAAGCTACATCTTACAGAATAGCAACCTATGGCTCAAAAGTTGTAGAAGGGGACCTGGTGCTTCACAAGCAGGATGCAAATGAAATCACTTTATTAATTGACAGAGTAAGCTCTTTTTGGGTCATTGTATAAGTATACCGTTTACAGATTTATTTATACTGTGCAAGCCGTAACAAATTATTGATTTTATACAGGTTCATATTGTTACGATGGCAGAGGAAGAACAAGAAGTATATTCTATACATCAAGTAAGTACCGTATATTAATTTTAGGAGTCATCCTGGAGTTCATTACTCTAAATGGCACAATACCTATTCCACTTGCTGCTATTAACTCCTTAAATGCCACTGTGATTTAAAGCTCATAAACCAGTGTGCACGGCGTTTCTCAAGTTAATTGACCCAGCTGGAGAATGGGTCAGCATGATAGCCAGGAGCCTGCTGAAGAACTACTATGCCTACCATGATGGTGGCCCTGTGAAGACCAGCCTGTGCCTGGCATTAATAGGAAATAATGATTTGTACTATTCAGTTGCATGTAAAAGTTTTGGCATCTCTGGTCAAAATTAATGTTATTCTGATCTTAATTAGCTAGTTAGGGCTATGGCTTATTCACTATCATCAGGAAAGGCCAGGTGATGTAAATTTCCCAGCCTTATAAAAAAACAACCTCATCTAACCTTGTGCCAAAAACTGCAGCATTGGGTTCAGCTGCCTAGCACTCTGAAAATGAAAATGTTGGAGGACCACAATGCAGGAGAAGGCTATAAGAAGATAGCAAAGCGGTTTCAAGTTGCCGTTTTATCTGTAAATGTAATTAAGAAATAGCAGTGAACAGGAACAGTGGAGGTCAAGATAAGGTCTGAAAGACCAAGCAAATTTTCAGTGAGCGCTGCTTGTAGGATTGTTAGAGAGGCAAATTACAACCCCTGCTTGACTGCAAAAGACTTTCAGAAATATTTAGCAAACTCCGGAGTTGTGATACATTGTTCTACTGTTCAAAGACACCTGCACAAATATGGCCTTCATGGAAGAGTCCTCAGAAGAAAACCTCTCCTGTGTCCTCACCATATATATAATTCACCTTCCAAAGTATACAAAAGAACATCTAAACAAGCCTGATGCATTTTGGAAACAAGTCCCGTGGACCGATGTGGTTAAAATAGAACTCTTTGGCCATAATGATCAAATATGTATGTAGAGAAAAAAGACACAGAATTTCAGGAAATGAACATCTCGCCGACCGTTAAGCATGGGGGTGGATCAATTATGCTTATGCTTTGGGGTTGTGTTGCAGCTAATAGCATAACATTTCACGGGTAGAGGGAAAAATGAACTCAATGAAATTTCAATACATTCTTGATGCTAACATAACACCATCTGTAAATAGCTGAAGTTGAAAAAGGATAGCTTCAACAAATGGATAATGATCCTAAACACATGTCAAAATCCACGACAGACTACCTCAAAAAGCTCGTTTTTACAATGACCCTCACAGTCCTTTGATCTGAACATCATTGAAAATCATTGAAAATCTGTGGCTAGACCTTAAAATAGCAGTGCATGCAAGACAACCCAGGAATCTCACAGAACTAGAAGAATTCTCCAAGGAAGAATGGATGAAATCCCTTAAACAAGAATTGAAAGACTCTTGTCTGGGTAAAGAAAGCCTTTACTAGCTGTAATACTTTAAAAAAGGGGGTGCTACTAGTTTTTAACCATGCAGGGTACCCAGATGTTTGCATAGGCAGATTTTCCTTTTTCTAATGTTAAAATGTATAAGATGAAAAAATAATTTTATTTATTTTTGCCTAAAATACAAAGTAAATGTGTCGTCTTCAACTTTAGCACTTATAGAAATCAGGTCATCTCAACTTACGGTACTTAACTGTTCACAATAGCAGTAATTTTGACCAAAGGTGCCCAAACTTTTACATGCCGCTGTATACTGCAAAACTGGTATTATAATATATAGTAAAAATGATCAGACAATCGCATATTCAAGTCCTTCAAGAGGTTTAAAAAATGTGAAAAAAATGTTTTCTTCTTTTAAATATAGATAAAAATAACCTCCCTTTCCCTTAATAAAAATGACAAATTCCAAGTCTGAGGTCCAGAGCACTCTGGAAGAGGTTTTCATCCAGGATATCTCGGTACTTGGCCGCATTCATGTTTCCTTCAATGACAACCAGTCGTCGTATCCCTGCAGCTGAAAAACACCCCCATAGCATGATTCTGCCACCACCATGTTTCACTGTAGGGATTGTATTGGGCAGGTGATGAGCAGTGCCTGGTTTTCTCCACACATACTGCTTAGAATTATCACCAAAAAGGTCTATCTTCGTCTCATCAGACCAGAAAATCTTATTTCTCATAGTCTGGGAGTCCTTCATGTAGTTTTTAGCAAACTCTATGCAGGCTTTCATATGTCTTGCATTGAGGAGAAGCTCCCGTCAGGCCACTCTGCCATAAAGGCCCGACTGGTGGAGGGCTGCAGTGATAGTTGAATTTGTGAAACTTTCTCCCATCTCCCTACTGCATCTCTGGAGCTCAGCCACAGTGATCTTGGGGTTCTTCTTTACCTCTCTCACCAAGGATCTTCTCCCACGATTGCTCAGTTTGGCTGAACGGCCAGGTCTAGGAAGACTTCTGGTGATCCCAAACTTCTTACATTTAAGGATTATGGAGGCCATTATGCTCTTGAGAACCTTGAGTACTGCAGAAATCCTTTTGTATCCTTGGCCAGATCTGTGCGTTGCCACAATTCTATCTCTGAGCTCCTTGGCCAATTCCTTTGACCTCATGAATCTCATTTGGTCTGACATGCACTGTGAGCTGTGAGATCTTATATAGACAGGTGTGTGCCCTTCCAAATCAAGTCCTATCAGTTTAACCCCTTAGCGACCTTTGACGCATACGCTGCGTCATGAAAGTCGGTGCCAAAACGACCTATGACGCAGCGTATGCGTCATGGAGGGATCGCGCTCCTGCAGATCGGGTGAAAGGGTTAACTCCAATTTCACCCGATCTGCAGAGACAGGGGGAGTGGTGCTTCAGCCCAGGGGGGGTGGCTTCACCCCCTCGTGGCTACGATCGCTCTGATTGGCTGTTGAAAGTGAAACTGCCAATCAGAGCGATTTGTAATATTTCACCCAAAAAAACGGTGAAATATTACAATCCAGCCATGGCCGATGCTGCAATATCATCGGCCATGGCTGGAAAACCTAACCTGCCCCCACCCCACCCCACCGATCGCCCCCCCGGTGCTCTGTTACGGGGTCCGGTCCCCTCCGTCCGCCTGCCGGCTCCTCCGTCCTCCTGCCCGCTCCCCCCGTGCTCCGGTGCCCCCTCCCTGTGCTCCGGTCCCCCCCCCCGTGATCCGATCACCCCCCCCTACATACTTACCTGGCCTCCCGGTGTCCGTCCGGCTTCTCCATGGGCGCCGCCATTGTCCAAGATGGCGGGCGCCTGCGCACTGCGCCCGCAGAGTCTGCCGGCTGGCAGATTCGTTCCAGATCTATTTTGATCACTGCGATATAGCCTATCGCAGTGATCAAAATAAAAAAAAGTAAATGACCCCCCCCCCCCCCTTTATCACCCCCATAGGGAGAATAATAAAAATAAATAAAATATTTTTATTTTTTTTTCTGCTAGGGTTAGGGTTAGAACTAGGGTTAGAATTAGGGTTAGAATTAGGGGTAGGGGTAGGGTTAGGGGTAGGGTTAGGGCATATGCACACAGTGCAGATTTGGCCGCGGATCCGCAGCGGATTGGCCGCTGCGAATTCGTAGCAGTTTTCCATCAGGTTTACAGTACCATGTACACCTATGGAAAACCAAATCCGCTGTGCCCATGGTGCGGAAAATTCCGTGCGGAAACGCTGTGTTGTATTTTCCGCAGCATGTCAATTTTGTGCGGATTCCGCAGCGTTTTACACCTGTTCCTCAATAGGAATCCGCAGGTGAAATCCGCACAAAAAAACACTGGAAATCCGCTGTAAATCCGTAGGTAAAACGCAGTGCCTTTTACCTGCGGATTTTTCAAAAATGGTGCGGAAAAATCTCACACGAATCCGCAAAGTGGGCACATAGCCTTAGGGTTAGGGTTGGAATTAGAGTTAGGGTACCGTCTCACAGTGGCACTTTTGTCGCTACGACGGTACGATCCGTGACGTTCCAGCGATATCCATATGATATCGCTGTGTCTGACACGCAGCAGCGATCAGGGACCCTGCTGAGAATCGTACGTCGTAGCAGATCGTTTGGAACTTTCTTTCGTCGCTGGATCTCCCGCTGTCATCGCTGGATCGTTGTGTGTGACAGCGATCCAGCGATGTGTTCACTTGTAACCAGGGTAAACATCGGGTTACTAAGCGCAGGGCCGCGCTTAGTAACCCGATGTTTACCGTGGTTACCAGCGTAAAAGTAAAAAAAAAAAAAAAAAAACGTACATACTCACATTTCGGTGTCCTTCAGGTCCCTTGCCGTCTGCTTCCCGCTCTGACTGTCTGCCGGCCGGAAAGTGAGAGCACAGCACAGCAGTGACGTCACCGCTGCGCTCTGCTCTCACTGTACGGCGGCACTCAGTCAGAGCGGGAAGCAGACGGCAAGGGACCTGAAGGACACCGAAATGTGAGTATGTACGTTTTTTTTTTTTTACTTTTACGCTGGTAACCACAGTAAACATCGGGTTACTAAGCGCGGCCCTGCGCTTAGTAACCCGATGTTTACCCTGGTTACCCGGGACCTTGGCATCATTGGTCGCTGGAGAGCGGTCTGTGTGACAGCTCCCCAGCGACCACACAATGACTTTCCAACGATCACAGCCAGGTCGTATCGCTGGTCGTGATCGTTGGTAAATCGTTATGTGAGACGGTACCCTTAGGGTTGGAATTAGGGCTAGGGTTGGAAATAGGGTTAAGATTAGGCTTGTGGTTAGGGTTAAGGATAGGGTTAGGGTTGTGTTGGGGTTACAGTTGTGGGTAGGGTTGGAATTAGGGTTAGGATTAGGGTTGGATTTAGGGTTACGGGTGTGTTGGGGTTAGGGTTGTGGTTAGGGGTGTGTTGGGGTTAGGGTTGTGATTAGGGTTATGGCTACAGTTGGGATTAGGATTAGGGGTGTGTTGGGGTTAGTGTTGAAGTTAGAATTGAGGGGTTTCCACTGTTTAGGCACATCAGGGGTCTCCAAACGCAACATGGCGCCACCATTGATTCCAGCCAATCTTGCGTTCAAAAAGTCAAATGGTGTGCCCTCCCTTCCAAGCCCCGACGTGCGCCCAAACAGTGGTTTACCCCCACATATGGGATACCAGCGTACTCAGGACAAACTGGGCAACAACTATTGGGGTCCAATTTCTCCTGTTACCCTTGCAAAAATAAAAAATTACTTGCTAAAACATAATTTTGAGGAAAGAACAATTATTTTTTATTTTCACGGCTCTACGTTATAAACTTATGTGAAACACTTGGGGGTTGAAAGTGCTCACCACACATCTAGATAAGATCCTTTTGGGGTCTAGTTTCCAAAATGGGGTCACTTGTGGGTTTTTTCTACTGTTTAGGCACATCAGGGGCTCTGCAAATGCAACGTGACGCTCGCAGACCATTCCATCAAAGTCTGCATTTCAAATGTCACTACTTCCCTTCCGAGCCCTGACGTGCGCCCAAACAGTGGTTTACCCCCACATATGAGGTATCAGCGTACTCACAACAAACTGGGCAACAAATATTGGGGTCCAATTTCTCCTGTTACCCTTGTGAAAATAAACAATTGCTTGCTAAAACATCTTTTTTGAGGAAAGAAAAATGATTTTTTATTTTCACGGCTCTGCGTTGTAAACTTCTGTGAAGCACTTGGGGGTTGAACGTGCTCACCACACATCTAGATAAGTTCCTTGGGGGGTCTAGTTTCCAAAATGGGGTCACTTGTGGGGGGTTTCTACTGTTTAGGCACATCAGGGGCTCTGCAAACGTAACATGATTCCCGCAGACCATTCCATCAAAGTCTGCATTCCAAATCGTCACTACTTCCCTTCCGAGCCCCGCCATGTGCCCAAACAGTGGTTTACCCCCACATATGGGGTATCAGCGTACTCAGGAGAAACTGGACAACAACTTTAGGGGTCAAATTTTTCCTGTTACCCTTGGGAAAATTAAAAAATTCTGGGCTAAAAAAATATTTTTGAGGAAAGAAAACACATTTTTTATTTTCACGGCTCTGCGTTATAAACTTCTGTGAAGCACTTGGGGGTTCAAAGTGCTCACCACACATCTAGATAAGTTCCCTTGGGGGTCTAGTTTTCAAAGTGGGGTCAATTGTGGGGAGTTCCTACTGTTTAGGCACATCAGGGGCTCTGCAAACACAACGTGACGCCCGCAGAGCATTCCATTAAAGTCTGCATTTCAAAACGTCACTACTTCCCTTCCGCTCCCCGACGTGTGCCAAAACAGTGGTTTACCCCCACATATGGGGTATCAGCGTACTCAGGAGAAACTGCACAACAACTTTTGGGGTCCAATTTCTCCTGTTACCCTTGGGAAAATAAAAAATTGTGGGTTAAAAAATCATTTTTGAGGAAAGAAAAATAATTTTTTATTTTCATGGCTCGGCGTTATAAACTTCTGTGAAGCACTTGAGGGTTCAAAGTGCTCACCACACATCTAGATTAGTTCCTTGGGAGGTCTAGTTTCCAAAATGGGGTCACTTGTGCGGGAGCTCCAATGTTTAGGCACACAGGGGCTCTCCAAACGCGACATGGTGTCCGCTAATGATTGAAGCTAATTTTCCATTCAAAAAGCCAAATGGCGTGCCTTCCCTTCCGAGCCCTGCCGTGCGCCCAAACAGTGGTTTACCCCCACATATGAGGTATCATCGTACTCAGGACAAACTGGAAAACAATATTTGGGGTCCAATTTTTCCTATTATCCTTGGGAAAATAAAAAACTCCGGGCTAAAAATCATTTTTGAGGAAAGAAAAATATTTTTTTATTTTCATGGCTCTGCGTTATAAACTTCTGTGAAGCACCTGGGGGTTATAAGTGCTCACTATGCATCTAGATAAGTTCCTTGGGGGGTCTAGTTTCCAAAATGGGGTCACTTGTAGGGGAGCTCCAATGTTTAGGCACACAGGGGCTCTCCGAACGCAACATGGTGTCCACTAACGTTTGGAGCTAATTTTCCATTGAAAAAGTCAAATGGCGCGCCTTCCCTTCCAAGCCTTGCCGTGCACCCAAACAGTGGTTTACCCCCACATATGAGGTATCGGCGTACTCAGGAGAAATTGCCCAACACATTTTAGGATCCATTTTATCCTGTTGCCCATGTGAAAATGAAAAAATTGAGGCAAAAACAAATTTTGTGTGAAAAAAAAGTACTTTTTCATTTTTACGGATCAATTTGTGAAGCACCTGAGGGTTTAAAGTGCTCACTATGCATCTAGATAAGTTCCTTGGGGGGTCTAGTTTCCAAAATGGGGTCACTTGTGGGGGAGCTTCAATGTTTAGGCACACAGGGGCTCTCCAAACCTGACATGGTGTCCGCTAACGATGGAGATAATTTTTCATTCAAAAAGTCAAATGGCGCTCCTTCCCTTCCGAGCCTTACCATGTGCCCAAACAGTAGTTTACCCCCACATATGAGGTATTGTCTTACTCAGGAGAAATTGCCCAACAAATTTTAGGATCCATTTTATTCTGTTGCCCATGTGAAAATGAAAAAATTGAGGCTAAAAGAAAATTTGTGTGAAAAAAAAGTACTTTTTAATTTTTACGGATTAATTTGTGAAGCACCTGAGGGTTTAAAGTGCTCACTATGCTTCTAGATAAGTTCCTTGGGGGGTCTAGTTTCCAAAATGGGGTCACTTGTGGGGGAGCTCCAATGTTTAGGCACACGGGGGCTCTCCAAACGCGACATGGTGTCCGCTAAAGATTGGAGCCAATTTTTCATTCAAAAAGTCAAATGGCGCTCCTTCCCTTCCGAGCCCTGCCGTGCGCCCAAACAGTGGTTTACCCCCACATATGAGGCATCAGCGTACTCAGGACAAATTGGACAACAACATTCGTGGTCCAGTTTCTCCTTTTACCCTTGGGAAAATAAAAAAATTGTTGCGAAAAGATCATTTTTGTGACTAAAAAGTTAAATGTTAATTTTTCCCCTCCTTGTTGCTTCTGCTGCTGTGAAACACCTGAAGGGTTAATACACTTCTTGAATGTGGTTTTGAGCACCTTGAGGGGTGCAGTTTTTAGAATGGTGTCACTTTTGGGTATTTTCAGCCATATAGAACCCTCAAACTGACTTCAAATGTGAGGTGGTCCCTAAAAAAAATGGTTTTGTAAATTTTGTTGTAAAAATGAGAAATCACTGGTCAAATTTTAACCCTTATAACTTCCTAGCAAAAAAAAAATTTCTTTCCAAAATTGTGCTGATGTAAAGTAGACATGTGGGAAATGTTATTTATTAACTATTTTGTGTCACATAACTCTCTGGTTTAACAGAATAAAAATTCAAAATGTGAAAATTGCAAAATTTTCAAAATTTTCGCCAAATTTCCGTTTTTTTCACAAATAAACTCAGAAATTATCGACCTAAATTTACCACTAACATGAAGCCCAATATGTCACGAAAAAACAATCTCAGAACCGCAAGGATCCATTGAAGCGTTCCGGAGTTATTACCTCATAAAGGGACACTGGTCAGAATTGCAAAAAACGGCAAGGTCATTAAGGCCAAAATAGGCTGGGTCATGAAGGGGTTAATTAAACACAGCTGGTCTCCAATGAAGGAGTAGAACCATCTCAAGGAGGATCACAAGGAAATGGACAGCATGTGACTTAAATATGAGTGTCTAAGCAAAGAGTCTAAATTCTTATGACCATGTGATATTTCAGTTTTTCTTCTTTAATAAATATGCAACAAATTCTACATTTCTGGGTTTTTTTCAGTCAAGATGGGGTGCAGAGTGTACATTAATGAGAAAAAATGAACTTTTTTTAATTTACCAAATGGCTGCAATGAGAGAAAGAGTGAAACATGTAAAGGGGTCTGAATACTTTTTGCACCCACTGTACATGATACACTGCTGATTTTGCAAGTTTTCCCACCTACAAATAGTAGATAGGTCTGTAATTTTTATTGTAGGTGCATTTCAACTGTGAGAGACAGAATCTAAAAATAGCAACCAGAAAATCACATTGTATGATTTTTAAATAATTAAATTGCATTTTATTGCATGAAATAAGTATTTGATCCCCTGCCAACCAGGAAGAATTCTGGCTGTCACAGACAGACCTGTTTTCTTTAAGAAGCCCTCCTGCTCTGCACTAATTAGCTGTATCAATTGCACCAGTTTGAACTCAGTACCTGTATAAAAGGCATATGTCCACACACTTAACCCTAGAACGCATACCTGGGGCCTCGCAGGCCTGCCAGGCTACTTGTTTTCTATTTTCTGTAAAAGTACTTTAGTTAGAATTTTGAAAATCTAGGTAATCCTCAGGTATATAGTTGTTAGTAATTTCCAGTTATTCAAATATTTTTATGTTACAGACATTTCGGTATAACAACCTTTTTTTGGGACTACCCCATATTCACGCACCTGGGGACTTTTAGGCCTGTACTAGGTTTATATGTGATACTCAGTCTTTTTGTCTGTATTGTTGCTGGGGAAGAACTTTTATGACTCTGATATTGCTGGGAAGAGTGTGGATTCTGCATGACAACATAAAAATAAGAAAAATAAGAAAAAAAAAGAATAAAAATATTACAATGGATAATTACTTTACCAATTTTGAAATTGCCAACTTTTTGCTTCAAAAGCAACTTACACTTGTTGGTACTATGAGGCCAAACCGCTGCGAAATTCCTCCAATCATGAAGCACAATGCACAGCGAACAATCTACGAGAGTGTATTCGATTTCTGCAATCAAGCAACAATGGTGTCTTATAAAGCCAAGAAAGAAAAATCCGTGATATTACTGAGTACAATGCATCTTAATGGAAGTATTGACACCATTGACAGGAAAAAAAACCTGAAATCATACTGCATTATAATAAGACAAAAGGAGGTGTCGGCAAGATGGACAAAATGATTGGAGAGTATTCGTGCAAAAGGCAGACTAAACGTTGGCCTGTTGCCCTTTTTTCCAATATCCTTGATGTGTCAGCCCTCAATAGCTACATTGTTTATTGTCAAACTAATCCAGAATTCCATGCCAACAGGAAAGACAAGAGACGTCTATTTTTGACAGAACTTTGTTATGAACTTTTGATGCCTACTATGATGGAGAGAAGCAGCATGATATGCTTATCAAGGCAAATTATGGAGGCAATGATCCGATGTGGAATACGCTTTCTGGAACATCCAGAGCAAGGAGAAAAAAAAGAAAGCGCTGCTATATTTGTCCAGCAAAGAAGGAAAGAAAATTAGAGCGTTTCTGTTCTACTTGCGGACAAAATGTGTGCAAGGAACATTCAGATGAAAAAATAATATGTGAGAATTGTCGGGGGAATATGTAAAGTTACAAATAAATATTCCTGCACCAAGTTTGCTACAACCAAAAAATGTTTTCATAAAAAAATTGCATATAGAATGCTTATATTTGGCGTGCCCGTTTACTTACTTTTTTGTTGTTTTATGCACAT
The DNA here is from genome assembly GCF_051348905.1 of Ranitomeya variabilis. Lineage (NCBI taxonomy): Eukaryota > Metazoa > Chordata > Amphibia > Anura > Dendrobatidae > Ranitomeya > Ranitomeya variabilis. Next base: position 407,330,663 of record NC_135236.1, on the reverse strand, counting down.
GATTATGTTTTGAAATATACACATCTTAGGCTGTGTTCCCAGTAGCGCTGGGGTTCGCCAGAAGGGGATCCATAATGGATCTGACCTCCTGGTAACTCCAGCTAAGGCTGCCGGAATGGCGGGATTCCGCCAGCCTTAGCTGGGGTCACCAGGAGGTCAGATCCATTACGGATCCCCTCCTGGCGGACCCCAGCACTAGTTGGAATGCATCCTTACCTTGCAATTGTAAAATAAATTTTGAAAAGTATTTTTATTTGAGTTATTCTGTGTTATTTGCACACAGGCCTAAAAGGCCCCAGGTGCGTGAATACGGGGTAGTCCCAAAAAAAGTTTGTTATACCGAAATGCCTATGACATAAAAATATATGAACAACTGGAAATTACTAACAACTATATACCTGAGGAATACCTAGAGTTTCAAAATTCTAACTAAAGTAATGTTACAGAAAATAGAAAACAAGTAACCTGGCAGGCCTGCGAGGCCCCAGGTATGCGTCCGCCAGCCTTAGCTTGGGTCACCAGGAGGTCAGATCCATTACGGAATCCCGTCCTGGCGGACCCCTGCGCTAGTGGGAATGCATCCTTACTTTGCAATAAACTTTGAAAAGTATTTTTATTTGAGTTATTCCATGATAATTGTAAACAGGCCTAAAAGGCCCCAGGTGCGTGAATGTGTAGATTTCTATGGGTATGCATTCTAGGGTTAATCGCACTCCAACCTCTGCACCATGGCCAAGATCAAAGAGCTGTCTAAGGACACCAGGGACAAAATTGTAAACCTGCACAAGGCTGGAATGAGCTACAGAACAATAGGCAAGCAGCTTGGTAAGAAGGCATCAACTGTTGGCATAATTATTAGAAAATGGAAGAAACACAAGAAGACTGTCAATTTTCCTCAGTTTGGGGCTCCATGCAGGATCTTGTCTTGTGGGGTAAGGATGATTTGGAGAAAGGTCAGGAATCAGCCCAGAACTTCACAGGAGGACCTGGTCAAAGATCTGAAGAGAGCTGGAACCACAGTCTCTACCATTAACGTTAGTAACACACTATGCCACCATGGATTAAAATCCTGCAGGGAACGCAAGGTCACACTGCTCAGGCCAGCACATGTCCAGGCCCGTTTGAAGTTCACCAGTGACCTTCTGGATGGTCCAGAGGAGGCATGGGAGAAGGTCAAGTGGTCAGATGAGACCAAAATAGAATTTTCTGATATCAACTCCTCTCACTGTGTTTGGAGTAAGAACACTTCCCCACCGTGAAGCATGGAGAAACATCATAATTTGGGGGTGCTTTTCTGCAAAAGAGACAAGACAGCTGCACCGTATTGAAGGGAGAATGAAAGGTATCACATATCGCAAGATTTTGGCCAACAACCTCCTTCCCTCAGTAAGAGCACTAAAGATGGGTAATGGCTGGGTCTTTCAGCATAACAATGACCCTAAACAAACAGCCATGGCAACTAAGGACTGGCTCCGTAAGAAACATTTCTGTACCAAATATTAAGTTCTGTTTTCCTATTGTATCAAATACTTATTTCATGCAATAAAATCCAAATTAATTATGTAAAAATTATACAATATGATATTTTCTTAAGATTCTATCTCCTCGTCGTTGAAGTGTACCTACAATAAAAATTGCAGACCTCTCCATTCTTTGTAGGTGGGAAAACTTGAAAAATCGGCAGTGTATCAAATACTTATTTTCCCCACTGTTTATATCGATAACTCAAGATCCATCATTAACAATAGGTGGTGGTCACAGCTCACCTCTTCCCCTTCTCTGCACAATGACCTCTTTTCTAGGCATGCTCAGTGTACGTTGCACTCTTTTACAGAAGTCAGTAAGTCATCTCCAGTCTACTATTTCCTTTGATCCATATGGCTGCTGTAAAGCATATTTATAAGTGCTGTTAATAGCATTGGCACAGTGGGGAAAAAAGTATTTAGTCAGCCACCAATTGTGCAAGTTCTTCCACTTAAAAAGATGAGAGAGGCCTGTAATTGACATCATAGGTAGACCACAACTATGAGAGTCAAAATGAGAAAACAAATCCAGAAAATCACCTGCCTGATTTGACAAGATTTATTTTGCAAATCATGGTGGAAAATAATTATTTGGTCATTAACAAAAGTTCATCTCAATATTTTGTTACATATCCTTTGTTGGCAATGACAGTGGTCAAACGTTTTCTGTTAGTCTTCACAAAGGTGGCACACACTGTTGGTGGTATGTTGGCCCGTTCCTCCATCCAGATCTCCTATAGAGCAGTGATGTTTTGGGCCTGTCACTGGGCAACACCGACTTTCAACTCTCTCCAAAGGTTTTCTATGGGGTTGAGATCTTGTGACTGGCTAGGCCACTCCAGGACCTTCATATGCTTCTTGACGGTGTGCTTGTGATCATTATCATGCAGAAAGACCCATCCACATTTCATCTTCAATGCCCTTGCTGAAGGAAGGTTTGCACTCAAAATCTCACGATACATGGCCCCATTCATTCTTTACACGGATCAGTCGTCCTGGTCCTTTTGCAGAGAAACAGCCCCAAAGCATGATGTTGCCACCCCTATGTTTCACAGTAGGTGTTGCATTCTTTGGATGCAACTCTGCATTCTGTCTCCTATAAACACGACAAGTTTTGTTTCTACCATCAGTTCTACTTTGGTTTCATCAGATCATATGGCATTCTCCCAATACTCTTCTGGATAATCCAAATGCTCTCTAGCAATCTTCAGACAGGCCCGGACATGTACTGACTTAAGCAGGGGGACACTCTGGCACTGCATAATCTGGGTCCCTGGCAGCGTAGTGTGTTTCTGATGGTAGCCTTTGTTACAGTGGTCCCAGCTCTATGCAGTCCATTCACTAGGTCCCCGTGTAGTTCTGGGATTTTTGCTTACTGTTCTTGTAATCATTTTGACCCCAGTGGGTGAGATTTTGCGTTGAGCCCCAGATCAAGGGAGATTATCAGTGATCTTGTATGTCTTCCATTTTCTTATTATTGCTCCCACAGTTGATTTCATCACACCAAGCTGTTTGCTTATTGCAGATTCAGTCTTCCCAGCCTGGTGCAGGGCTACAATTTTGTTTCTGGTGTCCTTTGACAGCTCTTTGGTCTTCATCATAGTGGAGTTTGGAGTGTGACTGTTTGAGGTTGTGGACATGTCTTTTATCCTGATAACAAGTTCAAACAGGTGCCATTACTACAGGTAATGAGTGGAGGGCAGAGGAGCCTCTTAAAGAAGAAGTTACAGGTATGTGAGAGCCAGAAATCTTGCATGTTTTTAGGTGACCAAATACTTATTGTCCACCATAATTTGCAAAATAAATCTTGCCAAATCAGACAAGGTGATTTTCTGGATTTGTTTTCTCATTTTGACTCTCATAGTTGTGGTCTACCTATGATATCAATTACAGGCCTCTCTCATCTTTTTAAGTGGGAGAACTTGCACAATTGGTTGCTGACTAAATACTTTTTTTACTCACTGTATATTTTTCTCTGACATGCTTCGACATTTCAGAGAAAATATAGGTAGAAGATTCGGGCACCATAGACAGATACCAGACTAATCTGGTGCCACCCCGGTTGGCTTTTACGAGTGCCATTTCACGTGATTGGCAGGTCACTCCCGGGGGGGAGCGGGACTAGTCCTATCTTTGGATATAATCCGTGGTTAAATACTCTAACTGTTTTTTATTTTTTTGAAAAGCTGGAGCATTTCTGAGAAAATTATATTTGACTGCAATCATGCAGCCAGGCTCTAATTCATGTTGCTCGTGGTTTGGGGATCTTGAATAACCAATAGGTTCTCTTTCAGATGTTGTAGAAAACTCGTAACTCTTAAACACTTAATCCTGCATATCAATTAAATTGATAAAAGTCATCATATTTAAATAAGTTGTACAAGGCTACTAATATGTGGCTGGAGTCTTGTGGAACCATTGCCGCTGTAGTCCTTGGGTCTGGGGTGTGCATTGCACTATAGAAGGGACTAATATGTACACTACAAGACACAGTCTATGAACATCAGTGGTGCTGTTTCTGTAAGTCATGTTTTTCTTTTGCCATGTTTCAGACCTGTCATTATATTCTAGGTAGTCCTTCCTATGCCTGGACACAGCATCAGATATCCTCCTAACCAGGTTGGACAGTGGTACAAAGACGATCTTGCCAGTGCTGGTCTTCAGTCTTGTAATTTTCGAGTTGGGACATTACAGATGAACATTCCCGGTTGTTACAGACATATAATAAAATATCCACAGAACTTTATTTATGAACCTATTGTACAAATTAATGAGCAGAATCAGGAGAAAGATTCAGAACAAACAACATCACAGAAGGCAAGACTAAAATTGTCCTTTACATTAGATTCTTCCTGTTATGCTACTATTTGTCTCCGAGAGATGATGAAGTGCAACTTCTAATGCTCATTATTTTACTATAATTGGATGGTAAATAAACAGGTTTATCAAATCTTTTTGTGCTGTGCCTATAGTTTTTTGTTTGTAGGAAATTAAGTTTCTTACGATTACATGCATTATTAGTGCAAAGTTTAGACTAGAATTACTGTGAGTCTTTCAATACTAAAATGGGCCAACTTATAATAATAACATTGTGATTTAAAGGAACTTTTATATTGATGTACTTAGGATGGGTCATCAATACTAGATCGGTGGGGGTGCAACTCCCCACACTCCCGCCAGTCAGCTGAACCCGCTGCAGGTGGCAGCCGAATGCGCCCAGTTGTGGAGTGGAACAGCACAGCTTAGTCAACTGTATAGTGGCTGCAGCAAGTTACTGCAAATCCACCTCTATTTATTTGAATAGGTGAGCTTCTGAAGATGCAAGAAGAAAATATCATTTTAGGAATCGAGCATATGATCACAGAGAAAGTCATTATTAGAGAGGACGGACATTTTTTTCCCATTTTGTTCTCCCATTTTTTTCTAAATTGCATCTTGGAATAGACATGTGGAAATCTGTACAGGAATCCAAGGGGTAATGTTTCTCCGTGCGGTGAGTGACATGTCAAACATGCCGAGTTGAGGAGACTTTTAAGCCGCAATGCTCCTCTGGGAAATATGCAAATTGTCTATTCAGTGAGGAAGAGGACTAGAAATCTATTGCCCCCGATAGGAAGTAGCAATCCTAAAAGTCAATATTAACCCTTTAACGAGACTTGTCACATGATTTGGGATAAAAGCCAAACCAGAAATCTCAATTGCAGACACTGTATTTCGGGGTACTGCCCCTGTCACTCTTCGCAAGGAGAAATGTTACCACTTGGATCCCTTTAAGATGCCACGAGGGGCAGTATTTGGCTTTTATCCTAAGTCATGTGACAAGGCTCGTTAGAGGGTCGATATTGACTTTCAGCATTGCTACTTCCTATAGGTGGCGCTAGAGTTCTAGTCCGCTTCCTCTCTGAAGAGACAATTTGAAATCTGTACAGTCACAGGCTGACATTGGTAAAGGGAGGTCCAGTATTTGTAGCTACACCAAGCTCAAGATTAACACCATAGGGTACCAAAACCACTACATTAAAGTAGTTATTTGGCACCATTCAGTTTCACATTGGATGTCAGCGGTGCCAAGGATTTTAAGACCGCAGACATCTGACTAGATACGTGCACGATCTGTAGTTATCTAGTGCAGATCCTCTTCTAAATAAAAGGACACAACAAGGGTCTCGGCAGTTGTTTAGGGTCATAACATCATCAGGGCTGCTCACCTCTGATGTGGATGTGAGCAGTGCTGGATAAATACTTTTTAAATTAAATATTTTTTTTCAAGATTATGACTTTCTACAGCATCTGCTCTGCTCTGTGTGCACTCTTCTAAAAGTTTTTTCAACTGTTGTTGATTTCTTACTATTATTGGGCATAAAACATTAAAACCACTCACAAAAGTTCAGATAATCTTCAAGATGCATTTTCAATTCTGCCAATAATTGGAAACTTTAGTGGTCTACCTAAACAGGTTGTCAATCAATTGATGCACAAGCAAAATGTTCATTTGTCTGGCTAAATAATTTTTCAGCTTACCTAAAAGTAAACTGCATAAATACTTACAGTATATACTGGATGTAGCCCCTATAAAAATCATATATTGTTTAACTTAAAAGGGGTGCCACCACTAGGCGGGTCCTGGCCGGTAGTTTGCATATTGCATACTTGTCTGCTCTGGGAGGATTCACAAGTCTGCAGTCACACAGAGTAAGTGCAGACTTATTATTCTACACTATACAACCCCTTTAATAATTGCTGAAAAATCTACTTTTTAATATGCAAATGAGGGAGCTTCGGTGTACCCTTGGCATGGCCTATGCCTTGGTTCACCCTTATATTTGCATATGAAGCCAGTCCCTTGTCTTGATTGACAGCGCTCACTTAGTAAAAGCGGCAGCTTGCGAATAAGAATTGTTATTGGAGGAGCACAGCAGCACAGGTGTGCATAATGTGTCAGCACAGGTGTGCAAAATGTGTCTGCGCAGGTGTTCATAATGTGTCAGCGCAGGTGTGCATAATGTGTCAGCGCAGGTGTGCATAATGTGTCAGTGCAGGTGTGCATAATGTGTCTGCGCAGTTGTGCATAATGTGTCAGCGCAGGCGTGCATAATGTGTCAGCGCAGGTGTGCATAATATGTCAGCGCAGGTGTGCATGTGTCAGTGCAGGTGTGCATAATGTGTCTGCGCAGGTGTGCGTAATGTGTCTGCGCAGGTGTGCGTAATGTGTCTGCGCAGGTGTGCGTAATGTGTCTGCGCAGGTGTGCATAATGTGTCTGCGCAGGTGTGCGTAATGTGTCAGCGCAGGTGTGCATAATGTGTCAGCGCAGCGCCCCAGGGTCCTGGTCATTGCAGTAATATCATTCTCCTCTAGGTGGGAGTGATGTTATGTTTGGAGGCAATAAAGGAGATCTCACTACCAGGTAACACAAACACACAACACATTTCACACTCCAGTCCACCAGGGGGAGTTATGCTCCTATTTATTAGGGCACTCTTCACAATTACGTAAAACTGGTGGTCTGGAAAGGAAGTTAGTGTGATGCTGGCTGGGCTTCTCCCAGTTAGTTGCTGCCTGAGCTCCGCTCATGGAGTTGGTCCCTGACAGGGGTGGGATCCTGTCAGAGGCCTACACAGAAGGTCACGGAGCTGTGCCTGCCCCACGTGCGGCAGCTTCCAGAAAGAGACACGAACAGAGAACTGTATTGTAGAGAGTGAGAAGAAGTCATAGCAAAAAGGAGAGGAAACCAGAAGGAGTTCTGCCCTACACAGGCTGCCTCCTTCTGAGGCACAGGATCCCGGTAGCCGGTACACCGAGGGAGCAACAGTTCTCTATGCCTTGCTCCAGAGACCGGCAGGACAGCTAATTCCACGTTACCTGCCCGCCCTATACCCAGGAGGCAAGGTGGCACCCACGAGAGGCTGGGGCATGATATTGTCCCTGTAAAAAGCCTCACGCCACCGGTCATATGGGTTTGTCCTATCCATCTGGGGTACAGAGAGAGACACAACATCTAGAACATCTACAATAGTTGTGAGGACCTTATGAGAGGCTCAACAATAAGGTACTACAACACCCAGGCACTAGAGGAAGGCTACTGATTTCCACCTGGACAAGCGAACTCTGGATTTGCCTCCAAACCGGCCGGACTCTGCCTGCCCTGTGATCTGGACCCTGGACTGTGGATGCTGAAGCCTTCAGTAAAAAGGTAAAGAAACTGCAACCTTGTGTCCTCGTTCTTCACTGCGCCCTTCACCATCCACCATCTACGCACTGGGAAGCCCTGGGGACATACTTCACATGTGGGAAGGTATACCATTTAGCTGCCATAACATCACCCCAGCGGACCCCTAAGCAGCATCGCTCACCCTGACCGAATACCACAGGTGGCGTCACGAACATATCCCTTTAAAGACCTTTCCCTTTTACAATGGACCTCCCGAGGGCCACGGACCGGGTCAGCCACCGTGACATCCCCCTTGAGAACCTGAAGGACCCGGTACCGAGTACCCCACTGCCCTACGGGGGCGCTCCATCAGCGCAGGTGTGCATAATCTGTCAGCGCAGGTGTGCATAATCTGTTAGCACAGGTGTGCATAATGTGTCAGCACAGGTGTGCATAATGTGTCAGCGCAGGTGTGCATAATGTGTCTGCACAGGTGTGCATAATGTGTCAGCGCAGGTGTGCATAATCTGTCAGCGCAGGTGTGCATAATGTGTCAGCGCAAGTGTGCATAATGTGTCAGCGCAGGTGTGCATAAAGTGACTGTGGGAGCGTACTGATGCCAGATTCCTGCGTGCCTGCAGCCGACACGTGATGCCCTGGAAGAGAAGTAATCAAATTGACTCAGTGAGGAGGAAATGGCCCTTGTGATATGGACATGTTATCTGCTCATTTAACACCCCTCATCTTTATTGAAGCCATTCAAAGGACAGACAAAAACCAGGTGTCAGAACAAGCCTGCAGCCACATTGTGTGCACACTTGGAGCACACTGCTGCGCTCATCCAGTGTCAGTGTGCAAGCTGATTTTAGCACTCAATTTTACCAATAGAGTGCTGTCAATAAAAACAAAAAATAATATACAAATAAGGAGGGATGGTACACCAAATCATAGGCTAGCCAAGGTGCACCGATGCATCCTCAGTTGCATATTAAATAAAATAATATTTTTCGACAAATATTAAAGAAGCACTCCAGTAATTTTTCCCCTTAAACCTGTGTAAATGTTAGTGTAGTGTAAGGTCTATGTTATGATATACTCACCGATCGCTGTCTTCTCATATACCTGACTCCATAATGACTTCACACCTACAAAATATTCCCATTCCACCTTATATACTATGACCGCCATACTGTCCGTTCTTGTGTACTATGACCATCACACTGCCCCATTAAAAACTAAAACACCACACTGTCCTCTTATAAATTATACCCACCCAGCACACCTTCCTCAGTTATGAGCTATGATCTCCACACTGTCCCCACATCATGCTGCCTCTTCTTTAATGTCTCACTCATAATGAGCCCCACACGCGGCTTCTCTCCGTACTGCACCCCTACACTGTCCCTCTCTCTACTGAACCCGCAATGCTGCATTTTCTCCATACTGACTTTTCCATTCTGCCCCTTTTCCTTAATGAGCTGCCTCCTCTGCATACTGAGGCCCTTCGCACTGCTCCATTTTTCAGTCACCTACGTTGCCTCTCTCCATATTGCCCCCCATGTTGCTCTCTCCATACTGAGCCCCTCACTCTGTCTCCCAACCATACTGAGTTTTACACTGTTCTCCATCCATTTTGTCTTTGCACTCTTCCCTCACTCTGTAAACCACCATAACCACCAATCTACAGTAATAACTGTTGTGAATTCTGCTCTTGGGTTCCCTCCGGTGGTTGTTGGTGGTAATACAGTTGTCCCTGGGTTGCAATCCTGGGCAGGTGTCCCTACTGATTGCAGTGCTGACTGGGGTATTTAAGGTTGCAGGATTCATTAGCCCTTGCCAGTTGTCCATTGTACTTGGAAGGTTTGGATCTCAGTCTGGTTCCTCCTGCCCATCTGCCAATTCAGCAAAGATAAGTTTCTGGTTTTTGTTTCTGCTCCACACATGCTGTGTGCTTTACAGATCAGTGCTATTCATTGTTTTTTCTTGTCCAGCTTGACTGTGCCAGGATTTTTCCAGTCAAGTTGGATTCTCAGGAGATGCAGAGATATGTTCCATGTCTTTAGTTAGATGGTGGAATTTTTGTATTTTCTGCTGTGGATATTTTCAGGGTTTTATTACTGACCGCTTAGCATTCTGTCCTATCCTTTCCTATTTAGCTAGAGTGGCCTCTTTTGCTAAACTCTGTTTTCTGCCTGCGTGTGTTTTTCCTCTAATACTCAGTCAATATTTGTGAGGGGCTGTCTATCCTTTGGGGGTCTGCTCTGAGGCAAGATAGGATTCCCATTTCCATCTATAGGGTTATTTAGTCCTCCGGCTGTGTCGAGGTGTCTAGGATGGTTAGGTACATCCCACGGCTACTTCTAGTTGCGGTGTCAGTTTAGGGATTGCGGTCAGTATAGGTTCCACCTACTCCTGAGAAAGTCTCATGCGGCTCCAAGGTCACCGGATCATAACAAATAACCCCAATTAAAACCCAGTCTACAGTTAAACCCCCCTAAATGCCAGTCTACAGAAATATAAACATAAGGATGAATGACCTCGGGGAGATCAAAACATCCAACACGTGTTTCTCAACGCAGTGATCCAGAACACTGCCCCCATCCCTAAAGGGAAATATGCAAATGCATGTAGAAATGCCGCGGAGACACCATCACGTGTTTCTCAACGCAAGCAATGAATAGCCAGGTCTTTCACCGGGAAGGAACAATCATATTTCCCTTTAGGGATGGGGGCAGTGTTCTGGATCACTGCGTTGAGAAACACGTGACGGTGTCTCCGCCGTGTTGGATGTTTTGATCTCCCCGAGGTCATTCATCCCTATGTTTATAGTCTTTTCACCAGGCACTGCTCCTAGTAGCCAGTTTCCTACTCCACACTGATGAGGGGCAAATACCCCAAAACAGCTGTCTGTGGATGGATACCATGTTTTGGCATAAGTGGTTTTCATTTATTGGATGCTGCCCTTCCCGTGGTTGTTCCTTCCTGGTGAAAGACCTGCCTATTCATTACTTGCATTGAGAAACACGTGATGGTGTCTCCGCGGCTTTTCTACATGAGTCTACAGAAATAGACCCACTGAACCCCAGTCTATAGCAATAGGCCCCCCTAACCTGAAGTCTGTAGTAGTAGTCACCACTAACCCCCAGTCTACAGTAATAGCCCCCCTAACCCCCAGTCTACAGTAATAGCCCCCCTAAGCCCCAGTCTACAGTAATAGCCCCCCTAACTCCCAGCCTACAGTAATAGGCCCACTAAACCCCAGTCTACAGTAATAGCTCCCCTAACCCCCAGTCTACAGTAATAGGCCCACTAACCCCCAGTCTACAGTATTAGCCCCCCTAACCTCCAGTCTACAGTAATAGCCTCCCTAACCCCCAGTCTACAGTAATAGGCCCACTAAACCCCAGTCTACAGTATTAGCCCCCCTAACCTCCAGTCTACAGTAATAGCCTCCCTAACCCCCAGTCTATAGTAATAACAATAACAAATCTTCAGTTCTATGAACACTTACCTGTTCCAGTGTCTGTTTTCCTCCTGTCTCCTGTCTTCCCCCTGGTTCCGGTGTCTGTTCTCCAGTTTCCAATCTCTGTCCTCCTCTGCGGCACCCTGCTGTAATGCCTGCAGCATGTTGATATGACTTAATTGCGCTGCGGATTCATCAGCACCGTTTGGACGCCACAGTACCTCGGAGCAGGAAGCTGATTGTCTCTCTTCTGACCACGGAAGTGCCGGTGTTAGTACTTCTGGGGTCAATCAACTCAATCAGAGTCCATGATTTATTTGTATTTGGTTCTTAAAGACACAAATACAAATGGTGTTCTGTGACATCTGCAGCATGGTGAAATGACTATTGCACTGCAGATATGTCAGCAGCCTTTGGACGCGATTACACCTCGGAGCAGGGAGCTGATTAGCGTTCTTCTGACCCCAGAAGTGCTGACGCTAATACTTCCGGGACCAATCATCTCCCTGACTCCATGGTTTATTTGTATTGTGTCTTACAGATGCAAATACAAATGAATGGAGTTGCGTGATCCCCCCCCCCCCTCCTCTGAAAAGACTGCAAATTTATCACATTGTCTAATAGAGGAGAGGGGAGGTAAAAGAGAAAAATCCTCCCTCTCCTTGCACTACCCTAGGCAGAACACCCTGCCCATCTTGTAATAATGTTCCCTATCCTGTAATAATATTTCACATCCTGTAATATTTTCCCATGTTCTGTAATAATATCCTTCATCATGAACCCTATCCTGTAGTATTGTCCCCGATTCTGGTCCCTTTCTTTAAAGGGGTTATCCCGGACTTTTATTATTTTTATGTGTGGGCCTAAGAACTTACAAACAAGAATTTGCTAGCTACCTATCTCTTTTGCCTGGTGCCAATCTCTGCCAGCTCAGAGTGGTCACGGAACGCTCTTTGCCTGTGATCCTGAGGCTTCCTCTGACATCACGTCAACAGAGCAATGTTTTCTGTTCCGTTCTGCTGACCGGGTGTAGCTTCCAATGTCATGCCGATGGCAGCCAGCTTCCCGATGCCTAACTGAATGGAAGAAGCTGCTCTGTTGACAAGAGGTGAAAAGAAGACGGGGAATCTGTCACTGAGCCGGCAGAAAACATTCCCATGCAGAGCAGGGCAACTACCTGCCTGTTAATTCTTTGCACCATAAACAAAAATAAAAAAGTCCTGGATAATCTTTTTAACCCCTTGTGACAGAGCCAATTTTGACCTTAATGCCCAGGCGAAATCTTTGAACTCTGACTAGTGTCACTTTATGTGATAACTTTGGAACGCTTCAACAGATCCCAGTATTTCCGAGACTGTTTGTTTATTTTTTGACATATTGTACTTCATGGTAAAAATAAAATTTATTTGATATGACTTGCGTTTATTTGTGAAAATGTCAGAAATTTGGCAAAAATTTCAAAATTTTCAAACTTTTAATTCGTATACCCTTAACCCCTTCCCGACCCATGACGCCTATGTGGCGTCATGGAATGATCGCGTCCCTGCAGATCGGGTGAAGGGGTTAACTCCTATTTTACCCGATCTGCAGGGAGAGGGGGAGTGGTACTTCAGCCCAGGGGGGGTGGCTTCACCCCCCCGTGGCTACGATCGCTCTGATTGGCTGTTGAAAGTGAAACTGCCAATCAGAGCGATTTGTAATATTTCATCTAAAAAACTGGTGAAATATTACAATCCAGCCATGGCCGATGCTGCAATACCATCGGCCATGGCTGGAAAACCTGAAGTGACCCCCCCCACCCCACCGATCGCCCCCCCAGTGCTCCGTTATGGGGTCCGGTCCCCTCCGTCCTGTGCTCCGCTCCCCCGTCCTCCTGCCCGCTCCCCCCCTGCTCCTATGTCACCCCCCGGTGCTCTGACGCCCCCCCCCGTGCCCCGATCTCCCCCCCTTATACTTACCTAGGCTCCCGGTGTCGGTCCGTCTCCTCGCTGGGCGCCGCCATCTTCCAAAATGGCGGGCGCATGCTCAGTGCGCCCGCCGAATCTGCCGGCTGGCTGATTCATTACAGGTACATTTTGATCGCTGTGGTAGGTTCTAACACAGCGATCAAAATAAAAAAATAATAAATAAACCCCCCCCCCCCTTTATCACCCCCATAGGTAGGGACAATAATAAAATAAAGAAAATATTTTTTTTTCTTTTTCCACTAGGGTTAGGGTTAGAACTAAGGTTAGAACTAGGGGTAGGGTTAGGGGTAGGGTTAGGGTTACGGGTAGGGTTAGGGTTAGGGGTAGGGTTATGGCATGTGCACACAGAGCGGATCGGCCGCGGATCCGCAGCGGATCGGTCGCGGATCCGCAGCGGATCGGCAGCGGATCGGCAGTGGATCCGCAGCGGATCGGCAGCGGATCGGCCGCGGATCCGCAGCGGATCCGCAGCGGATCGGCCGCGGATCGGCAGCGGATCGGCAGCGGATCGGCCGCGGATCCGCAGCGGATCGACCGCGGATCCGCAGCGGATCGGCCGCGGATCGGCCGCGGATCCGCAGCGGATTGGCAGCGGATCCGCAGCGGATTGGCCGCGGATCCGCAGGGAATTGGCAGCGGATGGGCCGCGGATCGGCAGCGGATCCGCAGCGGATCGGCAGCGGATTGGCCGCGAATTGGCAGCGGATTGGCCGCGGATCCGCAGCGGATTGGCCGCGGATCCGCAGCGGATTGGCCGCTGCGAATTCGAAGCAGTTTTCCATCAGGTTTACAGTACCATGTACACCTAAGAAAAACCAAATCCGCTGTGCCCATGGTGCGGAAAATTCCGTGCAGAAACGCTGCATTGTATTTTCCGCAGCATGTCAATTCTTTGTGCGGATTCCGCAGCGTTTTACACCTGTTCCTCAATAGGAATCCGCAGGTGAAATCCGCACAAAAAAACACTGGAAATCTGCTGTAAATCCGCAGGTAAAACGCAGTGCCTTTTACCTGCAGATTTTTCAAATATCGTGCGGAAAGATCTCACACGAATCCGCAACGTGGGCACATAGCCTTAGGGTTAGGGTTGGAATTAGAGTTAGGGTTGGAATTAGGGCTAGGGTTTGAAATAGGGTTAAGATTAGGCTTGTGGTTAGGGTTACGGATAGGGTTAGGGGTGTGTTGGGGTTACAGTTGTGGTTAGGGTTGGGATTAGGGTTACGGTTGGGATTAGGGTTAGGATTAGGGTTGGAATTAGGGTTACGGGTGTGTTGCGGTTAGGGTTGTGGTTAGGGGTGTGTTGGGGTTAGGGTTGTGATTAGGGTTATGGCTACAGTTGGGATTAGGATTAGGGGTGTGTTGGGGTTAGTGTTGAAGTTAGAATTGAGGGGTTTCCACTGTTTAGGCACATCAGGGGTCTCCAAACGCAACATGGCGCCACCATTGATTCCAGCCAATCTTGCGTTCAAAAAGTCAAATGGTGCTCCCGCCCTTCCAAGCCCCGACGTGCGCCCAAACAGTGGTTTACCCCCACATTTGGGGTACCAGCGTACTCAGGACAAACTGGGCAACAACTGTTGGGGTCCAATTTCTCCTGTTACCCTTGCAAAAATAAAAAATTACTTGCTAAAACATAATTTTTGAGGAAAGAACAATTATTTTTTATTTTCACGGCTCTGCGTTATAAACTTCTGTGAAGCACTTGGGGGTTGAAAGTGCTCACCACACATCTAGATAAGTTCCTTCGGGGGTCTAGTTTCCAAAATGGGGTCACTTGTGGGGTGTTTCTACTGTTTAGGCACATCAGGGGCTCTGCAAATGCAATGTGACGCCCGCAGACCATTCCATCAAAGTCTGCATTTCAAATGTCACTACTTCCCTTCCGAGCCCTGACGTGTGCCCAAACAGTGGTTTACCCCCACATATGGGGTATCAGCGTATTCACAACAAACTGGGCAACAAATTTTGGGGTCCAAATTCTCCTGTTACCCTTGTGAAAATAAAAAATTGCTTGCCAAAACATCTTTTTTGAGGAAAGAAAAATGATTTTTTATTTTCACGGCTCTGCGTTGTAAACTTCTGTGAAGCACTTGGGGGTTGAACGTGCTCACCACACATCTAGATAAGTTCCTTGGGGGGTCTAGTTTCCAAAATGGGGTCACTTGTGGGGGGTTTCTACTGTTTAGGCATATCAGGGGCTCTGCAAACGTAACATGATGCCCGCAGACCATTCCATCAAAGTCTGCATTCCAAAACGTCACTACTTCCCTTCCGAGCCCCGGCATGTGCCCAAACAGTGGTTTACCCCCACATATGGGGTATCAGCGTACTCAGGAGAAACTGGACAACAACTTTTGGGGTCCAATTTCTCCTGTTACTCTTGCAAAAATAAAAAATTCTGGGCTAAAAAAATATTTTTGAGGAAAGGAAACACATTTTTTATTTTCACGGCTCTGCGTTATAAACTTCTGTGAAGCACTTGGGGGTTCAAAGTGCTCACTACACATCTAGATAAGTTCCCTTGGGGGTCTAGTTTCCAAAATGGAGTCAATTGTGGGGAGTTCCTACTGTTTAGGCACATCAGGGGCTCTGCAAACGCAACGTGACGCCCGCAGAGCATTCCATCAAAGTCTGCATTTCAAAACGTCACTACTTTCCTTCCGAACCCCGACGTGTGCCAAAACAGTGGTTTACCCCCACATATGGGGTATCAGCGTACTCAGGAGAAACTGGACAACAACTTTTGGGGTCCAATTTCTCCTGTTACCCTTGGGAAAATAAAAAATTGTGGGCTAAAAAATCATTTTTGAGAAAAGAAAAATTATTTTTTAATTTCATGGCTCTGCGTTATAAACTTCTGTGAAGCACTTGGGGGTTCAAAGTGCTCACCACACATCTAGATTAGTTCCTTGGGAGGTCTAGTTTCCAAAATGGGGTCACTTGTGCGGGAGCTCCAATGTTTAGGCACACAGGGGCTCTCCAAACGCGACATGGTGTCCGCTAATGATTGGAGCTAATTTTCCATTGAAAAAGCCAAATGGCGTGCCTTCCCTTCCGAGCCCTGCCGTGCGCCCAAACAGTGGTTTACCCCCACATATGAGGTATCGGCATACTCAGGAGAAATTGCCCAACTCATTTTAGGATCCATTTTATCCTGTTGCCCATGTGAAAATGAAAGAATTGAGGCTAAAAGAAATTTTGTGTGAAAAAAAAGTACTTTTTCATTTTTGCGGATCAATTTGTGAAGCACCTGGGGGTTTAAAGTGCTCACTATGCCTCTAGAGGAGTTCCTTGGGGGGTCTAGTTTCCAAAATGGGGTCACTTGTGGAGGAGCTCCAATTTTTAGGCACACAGGGGCTTTCCAAACGTGACATGGTGTCCACTAACGATGGAGATAATTTTTCATTCAAAAAGTCAAATGGCGCTCCTTCCCTTCCGAGCCTTACCATGTGCCCAAACAGTGGTTTACCCCCACATGTGAGGTATTGGTGTACTCAGGAGAAATTGCCCAACAAAATTTCGGATCCATTTTATCCTGTTGCCCATGTGAAAATGAAAAAATTGAGGCTAAAATTTTTTTGTGAAAAAAAAGTACTTTTTCATTTTTACGGATCAATTTGTGAAGCACCTGGGAGTTTAAAGTGCTCACTATGCTTCTAGATAAGTTCCTTGGGGGGTCTAGTTTCCAAAATGGGGTCACTTGTGGGGGAGCTCCAATGTTTAGGCACACGGGGGCTCTCCAAACGCGACATGGTGTCCGCTAAAGATTGGAGCCAATTTTTCATTGAAAAAGTCAAATGGCGCTCCTTCCCTTCCGAGCCCTGCCGTGCGCCCAAACAGTGGTTTACCCCCACATATGAGGTATCAGCGTACTCAGGACAAATTGGACAACAACGTCCGTGGTCCAGTTTCTCCTTTTACCCTTGGGAAAATAAAAAATTGTTGCTAAAAATCATTTTTGTGACTAAAAAGTTAAATGTTCATTTTTTACTTCCATGTTTCTTCTGCTGCTGTGAAACACCTGAAGGGTTAATAAACTTCTTGAATGTGGTTTTGAGCACCTTGAGGGGTGCAGTTTTTAGAATGGTGTCACTTTTGGGTATTTTCAGCCATATAGAACCCTCAAACTGACTTCAAATGTGAGGTGGTCCCTAAAAAAAATGGTTTTGTAAATTTTGTTGTAAAAATGAGAAATCACTGGTCAAATTTTAACCCTTATAACTTCCTAGCAAAAAAAAAATTTGTTTCCAAAATTGTGCTGATGTAAAGTAGACATGTGGGAAATGTTATTTATTAACTATTTTGTGTCACATAACTCTCTGGTTTAACAGAATAAAAATTCAAAATGTGAAAATTGCGAAATTTTCAAAATTTTTGCCAAATTTCCGTTTTTTTCACAAATAAGCTCAGAAATTATCGACCTAAATTTACCACTAACATGAAGCCCAATATGTCACGAAAAAACAATCTCAGAATCGCTAGGATCCGTTGAAGCGTTCCTGAGTTATTACCTCATAAAGGGACACTGGTCAGAATTGCAAAAAACGGCAAGGTCATGAAGGGGTTAAACCAGAGTCATCTCACACGAAATATTTAATAAATAACATTTCCCACATGTCTACTTTACATCTGCATCATTTTTTAAACATAATTTTTTGTTAGAAGGGTTAAAATTTGATCAGCAATCTTTCATTTTTCCAACAAAATAAAAAAAAATATATATTTTTTCTAGGGACCACATCCCATTTGAAGTGACTTTTTTTGGGGGGGGTCTATAGCCCCCCAAAATATCCACAAGTGACACCATTCTAAAAACTGCACCCCTCCAGGTTCTCAAAACCACAATCAAGAAGTATATTAACCCTTCAGGTGCTTCACAGAAACTAAAGCAACGTGGAAGGAAAAAAATACATTTTCATTTATTTTAATATCTTTTACTTTAGCCCTCATTTTTTTATTTTCACAAGGGTACCAGGAGAAAATAGACCCCAAAATGTGTTGTGCAATTTCTCCTGAGTACACTGTTAACCCAAATATGGGGGAAAGCTATTGTTTGGGCTCATGGCAGGACATGAAAGGGAAGGACCGTTTGGAGAGCACCTGATGTACCTAAACAGTGGAAACCCCCCACAAATAACCTCATTTTGGAAACTAGACCCCTCAAGGAATGTATCTAGATGTGTGGTGAGCCCCTTGATCCCCCACAACAGAAGTTTATAACTTAGAGCAGTGAAAATAACAAAAATTTGCATTTTTCCCACAAAAATGTACTTTTAGCCCTAAATTTTTTACTTTCACAAGGGTAATAGTAGAAAATGGACCACAATATTTGCTGGTCAATTTCTCCTGAGTACGCTGATACTCCATATGTAGGAGAAAACTATTATTTGGGTGCACGGCAGGGCTCGGAATAGAAGAAGCGCCATTTGACTTTTGAAGCCCAAAATTGGCTGGAATCAGCTGAAGCCATGTCACATTTGGAGAGCCCCTGATGAGCCTAAACAGTGTAAACCCCCCACAAATGACCCCATTTTGGAAACTTCACCTCTCAAGGAGTTTATTTAGATGTGTGATGAGCACCTTGAACTCCCATATGCTCACAGAAGTTTATAATGTAGAGCCGTGACAATAAAAAAATAACATTTTTCCCACACATTTCTCCTCCAGGCCCTTGGGAACCATATTTCTATTAAAAAAAGAATTAAAATAAAAAATATTGATATACTTACCTTCCAATGGCCCCTGGAGTCCTCCCGATGGCCCCAGGAGTCCTCCCGCCTCTCAGCAGTGCACGCGGCCACTTCCGTTCCCAGGGATGCATTGCGCGAAGGACCTGGGATGACGTCACGGTCACGTGACCGCAACATCAGAAAGGTCCTTCGCGCAATGCATCCCTGGGAACGGAAGCTGCCGGGAGCACCGCTGAGGGGATGGAGGCCGTCGGAAGGTGAGAATAGCTATTTTTTTTTTTTATTATTTTTAACATTCTATGCTTGACAAGTGTGACCAACCTGTCAATCAGTTTTCCAAGCGATGCTGCAGATCGCTTGGAAAACGCTAGCATTCTGCAAGCTAATTACGCTTGGAAAACGCTAGTGTTTAGCGGGAAAACGCATGCGAATTCTGCAACGTGTGCACATAGCCTTACAGTTCTGGCAAATATTAAGAGACCACTACAAAAATGTTCAGTTTCTCTGATTTTTCTCTTTATAGGTATATTTTTGAGTAAAATGTAAATTGTTCTTTTATTCTATAAACTTCTGACAACATGTCTCCGAATTTTCAAGCAATAAATTTTGTATTTTTTTTCAGACAAAGAAAAATGGTCAAAATTTAAAAAAAAACAGTGCTTTCAGACCTCAAATAATGAAAAGAAAACAAGTTCATAATTATTTAGAAACAACAATATTAATGTGAGTTCAGAAATCAATATTTTGTGGAATAACCATGATTTTTAATCACAGCTTTCATGTGTCTTGGCATGCTTTCCACCAGTCTTTCACACTGCTTCTGGCACAAAAATTTAAGCAGTTCTTTGTTTGATGGCTTGTGACTCTCCATTATCCTCTTGATTACATTCCAGAGGTTTTCAGTGTGGTTCTGGTCTGGAGATTGGGCTGCCACTGACAGGGTTTTGATATGGTGGTCTCTTAATTTTTGCCAGAGCTGTAGATGTGAGAACCAAACATCAATTTTTTCCACTAAAATGCTGTTTTAGCACCAAATTTATAATTTACACAAGGAGGAATGGGAGAAATTGGACCCCACAATTTTTTATGCAATTTTTCCCGAATGTAGCAGTACCCCATATGTGGTTGTGCACTATCCTTTGAGCATTTGGCGGGGATTAGATGGAAAGGATTGCCATTAGCTGAGCAACTGAGGTGCCAAAACAGCAGTACCATCCCCCCAGGTGACCTCATATTGGAAACTTCACTGCCTAAGGAATTCATCTAGGGGTATAGTGAGTATTTTAAACCGATAGGTGCCTCACAGAATTTATAACTTTGAGATGTGGAAATATGACATTTTGGTGGTAAAAAAGTATTTATTGTATTTGCTGCAAAATTTTCAGGTATGCAAGGGTTAATGGGTGAAACTGAACAGTATAATTTATTGTGCAATTTCTTCCGAATGTGATGACAACTGTTTGGCCACAAGTCAGGGCTGAGAAGGAACTGGCACTATTTGGCTTTTGGAGCAAAGATTTTGCTAGAACAGTTTTACGTGCGACATTTGCAGAGCCCGGAAGGTGCCAAAACAGCAGAAAAACCCCAAAAGTGACCCCATTGTAGAAATTACTTCTCTCAATGTATTCATCTATGACTGCAGTGACTGTTTTTTAACATCCATGCCAGGCTTTTATTCTGGAGAATTTCAAATATGCCAGTTTAATACTCATACATTGTGCCCCCATGCAGTGTAGAGCCCCCGTATATTATAGTGCCCATACATTGTGCCCAGCTTGTGCTTCTCGTGACAGGCACCCTGTAAATTAAGTGCTCTCTCCCTAGTACAATAATGCCAAACATGTGGCCGCTTACTGTGGTTTAGGCACGGTGTGGCTCAGG
Source organism: Ranitomeya variabilis (assembly GCF_051348905.1). Lineage (NCBI taxonomy): Eukaryota > Metazoa > Chordata > Amphibia > Anura > Dendrobatidae > Ranitomeya > Ranitomeya variabilis. The sequence goes on along the minus strand of NC_135236.1, from coordinate 407,309,990 downwards.
AGAGGGCATTTGAATATGGGAGTGCAGAATTCACTGGATTTTATTGGAGGGGGTGCTGGAGCTGCGTCACTTTTCCAGAAACTTTGATCTACCAGTAACGTGGGAGCCCCCTTTAGTTCCAGTGACAGATGACAGACCTGAGTGGGGGCTGGTTTTGTGCTGGATCATGTAGGGGTTTTATTGATAGCATTTTGGGGTACATAACATTATTTGATCGCTTCCAGAATAAGACTGAATCACATTCTCCTATACTGAGCACTTATGTTGAGGTTGCCATGTAAATCCCATAAAAATGCAATTCAGACAAAACCCCTAACAGAGCCACCCAGCATAATGAGGCAGATGAAGACTCCAACTATCTCATATGTGAGTGGTTCCTGATTTTGTCTGAATCGCAGTTTTGGGGAATTTACACGGAAAACCCCGGCGTAAAGCGTTCAGCGGAGAGCGCCGAATAAATGTGAGCCAAACCTTATTCCAATTTTTGGGAGGTAGAATGAACAAATAGACAGTAGTACAAGAATAGTTCTTATTTTTTAACTGTTCACCATGCGGTATAAGTGATAAGACGAATTTATTTTTCAGGTCGGTGCGATTACAGCTATACCAGATTTCTATAGTTATATTTTAGGTTTTGCTGCTATCACACAGTAAAAATACTTTTTTACAAAAAGTTTTTTGTCACCATATTCTGAGAGCTGTAACTTTTTATTTTTTGTCAGAGTTGTATGAGGGCTTATTTTTTGTGGAACAAGTTTCAGATTTTTTTGGTACCATTTTGGGGCACATACTATTTTTTATCGCTTTTTATTCAGATTTCAAACACAATTATTGTTTTTTGGGGGGGTTTTGCGCCATTCACCAAGCGGTAAAAGTGATAAGATCGATTTGTTCGTCGGGTCAGTAGGATTACAGCGATACCAGATTTGTATTTTTTTATGCTTTGCTATTTTCACACACTAAAAACAATATTTTACAAAAATGAATTTTGTTTTTACATCATCATATTCTGAGTGCTGTAACTTGTTATTTTTTTTGCCAAGTAAGCCAGGATTTGTCGTTTGAGGGATGGTTTGGGGTTTTCATTTATAGGGGGAAAGAATAGGGACTAATGTACCCAAATAATCTATGTAGATTAAAGTAGATTGGGAACTTAAAAATTAACTTTTATTGGGACTATTTTTTAAATAAATCCACATACAACATATAATAAGGTGCAATTGTGCAAATATTACATACAAGATATTAGTAGCATTCAGTTCGTCTTTCATTATCTTTGATACATTTCTTATTATTGAGTACAGTTATTGATGTACCTAGCCTATATTTGAGGCCATACTTACTGTACCTAACTGACCATTCAGTGTTTTTAGTGACTGACCCATATGGTAGGCACCTTTGTGCTGAGACTGGACCTATTGGCATTATCCAGTACTTAGCAGGCGCGTACATCGGTAGCAATAGTGATTGATACAGAGAGTTCGCTACATTGCTACTAGGATCTTGTATGTATCTTTTGGTCAATGGCAACTTGCACCTTATTATATGTTGTATGTCGATTTAAAAAAAAAAAATAGTCCAATAAAAGTTAATCTTGAAGTTCCCAATCTGGTTTAACTGTTTTCATTTATACCATTTTTTACATACGACTTTTTGATAGCTTTTTATTCACTTTTTTGAGTCAGTATGATGAAAAAACGACTGTCATGAACCGGGGGTGTTTGGTTGCCCCCAGTTCTTCATCAGGGATTTATTTATATCCCACTTCCCAGTTCCGGTTTGGAACTTGCAGCTCTCCGACTTATCCGAAGGTCAGTCAGGGAACTGCACTTACGGTAATTAGTCGCCAGAAAGGCTGCCTTACTAGGTACTGGCTATTGGGCACACTGCAGTGAGGGCGATATAGCTACTCCCGCTCAGGCGGGAAATATAATTATCAAACGCTGTCTGTCGCTGCCAGTTTCCCCAAAACTCAGGACACTTTGCTGCCACCAGCTCCTATTACTTTGATTAATAGAGGGTCAGGAATCAACCCAATCAGTAGCATAATTTACTTCAGAGGATGTTAAAGGTACGTTTTAGAACAAGGAAAATAAAATGAGTAAATGCTATAACTTTTACTCCAAAAAGAAATAGGCAGTGTTTACAAAAGTCTAAAAAAAATTTACAAAAATGAGACAAATACAATATGTACACAATAAAAGGGATTAAAGATTAAAAAAATGCTTACAGTCATCTCAGACATTAGCAAGCCATGTTGTGAGGGGAAGTGTGACACATCACAATGCATCAGAGCAGATTGCACAGCCTCTGTCAGCTGACTTCCTGGGCAAAGACCACTCCTAAAATGAGGTTCCATATTTTATACCCTCTGATTCATGACCTCACTGAGTGGGGGAAGCTTTGGGTGCCCTCCCTTTTTCCAAAGAGGCTCAGAATTTTATTAAATCCTCACATCCATTATAATTGGAGCTAGAAACCTCATAGAACGATGACGAAAGTATTACCTGTCTTCTCACGAGTTTAGATTGGATTCTGCTGAAGTTGGAGTCTAGAAATTCACTGGTGTAATATAACAGATCCCAAAGTCATGTTATTGGTCTGGGGCAACACATGTGTGTTGTCTCCAACCAGACCCGTCAATTAGCTCCAAATCGCATAAGAGAAAAACAGGAGAAGCCGGAGCATGATTATATAAGAAAAAAGTACTTTATTGTAACAAAATAATTAATTAAAATCAGCAGTAGCATTTAAGAGGTGTATAGTAAATACCATGATATACACATAGGAGGGCACCCACCCCTCTAAAATCCCCTATAGGTATCCTCAAAGGGAGATCCCTTCCATATCATATAACCTGGTAAGGTGGCTAGTAAGTAATCAAGTAAAAGTCAAAAAGGCACATTTTATATACGATATCTAATTAATAGTTTAGAGCAAGTCCGCTTACCAGGATGCAAAAGGGGAAGATGGGGGGGCAGGGTCCCGCCAGAGTACCGGCTCCCGACACGTGTTTCGCGGCCGAAAAACGCCGCTTTATCAAGGAAGTGCCATTGTGACCGGGAGGACCTGTTTTTGAGCCATCTGACCAACATCACATGTCCGTAATGGACCAATACTAGCGGCGCCAGCGGCGCATGCGCGCGGCGACGGACGGGTCCGCCATGGGGGCAGGGCGCAAAGCCGAGCGCGCACGCGCCGGGAGCGAACCCGGAACGCCCGCACAAGGCTCACAAGCGCCCGCCCACATGGGGGAGCCGCCCACCAGCCGAGCGATGCGCACGGCCGCTAGAAGAGAGTAAAACTGAAAGTCCGGACTAAGGAGTATATCGTGGTGGCTTCCATATGTGAGGACAAAAAGGGTTATAGGTACGCCACAGGGATGAAAGTCCACTGGTGTGTGGGTCTATTAATGCACTTTCCAAAATATGTAACTTTCACACCTATATCACTACTTGGGGTCGAGTTATTTCTTCTTGAATAGCTATCATACAACAAAGGAGCACATGTTTCCAGAACTGCTTTCAGCCATTTTCACAGCTGCCAGGAGGGAGGGGGGAGGAATCACACACTGGAGTCTCACGTTACAGCTGTATTGTCAGCAGGGTGAAGGAGCTGGGGGAAAGGGGGGGGTCAAATATGCTGCGTGTGTCTGGGCTGGCATGTCACTTACAAAGACAGGAAGATGCTGCAGCCCTGAATGTGTATGTGTGCCAGTAAAGCTATAGAACGTTCTAGAGGGATACTTTGAATATGAGCATATTCGTAATATCGTTACTGCAACATTTTTCACATGTTTTTTATAACTTTTTCATGGTGTTTGCCAAGCAGAATAAATAACATTCCAGATTTATAGAGCCGGCCTTTCCGGACGCAGCGATACCAATTATTGTGTACTTTTTTTTGCTTTATCACAAACGCTGCGTTGTGACTGGCAAAACAGCTTTTTCTGACTTGTGTACCCTTTTTTGTGTGTTTTTTTACTTTTCTGCATATTTTACTTTTTTTCTCTTTTTCAGTGTGGGACATGTATAATTTTTACTTTGATCACTGGACTCATATACAGCTGTACTTGTGTACTGCAGTGCATGAGACTGTCAGTGTCTCACTGCTGACAATCAACTGGGTCCCAAAGTAGCCTGGGGTCATCACATCAGGACCCGCGTTTCTCATCGCAAAGGTCCGATGGTTACTAAGGGTGTCTTATCACCCCTTTGGTGTAACTTGAATACTGCTGGCGCGATTGTTAAGGGGTTAATTGGCCCTGATCAGTCGCAAAACTGGCCAGGTCCAATACTGCAGGGTGTCAGCTGTCATGTACAGCTGACACCCACAGGAATTGTGGCCGCCGGTCAATGCTATTCCCTTATTCGCCATCGCGGTTTCAAAATGGCAATGAGGAAATAAGGCCCTTTAACAAGAGCCATGTTAATGCATCTCGGCAGTCGTTAAGGGGTGAATAATATCCCCTGTCCAAACACTCTTCTCCAATACATTTAATACATTTAAAAATAAACAAAAAACAATTCCTCTTACCTCTCCCTTCTCCCACGATAAGCAACGTCTCTTTCCTGCTCCATAGCTGTTGCAGTGCGTAGGGCGGTACTTCACGCGACGTCAGCTACCGGCCTCTGATAGACTGGAGGCCTGCATAGCCATTGCGGTGCACAAAACTGATGGCTCTTTGCTCTGCAATACATTTCAACTGAATGTGCGCCTGAGGACACATGTCCAGCTGAAGTAGGTGGGTCCTCCGCAGGCCCGGTTATAGATGCCTCCTCTGTGACTGCTATAACTGCTCCCTTGCTTTACCCTCATGCAGTGATGACATTATAAAAAAGGAGGAAAACTTCTGCCATATCATGTCATGGAGACTGCAGACTTCACAGAATTTTGGGGCCGTGCAGCATTAATCATAGCCATTTCTATGGTGTGATTTAGGAACTGCTTTAAGAAATCTGTGTATGTGCCTGCAAAGGAACACCAGAGCTTGAATTGGAATTTATTTAAGCTGCAATCAATGTTTTATCCAGCAGATGGCAGTAAATGTTTGTATTTCAGATTTACTGATCATTTAAATAAAAGTTTGTTTTATCATAATAAAAAGTAAAAGAGAGTTTGAAACCATGTTAGACAGTTGATAGGAATCTTAGCACCTTCACACCAGAGCTTGTTTTTTCTTTCCTGACAAGGCCAATTTTTTCAATTCTGATCCGTGTCGCTTTCTGTGGCATTAAATCTGGAATTCTTCACTGTATGCCAGTGATTCTGAGGTTGTTTTTTGTGATACAATGTACCTTATGTTAGTGCTAAACTTAGGTCTATATGATTTGCATTCATTTATGAAAATATCAAAAATTTCACAAACATTTCAAAAAATGTGCAATTTTTCAAACATTTAATTTTTATGTCCTTAAAACAGTCATACCCCACAAAATAATTAATATCATATACCACATGCCTCCTTTACATTATTATCCTTTTTGACATACATTTTTTTTTTGTTGGAATGGTAATTTGCGATAATTTAAAAAAATCTATATTTTTAGGTACCAATTTGAAAGTGACTCAAACCCATAAACAATACCCCTTTTAAAAAAACTACAACCTTTAAAGATTCTAACCACATTCAGAGAGTTTTTTAACCCTTCAGCTGCTTCATAAGATTTCATGCAAACTAGAATAAAATCATGAAAAATATATATTTTTTTGTACTAAAATGTTACTTTAGCCTCAAATTTTTCATTTTTGCAAGGATAAAAGGAGAAAATGGACACCAAAATTTCTTATTTAATTTATCCTGAGTGCACTGATACATATGGTTGGAAACTACTGTTTGAGGATAATACAGATCTCGGGAGGTAATGAGCACTGATTGATTTTTGCTTACAAATTTGGATGGAAAATTATGGACACTTTGTTGCATTTGCAGAGCCCCTGAGATGCCAGAAATTCAAAATAAATGACTAGATTTTGGAAACTACACCATTCAAGGAATTCATAGATAGTGTGATAAGCATCTTAAATCTTCAGGTGCTTCTCAGAATCTTACGATATTGTGCTGTGAAAATTAAATATTACATGTTTTTACACAAAAATTTTGCATTATCCCCAAATTTCCACAAGGGTAACAGGAGAAATTGCACTATGACTTGTGTGGCCATTATCTCCTGAGTACACTGATACCCCACATGTCGTCAGAAACTCTTGTTTGGACACACGTCAGGGCTAGGAAGCAATGGAGCGTGTTTTGACTTTTGCAGCACAATTTGCTCCAGAATAAATTGCGGGCGCCATGTCAATTTGGAGAGCCCCTGAGGTGTCAGATCAGCAGAAACTCCCACAAGTGACTCAATTTTTGAAACTGCATCTATCGTGGAATTCATCTAGTGATGTGCTGAGTATTTTAAACTCACAATTTATTAAAAGAATTTTAAAACATTGGGCTGTGAAAATGAAATATTATGTTTTTTTCCACAAAAATGTTTCTCTAGCCTAAAATTTCTCATTTTCACAAGGGTAATAGGAGAATATGGACAACATACTCTATTGTTCAATTTCTCCTTCATACACAGATGTCCCACATGTGGCCGGAAACAGTTTTTGGTCACAAAGCAGGGCTCAGAAGGGAAGGATCACTATTCGATTTTTGAGAGCAAATTTGGTCAAAACAGAGTGCAGAAGCCATATCGCATTTGCAGAGCCCCAGAAGTGCCAAAGTAATAGAAACCTCAAGTAAGGCTTCTTTTACACATACCATTGTTTTGCGGCCCGTTTTTGCTGCCCCAATAGATTTCTTTGGGGCCGCAATAATTTCACAGTGCGCCGTAAGGCCGTGAGGGCCGTATTTACAGCCGCGAAAAAAAGATTGAGCCTGCTCGATCTTTTTCACGGCTTACAGACACGGCCCCTATTGAAAATCAATGGGGCCGCAAAAACAACGGAAGCTTTTTGCGGTGCACTGTGACTACCGTTTTGCGGAACACCGTTTTTTTCCAATACTATTTCCATAGTATTGAAAACCTAAAAAACGGTGATCCGCAAGTTGTTTGCGGTCCGTTATTGCGGCAGACCTTGAAAATTGCGGCGATACAGCCTGTTATGATCCTAGTGGCTGAGGATCACAAAACGGACTAGCTAAGTTTATGAACATAGACACGAGCTCTAGGAAGGTGGCAACTGAACTGACCGCAAACCTGATCCTAACCAACACACTAAAGGTAGCTGGTGAACGTGCCTAAAATTCTGGACGTCTCGACGCAGCCTGAGAAACTATCTACTCCTGGAGGGAAAGTAAGACCTCACTTGCCTCAAGAGAAATCACCCCAAAGATATAGGAAGCCCCCAACAAATAATAACGGTGAGGTAAGGGGAAAACACAAACGTAGAAATGAAAACAGATTCAGCAAATGAGGCCCGCTAATACTAGATAGCAGAAGACAGATAGTGAACTGTGCGGTCAGTAAAAAACCCTATGCAAAATATCCACGCTGAGAATACAAGAACCCCCACACCAACTAACGGTGTGAGGGGAGAAACTCAGCCCCCTAGAGCTACCAGCAAGCAAGGAAATCACATATTAGCAAGCTGGACAAGAAAACAAAAATAAACCAAGAAACATATGATCACTGATGGTCAAAAAATGAATCAAGCAAAACTTAGCTTCTCTTGAAGAGACTGATAATGAAGGACTGTAGGAGAGCTCCAAAATAGCACTGAAGACATTGACAGCAGGCAACAACTGAGAGTCCAGGTGAACTAAATAGGAAACCAGCTAAGAGATAACGAGACAGTTGATCCTGCCTCAGACCTGCAGAATGACACAAAGAACCACCAGAGGGAGCCCAAAGACAGCACTCACACAGTAACAGTTGTGACCACAAGAGGGAGCCCAAAAACAGAGTTCACAACAGTACCCCCCCTTGAGGAGGGGTCACCGAACCCTCATCAAAACCCCCAGGGCGATCAGGATGAGCCACATGGAAGGTGTTGTGAACTCTATTTTTGGGCTCCCTCTAGTGGTCACAAGCGGTACTGTGTAGTGTTGTCTTTCTGCAGGTTGGCTTCATCACCTGGTTCGTTATCCTTGGTTGGTTTCCTATTTAGCTCACCTGGATACTCAGTTCCTTGCCTGCTATCAATGTATTCAGTGCTCTTCAGATTCCTGGTGACTACCTTGCTCCCAGTCTCTCCAAGACAAGCTAAGTTTTTGTTTGTTCAGTTTCTGATTATCAGCGTTCATCATGTTTTTTTGTCCAGCTTGTTAAAATGTGATTTCTTACTTGCTGGTTGCTCTAGGGGACTGAGTTTCTCCCCTCACACCGTTAGTTGGTGTGGGGGTTCTTGAAATCTCAGTGTGGATATTTTGTAAGGGTTTTTTACTGACCGCATAGACCCCTTTTCTATTTTCTGCTATCTAGAATTAGTGGGCCTCTTTTGCTGAATCTGCTTTCACCCCTGTGTATGTGCCTTCCTCTTACCTCACCGTTATTATCTTTTGGGGGCTTCTATATCTTTTGGGGATTATTTCTCTGGAGGCAAGAGAGGTCTTTCATTCTCTCTAGGGGTAGTTAGTTCCTCAGGCTGGCTCAAGACGTCTAGGATTTTAGACACGTTCACCGGCTGCCTCTAGTGTGGTTGGATAGATTCAGTTTTGCGGTCAGTCCAGTTTTCCACCTCCCTAGAGCTTGTCCTACGTTTAGTCACCTTGCTGGAGTAATTTGTGATCCTCAACCACTAAGGATCATAACAGGAAGGCACGAACCAAATCGGCCGCATGAACATCAGAGGCGACAACCCAGTAATTATCCTCCTGACCATAGCCCTTCCACTTAACCAAATACTGAAGCCTCCGTCTAGAAATACGAGAATTCAAGATCTTCTCCACCACGCACTCCAATTCGCCCTCAACCAGCACCGGAGAAGGGGGTTCAACAGAAGGAACCACAGGCACCACATACCTCCGCAACAAAGAATTATGAAACACGTTATGAATGGCAAACGACGCTGGGAGGTCCAAACGAAATGACACCGGGTTAAGGATTTCCAACATCTTATAAGGACCGATGAAGCGAGGCTTGAATTTAGGAGAGGAAACCTTCATAGGAACATACCGAGAAGACAGCCATACCAAATCCCCAACAAGAAGTCGGGGACCCACACCGCGACGGCGGTTGGCAAAGCGCTGAGCCTTCTCCTGTGACAACTTCAAATTGTCCACCTCATGTGTCATGATCTCAATGGCAAGAGATCATAGCATCAGCATATAAAGGAACTAGCTCTTGGAAGATGGGAACTGAGCTGACCATGAACTAAACCTAACGCACAACTAGCAGTGGCCGGGTAGCATGCCTACGTTGATTCTAGATGCCCAGCACCAGCCGGAGGACTAAATAATGCTAGCAGAGGAAAATATTAGTCCTAGCTCACCTCTAGAGAAATACCCCGAAAGGAGACAGAGGCCCCCCACATGTATTGGCGGTGAATTAAGATGAAATAACAAACGTAGTATGAAAATAGGTTTAGCAAATTTGAGGTCCACTTACTACATAGCAGAAGACAGAAAGGACACTTTCATGGTCAGCTGAAAACCCTATCAAAACACCATCCAGAAATTACTTTAAAACTCTGGCATTAACTCATAACACCAGAGTGGCAATTCCTGTTCACAAGAGCTTTCCAGACACAGTAACGAAACTACAGCTGTGAACTGGAACAAAAATGCAAAAACAAACATGGACAAGAGTCCAACTTATCTAGTAGTTGTCTAGGAGCAGGAACAAGCACAGAGAGGCTTCTGATAACATTGTTGACCGGCAAGCAACTAACAGAGCAGCAAGGTTATATAGCGACTCCCACATCTTGATGGGAACAGGTGAACAGAGAAGATGAAGACACCAGTTCAATTCCACCAGTAGCCACCGGGGGAGCCCAGAATCCAAATTCACAACAGTACCCCCCCTCAAGGAGGGGGCACCGAACCCTCACCAGAACCACCAGGGCGATCAGGATGGGCCCTATGAAAGGCACGAACCAGATCAGAGGCATGAACATCAGATGCATTCACCCAAGAATTATCCTCCTGGCCGTATCCCTTCCACTTGACCAGATACTGGAGTCTCCGTCTGGAAACACGAGAGTCTAAGATTTTCTCCACAACGTACTCCAACTCACCCTCAACCAACACCGGAGCAGGAGGCTCAACGGAAGGCACAACCGGTACCTCATACCTGCGCAATAATGACCGATGAAAAACGTTATGAATAGAAAAGGATGCAGGGAGGTCCAAACGGAAGGAAACAGGGTTAAGAATCTCCAATATCTTATACGGGCCGATGAACCGAGGCTTAAACTTAGGAGAAGAGACCCTCATAGGGACAAAACGAGAAGACAACCACACCAAATCCCCAACACAAAGCCGAGGACCAACACGACGGTGGCGGTTGGCAAAAAGCTGAGTCTTCTCCTGGGACAACCTCAAATTGTCCACCACCTGCCCCCAGATCTGATGCAATCTCTCCACCACAGCATCCACTCCAGGACAATCCGAAGATTCCACCTGACCAGAGGAAAATCGAGGATGAAACCCCGAATTACAGAAAAACGGGGACACCAAAGTGGCAGAGCTGGCCCGATTATTGAGAGCGAACTCCGCCAATGGCAAAAAAGCAACCCAATCATCCTGGTCAGCAGACACAAAACACCTCAGATATGTCTCCAGGGTCTGATTAATCCGCTCGGTCTGGCCATTCGTCTGAGGATGGAAAGCGGACGAAAAAGATAAATCTATGCCCATCCTAGCACAGAATGCCCGCCAAAATCTAGACACGAATTGGGTCCCTCTGTCAGAAACGATATTCTCAGGAATACCATGCAAACGAACAACATTTTGAAAAAACAGAGGAACCAACTCGGAAGAAGAAGGCAACTTGGGCAGAGGAACCAAATGGACCATCTTAGAGAAACGGTCACACACCACCCAGATGACAGACATCTTCTGAGAAACAGGCAGATCAGAAATAAAATCCATCGAGATGTGCGTCCAAGGCCTCTTAGGAATAGGCAAGGGCAATAACAATCCACTAGCCCGAGAACAACAAGGCTTGGCCCGAGCACAAACGTCACAAGACTGCACAAAGCCTCGCACATCTCGTGACAGGGAAGGCCACCAGAAGGACCTTGCCACCAAATCCCTGGTACCAAAAATGCCAGGATGACCTGCCAACGCAGAAGAATGAACCTCAGAGATGACTCTACTGGTCCAATCATCAGGAACAAATAGTTTATCAGGTGGGCAACGATCAGGTCTATCCGCCTGAAACTCCTGCAAGGCCCGCCGCAGGTCTGGAGAAACGGCTGACAATACCACTCCATCCTTAAGGATACCTGTGGGCTCAGAGTTACCAGGCGAGTCAGGCTCAAAACTCCTAGAAAGGGCATCCGCCTTAACATTCTTAGAACCCGGTAGGTATGACACCACAAAATTAAACCGAGAGAAAAATAATGACCAGCGCGCCTGTCTAGGATTCAGGCGCCTGGCGGTCTCAAGATAAATCAAATTTTTGTGGTCAGTCAATACCACCACCTGATGTCTGGCCCCCTCAGGCCAATGGCGCCACTCCTCAAAAGCCCACTTCATGGCCAAAAGCTCCCGATTCCCAACATCATAATTCCGCTCAGCGGGCGAAAATTTACGGGAAAAGAAGGCACAAGGCCTCATCACGGAGCAGTCAGAACTTTTCTGCGACAACACTGCCCCAGCTCCGATCTCAGAAGCGTCGACCTCAACCTGAAAAGGTAGAGCAACATCAGGCTGACGCAACACAGGGGCAGAGGAAAAACGGCGCTTGAGCTCCCGAAAGGCCTCCACAGCATCAGGGGACCAATCGGCAACATCAGCACCCTTCTTAGTCAAATCGGTCAATGGCTTAGCAATATCCGAAAAACCAGCAATAAATCGACGATAAAAGTTAGCAAAGCCCAAAAATTTCTGAAGACTCTTAAGAGAAGAGGGCTGCGTCCAATCACAAATAGCTTGTACCTTGACAGGATCCATTTCAATGGAAGAGGGGGAAAAAATATATCCCAAAAAGGAAATCCTCTGTACCCCAAAAACACACTTAGAACCCTTCACACACAAAGAATTAGACCGCAAAACCTGAAAAACCCTCTTGACTTGCTGGACATGAGAGTCCCAGTCATCCGAAAAAATCAGAATATCATCCAGATACACAATCATAAATTTATCCAAATAATCGCGAAAAATATCATGCATAAAGGACTGGAAAACTGACGGAGCATTTGAAAGACCAAAAGGCATCACTAAATACTCAAAATGGCCCTCGGGCGTATTAAATGCGGTTTTCCACTCATCCCCCTGCCTGATTCGCACCAAATTATACGCCCCACGAAGGTCAATCTTAGAGAACCACTTGGCCCCCTTTATGCGAGCAAACAAATCAGTCAGCAACGGCAATGGGTATTGATATTTAACAGTGATTTTATTCAAAAGCCGATAATCAATACATGGTCTCAAAGAGCCGTCTTTTTTTGACACAAAGAAAAAACCGGCTCCTAAGGGAGATGACGATGGACGAATATGTCCCTTTTCCAAGGACTCCTTTATATATTCTCGCATAGCAGCATGTTCAGGCACAGACAGATTAAATAAACGACCCTTTGGGTATTTACTACCCGGGATTAAATCTATGGCACAATCGCACTCTCGGTGCGGAGGTAACGAACCAAGCTTGGATTCTTCAAAGACGTCACGATAGTCAGACAGGAACTCAGGAATTTCAGAGGGAATAGATGATGAAATGGAAACCACAGGTACATCCCCATGAGCCCCCTTACATCCCCAGCTCAACACAGACATAGCTCTCCAGTCGAGGACTGGGTTGTGAGATTGCAGCCAAGGCAATCCTAGCACCAAATCATCATGTAGATTACACAGCACCAGAAAGCGAATAATCTCCTGGTGATCCGGATTAATACGCATAGTTACTTGTGTCCAGTATTGTGGTTTATTATTAGCCAATGGGGTGGAGTCAATCCCCTTCAGAGGAATAGGAGTCTCCAAAGGCTCTAAATCATACCCACAGCGTTTGGCAAAGGACCAATCCATAAGACTCAACGCGGCGCCAGAGTCGACATAGGCGTCCGTGGTAATAGATGACAAAGAGCAAATCAGGGTCACAGATAGAATAAACTTAGACGGTAAGGTGCAAATGGAAACAGATTTACCAAGCTTTTTAGTGCGCTTAGAGCATGCTGATATAACATGAGTAGAATCACCACAATAGAAACACAACCCATTTTTCCGTCTAAAATTCTGCCGCTCGCTTCGGGACAGAATTCTATCACACTGCATACTCTCTGGCGATTTCTCAGTGGACACCGCCAGATGGTGCACTGGTTTGCGCTCCCGCAAACGCCTATCGATCTGAATAGCCATTGTCATGGACTCATTCAGACCCGCAGGCACAGGGAACCCCACCATAACATCCTTAATGGCATCAGAGAGACCCTCTCTGAAAGTCGCCGCCAGGGCGCACTCATTCCACTGAGTAAGCACAGACCATTTACGGAATCTTTGGCAGTAAATTTCCGCTTCATCTTGCCCCTGAGATAGGGACATCAAAGTTTTTTCTGCCTGAAGCTCCAAATGAGGTTCGTCATAAAGCAACCCCAAGGCCAGAAAAAACGCATCCACATTGAGCAACGCAGGATCCCCTGGTGTCAATGAAAAAGCCCAGTCTTGAGGGTCGCCCCGGAGCAAGGAAATCACAATCCTGACCTGCTGTGCAGGGTCTCCGGCAGAGCGAGATTTCAGGGACAAAAATAATTTGCAATTATTTCGAAAATTCTGAAACCCAGATCTATTCCCCGAGAAAAATTCCGGCAAAGGAATTCTCGGCTCAGATACAGGTGCATGACAAACAAAATCTTGCAAATTTTGTACCTTCGTGGCGAGATTATTCAAACCTGCAGTTACACTCTGAAGATCCATTACAAACAGGTGGACACAGAACCATTCAAAGATTAGAAGGAGAGAAAAAAAAAAAAATTTCAGCAGACTACTTATTTCTCTCCTTTCTCAGCCAAGGATTTTAACCCTTTAGTGGGCCGGTCAAACTGTCATGATCTCAATGGCAAGAGATCATAGCATCAGCATATAAAGGAACTAGCTCTTGGAAGATGGGAACTGAGCTGACCATGAACTAAACCTAACGCACAACTAGCAGTGGCCGGGTAGCATGCCTACGTTGATTCTAGATGCCCAGCACCAGCCGGAGGACTAAATAATGCTAGCAGAGGAAAATATTAGTCCTAGCTCACCTCTAGAGAAATACCCCGAAAGGAGACAGAGGCCCCCCACATGTATTGGCGGTGAATTAAGATGAAATAACAAACGTAGTATGAAAATAGGTTTAGCAAATTTGAGGTCCACTTACTACATAGCAGAAGACAGAAAGGACACTTTCATGGTCAGCTGAAAACCCTATCAAAACACCATCCAGAAATTACTTTAAAACTCTGGCATTAACTCATAACACCAGAGTGGCAATTCCTGTTCACAAGAGCTTTCCAGACACAGTAACGAAACTACAGCTGTGAACTGGAACAAAAATGCAAAAACAAACATGGACAAGAGTCCAACTTATCTAGTAGTTGTCTAGGAGCAGGAACAAGCACAGAGAGGCTTCTGATAACATTGTTGACCGGCAAGCAACTAACAGAGCAGCAAGGTTATATAGCGACTCCCACATCTTGATGGGAACAGGTGAACAGAGAAGATGAAGACACCAGTTCAATTCCACCAGTAGCCACCGGGGGAGCCCAGAATCCAAATTCACAACACTCATGGTTCCAAATCTGCTGCAACCTATCCACCACAGAATCCACCCCAGGACAGTCAGAAGGCTCAACCTGACCCGAGGAAAAATGAGGATGAAAACCAGAATTGCAGAAAAAAGGCGAAACCAAAGTAGCAGAACTAGCCCGATTATTAAGGGCAAACTCGGCCAATGGCAAAAAAGTCACCCAATCATCCTGATCAGCAGAAACAAAACATCTTAAATAAGTTTCCAAGGTCTGATTAGTTCGCTCGGTTTGACCATTCGTCTGAGGATGGAAGGCCGACGAAAAAGGTAAATCAATGCCCATCTTAGCACAAAAGATTCGCCAAAATCTGGACACAAACTGGGATCCTCTGTCAGACACAATATTTTCAGGGATGCCGTGCAAGCGAACCACATTCTGAAAAAATAGAGGAACCAAATCAGAGGAGGAAGGCAACTTAGGCAAGGGCACCAAATGGACCATTTTGGAAAAACAATCACACACCACCCAGATGACAGACATTCTCTGAGAGACTGGAAGATCCGAAATAAAATCCATGGAAATGTGCGTCCAAGGCCTCTTCGGGACAGGCAAAGGCAAAAGCAAACCGCTGGCACGAGAACAGCAAGGCTTAGCCCGAGCACAAATCCCACAGGACTGCACAAAGGAACGCACATCCCGCGACAAGGAAGGCCACCAGAAGGACCTAGCCACCAAATCTCTGGTACCAAAAATCCCAGGATGTCCTGCCAACACCGAAGAATGAACCTCGGAAATAACTCTGCTGGTCCATCTATCTGGGACAAACAGTCTCTCTGGTGGGCAACGGTCCGGTCTATCCGCCTGAAATTTCTGCAGCACTCGTCGCAAATCTGGGGAAATGGCAGACAAAATCACTCCCTCTCTGAGGATACCAGCCGGCTCTGAAACTCCTGGAGAGTCAGGCACAAAACTCCTAGAAAGAGCATCAGCTTTCACGTTCTTCGAACCAGGCAGGTACGAGACCACGAAATCGAAACGGGAGAAAAACAACGACCAATGAGCCTGTCTAGGATTCAGCCGCTTGGCAGACTCGAGATAAATCAGATTTTTGTGATCAGTTAAGACCACTACACGATGCTTAGCTCCCTCAAGCCAATGTCGCCACTCCTCAAATGCCCACTTCATAGCCAACAACTCCCGATTCCCAACATCATAATTTCGCTCGGCAGGCGAAAACTTTCTTGAAAAGAAAGCACAAGGCTTCATCACAGAGCAATCAGAGCTTCTCTGCGACAAAACAGCCCCTGCTCCAATCTCAGAAGCATCAACCTCGACCTGAAAAGGAAGAGAGACATCAGGCTGACACAAAACTGGAGCCGAAGAAAACCGGCGCTTCAGCTCCCGAAAGGCTTCCACGGCCGCAGGAGACCAATTAGTCACATCAGAACCCTTCTTGGTCAAATCCGTCAAGGGTTTAACCACGCCAGAAAAATTAGCAATGAAGCGACAGTAAAAATTAGCAAAACCCAAGAACTTCTGAAGACTCTTAACAGATGTAGGCTGAGTCCAGTCATGAATAGCCTGGACCTTGACTGGGTCCATCTCAATAGTAGAAGGAGAAAAAATAAAACCCAAAAAGGAAACCTTCTATACTCCGAAGAGACATTTTGAGCCCTTCACAAATAAGGCATTAGCACGCAGGACCTGAAATACCATCCTGACCTGCTTCACATGGGACTCCCAGTCCTCAGAAAAGACCAAAATGTCATCCAGATACACAATCATAAATTTATCCAGATATTCTCGGAAGATGTCATGCATGAAGGACTGGAACACAGAAGGAGCATTAGAGAGTCCAAAAGGCATCACCAAGTACTCAAAATGGCCTTCAGGCGTATTAAATGCTGTTTTCCATTCATCCCCCTGCTTAATGCGCACAAGGTTATACGCACCACGAAGATCTATCTTGGTGAACCAACTGGACCCCTTAATCCGAGCAAACAGATCAGACAACAATGGCAAAGGATACTGAAATTTGACCGTGATTTTATTTAGAAGACGATAATCTATACAAGGTCTCAGAGAACCATCCTTCTTGGCCACAAAAAAGAATCCTGCACCAAGAGGGGAGGAGGACGGGCGAATATGTCCCTTCTCTAAAGACTCCTTTATATAGCTCCGCATTGCGGCATGTTCTGGTACAGACAAATTAAAAAGTCGTCCCTTAGGGAACTTACTACCAGGAATCAAATTTATAGCACAATCACAATCCCTGTGAGAAGGCAGGGCACCGGATCTGGGCTCATCAAATACATCCTGGTAGTCCGACAAAAACTCAGGGACCTCAGAAGGAGTGGAAGAAGCAATTGATACCAAAGGAGCATCGCCATGAATCCCCTGGCAACCCCAACTTGACACAGACATAGCTTTCCAATCCAGAACTGGATTATGGGCCTGCAGCCATGGTAGACCCAAAACGACAACATCATGCAAATTATTAATATCAAGAAAACAGAAACCATAATGAGCCAAACCCGGGGAAAAAAGCACAAGTGTGATAATTAATAATTACCCGGGCGCTTAAATCATTGCTCCAGAAACATTATATAGACAGGAGAAACAAGGAGCCAGAAGTACAAATGTACAAAATTCGTTTATTATTAAAAAATAAGGACATAAAACAGAAACAAAATGCTGGAGATATGACAACAACATATAAAGGGGAAATGGGGGACCCCCTCTACCTGTCAACCCCCCCAAAAAAAGCACCAAATAGGATGACTGTGAACAGGCACAGATAAAAGATACACAATAATAAAGTGCCAATACGGTGCAGAGTGGTGAAAGGATGGGAAGCATGAAGCACAGAATAAAGCAAAGTTGCCGTGCGGTCATACAGGAAGGAAATCAAAGGGCAAGTGCCCTGTATATTTATACAACGTCCCGCCACACAGCAATATCCAGAAAGAGTGCCATGCTTACCGAAGTAGAGGGAGGGAGATAGGCGAGGGTCCCACCGGTGGAAGTGCCCCAACGCACGTTTCGCAGCGCTCGGACGCTGCTTTCTCAAGGGGAAGTGGTGTATGGGGAGTGCAGGACCTGCTTTAACCTCCCTGACCCTGATCACATGGTCGGCGGCCTCCAATCATATCGGCGCTGTCGGCGCATGCGCACTGCGGCAGAGCGGTGCCGCACAAGGACCTGGCGTCAAGCCAGATGCGCAGACCAGGAGAAAATTCCCCAGGTCTGCGCAGCAAGCCCAGGAGACGCCCGTCCCGGCACGGCAACCACCCACACACAGCGCGACGCGCACGGCCGAATGTGGACCCACACAGTGGTAAGGAATAAGGAGACCTGAGTGCGGTTTATGGAAAACACACAGTATGTGTGTGATAAAACATACAAAACGCGGCAATGTGAACATAGGTAGAAATAAGAAGAAGGACATATATACATAATTGGTACAAAGATTAGTATGGGTAAACACCGCAGAGAAATCCATCTTCATGTTGCTGATGTCCGAAGAATCATCCAGAAGTTCGCTGAGATGGTAAAATCAGTAGTCGCGCCAGAGTCTAATAGCATGCAACAGGGAGGGGAGGACCACAGGGCCAAGGGAAAAATACTGTGAATGAGGGAAACAATAAGAAAAATTAAAAACATTAAAAGACACCAACATTAAAAACACCGGAAAAATGGAGAAGACCACTGGGTATAAGAGAGAGCACAGCAAGGAACAAAGATCAGAGGTAGGGAGCGAAACTAAGGGTCTCATTAAGACCCCTAGGGGTCATGGTATCAAGCAAAGCGATCCATTTAGTTTCTATCTGTGCTAGTCGTTTCTTATTGTCCCCACCTCTGATCCCCAGATGGAGCACATCAATACCCCTCACTTTGAGCAAACCCCCATCACAATGATGGTATGCCCTAAAATGGCGGGGGATTGTTTTAATCTCTACCCCAGGGGACACCGTCCTGGCCGCGCCAATGTCCCGCACATGCTCCCTAACCCGGACTCTCAGTTCACGGGTGGTGAGACCAACGTATATCTTGGGGCACGGACAAGTAGCGTAATATATAACATTTGTAGTGCCACAAGATATACGTTCTTTGATCTGAAAGGTTTTTGTACCATCACTGGTGGCAAAATCAGAGCAGCGCAGGACATTGGCGCAGGCAAGACAGTGCCCACAGGGGGTACAGCCAGCACGGGGACCACTTGTACCAAAGAAATTCCTTGTGGGAGCAGGAATGTAATGGCTCCTCACAAGTAAATTACTCAGGTTAGTGCCCCTTCTGGGGGTCATGAGGGGAGTAGTGCCCAGGGTGGCACACAGGGATGGTTCGGCCTGAAGCACCGGCCAATGTTTTTTCAAAATAGCCCGCATATTTTCCCATTCATGGTTGTAGGTGGAAATGAACCTGGTATGTCCATCTCCACCCACAGTACGGCGACGGGCCCTTGAATGCAATAGATCACTACGTTGTGTAAACCGTGCCCGATCATAGCCGGCTTTGATCGACCTGCGGCTGTACCCACGGACAGCAAATCTGTCCTTAAGGTCCAGGGCCTGTGATTCGAATTTGGCCTCAGTGGAACAAATCCGTCGCACCCTGAGGAATTGTCCGACCGGGACGGCCCTAATGGTGGCTGGATAGTGAGCAGATGAGGCATGCAATAAAGAATTGACGGCGGTCGGCTTCCGATATACGTCCGCCTGGATGCGCCGGTCTGAATCTACCTCCAGGTGGACATCCAAGAAGTCGACCGCGGCCATGCTGCTCTGGTGGGTAAGATGTATATTAAGAGAATTTTCATTAAGATGCCTCATAAATTCCTCGAGCTGGTGAGCAGACCCCCCCCACAAAAACAAAATGTCGTCAATATAGCGATACCAGCACAGCACATGGGCAGCAAGCGGTGGGCCCCCGTCGCCAAAAATCTCCCTCTCCCAGGCGCCTAGGAAGAGGTTGGCGTACGAGGGCGCACACGCCGCACCCATGGCTGTGCCACGCTTCTGAAGATAGAAATGGTCCTTGAAGACAAAAAAGTTGTGGGAAAGGATATACCCAACCAGCTCGAGGATAAGCCTACATAAAGGGCCGCCCAGGTCGGAGGCCCCCAGGAAGCGACGGACAGCCGCCAGGCCATGTGGGTGATCTATGCATGTATAAAGGCTTTCAACGTCAGCCGTAACAAGAATAGTGCCCTGGTCCACAAGGATGCCGTCGACCCTGGACAGGACGTCCGTCGTGTCTTTGACAAAAGACGGAAGGGTCTCAACTAAAGGTTTGAGGTAATAATCAATAAAACGGCAAACCGGATCACAAATGCCGTCAATCCCCGACACGATGGGGCGTCCCGGAGGGTCGAGGGCATCCTTATGGACCTTGGGCAGAAGATAAAAGGTGGGAACCCTCGGTGATCTCACAAGCAGCCCATCAAACACCTGCTTAGAGATAATGTTATCATCAAGGGCCCCAATCAAAATGTTTTGGAGTTCTTGTAGGAAGGGAGCCGTCGGATTGGAGGATAGCCTGAGGTAAGTATTTGAATCTCTAAGCTGCCGAAGGGCTTCCACCGGTGGGACCCTCGCCTATCTCCCTCCCTCTACTTCGGTAAGCATGGCACTCTTTCTGGATATTGCTGTGTGGCGGGACGTTGTATAAATATACAGGGCACTTGCCCTTTGATTTCCTTCCTGTATGACCGCACGGCAACTTTGCTTTATTCTGTGCTTCATGCTTCCCATCCTTTCACCACTCTGCACCGTATTGGCACTTTATTATTGTGTATCTTTTATCTGTGCCTGTTCACAGTCATCCTATTTGGTGCTTTTTTTGGGGGGGTTGACAGGTAGAGGGGGTCCCCCATTTCCCCTTTATATGTTGTTGTCATATCTCCAGCATTTTGTTTCTGTTTTATGTCCTTATTTTTTAATAATAAACGAATTTTGTACATTTGTACTTCTGGCTCCTTGTTTCTCCTGTCTATATCATGCAAATTATGCAGCACAAGAAAGCGAATCACCTCCTGATGTACAGGAGTCATGCACATGGTCACTTGAGTCCAATACTGAGGCTTATTCTCAGCCAATGGTGTAGCATCAATTCCCCTCAGTGGAATAGGGAATTCTAAAGGCTCCAGGACAAAACCACAGCGCCTGGCAAATGACAAATCCATCAGATTCAGGGCAGCACCTGAATCCACAAAAGCCATAACCGAGTAGGATGACAAAGAACAAATTAAAGTAACAGACAAAATGAATTTAGGCTGTATAGTACCAATGGTGACAGGTTGTTATGACCCCAATGGCGAGGGTCTCAGAGGAACGTGGAAGTCTGCAGAATACAAAAATCCAGCTCATAGGGCAGTGGTAACTGGGTTGACCATATATCTACTCCTAACGCCAACACTAGAAGTAGCCGGGGATCATTCCTACGTTGATTCTAGATGACACGCGCCAGCCGGAGAATCTAGCTACCCCTAGTAGAGGAAAACAAAGACCTTTCTTGCCTCCAGAGAAGGGGACCCCAAAGCTGGATAGAAGCCCCCCACAAATAATGACGGTGAGGTAAGAGGAAATGACAAACACAGAAATGAACCAGGTTTAGCACAGAGAGGCCCGCTTACTAATAGCAGAATAAAGAAAGGTAACTTATATGGTCAACAAAAACCCTATCAAAATCCACACTGGAAATTCAAGAACCCCCGAACCGTCTAACGGTCCGGGGGGAGAACACCAGCCCCCTAGAGCTTCCAGCAAAGGTCAGGATATAGATATGCAACAAGCTGGACAAAAATACAAAACCAAAACAAATAGCAAAAAGCAAAAGGCAGACTTAGCTGATATAACTGGAACCAGGATCAGTAGACAAGAGCACAGCAGACTAGCTCTGATAACTACGTTGCCAGGCATAGAACTGAAGGTCCAGGGAGCTTATATAGCAACACCCCTAACTAACGACCCAGGTGCGGATAAAAGGAATGACAGAAAAACCAGAGTCAAAAAACTAGTAACCACTAGAGGGAGCAAAAAGCAAATTCACAACAGTACCCCCCCCCTTAGTGAGGGGTCACCGAACCCTCACCACGACCACCAGGGCGATCAGGATGAGCGGCATGAAAGGCACGAACTAAATCGGCCGCATGAACATCCGAGGCGACCACCCAGGAATTATCCTCCTGACCATAGCCCTTCCACTTGACCAGGTACTGAAGCCTCCGCCTGGAGCGGCGAGAATCCAAGATCTTCTCCACCACGTACTCCAACTCGCCCTCAACCAACACCGGAGCAGGAGGCTCAGCAGAAGGAACTACAGGCACAATGTACCGCCGCAACAAGGACCTATGAAATACATTGTGAATAGCAAACGACACAGGAAGATCCAGACGAAAAGATACAGGATTAAGGATTTCCAATATCTTGTAAGGCCCAATAAAACGAGGTTTAAATTTGGGAGAGGAGACCTTCATAGGAACAAAGCGGGAAGAAAGCCACACCAAATCCCCAACGCGTAGTCGGGGACCCACACCGCGGCGGCGGTTGGCAAAGCGCTGAGCCTTCTCCTGTGACAACTTCAAGTTGTCCACCACATGATTCCAGATCTGCTGCAACCTATCCACCACAGAATCCACCCCAGGACAGTCAGAAGGCTCCACATGACCCGAAGAAAAGCGAGGATGGAAACCAGAGTTGCAGAAAAAAGGCGAAACCAAGGTGGCGGAACTAGCCCGATTATTAAGGGCAAACTCAGCCAACGGCAAGAATGTCACCCAATCGTCCTGATCAGCAGAGACAAAACACCTCAAATAAGCCTCCAAAGTCTGATTGGTTCGCTCCGTCTGTCCATTAGTCTGAGGATGGAAAGCAGACGAAAACGACAAATCAATGCCCATCCTACTACAAAAGGATCGCCAGAACCTGGAAACGAACTGGGATCCTCTGTCTGACACAATATTCTCAGGGATGCCGTGCAAACGAACCACGTTCTGGAAAAACACAGGAACCAGATCGGAAGAGGAAGGCAGCTTAGGCAAAGGAACCAAATGGACCATCTTGGAGAAGCGATCACATATCACCCAGATAACGGACATGCCCTGAGATAGCGGAAGATCAGAAATGAAATCCATGGAGATATGTGTCCAAGGTCTCTTCGGGACAGGCAAGGGCAAGAGCAAACCGCTGGCACGAGAACAGCAAGGCTTAGCTCGAGCACAAGTCCCACAGGACTGCACAAATGACCGCACATCCCTTGACAAGGAAGGCCACCAAAAGGACCTGGCCACCAGATCTCTGGTGCCAAAAATTCCCGGGTGACCTGCCAACACCGAGGAATGAACCTCGGAAATGACTCTGCTGGTCCACTTATCCGGGACAAACAGTCTGTCAGGTGGACAAGACTCAGGCCTATCAGCCTGAAATCTCTGCAACACACGTCGCAGATCCGGAGAAATGGCTGACAAGATAACTCCATCTTTAAGAATACCAACAGGATCAGCGACTCCAGGAGCATCAGGCACAAAGCTCCTAGAAAGAGCATCGGCCTTCACATTCTTTGAACCTGGTAAATACGAGACAACAAAATCAAAGCGGGAGAAAAACAATGACCAGCGGGCCTGTCTCGGATTAAGGCGTTTAGCAGACTCGAGATACATCAGATTTTTGTGATCAGTCAAGACCACCACACGATGCTTAGCACCCTCGAGCCAATGATGCCACTCCTCAAATGCCCATTTCATGGCCAACAACTCCCGATTGCCCACATCATAATTTCGCTCGGCAGGCGAAAACTTCCTAGAGAAAAAGGCACAAGGTTTCATAACAGAGCAACCAGGGCCTCTCTGCGACAAAACGGCCCCTGCCCCAATTTCCGAAGCATCCACCTCAACCTGAAAGGGAAGTGAGACGTCAGGCTGGCACAAAACAGGCGCCGAAGTAAACCGGCGTTTCAACTCCTGGAAAGCCTCCACGGCAGCAGGAGCCCAGTTAGCTACATCGGAGCCCTTCTTGGTCATATCCGTCAAAGGTTTCACAATGCTAGAAAAATTAGCGATAAAACGACGGTAGAAGTTAGCGAAGCCCAAGAACTTCTGAAGACTCTTAACTGACGAGGGCTGAGTCCAATCAAGAATAGCTCGGACCTTGACTGGGTCCATCTCCACAGCAGAAGGGGAAAAAATGAACCCCAAAAAGGGAACCTTCTGTACACCAAAGAGACACTTAGAGCCCTTGACAAACAAAGAATTTTCACGCAAAATTTTAAAGACCAACCTGACCTGCTCCACATGCGAATCCCAATTATCAGAAAAAACCAAAATATCATCCAGATAAACAATCAAAAATTTATCCAGATACTTCCGGAAAATGTCATGCATAAAGGACTGAAAAACTGAAGGCGCATTGGAGAGCCCAAAAGGCATCACCAAGTACTCAAAATGACCTTCGGGCGTATTGAATGCGGTTTTCCATTCATCACCTTGCTTAATGCGCACAAGGTTGTACGCACCACGAAGGTCTATCTTGGTGAACCACTTGGCACCCTTAATCCGGGCAAACAAGTCAGACAACAGCGGTAAAGGATACTGAAATTTGACAGTGATCTTATTTAAAAGCCGATAATCAATACAAGGTCTCAAAGATCCGTCCTTTTTTGCCACAAAAAAGAATCCCGCACCAAGAGGGGAAGAAGACGGACGAATATGTCCTTTTTCCAGAGACTCCTTGATATATGAACGCATAGCGGTATGTTCAGGTACCGACAGATTAAACAGTCTTCCCTTAGGAAATTTACTGCCTGGGATCAAATCTATAGCACAGTCACAGTCCCTATGAGGAGGCAGTGCACTGGACTCAGACTCACTGAAGACATCCTGATAATCAGACAAATACTCCGGAACTTCCGAAGGCGTAGAAGAAGCAATAGACACAGGCAGGGAATCCTCATGAATACCACGACAGCCCCAACTTGAGACTGACATAGCCTTCCAGTCCAGGACTGGATTATGGGTCTGTAACCATGGCAGCCCTAAAACGACCAAATCATGCATTTTATGTAAAACCAGGAAACGTATCACCTCGCGGTGTTCAGGAGTCATGCACATGGTAACCTGAGTCCAATACTGCGGTTTATTTGCTGCCAATGGTGTAGCATCAATACCCCTAAGAGGAATAGGATTCTCCAATGGCTCAAGAGTAAATTCACAGCGCTTAGCAAATGAGAGATCCATGAGACTCAGGGCAGCACCTGAATCTACAAACGCCATGACAGGATAAGATGACAGTGAGCAAATCAAAGTTACAGACAGAATAAATTTAGGTTGCAAATTACCAACGGTGACAGGACTAACAACCTTAGCTATACGTTTAGAGCATGCTGAGATAACATGTGTAGAATCACCACAGTAGTAGCACAAGCCATTCCGGCGTCTATGAATTTTCCGCTCATTTCTAGTCAGGATTCTATCACATTGCATTAAATCAGGTGTCTGTTCAGACAACACCATGAGGGAATTTGCGGTTTTTCTATCACATTGCACCGAATTAGGTGTCTGTTCAGACAACACCATGAGGGAATTTGCGGTTTTGCGCTCCCGCAACCGCCGGTCAATTTGAATAGCCAGTGCCATAGTATCATTCAGACCTGTGGGAATGGGAAAACCCACCATAACATTCTTAATGGCTTCAGAAAGGCCATTTCTAAAATTAGCGGCCAGTGCACACTCGTTCCAATGTGTCAGCACGGACCATTTCCGAAATTTTTGGCAATACACTTCAGCCTCGTCCTGCCCCTGAGACATAGACAGCAAGGCCTTTTCTGCCTGAATCTCAAGATTGGGTTCCTCATAAAGTAAACCGAGCGCCAGAAAAAACGCATCAAGATCAGCCAATGCCGGATCTCCTG
Source organism: Ranitomeya variabilis (assembly GCF_051348905.1). NCBI lineage: Eukaryota > Metazoa > Chordata > Amphibia > Anura > Dendrobatidae > Ranitomeya > Ranitomeya variabilis. Next base: position 407,284,259 of record NC_135236.1, on the reverse strand, counting down.
GCGCCAGCGAAAAAGCCCAATCCTGAGGGTCGCCCCGTAAGAACGAAATAACAATTTTTACTTGCTGAGCAGAATCTCCTGATGAACAGGGTCTCAGGGACAAAAACAATTTACAATTATTCACGAAATTCCTAAACTTAAACCTGTCTCCGGAAAACAGTTCAGGAATCGGTATTTTAGGTTCTGACCTAGGATTTCTGATAACATAGTCTTGTATGCCCTGCACACGAGTAGCCAGCTGGTCCACACTTGTAATCAAGGTCTGGACATTCATGTCTGCAGCAAGCATAGCCACTCTGAGGTAAAGGGGAAGAAGAAAAAAAAAAAAAAAACTCAGAATCTTCTTTCTTATAATCCCTCTTCTGCAATGCATTAAACATTTAATACTGGCCTGGCAAACTGTTATGACCCCAATGGCGAGGGTCTCAGAGGAACGTGGAAGTCTGCAGAATACAAAAATCCAGCTCATAGGGCAGTGGTAACTGGGTTGACCATATATCTACTCCTAACGCCAACACTAGAAGTAGCCGGGGATCATTCCTACGTTGATTCTAGATGACACGCGCCAGCCGGAGAATCTAGCTACCCCTAGTAGAGGAAAACAAAGACCTTTCTTGCCTCCAGAGAAGGGGACCCCAGAGCTGGATAGAAGCCCCCCACAAATAATGACGGTGAGGTAAGAGGAAATGACAAACACAGAAATGAACCAGGTTTAGCACAGAGAGGCCCGCTTACTAATAGCAGAATAAAGAAAGGTAACTTATATGGTCAACAAAAACCCTATCAAAATCCACACTGGAAATTCAAGAACCCCCGAACCGTCTAACGGTCCGGGGGGAGAACACCAGCCCCCTAGAGCTTCCAGCAAAGGTCAGGATATAGATATGCAACAAGCTGGACAAAAATACAAAACCAAAACAAATAGCAAAAAGCAAAAGGCAGACTTAGCTGATATAACTGGAACCAGGATCAGTAGACAAGAGCACAGCAGACTAGCTCTGATAACTACGTTGCCAGGCATAGAACTGAAGGTCCAGGGAGCTTATATAGCAACACCCCTAACTAACGACCCAGGTGCGGATAAAAGGAATGACAGAAAAACCAGAGTCAAAAAACTAGTAACCACTAGAGGGAGCAAAAAGCAAATTCACAACACAGGTTTAGCGATTTTTTTAACGCGCTTAGAGCATGCTGAGATAACATGAGTTGAATCACCACAGTAAAAGCACAACCCATTTTGACGTCTATGATTTTGCCGCTCAATTCTGGTCAGAACTCGGTCACATTGCATAGACTCAGGTCTCTGTTCAGAAAACACCGCCAGATGGTGCGCAGATTTGCGCTCCCGCAAACGCCGATCAATCTGAATGGCCAAAGCCATTGAGTCATTCAGACTTGCAGGCGTGGGGAACCCCACCATAACATTCTTAATGGCTTCAGAAAGACCTTCTCTGAAATTTGCAGCCAGGGCACACTCATTCCATTGAGTAAACACCGACCATTTCCGAAATTTTTGACAATACACCTTAGCTTCATCCTGGCCCTGAGAAAGAGCCAGCAAGGCCTTTTCTGCCTGGTTCTCAAGATTAGGTTCCTCATAAAGCAGTCCAAGCGCCAGAAAAAACGCATCCACATTCAGCAATGCAGGATCTCCTGGCACCAGAGAGAAGGCCCAATCTTGAGGGTCGCCCCGTAAGAAGGAGATAACAATTTTAACTTGCTGAGCGGAATCACCAGAGGAATGAGGTCTCAAAGATAGAAATCATTTACAATTATTCTTAAAATTCAGAAACCTAGATCTATCTCCAGAAAACAACTCAGGAATAGGTATTTTTGGCTCTGACATAGAGCTATGAACAACAAAATCCTGAATGCTTTGCACCCTTGCAGCAAGATGATCCACACTAGAAGTCAGACTCTGAATATCCATGTCTGCAGCTGAACACAAAACCACCCAGAGATTAAGGGGATGAGAGAAGCTGGACAGACTGCAGCAAAGATAGAGAGAAAAAAAAAAAAAAAAAAATTGTACTCAGGGCTTCTCTTATCCCATTTCTGCGATGCATTAAACACTTTTTTGGCCTGCTGTACTGTTATGATCCTAGTGGCTGAGGATCACAAAACGGACTAGCTAAGTTTATGAACATAGACACGAGCTCTAGGGAGGTGGTAACTGAACTGACCGCAAACCTGATCCTAACCAACACACTAAAGGTAGCTGGTGAACGTGCCTAAAATCCTGGACGTCTCGACGCAGCCTGAGAAACTATCTACTCCTGGAGGGAAAGTAAGACCTCACTTGCCTCAAGAGAAATCACCCCAAAGATATAGGAAGCCCCCAACAAATAATAATGGTGAGGTAAGGGGAAAACACAAACGTAGAAATGAAAACAGATTCAGCAAATGAGGCCCGCTAATACTAGATAGCAGAAGACAGATAGTGAACTGTGCGGTCAGTAAAAAACCCTATGCAAAATATCCACGCTGAGAATACAAGAACCCCCACACCAACTAACGGTGTGAGGGGAGAAACTCAGCCCCCTAGAGCTACCAGCAAGCAAGGAAATCACATATTAGCAAGCTGGACAAGAAAACAAAAATAAACCAAGAAACATATGACCACTGATGGTCAAAAAATGAATCAAGCAAAACTTAGCTTCTCTTGAAGAGACTGATAACGAAGGACTGCAGGAGAGCTCCAAAATAGCACTGAAGACATTGACAGCAGGCAACAACTGAGAGTCCAGGTGAACTAAATAAGAAACCAGCTAAGAGATAACGAGACAGCTGATCCTGCCTCAGACCTGCAGAATGACAAAGAACCACCAGAGGGAGCCCAAAGACAGCACTCACACAGTACCAGTTGTGACCACAAGAGGGAGCCCAAAAACAGAGTTCACAACAACAGCCCATAAAAAAGGCCCTCAATAACGGGCCACAAAAAGCTCGGTATGTGTAAAAGAAGCCTAAAAGTGAACCCATTTCGGAAATTACACCCCTCAAAGAATTTATTTAGAGGTGTAGTGAGCATCTTAAACACACTGGGGCTGCACATAATTTTATAATATTTGGCCATGAAAAGGAATTATGTTTATTCCCCTAAAATGTTGATTCATCCCAAAATTTCTCATTTTTACAAGGGTAACAGAAGAAAATTGGCCCCACAATTGGTTGTGCAATTTCTCATGAGTACGCAGATACCCTATATGTGATCAGAAAATACTGTTTGGGCCCAGAACAGGTCATAGAAGGAGCGCTATTTGACTTTTGGTGTTCAATTTTTGCTAGATGCCATGTCTCATTTGGTGAGCCTCTCAGATGCCAAAACAGCAGAAGTAATCAATAGAAATACTACGGTGGGCAGTCATTGGTTCAACTAAATGATCATTACTACATGCTAGAAAACCGTATATATATATATCAAATAATACTATGGCACTGGAGGCTTGCAAGTAAAAATATATGAACAAAATATACAAACTTTATTTAGTACAGCAAAGAATCTGTACAATAAAACAGGCCGACGTTTCAGTCAGGACGATCTTCATCAGGGCCCTTGAGAAGGACAAACAATGGCCTTCTCAATGGCCATGATAAAAGTCACTCTGACCGAAACGTTGGCCTGTTTTCTTGTACAGACAATTTGCTGCACGAAATAAACTTTGTGTATTTTCACTTGCAAACCTCCAGTATTATTTGATATAAAAAAAAGCAGAAGTGACCCCCAACACTTTGGTTAAAATAGAATGCAGATGCCATGTCGCATTGGCAGAGCCCCTGAGGTGCAAAGTATTAGAAACCCCACCACAAGTGACCCCAGTTTGGAAACTACACCCCTTGAGAAAATTATCTAGTGGTGTAGTTAGCATTTTAAACACACATGTGATTCACAGAATTATATAACATTGGGTTGAGTAAATGGAAAATTACAATTTTTTTCCACTAAAATGCTGCTTTGGCAAAAAGTTCTTAATTTTCAGAAGGGGTAATAAGAGAACATAAATATTACAATTTGTTACACAATTTCTCCTGAGTACATCAATACCCCATATATGGTCGAAAACTACTTTGGAGGCAAAGTGCAAAGCTCAGAAGGGAAGAGGCGCCATATTGGAATGCAAATTTTGCTGGAATGGTTTGAGGGTGCCATGTCACATTGGCAGAGCCCCTGAGGTACCAGAACAGCAGAACCAAACCATAAGTGATCCCGTTTTGCAAACTACAGCCCTCATTGAATTAATCTAGGGATGCAGTGAGCAAATTAAGAGCAGTGAGACTATGGAACTCTCTGCCGTATGATGTTGTAATGAGTGATTCATTACTTAAATTTAAGAGGGGACTGGATACCTTTCTGGAAAAGTATAATGTTACAGAGTATATACACTAGATTCCTTGATAGGGCGTTGATCCAGGGAACTAGTCTGACTGCCGTATGTGGAGTCGGGAAGGAATTTTTTTCCCCAATGTGGCGCTTACTCTTTGCCACATGGGTTTTTTTTTTGCGTTCCTCTGGATCAACATGTTAGGGCATGTTAGGTTAGGCAATGGGTTGAACTAGATGGACTTAAAGTCTTCCTTCAACCTTAATAACTATGTAACTATAGATGTTTAACAGAATTTTGTGCCAATGGGAGGTGAAGAAAAAAATAATTACATTTTTATCATAAAAATGTTATTTTAACCCCAGATTTTACATTTTTATAAGGGTAAATGTCACAACACCCCATATGTGGATGGTACAGTACTATTTGACCCCACAACAGGGCTTTGGAAGGAAAGAGCGCTATTTGACCTTTGGGGGCGCAGATTTTCCTAGAGTAGTTTGCATACTCTTTGTGAGAAGTCCATAAGTACCAGAACCCCTCACAAGTGACCTCATTTTGTAAGTTACTCCCATTTATCTACAAGTGTAGTGAAGACTTTCTCACAGATGATTTCCAGAAACAAACCTGCAGTGGAGGTTGCAGAGTAAAAATTGCAAATATGTCAGCCTAGTGCCCAATACATTGAAGTGCCCACTACTTTGTAGTACCCCATGCATTATGCCCAGCTTGTGCTTCTGGAGACTCACACCCCATAAATTATTAAGCGGGCTCTCATCACTACAGTAATGACAAACATGTGACGCTAACTGCGGTTTAGGCACACTGTCGGGCTCAGTGGTGATCGGTAGCAATTGGATTTGGAGGTACAGATTTTGCTGGAATTCTTTTTGGGGAAGTTGTATTGTTTTTCCAGAGCCTATGTGCTACTGTAATGTGGAAGCCTCCTATATTTCCATTAACATAGCACAAACCCAATTGGGACTTGATTTTTTGGGGATTGAGTTGAAGCTTTTCTTGCTAGTATTTTGGGGTACAGAATAATTTGGATCACATTTATTCTATGTACTGAGCTGAGCACTTTCCATCTAAATCTTTGAAATACATGTTTCAGATTAAACCCAGATGGATCCATTCATTATAATGAGGAAGGCTGTGTTTTTCTCGACTCTGTCTGGCCTCTGTTCAGCAGTGTCTGTCTTTTCAGTGATGTACAAAATTGTGGTTGAATGTGTTTTTATGCCTAAAACATAGACCCGGACAGAGCAGAATCTAGACAGGTCTAAAATTACTCCTCCTGCCTCTTTATAGGGAATTTCCATTTGGAGTTTGCATCGCGTATTTCAGAGAATTACACATAAACATTGCCTTAAGTGCTCATTGTAGAGAACTGTATAAATGTGGGCCAAGTCTTATTTTGCTTTTTGGGAAGCAGAATGAACAAATCATCAGCAGTTCAAGAATTACTTTCACTTATTTTTTGCGCTGTTCACCGTGTTGTATAAATGAACCACAGCAATACCAGATTTATATCCTATTTTCTATTTTGCCACTTTTGCACACTAAAAGCAATTTTATAAGTAAAAAAATGAATTTTTTAGGATCACCATATTCCAAGAGCTATAACATTTTTATTTTTTGCTGACAGAGCTGAGTGGCAACACATGATTTTTTTAATGGTGTTTTATTCCACAATGTGATGTTTTGTTTTGTTTTACTGTGTTCACTGAAGGAGTTAAATAGTGTTAGTTTTATAGATCAAGTCATTCCGGGTCGCAATCCCAAATATGTATATATTTTTTTGTTTATGTTTATTTTTGTGGAAAAATGCTAATTGTTGTAATATTTTTTCATGCTTCTTTTTCTTTTTTGTTCAGACCTTTATTTGTCTGATCAGTGATCTAATGCATTGCAATAAACTTGTATTGCAATGTATTAGACCCATCAGTTTGACACTTACAGAATGCCTGTTAGACCCTGCTCATGTCAGTTTTGACACCTGTGCTTCCTATCGCCCTAGATGGGTCCTTTCCGCCATGCGCCTTCATGTGCCTAAACCCTGGCTGACCTTGGGTCTTAGCATCTAGATAGTGAGCTGAGCAGTAAGACACTTAGCTTTACTTCTACAATAATAGAACACATGAAATGGGACGGACAGGGGAAATACACAACAAAGGATATCCAGGAGCTCAACAGCTATTCCAGGTAAATAAGGCACAGAATAGAAAAAGCTATTGTTGGCATGGCAGGAAGCTAGAGTTTAAGTAATGAAGGGGGAGTGTACCAATAAGCAGCAGCTGAGACCAAAGCTATATGGAATCTCAGCAGACTTAAACCAAGGAATTTTACCCCCTTTCATATCAAAAGAAAGAGTAAACCTGCATCATTCATGTGAATAGTCACATAGGCTTCAAGGAAGACCTGTGATCAACTAATCTATGTGATCTACTAATCTATGTAATCTACTGATCCTAGGTGCACCACAGAACCCAGAAGAGTGCGGCACACTCGTGACAGTACTCCCCCCCCCCTTCTACGAGGGGCCTCTGGACACCCAGGGCCTGGTTTGTTCAGATGAACTACATGAAAAGAACGAACCAATCTACCGGCGTTAACTTCAGATGCTGATACCCACATTCTTTACTCCTGACCATAACCTTTCCAATGCACCAGGCACTGGAGGGAACGACGAACAAAATGAGAAACAACTATTCTTGCTTCCTGAAATTCTGTATTACAGTCCACCATGACTGAAGGTGGCAGCAAGGGTGATGGATCAGACGACGCAACATACTTTTTAAGCAATGATCAAAAAAAGATATTGTGCTTGTGGTAACTCAAGGTGAAAAGCTACAGTATTAATGACAGTGACCACTTTAAATGGACCAATGACCCTGGGACCCAGTTTTCAAGAAGGAACTTTCAGTTTGATGGTCAACCACACAGTAATTCACACAAAGGTTCGGACCTGGCATACGTTTTTTATCAGCCAAATGTTTATATCTTTCTCCCATCACTTTCAAGTTGTTCTGTACCCCTTGCCATACAGAAGAGAACCAGGAAGAAAAATGTTACTCCCCAGCAACCCCTGAAGACTCATCTCTATTGAAAGCACAGAAATGAAGGTGAAAACCATATGCACAAAAGAATGGTGACTTACCCATGGAACCAAAAACCAAACTACAATAATTCGGAATCCTAGAACCAACACCTAACCTAAACCAAACAAGGATCCCTAAAATATAACCTTTAATAGGGCAATTAAAAGTAGACTTTATTAATCAATGAATATTAAAAGGTAAGAAGGCATAAAATGTACCTAAACCACCCTGTGTCATATACTAGTACCACCTGCCTGACAGTGGAGGTAGGCACCCTACTATAACGCGGTAGGCGCCCCCACTCCTCGAAGGCTCACCCTGTTGTTGCCCTAAGTACTCCCTACAATGCAGGAAACCTAGTGAGCACTACAGCAGATAACTATAATGACACCTACCTAGCAGTGGAGGTAGGCACCCTAAGTTGTCACGGTAGGCGCCCCCACTCAACGGCGGCTGACCCTAGGGTCCCTTACTCGCCCTGAACTCAGGAAAGATAAAAGATAAATGTCCCAATACACCACAGGAACCCGTGAAAAAAATGGAAACAATAAACCAGAAAAAATAATCAAAACTAAACCAAAAATTTAAACAAAAAATTTTTTTGAGATACACTTCAGACTACTGTAGCCCAGAAAATAATTTATAAAATGTACTGGTTAAATAGACAGTAGACTGACAAGTCCCATAAGGGATCACGGGTAACCAGAGTGTAACAATACACCTTAATCCGAATAGATAATTATATCCGATTATAGCACAAGGATACCTTACAACATGCAAATATAAAAAATGCTATCAGCAATCCTCTCTTATCTTAGAGAAGTATAGCCTTATCTTGCAATATAGTGCCCAAAAAGTGAAAAGCTGGAATTATGTAACACTATAATCTCTAATAGTCTGATAGCCTACTGGCACAATGGCCAGAATCCAGTCTGTCAGAGCAAGACAAGGGTATAAATAATTAAGAGAGAAGATTTACAGGTAGTAGGGACATACTATCAACCACTTATTGTTGACACTTATAAAGGAGACTATTACCAGTTCAATTTCATATAAATATTAAAGGACTCAATCATCCTGCTGATATAAGCAAATAAGAACAATTGCACAAAATATACTTATCAGCATGCTGGAAGCTCCCATTTTGTCCGTCCCACCACTGCCCCAAATGAGGATGGTCTCAGTAATCAACTCTCTCGAGCAGTCCCCATACAATGCCCGACGCCTTTCCCCCCCTTTCTTAGGGTATAACGGGGGTTCATCAGGGGTAACACAGCCACATACACCGATGAAAAGATAGAGGAGCTGTAAGGATAGGATCCACTCACCATGTTCCCCTTTTAAAAGAGCCGTAAATTAGCATCCCCGGCGTCCACGCGGCCTGGAGTGTGCGTCATCAGTATGCGGCTAGGCCCCTGTTCAATCAAGCGGCGAGCCGGAAATAACAAGCACAGAACCCGTAGTGTACAGTCAGCTCTATAGGCTACATAAAAATGGCCAACAACACCGCCTTTCAGCCGCATGGAGTGTGCGTCATCAGTACGCACCAGGGCTTACGCTACAACTAGCGACGGGCCGGAAAGGATAGAGAACTCAAATCACCACCATGCATAGTGTCGATATGACGTGCAACTGGTGTATCTCGACCATGTCTAATATCTCCCAGGTGTTCGCTAATGCGAACCCGAAATTCACGTTTGGTTTTCCCTATGTAGTCCTTATGACAAGAACATGTACACAGGTATACCAGACCAGTCGTTCTGCAATTAGCGAACTGTCTCATTGAGAAAATCCTGCCTGTGACCGAACTCTTAAAAGAAAGGGGGGGAAACGCGTCGGGCATTGTATGGGGGCTGCTCGAGAGAGTTGATTACTGAGACCATCCTCATTTGGGGCAGTGGTGGGACGGACAAAATGGGAGCTTCCAGCATGCTGATAAGTATATTTTGTGCAATTGTTCTTATTTGCTTATATCAGCAGGATGATTGAGTCCTTTAATATTTATATGAAATTGAACTGGTAATAGTCTCCTTTATAAGTGTCAACAATAAGTGGTTGATAGTATGTCCCTACTACCTGTAAATCTTCTCTCTTAATTATTTATACCCTTGTCTTGCTCTGACAGACTGGATTCTGGCCATTGTGCCAGTAGGCTATCAGACTATTAGAGATTATAGTGTTACATAATTCCAGCTTTTCACTTTTTGGGCACTATATTGCAAGATAAGGCTATACTTCTCTAAGATAAGAGAGGATTGCTGATAGCATTTTTTATATTTGCATGTTGTAAGGTATCCTTGTGCTATAATCGGATATAATTATCTATTCGGATTAAGGTGTATTGTTAAGGTACCTTCACACGAAACGACTTTGTAACGATATCGCTAGCGATCCGTGACGTTGCAGCGTCCTCGCTAGCGATATCGTTTCGTTTGACACGCAGCAGCGATCAGGATCCTGCTGTGATGTCGCTGGTCGCTGAATAAAGTCCAGAACTTTATTTGGTCGTCCGATCGCCGTGTATCGTTGTGTTTGAAAGCAAAAGCAACGATACCAGCGATATTTTACACTGGTAACCAGGGTAAACATCGGGTTACCAAGCGCAGGGCCGCGCTTAGTAACCCGATGTTTACCCTGGTTACCAGCGTAAAAGTAAAAAAAACAAACAGTACATGCTCACCTGCGCGTCCCCCAGCGTCTGCTTCCTGCTCTGACTGAGATCCGGCCCTAAAGTGAAAGTGAAAGCACAGCGGTGACGTCACCGCTGTGCTGTTAGGGCCGGAGCTCAGTCAGTATCAGGAAGCAGACGCTGGGGGACGCGCAGGTGAGCATGTACTGTTTGTTTTTTTTACTTTTACGCTGGTAACCAGGGTAAATATCGGGTTACTAAGCGCGGCCGTGCGCTTAGCAACCCGATGTTTACCCTGGTTACCCGGGGACCTCGGCATCGTTGGTCGCTGGAGAGCGGTCTGTGTGACAGCTCCCCAGCGATCAAACAGCGACGCTGCAGCGATCGGCATCGTTGTCGCTATCGCTGCAGCGTCGCTTCGTGTGAAGGTACCTTTACACTCTGGTTACCCGTGATCCCTTATGGGACTTGTCAGTCTACTGTCTATTTAACCAGTATATTTTATAAATTATTTTCTGGGCTACAGTAGTCTGAAGTGTATCTCAAAAAAAATTTTTGTTTAAATTTTTGGTTTAGTTTTGATTATTTTTTCGGGTTTATTGTTTCCATTTTTTTCACGGGTTCCTGTGGTGTATTGGGACATTTATCTTTTATCTTTCCTGAGTTCAGGGCGAGTAAGGGACCCTAGGGTCAGCCGCCGTTGAGTGGGGGCGCCTACCGTGACAACTTAGGGTGCCTACCTCCACTGCTAGGTAGGTGTCATTATAGTTATCTGCTGTAGTGCTCATTAGGTTTCCTGCATTGTAGGGAGTACTTAGGGCAACAACAGGGTGAGCCTTCGAGGAGTGGGGGCGCCTACCGCGTTAAAGTAGGGTGCCTACCTCCACTGTCAGGCAGGTGGTACTAGTATATGACACAGGGTGGTTTAGGTAAATTTTATGCCTTCTTACCTTTTAATATTCATTGATTAATAAAGTCTACTTTTAATTGCCCTATTAAAGGTTATATTTTAGGGATCCTTGTTTGGTTTAGGTTAGTTGTTGGTTCTAGGATTCCGAATTATTGTAGTTTGGTTTTTGGTTGGTTGAGTTGTGATGGCTAGTTTTCTTTCAGAACCACTAGATAACAAAAGATGGCTTGATGATGCGAGAGAGGTCTTTTCGGACATTGATGGTGCAAGTGGTACATCATCTACCCCGACTCTGAGGTCACTTTTTTCGGATGTTCTATCAGTATATAAAAATAACATCAAATCCTGGTGGGAGGTCCAATCTTTGGACAATTACATTAAACATAAAATTGTTCCATGTGGTCTGAGAATACATCTGTTGCCAGCCCCAAGGTGTGTGTCACCCGCTTTATTGGTTAAGTGGGAGGAGTCAGTTGCCTCTTCACTGAGGTTTATGCATATACTTTTGGAAGAGGAGAAGAAGACTTTGGAAAACTCCTCTTCCAAATTAAAGGAACTTATTGATAACATTTTGAAATATAAAAACGACTCGGATTTTGCAAATAGAGAGGAAACCCTCAAGAACTCAGTGGAGAAATTCCATCTGGAAATAAAAGAGAGGAAGCATAAACGTTTCATAAAAGACTGTTTAGAGTTCAAGGAGAAGAGAGCTTACCCTTCCTTACAGACTACCACGACAGCGAGGGTGGAGGCTTCCTCCTCGGATATTGACTCCTCAGATATTGACTCAACACCAAGGGGGTCCGTGTCTAAACAATTCTCTAGATCAAAAAATCGTGGTCGGAGAGGAGGGCGAAGATGGTAAAATTTTGGTCCAGACAGGGGATTTCAACCTTCTACTTCCTCCTCTTCCTCTTTTTTTAGAGGATCGGGGGGGACTTATGTACGATCTTCGGAACCGGAACCCCATCAGTTATCAGAAGTAATGACACGGCCGGTAAGAGATGATAATCAGATCATCAATTTATCATCATATCTTCTGACCACAACAGAAAAACAAGTACTCAGTAAGGGTCTCACCTTTGTTCCAACAATGAGGTTTGACCCTTTTACCTGGATTAAGGACCTCAATCTTTTTACGAGGAAACTCAGATGGAGACAATTTTTTCATAAAAATGATATACAAAAGTGTCAACAACTAGGTATCTCGCTTGATGACCTGACCGACCTTGAAACGTTGACTGAATTGAGCATGGAAGGGAGTAGGACAACTGGTGAGAGTTCCTTTTCTGACCTCAGATCGGTCAGTAAAAAGATGCCACCGGCGAGTAGTTTTGGTAGTATTGATGTGTTCCAAAAATTGGTGACAGATGAGATCAACAATATTATCCCAGGCTTTGATTCTACTCATCCTAATTTAACTAAATCAGAAAGGAAATCTCTGGAAGGCCTGAGGAATAATACGTCTATTGTCGTGAAGCCTTCCGACAAAGGCGGTAATATTGTTGTCATGGATCATGTTAAATACACTGAGATGTGTATGTCTATTTTGTCGGACAGGTCATCATACGAGGTACTAAAAAATGATCCTACGGCTGACTTTACTTCTGAGTTACGGAGGATCTTAACACGAGCCTTAGAGTCTAGACTTATTTCAAAAAGCGAATTTGATTTTCTTCTTCCCAAATCCCCGATGGTAGCAACCTTTTATGCTATGTCTAAGATCCACAAGGGGCTGAGTCCCCTTAAGGGACGCCCCATTGTGTCAGGGGTAGATGCCCTATCCCAAAATTCTAGTATCTACTTAGATAGATTATTGAGACCATTTGTGACAGCTCTCCCATCTTACATCAGGGACACTAGTGATTTGCTAACCAAGTTGGAAGGGGTCTCCATTGAGCCAGACACTATTATTGCCTCCATTGATGTAGAGGCACTCTACAGTAGCATTATGCACAAAGATGGTCTCCAAGCCATTGGGTATTTCTTGAGCAGCAGGGGAGTTCAGTATACATCACATAATACTTTTTTACTTGAACTTCTTGATTTTGTGTTACAGCGGAATTACTTTCTTTTTAGCAGAAAGTACTACCACCAGCTCAGGGGCACAGCGATGGGGAGCCCTTGTGCCCCCACGTATGCCAACTTGCTCCTGGGCTGGTGGGAGGACATTTTTGTCTTCAAGGATGAGGATGATACTTGGAGCCCCAGGATTATTTTCTGGGGCAGGTTTATCGATGATATCCTGATATTGTGGAAGGGTGACGCCTGCTCTTTTACTAACTTTCTACAATACTTGAATACCACTCTGGAGAGTCTATTCTTCACCTATGAAATTGGTGGGCAGAGCATAAACTTCCTCGATGTTACTATTTGTAGACAAGTAGATGGCTCTCTGGGTACAAGCATCTTTCGCAAACCAACGGCTACTAATAGCCTTCTAAGATGGGAGAGCCATCACCCCTTCCCGCTTAAAAGAGGTATCCCAAAAGGACAGTTCCTGCGACTTCGCAGGAACTGTTCCTCCCTGAGTGATTTCAAAATCAAATCACTAGAACTCAAACATCGGTTCTGTGATAGGGGATACCCGGCTGATGTAGTAAATTCAGCGTATTCTGCTGCTTTAGGTTCAAGCAGAACATCGCTACTGGTACCTAGACCCCATGTGGATGGCTCAAGTATCACAAGGCTCATTGGGACCTTTGATGACCAGTCCAGGAAGGTATATGATATCTTTAAACGACACTGGCAAATTTTAAGATCTGACCCTGAGATTGGCAACTATGTGTCTCCACACCCGTCGATAACCTACCAGAGGGGAAGATCTATTAAGGACAGTATAGTCTATAGTCACTTTATCCCCCTTAAAAGACCGAACACTTGGCTGATGAGTAGATCGACGGGGACTTATAAATGTGGACACTGTTCCTTTTGCAAATTTGTTGAAGTGTCAAAGACCTTTAAGAGTTCGGTCACAGGCAGGATTTTCTCAATGAGACAGTTCGCTAATTGCAGAACGACTGGTCTGGTATACCTGTGTACATGTTCTTGTCATAAGGACTACATAGGGAAAACCAAACGTGAATTTCGGGTTCGCATTAGCGAACACCTGGGAGATATTAGACATGGTCGAGATACACCAGTTGCACGTCATATCGACACTATGCATGGTGGTGATTTGAGTTCTCTATCCTTTAAGGTCATTGAGGTGATTGCACCATCAGTCAGACTGGGGGATTGGGACAGAAAGATCTTACAACGCGAATCCAGATGGATTTATCTATTGAAATCTATGAGTCCTTTGGGCCTTAATGAACAATTGTCCTTTGTTAGTTTCATCTAGCCATTGTTTGTGGACTGTTTTAAGCCATATATATTGATATGCATATATTCTTTGGGGTCATTTAATATGATCCACCATATATTATTTTTCTATATTTGACTTTATTTTTCATTGATTGTTCCATTTTCCGAATGTATGGTCCATTATCTATTTTCCATGTGACATTTACCCCTTAATGTGATAGTTTCTTGAATGCTGATTACTTTTTGAGGGACTATTAAGATTATCCGGTATTATCGTTTTCCGGAGTAGTCTGTTTTTGACTGCATTAGTTTCTTATGACCGCTGAGCGCATCTGGGTGACATTGCGCATGCGCGGTGCTGTCGGCCATTTTTTTGTAGCCAATCGGACTGGCTGTATTTCGCCAGTGTTTAGCATGTGATTTCCGGCCCGTCGCTAGTTGTAGCGTAAGCCCTGGTGCGTACTGATGACGCACACTCCATGCGGCTGAAAGGCGGTGTTGTCGGCCATTTTTATGTAGCCTATAGAGCTGGCTGTACACTACGGGTTCTGTGCTTGTTATTTCCGGCTCGCCGCTTGATTGAACAGGGGCCTAGCCGCATACTGATGACGCACACTCCAGGCCGCGTGGACGCCGGGGATGCTAATTTACGGCTCTTTTAAAAGGGGAACATGGTGAGTGGATCCTATCCTTACAGCTCCTCTATCTTTTCATCGGTGTATGTGGCTGTGTTACACCTGATGAACCCCCGTTATACCCTAAGAATGGGGGGGAAACGCGTCGGGCATTGTATGGGGACTGCTCGAGAGAGTTGATTACTGAGACCATCCTCATTTGGGGCAGTGGTGGGACGGACAAAATGGGAGCTTCCAGCATGCTGATAAGTATATTTTGTGCAATTGTTCTTATTTGCTTATATCAGCAGGATGATTGAGTCCTTTAATATTTATATGAAATTGAACTGGTAATAGTCTCCTTTATAAGTGTCAACAATAAGTGGTTGATAGTATGTCCCTACTACCTGTAAATCTTCTCTCTTAATTATTTATACCCTTGTCTTGCTCTGACAGACTGGATTCTGGCCATTGTGCCAGTAGGCTATCAGACTATTAGAGATTCTAGTGTTACATAATTCCAGCTTTTCACTTTTTGGGCACTATATTGCAAGATAAGGCTATACTTCTCTAAGATAAGAGAGGATTGCTGATAGCATTTTTTATATTTGCATGTTGTAAGGTATCCTTGTGCTATAATCGGATATAATTATCTATTCGGATTAAGGTGTATTGTTACACTCTGGTTACCCATGATCCCTTATGGGACTTGTCAGTCTACTGTCTATTTAACCAGTATATTTTATAAATTATTTTCTGGGCTACAGTAGTCTGAAGTGTATCTCAAAAAAATTTTTTTGTTTAAATTTTTGGTTTAGTTTTGATTATTTTTTCTGGTTTATTGTTTCCATTTTTTTCACAGGTTCCTGTGGTGTATTGGGACATTTATCTTTTATCTTTCCTGAGTTCAGGGCGAGTAAGGGACCCTAGGGTCAGCCGCCGTTGAGTGGGGGCACCTACCGTGACAACTTAGGGTGCCTACCTCCACTGCTAGGTAGGTGTCATTATAGTTATCTGCTGTAGTGCTCACTAGGTTTCCTGCATTGTAGGGAGTACTTAGGGCAACAACAGGGTGAGCCTTCGAGGAGTGGGGGCGCCTACCGCGTTAAAGTAGGGTGCCTACCTCCACTGTCAGGCAGGTGGTACTAGTATATGACACAGGGTGGTTTAGGTACATTTTATGCCTTCTTACCTTTTAATATTCATTTATTAATAAAGTCTACTTTTAATTGCCCTATTAAAGGTTATATTTTAGGGATCCTTGTTTGGTTTAGGTTAGTTGGTGACTTACCCATGGACTTATAGCAACGATTATTTAGCACAAATTCTGCCAAAGGTAAATAACCTGATTAATTGTCCTTGTCTTTAGAAACAAAACACCTAGGTATGTCTCTAGGCTTTGATTTATATGTTCAGTCTGACTATTAGATTGTGGATGGAAAGCCAAGGAAAAAGATAGATGCACCCCTAGGTGAGAACAAATAGCTCTCAAAAATGTAAACACAAACTGGATTACCTGATCTGAGACCACATAGGAGGGAACCCCGTGAAGCTTCACAATCTCACTGATAAATACCTGAGCCAAGGTTTTGGCATTTGCGATAGCCAATAATAAAGTATGCCATTTTGCTAAACCTATCCTCCCCCACCAAAATCACTGTTTTTCCAGTGGATGAAGGAATGTTGGTAACAAAATGTATAGACAAATGCGTCCATGTTCTGTCAGGAATTACCAATGGTAGGAGAGACCTGGGCAGATGAGTATGTGGGGTTTTAGAACACACACAAATATTGCAGGTAGACACAAAATCCACAGTGTCCTGATGCAACCTAGGCCGCCACCAAAAATGATGAGAGAGGAGGTCCATACTTGGTTTCCTACCAGGGTGATCAGCAAGAACTGAGTGATGATTTTCTCCTAAGATGTAGTGGTACAAATAATTTACCTGAAGGACAGGAAGCAGGAGAATCCCCTTGACCCTTCAATACCTCACCCTCAAGATCTGAACATACGGTAGAAATAACTACTCCATCTTGAAGGATAGGAACAGAGTCCTAAGTACTACCTCCTCCAGGGAAACTCGGGGATAATGCATCAGTCTTGACATTTTTATCTCCAGGACGATAGTTGACAAAGAAATTAAACCTGGTAAAGAATAAAGACCACCTAGCTTGTCTTGGAGAGAAACATTTAGCAGATTCTAGGTATCAAAGATTTTTACAGATTTTTATGATCAGTAATCACCATGACCTGGTGAGCTGCTTCCTCCAGAAAATGATACCACTCCTCAAAAGCCAACTTAATAGCCAAATGTTCCAATATTGCCAATGTCATAGTTTCTTTTGGAGATAGTTTTTTAGAGAAAAACCCGTATGGGCGCCACTTATTAGGAGACAACCCCTGAAATAAAACTGCCCTAACCCTACCACAGACGCATCAACCTCAACAAAAAATAGTTATGAAACATTAGGCTGAATGAGTACAAGAACCAAGGCAAAAAATTTTCTCAAAGAAACAAATACCTGGTGGGCAAGATCAGACCAATTGGAAAAATATGTTCACTTTTTGTTCATGTCTGTGAGTGGTTTAACAATTGACAAGAAGTTCTGGATAAACTTACGATAGTATTTAGCAAAACCCAAAAAGCGTTGTAGGGCTTTAAGATTTTCTGGAGGGTCCCGTTCCACCACTGCGTTGACTTTCTCAGGGTCCATCCAAAACCCTGAAAATGACACCAGGTATTCTAAAAACGGCACCTCCTATACAGCGAACATTTTTTTTTCCAGTTTAGCATGCAGTTTATTATCTCTTAAAATCTTTAATACCTGTCTGACATGTACCTGATGAGACCCAAAATCGGGTGAGTAAATCAAAATATCATCGAGATATACCACCACAAATTCACCCACCAGATGATGAAGGATATCATTAACGAAATGTTGGGAAATGGCAGGAGCATTAGGCAAACCAAATGGCAAGACAAGATTTTCACAATGACCCTTCAGAAGTGTTAAAGGGCATTTTCCACTCATTCATAGCTCTGATTCTAATTAAATTATAGTCCCCCCTAAGGTCCAACTTGGAAAACCATTTTGCACCAACAATCTGATCAAACAAGTCAGGAATGAGCAGAAGGGTATTGGGGTCTAAAATGGTAATCTGATTTAACTCCCGAAAATCAAAACAAGGATGTAGACTCCCATCTTTTTCCTTAACAAAAAAGAACCCTGCTGCCATAGGAGAAGAGGAGGGTCTGATATGTCCCTTAGCAAGACTTTCACAACTATAATTTTTCATAGCCTGCCTTTTAGGGCCAGAAAAATTGCATAACCTGGGTTTAGGTAGTTTTGCTCCAGGCAAAACGTTAACGGGGAAATCATAGGCACGACGGGGAGGCAGTTCCTGACACCTCTTTTCTGAAAATACATCCTCAAAACTGGACAGAAAAGGAGGTAGGATTTTGATGGAGACGGTAGAGAGAGGGATATCATGCAGTTGTTATTACAGAAATTACTCCACCTAACTATCGCTCTGGATTAACAATCTACCACAGTAAGCAAGAAACCAACCAAGGGAGGCATAGTACAATAGGAGTAGGTAGACCTTCAAGAACCAGGCCAAAGAGAAAAAAATAGGTGGCACTTCATGATGCAGTAAAACAATCCTTTCTTTATTCAATGTAAGTAGTACATGGATGCAGGGGAGCAGGTGCAGTGGAGGACGATGGCCATTTTGTGTTGATCAGACGCTTCAACAGGTCCAGGTATGCACCTGGGATTTTGCAAGCCGTACACTGCTGGTCCACCAAGTAAGCTTGAAAAGGTATGTTTTAAGTTTTTTACTGCTGATTTTTATAATTTTCCACAAGACTTTCAAGAACATAGCACAAAATGAGTTCTGTGTGAAGGGCTCCTATCTGCAGATTTAAATTATGCACCATCTGCCTGAAACACCACTGACCAAGAGGCACAGAGTTAATAGAAAATATTCCCCAGAATGTCACAAGCAAGACCATGAGTCTGGGCAAACCGGGCATCCACTATATTGCTCCTGCCCTGCTATCAAAAAGCATAGAAATTACCTCAGTTTTCATACCTACGACAACCTCTGAAGTTAAGACAAACTGAGAGGTATGTATGGAGGAAATATATACGCGCAGGTTGTAATCCTCCACGCAACCTGGGGTCCGAAGCTTTCCTATGTTGTTTTAAGTTTACATGCAGGAGGATAGGCCCCAATGAAGTGACCCCTTTGACCACAAAAAAAAAAACAAAGCCTTCCGGCAAACTGCACGAGGCTCAGACCGAAGGGAGGCTCTCCCCAGCTACATGGGTTCCTCAGGACACTCGGTAGAGCTTTTACCCTTAGAGAATTCTACTGAGGAAGGGGTCACTACAGTTTTATCACTGAGGTGTCTGTCAATCTGAATGGCTAAAGCCATAGCAGCCTTTAAAGACTCAATAGTTTTATACAGGACCAGGGGGCCTTAAACCTTTCTGGCAGAAACTGACAGAAATGGCTTCTGAGGTACAGATCATTCCACTTGGTGTCAGTGGCCCATGTGCGGAACTCCGAACAAAACTCCTCTGTTGGCCGATCCCCCTGCTATGGCTTACATAGCTTAGACTCAGCAAGGGAGACTCTGTCAGGGTCATCATAGTTGAGACCCAGGGCAACAAAAATCTCATGTACTGACCGGAGGGACAGCTGTCTGTTTAGCCTTTGCTGGTTTTAAGATATGGGGGGACCCTACATCCTTTTTTTCTGGTATCCCCCCCATAAAATAATCAGTGAAGGCTAACCAAACAGCTGTGATCTGATATTAATAGCCTGGGAAACTTTAGTGATATTGCCCTTCTTCTCAGAATATTTACATCAAGCCTCAGTCGTCAGCTTTCCTTCTGCTACTTATGAAAATTACAGGGGACCCCCATGAGTTTTTTTTTTTTTTTTTATTTATTAACAAGAACAGTAAGGTCACATTATAGAAACTAATTCTCTTGATTTGTAAGTGCCAGTGTCGGACTAATGAATGCTCGCGAGTCATAAGACCCGGTGGCTTGAACTCAGGTAACCACATGGGAAACTTTGATGGACATTTTAAGGATACTGGACTTTTCAACTGCTGGAACATCTGGAGGCTGTGAACTAAGGTTACCTTGGGTGTGTATTTGACTGTACTTGTTAATACTGTAGCGTTTCACCCGCTACGGGTCTTGGGGAACACTCGCTTGGCAGCAGAATAAAAGCACTCGGGCACGGTTTTCTATCAAAAACAGTCTTTTCGGTTTATTTCACATAATGTAAACCACATCCACAGGAACCTGGTAACAGATTGAACACAGTCTGCATATATTCATCTTTACCACAGTTCGTCTCTTACCCCGGTCAGCATTATACATGGTTTTCAGACCGTTACCCGTTGGCAACCTTTACGGGTTCCTGGACACCCCTTGGCCTCCGAGGTGCCCATACACAATGTCTCTCACTCTGACCCCGGTCAGTATCACACGGTTCCTTCCCATTACCTGTTGGTGCCGCACAGGTTTCCCGGATCCCTCTTCTCCACAGAGGTATCCATCAGACGTTTCTCACTCACACTGACTTCAGGTCAGTCCCAGGTCCTCAACACAGACCTCCCAGGTCTACGGTCTCCAGGATGACTCCACTCACCAGAGCCTCCAACACCAACCGTCCGTGCTATGTCCAGCACGCAGGCTCTCCAGCCTGGAATGGTCACTGTGTGCTTCCAGGACATCTGTCCCCACCTGGGACCGTCCAGCACACAGGCCACTTTGCAGTGTCCTGCCAGGACACACGGAAGTGTGTCCACCCTGACAGACACTTACCCACTAACACTCACATTCCACCATGTGCTCCACACACCTCCTTTACATAGGTGTAACCACACCCAGGTACCTGTCACATGGCTAGTCAGGTGAGCGTGACATCACCACAGGTCCTTGCACACCATATATATACCTCAATGCATATCTCAAGGAGCACACACAGCACCCCCTAGCTGCCACAGGGATCGCTATACCACAATACATAAAAAATAAATGAAAAAAATGGTGTGGCATCTTTCGTAATTTTCATAAGATTCATAAGAAAATTCTCACAGTGCTCATGGTGATGCTCATTGAGGTCACCGTCCCAGCTCACAGTGAAGTGTCAGTGAGAATGCAGCCTCAGTAACCTGTGGTAACCTTGATGATGTCACTGCTAGTAACTGAAGCTGTGCTTGCAGCACCTCATTCTCCAATGGTTTTCAGCCTGGATGGTTCCATCATGGCATTGTTCAGATTGTAAATCACATATCACAGACATACAGTTGTGCTCAAAAGTTTACATACCCCGCAGAATTTTTTGCTTTCTGGGCCTTTTTGGAGGGGAAGCCCAAACACTAGACAAGGGGGGAATGGAGACCCCTAGGCAGATCTAACAACACCCTGTCTCGCCTGACACCCCTAAATAGGTTCCGCACCAATCACCGAGCAGGAACCTAATCCCTATTGATAGGCCCTGGATAGGGAGTGGATAGGGTGAGCACTAGTCAGCCCACATTGCATCTAAAGACAGAGAGAGTGGACAAACGAGGTGATACACTTAACTTGAGAAGACCACCAAGATATCATGCCAGCAATCCTACAAGAGTACTCCAAGAAGACACTAGCCGACTGCTAGTACTTCCAACCAGACAAAATGAAATTGAGCTAACACCAGCATCTTGCTGAGGAGACTGAAGGTATTTAAACCTTCATCAAGAGTGTGTTAATTAGCAGCAGAAGGTGGAGGTAACTGTTGGGTTCTAGAGGGAGAAGGATATCATTCCATAACAGAGATGCAAAAGTCAAAAAGGTACTTGTAGAGCTAATAACAAAGATCTTGTAAAGCTGGATCCAGGATGACTGTCTGTCACACCTGACACACCTGTGACAATTAAGGTGTGGGATAGAATTCTAATCTTCATTTCATACAGGTGAGGGATATGGTTGTTTATTATTTTTCTTTTTTTTACAGGAGGTAAGGGCTTCAATGGAATGGGCATAAGGTGAGTATCAAGGTTGTTTATTATTTTCTGTTTTTACAGAGGACAAGGGCTTCAATTGAATAGGAAAATGTGAGTATAACTGTGCTTTTTTATTTTTATTTAAATTGAAGGAGTTAGTGTCTTTCTTTCAAATAAAGGATTTTAGTCTGCCTGTGTCTTTTTTACAATCTAACTATGGGGTTAGTACTGAAGAAGCATCTTTTAGATGCCTCTCCATTACTAACCTGTGGGCTTAATGTCAGTGGCCATAAAACAGCTGACATCAACCCCACAAATATTACTCCACCTGTCACCGCACCAGGGCAATTGGGAAGAGCCAGACAAAGCTGCTATTTTTAGGCTGGGAGGGGCCAATACCCATGACCTCTTACCTGCCTGAGAATACCGGCCCCCAGCTGTCAACTTTAGCTTGGCTGGATGTAAAAAATGGGGGGACCCCAGTTAATTTTGTAAATTTATTTATTTAAATAATTTTAAAATAATTTAAAAAAAAATGGTGTGGGGACCTCTTTATTCTTGATAACCAGCAGGGGTGGATTAAGGCTAGCCAGGGCCCCGGGCTGTTCAGACACTGTGGGCCCCCCGGTCATGTGATGGGGTCATGCGACGGGGTCATCATATACCTGAACCAGATTATTCCAGGAAATAGTTGCTGTGTAAAACTATAACCTGTCAAACATCCATTGATCTAGTCAATTTACCCTTCAGTTAGGAAGAAAAAAAAACACAATACTATCACCATAAGTGCCAGTATTCACAGGAGATCTGTACTTAGTACGCAGTGTCTGTGTAGAGGTAATACAGTGATCACCGGTGACATTATACACAGGACCTCTGTATATAGTATACAGTGTATAGTGTCAGTGTATAGGTAACACTGACTCACCAGTGACGTCTCTAGGTGAAGTCTTTCATCTTTCTTCCAGCAAAGACCGCCATCACTTCATCCAGCCAGGACTTGTCTTTGCAGGAAATAACACAGTTATCTCGAGCTCCGCTTGCAGAATACATTACTTAATTTTTCCCAACTTCTACATTATACCACATGAAGAAAAAGAGGCGACATAGTGTCACTCTACACAGTAACAGGACCGCCCCCCCATTTAAAACAGTGTCCTCAAAAAATAAAATAAATACATCACTGCAGCAATAATATCCCTTAATTAGCCCCTATGCTAATAATAATATCCCTCATCCTGGCCCCGTGTATCTCATTCCTGGCTTCAGCCATATGTTCTCCCATCCTGCCCTCATGAGTATCCATTCTGCCCCATATGATCTCCCCATCAGTCTCCATCGTATCCATCCTGCCCCATGATCCTGCACAATCTGTCTCCAATCCTGCCCCATGTCTTTCATTTTGCCCCATATCTATTCTGCCTAGGTCTCCAATCCTGCGCCATCTGTCTCCAGTCCTGCCCCCAGTGTGTCCAGCATCCTTGCCCCCAGTGTCCAGCATCTCTGCCCCCATTGTCCAGCATCTCTGCCCCCAGTGTCCAGCATCTCTGCCCCCAGTGTCCAGCATCTCTGCCCCCAGTGTTCAGCATCTCTGCCCAGGGCCGCCATCAGGGCATGACAGCCATGACTGGCATATGGGGCCCGGTGAGCAGAGGGGGCCCGCTTCGGGCCCCGTCTAATTTGCTCACCGGGCCCCCCCCTGACGGCGCTGCGGGCCCCCCCCCCTGCCGGCGCTGCGGGCCCCCCACCTGCCGGCGCTGTGGGCCCCCCCTGCCGGCGCTGCGGGCCTGCGGGACACTATTGACGTGCGGGCCCGCAGTGCGCAGTCGCACTTCGCCGGCGTCTGACGTCATTGTCAGCCGCCGGCGAGTGCGTCCTTCACCTGCGTGGAGGAAGTGAGGTTCCCCGCCGCAGGAGCATGGCAAGGTAAGAACTCGTTTTTGTTTTTTTTGAGAGCGGCGATCCCAGGGGGGTGGGGCCCGGGGCAGAACGCTGGACACGCTGGGGCCCGGGGCAGAACGCTGGACACGCTGGGGCAGAAAGCTGGACACGGGCAGTATGCTGGACACAGGGGCAGAGATACTGGACACAGGGGGCAGAGATGCTGGACACAGGGGGCAGAATGCTGGACACGGGGCAGAGATGCTGGACACAGGGGGCAGAGATGCTGGACACAGGGGGCAGAGATGCTGGACACAGGGGGCAGAATGCTGGACACAGGGGGCAGAGATGCTGGACACAGGGGGCAGAGATGCTGGACACAGGGGGCAGAGATGCTGGACACAGGGGGCAGAACGCTGGACACGCTGGGGCCCGGGGCAGAATGCTGGACACGCTGGGGCAGAAAGCTGGACACGGGCAGTATGCTGGACACAGGGGCAGAGATACTGGACACAGGGGGCAGAGATGCTGGACACAGGGGGCAGAATGCTGGACACGGGGCAGAGATGCTGGACACAGGGGGCAGAGATGCTGGACACAGGGGGCAGAGATGCTGGACACAGGGGGCAGAGATGCTGGACATGGGGAAGAGATGCTGGACACAGGGGGCAGAATGCTGGACACGGGGCAGAGATGCTGGACACAGGGGGCAGAGATGCTGGACACAGGGGGCAGAGATGCTGGACACAGGGGGCAGAGATGCTGGACACAGGGGGCAGAGATGCTGGACACAGGGGGAGAGATGCTGGACACAGGGGGAGAGATGCTGGACGCAGGGGCAGAGATGCTGGACACGGGGGGCAGAATGCTGGACACAGGGGGCAGAGATGCTGGACACAGGGGCAGAGATGCTGGACACAGGGGCAGAGATGCTGGTCACAGGGGGCAGAGATGCTGGACACAGGGGGCAGAGATGCTGGACACGGGGCAGAGATGCTGGACACAGGGGGCAGAGATGCTGGACACAGGGGGCAGAGATGCTGGACACAGGGGCAGAGATGCTGGACAAAGGGGCAGTATGCTGGACAAAGGGGCAGGATGCTGGACACGGGGCAGAATGCTGGACACAGGGGGCAGAATGCTGGACACGGGCAGTATGCTGGACGAAGGGGCAGTATGCTGGACGAAGGGGCAGAGATGCTGGACACGGGGCAGAATTCTGGACACGGGGCAGTATGCTGGACAAAGGGGCAGAGATGCTGGACACGGGGCAGAATGCTGGACAAAGGGGCAGTATGCTGGACAAAGGGGCAGAGATGCTGGACACAGGGGGCAGTATGCTGGACACGGGGCAGAATGCTGGACACACGGGGCAGAATGCTGGACAAAGGGGCAGTATGCTGGACAAAGGGGCAGTATGCTGGACAAAGGGGCAGTATGCTGGACAAAGGGGCAGTATGCTGGACATAGGGGGCAGAATGCTGGACACAGGGGGAAGAATGCTGGACACAGGGGGCAGAATGCTGGACACAGGGGGCAGAATGCTGGACACAGGGGGCAGAATGCTGGACACAGGGGCAGTATGCTGGACACAGGGGCAGTATGCTGGACACAGGGGCAGTATGCTGGACACAGGGACAGAGATGCTGGACACATGGGCAGAGATGCTGGACACAGGGGCAGAGATGCTGGACACAGGGGGCAGAGATGCTGGACACAGGGGCAGAAATGCTGGACACAGGGGCAGAGATGCTGGACACAGGGGCAGAGATGCTGGACACAGGGGCAGAGATGCTGGACACGGGCAGAGATGCTGGACACAGGGGCAGAGATGCTGGACACGGGCAGAGATGCTGGACACAGGGGCAGAGATGCTGGACACAGGGGCAGAATGGAGATATGGGGTATGATGAAAGACATGGGGGCATGACTGGAGACAGATGGGGAAGGATTGGAGACACAGGAGGCATGATTGGAGACAGATGGGGAAGGATTGGAGACACAGGAGGCATGATTGGAGACACTGGGGGCAGAATTGGAGACAGATTGTGCAGGATCATGGGGCAGGATGGATACGATGGAGACAGATGGGGCAGGATGGGGAGATCATATGGGGCAGGATGGATACTCATGAGGGCAGGATGGGAGAACATATGGCTGACGCCAGGAATGAGACACACGGGGGCCAGGATGGGGAATATTATTACCATAGGGACTAATTAAGGGATATTATTACTGCAGTGATGTATTTATTTTTTGAGGACACTGTTTTAAATGAGGGGGCGGTCCTGTTACTGTGTAGAGTGACACTATGTCGCCTCTTTTTCTTTATGCGGTGTAATGTAGAAGTTGGGAAAAATTAAGTAATGTGTTCTACAAGCGGAGCTCAAGATAACTGTGTTATTTCCTGCAGAAACGAGTCCTGGCTGGAAGACATGATGGCGGTCTGTGCTGGATGAAAGATGAAGGACTTCACCTAGAGACGTCACTGGTAAGTCAGTGTTACCTATACACTGACACTATACACTGTATACTATATACAGAGGTCCTTTGTATAATTTCACTAGTGATCACTGTATTATCTGTACACAGACACTGCATACTAAGTACAGATCTCCTGTGTATAATGGCACTTATGGTGATAGTGTGGTGCTTTTTTTTTATTACTGATCAGAATTGTAGTATTCAGTAACTATGTGGTGGTAATATGTGGTCTGGACATGGTGTTGCGGTATTTGTTCCTTGTATGTGATATTATTCGATCACTGTGGTGGTAATATGCGGTCTGGTCATGGTGTAGCGGTATTTGTCCCTTGTATGTGATATTATTCGATCACTGTGGTGGTAATATGTCATCTGGTCATGGTGTAGTGGTATTTGTTCTTTTTATGTGATATTATTGGTCATTTTAAAAATTGAAAAATAAATAAAAATATACCTAAATTGTATTGCATATTTTAACAAATATTTAATAGGTTACAGCAGAGTAGGGCCTCACCAAAAGAGTCTACCGTGTTATGGTGGCGGCTTACAAAATCTTTTGGCCAAAACAAAAGCTGCCGGCTATATGTGTGATTTGGTGATGGGAACTGTTAGGGTATGTGTCCACGTTAAGTAAACGCTGCGTGTTTGACGCTGTGTGGAGCATCCAGATGTTCCAGCATAGTGAAGGGGATTTTATGAAATCCCGTCTCCACTATGCGTGGTAACACGCACCCGGCGGCCCTGCGACTCCGGACATGCGGCGCTTCTTTTAAGATCGCAGCATGTCCGTGTTCCTTGCGGCAGCTGCGACGCCGCAAGCTATAACACAGGGCCCTATGTGTGGGGTGCGATGATCCCGGATGTGTGCAATGAACACATCCGGCATCATCGCGTCACAGTAGGGGGCGGGGCTTAGCGCCGAGCGGGTTTGCCGCTCCGACGCAACCGCCGGCCATCCTGAAGGTGGACACGTACCCTCAATGTGTGATTGGTGAGAAGTGGAGTTTTTCCAAGAGAGAGCGGTGGGACTGTGGACAGTTTGAGGGGTGGAGCGTGGAGGCGGGGCTGGGGTGGAGCCTGGGCGGAGTCTCAAGGGGGCCCCGAAAATTTTGCCAGTATGGGGCCCCGAAATTTCTAGTGGCAGCCCTGTCTCTGCCCCCAATGTGTCCAGCATCTCTGCCCCCAATGTGTCCAGCATCTCTGCCCCAATGTGTCCAGCATCTCTGCCCCCAATGTGTCCAGCATCTCTGCCCCCAGTGTCCAGCATCTCTGCCCCAAGTGTCCAGCATCTCTTCCCCCAATGTCCAGCATCCTGCCCCCAGTGTGTCCAGCATCCTGCCCCCAGTGTGTCCAGCATATTGCCCCCAGTGTGTCCAGCATATTGCCCTCAGTGTGTACAGCATATTGCCCCCAGTGTGTCCAGCATATTGCCCCCAGTTTGTCCAGCATTCTGCCCCAGTGTCTCCAGCATATTGCCCCCAGTGTGTCCAGCATATTGCCCCCAGTTTGTCCAGCATTCTGCCCCAGTGTCTCCAGCATATTTGTTGTGAATTTGCTTTTTGCTCCCTCTAGTGGTTACTAGTTTTTTGACTCTGGTTTTTCTGTCATTCCTTTTATCCGCACCTGGGTCGTTACTCAGGGGTGTTGCTATATAAGCTCCCTGGACCTTCAGTTCAATGCCTGGCAACGTAGTTATCAGAGCTAGTCTGCTGTGCTCTTGTCTACTGATCCTGGTTCCAGTTATATCAGCTAAGTCTGCCTTTTGCTTTTTGCTATTTGTTTTGGTTTTGTATTTTTGTCCAGCTTGTTCCAAATCTATATCCTGACCTTTGCTGGAAGCTCTAGGGGGGCTGGTGTTCTCCCCCCGGACCGTTAGACGGTTCGGGGGTTCTTGAATTTCCAGTGTGGATTTTAATAGGGTTTTTGTTGACCATATAAGTTACCTTTCTTTATTCTGCTATCAGTAAGCGGGCCTCTCTGTGCTAAACCTGGTTCATTTCTGTGTTTGTCATTTCCTCTTACCTCACCGTCATTATTTGTGGGGGGCTTCTATCCAGCTTTGGGGTCCCCTTCTCTGGAGGCAAGAAAGGTCTTTGTTTTCCTCTACTAGGGGTAGCTAGATTCTCCGGCTGGCGCGTGTCATCTAGAATCAACGTAGGAATGATCCCCGGCTACTTCTAGTGTTGGCGTTAGGAGTAGATATATGGTCAACCCAGTTACCACTGCCCTATGAGCTGGATTTTTGTATTCTGCAGATTTCCACGTTCCTCTGAGACCCTCGCCATTGGGGTCATAACAGTTTGCCAGGCCAGTATTAAATGTTTAATGCATTGCAGAAGAGGGATTATAAGAAAGAAGATTCTGAGTTTTTTTTTTTTTTTCTTCTTCCCCTTTACCTCAGAGTGGCTATGCTTGCTGCAGACATGAATGTCCAGACCTTGATTACAAGTGTGGACCAGCTGGCTACTCGTGTGCAGGGCATACAAGACTATGTAATCAGAAATCCTAGGTCAGAACCTAAAATACCGATTCCTGAACTGTTTTCCGGAGACAGGTTTAAGTTTAGGAATTTCGTGAATAATTGTAAATTGTTTTTGTCCCTGAGACCCTGTTCATCTGGAGATTCTGCTCAGCAAGTAAAAATTGTTATTTCGTTCTTACGGGGCGACCCTCAGGATTGGGCTTTTTCGCTGGCGCCAGGAGATCCGGCATTGGCTGATCTTGATGCGTTTTTTCTGGCGCTCGGTTTACTTTATGAGGAACCCAATCTTGAGATTCAGGCAGAAAAGGCCTTGCTGGCTATGTCTCAGGGGCAGGACGAGGCTGAAGTGTATTGCCAAAAATTTCGGAAATGGTCCGTGCTGACACATTGGAACGAGTGTGCACTGGCCGCTAATTTTAGAAATGGCCTTTCTGAAGCCATTAAGAATGTTATGGTGGGTTTTCCCATTCCCACAGGTCTGAATGATACTATAGCACTGGCTATTCAAATTGACCGGCGGTTGCGGGAGCGCAAAACCGCAAATTCCCTCATGGTGTTGTCTGAACAGACACCTAATTCGGTGCAATGTGATAGAAAGACCGCAAATTCCCTCATGGTGTTGTCTGAACAGACACCTGATTTAATGCAATGTGATAGAATCCTGACTAGACATGAGCGGAAAATTCATAGACGCCGGAATGGCTTGTGCTACTACTGTGGTGATTCTACACATGTTATCTCAGCATGCTCTAAACGTATAGCTAAGGTTGTTAGTCCTGTCACCGTTGGTAATTTGCAACCTAAATTTATTCTGTCTGTAACTTTGATTTGCTCACTGTCATCTTATCCTGTCATGGCGTTTGTAGATTCAGGTGCTGCCCTGAGTCTCATGGATCTCTCATTTGCTAAGCGCTGTGGTTTTACTCTTGAACCATTAGAAAATCCTATTCCTCTTAGGGGTATTGATGCTACACCATTGGCAGCAAATAAACCGCAGTATTGGACACAGGTTACCATGTGCATGACTCCTGAACACCGCGAGGTGATACGTTTCCTGGTTTTACATAAAATGCATGATTTGGTTGTTTTAGGGCTGCCATGGTTACAGACCCATAATCCAGTCCTGGACTGGAAGGCTATGTCAGTCTCAAGTTGGGGCTGTCGTGGTATTCATGGGGATTCCCTGCCTGTGTCTATTGCTTCTTCTACGCCTTCGGAAGTTCCGGAGTATTTGTCTGATTATCAGGATGTCTTCAGTGAGTCTGAGTCCAGTGCACTGCCTCCTCATAGGGACTGTGACTGTGCAATAGATTTGATCCCAGGCAGTAAATTTCCTAAGGGAAGACTGTTTAATCTGTCGGTACCTGAACATACCGCTATGCGTTCATATATCAAGGAGTCTCTGGAGAAAGGACATATTGGTCCGTCTTCTTCCCCTCTTGGTGCGGGATTCTTTTTTGTGGCAAAAAAGGACGGATCTTTGAGACCTTGTATTGATTATCGACTTTTAAATAAGATCACTGTCAAATTTCAGTATCCTTTACCGCTGTTGTCTGACTTGTTTGCCCGGATTAAGGGTGCCAAGTGGTTCACCAAGATAGACCTTCGTGGTGCGTACAACCTTGTGCGCATTAAGCAAGGTGATGAATGGAAAACCGCATTCAATACGCCCGAAGGTCATTTTGAGTACTTGGTGATGCCTTTTGGGCTCTCCAATGCGCCTTCAGTTTTTCAGTCCTTTATGCATGACATTTTCCGGAAGTATCTGGATAAATTTTTGATTGTTTATCTGGATGATATTTTGGTTTTTTCTGACAATTGGGATTCGCATGTGGAGCAGGTCAGGTTGGTCTTTAAAATTTTGCGTGAAAATTCTTTGTTTGTCAAGGGCTCAAAGTGTCTCTTTGGTGTGCAGAAGGTTCCCTTTTTGGGGTTCATTTTTTCCCCTTCTGCTGTGGAGATGGACCCAGTCAAGGTCCGAGCTATTCTTGATTGGACTCAGCCCTCGTCAGTTAAGAGTCTTCAGAAGTTCTTGGGCTTCGCTAACTTCTACCGTCGTTTTATCGCTAATTTTTCTAGCATTGTGAAACCTTTGACGGATATGACCAAGAAGGGCTCCGATGTAGCTAACTGGGCTCCTGCTGCCGTGGAGGCTTTCCAGGAGTTGAAACGCCGGTTTACTTCGGCGCCTGTTTTGTGCCAGCCTGACGTCTCACTTCCCTTTCAGGTTGAGGTGGATGCTTCGGAGATTGGGGCAGGGGCCGTTTTGTCGCAGAGAGGCCCTGGTTGCTCTGTTATGAAACCTTGTGCCTTTTTCTCTAGGAAGTTTTCGCCTGCCGAGCGAAATTATGATGTGGGCAATCGGGAGTTGTTGGCCATGAAATGGGCATTTGAGGAGTGGCGTCATTGGCTCGAGGGTGCTAAGCATCGTGTGGTGGTCTTGACTGATCACAAAAATCTGATGTATCTCGAGTCTGCTAAACGCCTTAATCCGAGACAGGCCCGCTGGTCATTGTTTTTCTCCCGCTTTGATTTTGTTGTCTCGTATTTACCAGGTTCAAAGAATGTGAAGGCCGATGCTCTTTCTAGGAGCTTTGTGCCTGATGCTCCTGGAGTCGCTGATCCTGTTGGTATTCTTAAAGATGGAGTTATCTTGTCAGCTATTTCTCCGGATCTGCGACGTGTGTTGCAGAGATTTCAGGCTGATAGGCCTGAGTCTTGTCCACCTGACAGACTGTTTGTCCCGGATAAGTGGACCAGCAGAGTCATTTCCGAGGTTCATTCCTCGGTGTTGGCAGGTCACCCGGGAATTTTTGGCACCAGAGATCTGGTGGCCAGGTCCTTTTGGTGGCCTTCCTTGTCAAGGGATGTGCGGTCATTTGTGCAGTCCTGTGGGACTTGTGCTCGAGCAAAGCCTTGCTGTTCTCGTGCCAGCGGTTTGCTCTTGCCCTTGCCTGTCCCGAAGAGACCTTGGACACATATCTCCATGGATTTCATTTCTGATCTTCCGCTATCTCAGGGCATGTCCGTTATCTGGGTGATATGTGATCGCTTCTCCAAGATGGTCCATTTGGTTCCTTTGCCTAAGCTGCCTTCCTCTTCCGATCTGGTTCCTGTGTTTTTCCAGAACGTGGTTCGTTTGCACGGCATCCCTGAGAATATTGTGTCAGACAGAGGATCCCAGTTCGTTTCCAGGTTCTGGCGATCCTTTTGTAGTAGGATGGGCATTGATTTGTCGTTTTCGTCTGCTTTCCATCCTCAGACTAATGGACAGACGGAGCGAACCAATCAGACTTTGGAGGCTTATTTGAGGTGTTTTGTCTCTGCTGATCAGGACGATTGGGTGACATTCTTGCCGTTGGCTGAGTTTGCCCTTAATAATCGGGCTAGTTCCGCCACCTTGGTTTCGCCTTTTTTCTGCAACTCTGGTTTCCATCCTCGCTTTTCTTCGGGTCATGTGGAGCCTTCTGACTGTCCTGGGGTGGATTCTGTGGTGGATAGGTTGCAGCAGATCTGGAATCATGTGGTGGACAACTTGAAGTTGTCACAGGAGAAGGCTCAGCGCTTTGCCAACCGCCGCCGCGGTGTGGGTCCCCGACTACGCGTTGGGGATTTGGTATGGCTTTCTTCCCGCTTTGTTCCTATGAAGGTCTCCTCTCCCAAATTTAAACCTCGTTTTATTGGGCCTTACAAGATATTGGAAATCCTTAATCCTGTATCTTTTCGTCTGGATCTTCCTGTGTCGTTTGCTATTCACAATGTATTTCATAGGTCCTTGTTGCGGCGGTACATTGTGCCTGTAGTTCCTTCTGCTGAGCCTCCTGCTCCGGTGTTGGTTGAGGGCGAGTTGGAGTACGTGGTGGAGAAGATCTTGGATTCTCGCCTCTCCAGGCGGAGGCTTCAGTACCTGGTCAAGTGGAAGGGCTATGGTCAGGAGGATAATTCCTGGGTGGTCGCCTCTGATGTTCATGCGGCCGATTTGGTTCGTGCCTTTCATGCCGCTCATCCTGATCGCCCTGGTGGTCGTGGTGAGGGTTCGGTGACCCCTCACTAAGGGGGGGGTACTGTTGTGAATTTGCTTTTTGCTCCCTCTAGTGGTTACTAGTTTTTTGACTCTGGTTTTTCTGTCATTCCTTTTATCCGCACCTGGGTCGTTACTCAGGGGTGTTGCTATATAAGCTCCCTGGACCTTCAGTTCAATGCCTGGCAACGTAGTTATCAGAGCTAGTCTGCTGTGCTCTTGTCTACTGATCCTGGTTCCAGTTATATCAGCTAAGTCTGCCTTTTGCTTTTTGCTATTTGTTTTGGTTTTGTATTTTTGTCCAGCTTGTTCCAAATCTATATCCTGACCTTTGCTGGAAGCTCTAGGGGGGCTGGTGTTCTCCCCCCGGACCGTTAGACGGTTCGGGGGTTCTTGAATTTCCAGTGTGGATTTTAATAGGGTTTTTGTTGACCATATAAGTTACCTTTCTTTATTCTGCTATCAGTAAGCGGGCCTCTCTGTGCTAAACCTGGTTCATTTCTGTGTTTGTCATTTCCTCTTACCTCACCGTCATTATTTGTGGGGGGCTTCTATCCAGCTTTGGGGTCCCCTTCTCTGGAGGCAAGAAAGGTCTTTGTTTTCCTCTACTAGGGGTAGCTAGATTCTCCGGCTGGCGCGTGTCATCTAGAATCAACGTAGGAATGATCCCCGGCTACTTCTAGTGTTGGCGTTAGGAGTAGATATATGGTCAACCCAGTTACCACTGCCCTATGAGCTGGATTTTTGTATTCTGCAGATTTCCACGTTCCTCTGAGACCCTCGCCATTGGGGTCATAACACATATTGCCCCCAGTGTGTCCAGCATATTGCTCCCAGTGTGTCCAGCATATTGCCCCAGTGTGTCCAGCATATTGCCCCAGTGTGTCCAGCATATTGCCCCCAGTGTGTCCAGCATATTGCCCCCAGTGTGTCCAGCAATCTACCCCAGTGTCTCCAGCATATTGCCCCCAGTGTGTCCAGCATATTGCCCCCAGTTTGTCCAGCATTCTGCCCCAGTGTCTCCAGCATATTGCCCCCAGTGTGTCCAGCATCCTGCCCCCAGTGTGTCCAGCATATTGCCCCCAGTGTGTCCAGCATATTGCCCCCAGTGTGTCCAGCATTCTGCCCCAGTGTGTCCAGCATATTGTCCCCAGTGTGTCCAGCATCCTGCCACCAGTGTGTCCAGCATTCTGCCCCAGTGTGTCCAGCATATTGCCCCCAGTGTGTCCAGCAATCTGCCCCAGTGTCTCCAGGATCTCTTCCTCCAGTGTGTCCAGCATCTCTGCCCCCAGTGTGTCCAGCATATTGCCTCCAGTGTGTCCAGCATATTGCCCCCAGTGTGTCCAGCATCTCTGCCCCCAGTATCCAGCATACTGGCCCGGGCCCCCTGGATTGCTGTTCGCAATTAAAAACAAAAAAAATGGGTTCCCCTCACCTGTCCGCGCTCCAGCAGCGAAGCTCTCTCCTCGCAGCTGAAGCGCGCTCTCGCCGGCGACTGACAATGACATCAGACGCCGGCGATGTGCATGCTGCGGCTGATGTCAGCTGCCAGCCTAAGATTGGCTGGTGGCTGTTAACGCCCGCACATCAATAGCGTTTAACTGCCACAGCGCCGGTAGGGGCCCGGTGAACAGATGAGATGGGACCCGATGCGGGCCCCCTCTGCCCACCGGGCCCATATGCCAGTCAGGGGGCAGTAATGCCCTGATGGCAGCGGGCAATCTGAGACGTAGCCCAGGGCCCCCCACACCACTGGGCCCTGGGCTACCGCCCAGATTGACCCTATTATAATCCGCCCCTGATAACCAGCCATGATAAAGTTGACAGCTGAGGTTTGCAGCTCGCAGCTGTCAGTTTTGCCTGCAGTGATTATCAAAAATAGAAGACCCCACGTCATTTTCTTTAAATTGTATTTTTTTACAGCACAGGTGCCAGCAGATGAATACTCCTATCATCGGCTGTTTTCAGCAACTTGATTAATGCTGCTGTAACATGGGCCAGGGTGGTAGCCGTACCGAGGGATTGCTGCTGCTTCCTCTTCACACCCCGACGCTCCGCTACAGAAATATCATGTCCATTTTGTGGTGTGCTGTGTGTGTCAAGTAGTTCACTTGGGGTCAGAATCCTTCACAGCATACAGAGCTCCAATCTGTTGCAGACACACACAAATGTTATCAAAGTCCTGATTCATTTTCAATAAAACTTTACTCAATTCATGCATTTCATAACAGACTTAATCCTATAATCTTCAAAAGACATAAGAACTTCTCCTCCTGCACTTTCCCTGGTCTTTTCCTTCAGCTTATCTTCTAACAGTGTGTCTTCCAGATCCGCAGTCCTCTGGGAATTCCAGCTTTCTGATACTAGGTGCTCCCCGTCCACTTTCCCCATCCTGGGTGAAAAATCAGGTTGCCTCTGCAATTCCTGTTCGGACCATAAGTCCCGGACGTCACGGGAGGTAACCCATAGACTAGCCACTGATTCTTCAAGGCTGCCTCATTTCCCACGTGCTCCAAGATCTAACATCTCCAGACCTCCTTCCTTTAGTTCTCTTTCTGTCTCTTTCAACTGTAACTCACCACACAACTACTACCACTCCTTCTAGAACAATTCCTCTCAATCTGCTCTAGCTCCTCCCACTACCTGAAAATTACCTCAGAAAGGCACTCTCCCTGCCACTACACTGGCTCCACCCCCTTTCACAACTGTCACTACTCTGACTGAAACCAGTTCTCAACACAATCTAATCTCCTACTCTACAGTGCCCCCCTAACACTAACTCACAACTACACTGCCATAACCCTTACCAGTGCTGACCTACCACTGCCACTGACTGTCCCTATTCCTGTCCCTCACACACAGATATCAGAACAGTGTCAGCCATTATCATATTAATCAGTGTCAACTATCATAAACAACAAAGGGCACACAGCAAACACAAAACATACCCAGTTTCATTAGGTAGGCATGCACCTTACACTGCCCAAAACACAGGCTGCATCAATCAGAAACTTGACTACAATCGCAGTAAGGTTTATTCTTTCCTAAAATGCTTCAGCATTTTAGAGAAAATATATTTATTAGAAATGAGATTAGTCCAGGTGATTGACATAGGAAGAGATCTATCAATTAGCTGGAGTAGCGCTAAGAGAATGGCAGCTCCAGACTAGTCTCATCTCTGGCGATGGTCCCTGGTAAGACCTTCCAACAATAAAGTCTTTGAAGCAGGCAGCATGAATCAGTTGCCAGGTTCCCTTTAAACTGCCTGGCTTTACAAAACGCTTTTCAATATCAATTATCCCAAAAAAAAGTGAACCACAAAGCATATTAGTATTTTTTTACAGTGTCACTTTGGCACATGTTAACTGTATGGTTTACAGCTGAATATATCGACGCTCTATTTTGGACAATATGGCAGGAGATTTTACTTACATATATGAGCATAAGAATATGATCATATTTCATTAAGATTTGCAAATTGCATGCTAGTCTTACATACATAGTTACATAGTTATTAAGGTTGAAAGAAGACTGTAAGTCCATCTAGTTCAACCCATAGCCTAACCTAACATGCCCTAACATGTTGATCCAGGGGAAGGCAAAAAAACCCCATGTGGCAAAGAGTAACTCCACCATGGGGAAAAAAATTCCTTCCCGACTCCACATACGGCAATCAGACTAGTTCCCTGGATCAACGCCTTATCAAGGAATCTAGTGTATATACCCTGTAACATTATACTTTTCCAGAAAGGTATCCAGTCCCCTCTTAAATTTAATTAATGAATCACTCATTACAACATCATACGGCAGAGAGTTCCATAGTCTCACTGCTCTTACAGTAAAGAATCCGCGTCTGTTATTATGCTTAAACCTTCTTTCCTCCAGACGTAGAGGATGCCCCCTTGTCCCTGTCTCAGGTCTATGATTAAAAAGATCATCAGAAAGGTCTTTGTACTGTCCCCTCATATATTTATACATTAACATAAGATCACCCCTTAGTCTTCGTTTTTCCAAACTAAATAGCCCCAAGTGTAATAACCTATCTTGGTATTGCAGACCCCTCAGTCCTCTAATAACCTTGGTCGCTCTTCTCTGCACCCGCTCCAGTTCAGCTATGTCTTTCTTATACACCGGAGACCAGAACTGTGCACAGTATTCAAAGTGTGGTCGAACTAGTGACTTGTATAGAGGTAAAATTATGTTCTCCTCATGAGCATCTATGCCTCTTTTAATACATCCCATTATTTTATTTGCCTTTGTAGCAGCTGCCTAACACTGGCCACTGAATATGAGTTTGTCATCCACCCATACACCCAGGTCTTTTTCATTGACGGTTTTGCCCAGAGTTTTAGAATTAAGCACATAGTTATACATCTTATTACTTCTACCCAAGTGCATGACCTTACATTTATCCCCATTAAAGCTCATTTGCCATTTATCAGCCCAAGCTTCTAGTTTACATAAATCATCCTGTAATATAAAATTGTCCTCCCCTGTATTGATTACCCTGCAGAGTTTAGTGTCATCTGCAAATATTGAAATTCTACTCTGAATGCCCCCTACAAGGTCATTAATAAATATGTTAAAAAGAAGAGGGCCCAATACTGACCCCTGTGGTACCCCACTGCTAACCGCGACCCAGTCCGAGTGTGCTCCATTAATAACCACCCTTTGTTTCCTATCCCTGAGCCAGCTCTCAACCCACTTACACATATTTTCCCCTATCCCCATTACTCTCATTTTATGTAACAACCTTTTGTGTGGCACCGTATCAAAAGCTTTGGAAAAGTCCATATATACTACGTCCACTGGGTTCCCTTGGTCCAGTCCTGAACTTACCTCTTCATAGAAGCTGATCAAATTAGTCTGACATGAACGGTCCCTAGTAAACCCGTGCTGATACTGGGTCATGAGGTTATTCCTCTTCAGATACTCCAGCATAGCATCCCTTAGAATGCCCTCCAGGATTTTACCCACAGTAGAGGTTAAACTTACTGGCCTATAATTACCGAGTTCAGTTTTTGCCCCTTTTTTGAATATTGGCACCACATTTGCTATACGCCAGTCCTGTGGTACAGACCCTGTTATTATGGAGTCTTTAAAGATTAAAAATAATGGTCTATCAATGACTGTACTTAGTTCCTGCAGTACTCGGGGGTGTATCCCATCCGGGCCCGGAGATTTGTCAATTTTAGTTATTTTTAGACGCCGCTGTACTTCCTGCTGGGTTAAGCAGGTGACATTTAATGGGGAATTTTTATCACTAGTCATTTTGTCTGCCATGGGATTTTCTTTTGTAAATACTGATGAAAAAAAGTCATTTAGCATATTGGCTTTTTCCTCATCCTCATCCACCATTTCACCCAGACTATTTTTAAGGGGGCCAACACTGTCATTTTTTAGTTTCTTACTATTTATATAGTTAAAGAATATTTTGGGATTATTTTTGCTCTCTCTGGCAATGAGTCTCTCTGTCTCAATCTTTGCTGCCTTGATTTGCTTTTTACAGAATGTATTTAATTTTCTGTACTTATTTAATGCCTCCTCACTACCTACTTCCTTTAATTCTCTAAATGCTTTCTTTTTGTCCCTTATTGCGCCCCTTACAGCTCTATTTAGCCATATTGGTTTCCTCCTATTTCTAGTATGTTTATTCCCATACGGTATATACTGTGCACAGGTCCTATCCAGGATGCTAATAAATGTCTCCCATTTTCTTTGTGTATTTTTGTGTCTCAGGATATCGTCCCAGTTAATTGCACCAAGATCCTCTCTCATCCGTTGGAAATTTGCCCTCCTGAAGTTTAGTGTCCTTGTCACCCCCCTACTACCCATCTTATTAAAGGTTACATGAAAACTTATTATTTTGTGATCACTATTCCCCAAGTGACCCCCAACACTTATATTTGATATGCGGTCTGGCCTGTTGGTTAATATTAGGTCTAGCAGTGCCCCCCTCCTTGTTGGGTCCTGAACCAGTTGTGAAAGGTAATTGTCTCTCATAGTTGTCAAAAACCGATTACCTTTGCTGGAACTGCAGGTTTCTGTTCCCCAATCTATTTCAGGGTAGTTGAAGTCCCCCATAATAATGACTTCTCCTTGAGTCGCAGCTTCATCTATTTGCTTTACGAGGATATTCTCCATTGCTTCCATTAGTTTTGGAGATTTATAACAAACCCCTATCAGTAATTTATTATTTTTTCCCCCTCCCCTTATCTCCACCCACAGGGACTCTACATTTTCATTAGATTCACCTATATTATCACGCAGGATGGGTTTTAAGGTCGATTTTACATACAGACACACCCCACCCAAATAGTCTTGAATAGTGCACTGAAGTAAGATGCCTCAAACTCATTAAGAGACGCATGGCTCAAAATGAATTTTGTAATTTTGTGCTTCTTTCATCTGTCATGTGTCACCACTGGAGAAGTTACTACATTATTATAGTTATTAACCTGTAAGAATTAAATTTACTTCACAGTCATGTCTTCGTCACCGATTAAACTACTTTTTCTCCCATCTGCTCTGTTCTGTACATGGATGTGACCTTTCTTATCATTTTCCTTGGCTTAACATGTGCAGCATTTGGCTAACAGATTTTGAAAAAATTAACAGGAAAAGCATGATTTTGAAATACTCTGTCATGAGATGGTTATGCTATACTAGATGGTGGCCCGATTCTAACATATTGGGTATTCTAGAATATGTAGGTAGTATATAGCACAGGCTACGTACTATATTGCACAGTGATGTAGTATATAACACAACCGACGTAGTATATAACATAGCTACATAGTATATAACATAGCCACGTAGTGTATTGCACAGGCACATAGTATATTGGTCAGCCACGTAGTATATATCAGAGCCACGTAGTATATAACATAGCCACGTAGTATATTGTAGAGCCACGTAGTTTATTGCACAGGCAAGTAGTATATTGCACAGCCACGTAGTATATAACGCAGTCACATAGTGTATTGCACAGCTACGTAGTGTATTGCACAGCTATGCAGTATATTGGTCAGTGACGTAGTATATAGCAGAGCCACGTAGTATATAATATAGCCACGTAGTATATTGTAGAGGCACGTACTATATTGCATAGCTACGTAGTATATTGGTCAGCGACGTAGTATATAGCAGAGCCACATATTATATTGCATAGCAACATAATATATTGCACAGCAACGTAGTATATAACAGAGCCACGTAGTATATTGCACAGCAACGTAGTATATAACACAGAGCACGTAGTATATTGCACAGTCCACGTAGTATATTGGACAGTCACGTTGTATATTGCACAGTCACGTTGTATATTGCCCAGCGACATAGTATATAGCACAGAGATGTAGTATATAACAGAGCCCACGCAGTATGTAACACAGCCCACGTACTATATAGCAATGTGGGCACTATATGCGTGGTTAAAAAAGACTTAAAATAAAAAATAAACATATACTCACCTTCCGAAGGCCCCTTGAAGTCCTGGCGCCTGTGTGCGGTGCACGTGGCAGCTTCCGGTCCCAGGGTTGGTATGAGCGCAGGACCTGTGATGACGTCGCGGTCACATAACCATGACGTCATGGCAGGTCCTTCTCGCATAGCATCCTTGGCACCGGAACCTGCCGCTTGCACTGCCGAGGACAGCGTGCGATGT
The DNA here is from genome assembly GCF_051348905.1 of Ranitomeya variabilis. Lineage (NCBI taxonomy): Eukaryota > Metazoa > Chordata > Amphibia > Anura > Dendrobatidae > Ranitomeya > Ranitomeya variabilis. Next base: position 407,243,830 of record NC_135236.1, on the reverse strand, counting down.
CAGATGGTGAGAATAAGCTTTTTTTTTTTTTTTTACTATTATTATTTGTAACATTAGATCTTTTTACTATTGATGCTGCATACGCAGCATCAATAGTAAAAAGTTGGTCACACAGGGTTAATAGCTGCATTAACGGAGTGCGTTACACCGCGATCCGTTAACGCTGGTATCAACACTGTGTGAGTGCTCAGCGCTGACTACAGGGCGGTAAAGCAGCGGCCATTTCGCTGCCAGACTATGGCCGTCGCTGACTGGTCATGGCAATGGTCGTGGGCGTTTTGCCACGACCAATCAGCGACTTGGATTTCCATTTCAGACAGAGGCCGCGACCAATGAATATCTGTGACAGACAGAAAGAAAGAAAGACAAAAGGACAGACGGAAGTGACCCTTAGACAATTATATAGTAGATGTGTCTGTGTGTGGCTTCCCACTGGTTGTAATGTAATATATGTCTTGTCAACGGTTTTTAACATGTTACAATCAATATAGCTCCAAATTTGGTAAAGAAAATATTGCAGTCTTTAAAGGGAACCTGTCATCAGTTTTGTGACATAGCAGCTAAAAATATCACCTCATTGAAGGTCTGCTGTGCATTCCATAAATCTCTATATAACCCCCTGACTCCCCTTGTATACTCCTAAAAAACTTTTTTAGTGTATCCTGCGCTGTATGGTAATCTTCTCAGTCCTGTCCAATGGGCGTGGTTTTGAGCCTCTACATCACTCCCATCAGCTGTTGCTCGCCGTCCTACTTCATGGATGACGCCTGTTGCACCGTGCGACATCTCGCGCCTGCTCAGAAATATTGCATTTCGCACCTGCGCAGTATGCTTTGCCCAACTGCGGGCAAAGCCGAAAAACAGAAGTGTCATGCGCCGACACGCGTACCTCCAGCTCATTTACCAGAACTACATTTGCCAGCGCATTCACATTTCTGTTTTTCGGCTTTGCCCGCAGTTTTGCAAAGCATACTGTGCAGGAGCAAAACATTATATTTCTTAGCAGGTGCGATATGTTGCATGGCGATGTGGATCGTTAACCAAGTCAGGAGGATGGTGAGCAGAAGCTGGGGGGAGGGATGCAGATGCCCAAAACCACACCCATCGGACCGGACTGAGAAGATTACCATACAGCGTGGGAGAAATTAAAAAGGTTTTCGTGAGTATACAAGGGGAGTCAGGGGGTTATATAAGGATTTAGGGAATGGATAGCAGACGCTGAATAAGGTGATATTTTTAACTGCTATGTCACAAAACTGCTGACAGGTTCCCTTTAAACAAATTCGAGCAAATGCAAGATTGGACATGTGGCACCCCTAGGGGTATTTGCCACAAAAATAGTTATTGACACCAAATACAAATATTAAAATAGCAAGACTGCACTACCATCTCCGGCCAGAAGGGGGAGCTCCAGAGACTCCCCTTGATCTATTCTGGTCTGAGAAAAGGATTGGCAGTTGGGTTGAGGAGCTGAAAGTGAGAGGTCGTATAACTGAACTCCTAACAGCCCTATGACGGATTATAGGCCTGTAATACCCATAGTAGGAAAAGAGGAATAGAGAAAAAGGACATTGTGAGAACCGAGTAGCAATAACCTCTACCCAGAATAGGCGCAGAGACGGATACCGGATCCGTGGCTATATTCATTAGATATAATACAGCAACCGGAAGGAAGTGAGGTGATATCAGCTTCACCAGGGTAAGACGCAGCAACAGACACAGAGTTCAGCGGTACTCCCAGAGGGGGTAAGCCGACAAAAAGGACTCGGGTTGTCCGTCGAACCAGAGCACAGAAGAGACAGATTGGGTCGGCAGCCAGTTCACATACAGCAGCAGGGCCATACAGAAACTGCGCATAATAAGAGGTGGAAATCCTGACAGGGTCAAAGTAATTCAGAGTTCTTAAACAGACTCCGGTGACAGTATTGGTTGCAAATCCCTTTTTGTTGAAGTAAACTGGTTAAACGTTTCAGCGCCTCAGTCTTTCATTTGGACAATAGCCATCGATCCAGGATCGGGGTCATCACAGCTGAGAGGACCTGCTGCTGATCAAGTAAGTGTCTGTTCCTTCATGATATCCCTTACACTGTGCATCGCCTGAGGCCACAGCACCGGGTCAAGCCACTAGTGACATCCCCCTCAAGAGATGGACCTCATTGATCTGGTGCTGGGTACCTCGGTCTCCCGGGCGTCACAACTGGCGTCACGAACAGGATTGGGCCAGCCCGTACACCGGGTATTGTGTGCCGTAATTGGAGTCTGAAACTGTGAAAATTTGGATGAAAAATCTTGGAAATTGACTTTGTTAAAGAAAATCCCGTTCCCCATTGAAAACTACTGAAAGTGACTTTTCTCCATTGGTTATAATGGGTTAAAAATGGCCGCCATCCCCTGATGTGATCATCTCATAACCGTTAGGCACAAAACTGTTAATCGAGCTACGTCATTACCCAAGCCCCAGTCTAACTGAAAAATTTCAAAATCCACCATCACAGAGCGTGCGGCAGTTAGAAGCAGCAGGGGGCGTGTCATTGTCATCCTGCTGCACAGAGGAACGAATCTACATTATCTAGACGGAAGCCTGGACCGGAGGGGTCTGGATTAACTAAGGGGGTACAGTATGTCGCAGCACGGAGACACCGCAGCACCCGGCGACGCTAATGCAGCTGAAAGACAGAGTGTCAATAGAGAGCCTGGTAGCGCAGCAGTGCAAGGAGTGGCGCCCATCATGCCGGTGTTGATGCCATATACCCCGGGTGGCCCGTGGCTTCCAATGTATGAAGGTGAACCTAATACCCTTGACGGTTTCAGGGAAAAGATGCTGGCTCATTTTGATATGTTCCCCGTGGGTGAAGCTCAGCGTGTTAGTCTCCTGATGATGCAGTTAAGTGGCCACACTAAGCGAGAAGTCACAGCATGGGCAACTGATCTAAAAGGTACTGTTGAACGCATATTTGCTGGATTAAAAGCTACATTTGAAACCACTACCAGCAGCAAAGCTAAAGTACGATTCTTTAATTGCAAACAAAAAGCTAATGAGGGCGTGAGATATTTTGCCTTAAACCTGCAGGAAGCCCTTAAATCACTTACACTGGCTGAACCCATTTTTAACACATGAGCCGATAAACTGCTAAGAGATCAATTTATTGAGGGATTCTACACCCCTTCTCACCGGGGGCATGTGAGCATGCTTGTTTTTAAGAACCCTGAATTGACATTTGCCCAATTAAAGGAGAGCGCTATACGTCTCCAGCTGGCAGAGGCACCTCGGGATCAGGATCTCACACAACCCATGGCAGATGCACTTCAGCAACGGGGAATGCCAGTGACATCAGCTACGTCCGGTGCCAGTGCTAAGTCCCTGGGGCCCATTACTAATGAGGCTCTTCAGCAAAAGCTTGACTCTTTAACTGATGTTGTTGCTTCAATGGCTAAAACCATGCAGGAGATGAGAGAACCCAAGATGGAGTTGGCAAACCATAGAGAGGATGTTCCATGGATGAGGTCCCGGAGATACCCGACATGGAGAGGACGGCCCCGTGACCGCTACCAACCGGATGGACAGCCCATTTGCCGCCGTTGCCAGCAGCCAGGCCACTTTGCACGTAATTGTGATTTAAACGGGAATCCACTGGGAATGCGGGCCGCTTCGCAGGAATGAATTTTCAAGGCCCAACACCCTGGCACGACAGGTACATCGGAGGACGACCCATCATCCCTATCGTGCTGGACGGAATTCCCCTCAACGCTTTGCTGGATACAGGTTCCCAGATTTCATCTATACCATATATCCTTTATAAGAGGTACTGGGCTGAGGTAGATATTGATAAAGGACCCTCTGATGTTGAACTAGATATATGGGCCAGTAATGGTAAGTTGGTACCGAAACTAGGATTCAGGGAGATGACCATAAAGATTGGTAAAGTAGAATTGAAGAAACAGGGTATAATTGTCGTTGATGTTGACCGACAGAACTGTGAACCAACTGTATTGATAGGAATGAATGTGTTAGAGAACTGCTTTTCCGAAGTTATTTCTGTCTTACAACAAATTGCTGAAACTGCCCGATCCTGCCAGCAGAGAGTTCTCCGGAGGGAAATAAAAGTATTAATGTTAAGGCAACAGATAGAAGTTGCAGGTGGAGAAATCGGCAGTGTGAGGGTGAGTGATCCAACGTCTATTGTAATCCCACCAAAAACAGAAATGCTGGTATGGTGTAGAGCGGCCATTGGTACTAAAGGACGAGACTATCAAGCCTTAATAGAACCAGCGTACACCGACAGCAGGCCCACTATACTCACGGCACGAGGGGTGGTCGAGGTACACCGGGGACGGGTGCCGGTTCGACTTTTGAACTGTGGAGAGGAAGAGGTCACTTTGCCAAGGTACGCTACAGTGGCAAAGTTATATACTGTTGACAACAATGCCATCACAACCGTTGAGCCCTTAGAATCGACCTGTCAGGTGGAAAATAACGGCTCAGATGGAGAATCGGAGGATTGGTGCCAACAGCTAGACGTGGGTGTAGATTCAACACCTACCCATCAAAGACAAGGGGTGTATAGATTAGTGACGGCTTATGAACAGGTCTTCAGTAAACACCCATTGGACTTCGGACGGATAGAAGGGGTGGAACATACAATCCCCACCGGTGACCATCCCCAGATAAAAGAAAGATATAGACCCATACCGCCCGCTCACTATCAATGCGCGAAGGACATGCTGAGAGAGATGAAACAGGCCGGGGTAATAAGAGATAGTTGTAGCCCTTGGGCGGCCCCTCTGGTGATTGTCAAAAAAAAGGATGGAACCATGAGAATGTGCGTAGACTACCGGCGGATTAATAACATCACCCATAAAGACGCCTATCCCTTGCCTAGGATAGAAGAGTCCTTGACTGCTTTGAAATCTGCTAATTATTTTTCCACCTTAGACTTAACAAGCGGGTATTGGCAAGTCCCTGTGGCTGAGAGAGATAGAGAAAAAACGGCATTCACCACACCAATGGGTCTAAGCGAATTTAATCGCATGCCGTTCGGACTCTGCAACGCATCCGGTACTTTCCAGCGACTGATGGAATGTTGCCTCGGACACAAGAACTTCGAGACCGTCCTCCTGTACCTAGATGATGTGATCGTCTACTCAAAGACTTACGAACAGCACTTAACAGACCTGGCAGAGGTGTTCGAAGCCTTATCCAAGTATGGTATGAAAATCAAACCATCCAAATGTCACCTTCTCAAGCCAAAGGTACAATACTTAGGGCACATCGTGAGTTCGGAGGGAGTAGCACCGGATCCCGAGAAAATAACTGCCATAAGGGATTGGCCAAGACCTACCAACGCAAAAGAAGTGAGGCAATTCTTGGGATTAGTGGGTTACTATCGTAGATTTATAAAAGGATTTACCAAATTGGCAGCGCCCTTGCAAGATGCTTTGATAGGGCAGACGAAGAAACCTTCAAACCAAAACCCTCCTTTTCAGTGGAATGACGAAAGAGAAGACTCCTTTGAACAACTAAAGAAGGCACTAACCGGAGAAGAAGTTCTGGCGTACCCGGATTACCATCAACCTTTCATCCTCTACACCGATGCCAGTAATGTGGGATTGGGAGCGGTGCTGTCACAAAAGCAAGAAGGTCGGGAGAAAGTCATCGCCTTTGCAAGTAGAAAACTCCGGCCTACTGAAAGAAATTCTGAAAATTATAGCTCCTTCAAATTGGAGCTACTGGCAGTAGTTTGGGCTGTGACTGAACGTTTCAAACACTATTTGACCGGTGCAGAATTTATTGTCTATACTGACAACAATCCATTGACCCACCTAGACACGGCTAAATTAGGTGCGTTAGAACAGCGATGGATAGCCCGGTTATCTAATTACAACTTCATGATCAAGTATCGAGCAGGTCGCAAGAATGGAAATGCCGATGCCCTATCCCGGATGCCACACTTGAGAGATGTAGAAGAAGAAACGGGGGAGCTTGAAGAAATTGAACTACCAGCCTTCCATCAGCCCAAGGTAAAACATCGTCAGTCAAATACCTATCAGAAACAACAAGAAGTGAATTTTAATCCGTTAGCACACCATAGATGGGCTGACACCAAGATAGCAATCCGGCTGTGAAGCTAGTGAAGGAACTATTGACTGAGCAAAGTGCATATCCCGATGAGGATGCCCCAGAAGAGATGCATCAACTCTGGAAAGAGAGAGGCAAAATGTTCCTGTATCAAGGGAAACTCTGTAGAAGATACACCAATCCGAAAACACATGAATTGGTTTGGCAGATTATCGTGCCTAAACAAGATGTGAGGATGGTCCTCGAGGCTTACCACAATGGTGCTGGTCACTTTGGTTGGAAAAAGCTAGAAGTACTTCTGAGAGAAAGATTTTATTGGGTCGGGATGAGAAAATCAATCGAACAGTGGTGTAGAAACTGTGGCCCGTGCAACCTCAGAAGGAACAATCAAAAGAGCCAAAGGGCACCACTGCAGCCCATAATCACCAAACAACCACTTGAACTGGTAGCCATGGACCACGTGAAGTTGACACCGAGCCGGTCCGGTTACGTCTATGCCTTGACCATCGTGGATCATTATTCGCGCTTCTTGTTAGTAGTACCTGTAAAAGATCTGACTGCAAAAACAGCAACCAAAGCGTTCCAAACGTACTTTTGTAGACCCCATGGATATCCGGAACAGGTTCTCACTGACCAGGGTACAGCCTTTGAATCAGAGATCTTCAAAGAATTCTGTAATATGTATGGTTGCAAAAAGATCCGGACGACGGCCTATCATCCGCAAACAAACGGCTTATGTGAGAAGATGAACCATATTGTGATAGACCTACTAAAGACTTTACCTGAAACGGAAAGGAATCAATGGCCAGAGAAATTGCCTGACTTGGTGGATCTGTATAATCATGTCCCGGTGAGCTCTACCAACTGCACCCCAGCTTATCTTATGCGTGCAAGACCCGGCCAATTGCCAATCGATCTAGAAATGGGAATTCTGAAACCAGACGCAGAAGTTCAAGACTCCAATTGGGATGTCGTACGGCAAAAGCAGTATCGCCAAGTGCAAGAGAGTGTGGAAAGAAGCCTCCAGCAAACCAGAGAAAGACAATAGCAAACTTTCAACCAGAATGCTCTAGCAACTCCATTAAGACCGGGTGACCAAGTACTCAAGAGGAATCATCGAACCAATAAACTGGATAATCAATGGGAAGCCGTACCCTACACAGTTTTACCAACAAGAATGGATAATCCTAAAATGTGTCTCATTAGCAAAAACGGAGGTTTAACATCTGTACTAGTGTCAAGAGACAATCTTAACTTATGTCTGGAAACGTTGAAAGAGCCAGAAGTTGTCCAGCCAGAATCAGAAGTTATTCAACCTATACAGGTTCAACCAGTAAAGGAAAAAGAGGAGGAAATGTATCACACCTGTATAGGAGACTTTCCCAAAACCCTACTAACATACCATGGTGCAGTAGTGGTTCCCATGGTGGCCTTTTATCCAACACCGAATCCAATATTAGAAGTCCCAAGACAGGAAGAGGCTGACCCTGTACTACAAGAGGTTCCAGGTCAGGAAGAACAGATTCCTGATCAGAGTGATCCCATTCACGGTGGACTTGCCATAGTGGTGGAATTATCTTTAGCAGAGAGGGCAGATACTATATCCGCAGTAGACAGTAGTACACCACATAAAGAGACACTGCTATTACGTAGATCCCAGAGTAGTACCCAGGGTCAATTACCGGCCAGGTATGCGGATTACCAACTATAAGACTATAGTCATTGTTATCGTTCTGTAACGTTTAAGCCCAGTACCTACAGAGACTTACCTGTATGAACTTCTTGCATATTCTTGAACTTTTTATCAGCCCGGAAACACTAAATCAAAGCTCCGGAAAGACTGCTTTGTGAACTTTGCTTCCTAGTACCTTCAAGGATAGAACTGTATTAATGGACGCTATTTGAAGTGACTTTTTACAGAATTCCATTTTTTTTTGTTTCTTTGAGTGGTTTTTGTAACTTTTCATTTTTAAGACTCTGTACATATCAATTGTTATTTCAAAATGTTATCATCCCACAGTCCCAGAGTACTGTTCTTAACTAAGGGGGAATGTGGCACCCCTAGGGGTATTTGCCACAAAAATAGTTATTGACACCAAATACAAATATTAAAATAGCAAGACTGCACTACCATTGGCAGTTGGGTTGAGGAGCTGAAAGTGAGAGGTCGTATAACTGAACTCCTAACAGCCCTATGACGGATTATAGGCCTGTAATACCCATAGTAGGAAAAGAGGAATAGAGAAAAAGGACATTGTGAGAACCAAGTAGCAATAACCTCTACCCAGAATAGGCGCAGAGACGGATACCGGATCCGTGGCTATATTCATTAGATATAATACAGCAACCGGAAGGAAGTGAGGTGATATCAGCTTCACCAGGGTAAGACGCAGCAACAGACACAGAGTTCAGCGGTACTCCCAGAGGGGGTAAGCCGACAAAAAGGACTCGGGTTGTCCGTCGAACCAGAGCACAGAAGAGACAGATTGGGTCGGCAGCCAGTTCATATACAGCAGCAGGGCCATACAGAAACTGCGCATAATAAGAGGTGGAAATCCTGACAGGGTCAAAGTAATTCAGAGTTCTTAAACAGACTCAGGTGACAGTATTGGTTGCAAATCCCTTTTTGTTGAAGTAAACTGGTTAAACGTTTCAGCGCCTCAGTCTTTCATTTGGACAATAGCCATCGATCCAGGATCGGGGTCATCACAGCTGAGAGGACCTGCTGCTGATCAAGTAAGTGTCTGTTCCTTCATGATATCCCTTACACTGTGCATCGCCTGAGGCCACAGCACCGGGTCAAGCCACTAGTGACATCCCCCTCAAGAGATGGACCTCATTGATCTGGTGCTGGATACCTCGGTCTCCCGGGCGTCACAGACACATACTGTATTTATGTTATAGCTGTTTACTAGAAAAGACTAAGAACAAACTGAAACATGAATCTACTAATGCATAGTGTTCTTACATGTGTGTTACAGTAATCAAGAGAACAGCTTAATGGTGCAACACTGAGATCCACTTATCCATGCTTTTATATACCAATACCATATATAACATTATTTATACCAATTAAATTATGTATACCAATTTGCATGACGTACCAATGGCTTGGCACACATTATACCACAAGCTGGGTACCCTATACATAGTCATGTGTCCTTCAACCAATTTATTATATACAACTCAAACCAACATTTAACCAGAAAAGTGAAAAAATGAGTCAGTATTCAAATTAAATAATTCTTATTTTTAATATTCCTTAAAGGGGTTTTTCCATTCAGTAAATGTTAATCATTGCCTGCAGGTTATTCTACAGAAACCAACAAATCACACCGCTGCTCCTAATGTCTGGCTTTTGTTACGGTGCTGATGTCACGTTGATAGCATAGTAATCAATCAGTGAATTCTACAGCTCTGACCAGGGTGCTCCATCTATTTGAGAACACCCTGTTTAGAGCCTCTGAGCCCACCAATTGGCTGTCACACTGTCAACGTCACGTGAGCACTGCAGTCAAAGCCAGACACCGGATGCATTAGTGCGACTCACCAGTGGACCTGGGGAAGGTGAGTATAGCCGGTTATGTTTCTTTAGAACAACTTGCAGCCAGGGATTCACATTTACTAAAAAGGAGCATCGCTTTTATAAAACAGCAATGCAGTGCTTATGTAACACCCCAGGAATCCGGTTGTTACAGTAGTGTTGCCTTCCTTTCGGGAAGGGTGATACCATGCCTGGAAGCGAGGAGGATCCCTTTAACAGGTAGCATATACATTCAACATGTTCTGATTCCAGGCCAGAAGGGGGAGCTCTGAACCCGGTTTCAGGGGAGCTTCCCTAGATATATATTCTGGCTTGGAGGAGGAGTTAGGCAGTCTGAGGAGGGAGTCGGAGCAGACAGTTGGAGGAGAGTGAGCAGAAAAAGCTGGGGCCATGCAGACAGGTGGTTCTGCAGCTCCAGGCCAAAGTGGAGAGGTCAGATAGCGTGGTGTTTGTAGCACGTGAGAGAGGAAGTGTTATGACCCCAATGGCGAGGGTCTCAGAGGTACGTGGAAGTCTGCAGAATACAAAAATCCAGCTCATAGGGCAGTGGTAACTGGTTTGACCATATATCTACTCCTAACGCCAACACTAGAAGTAGCCGGGGATCATTCCTACGTTGATTCTAGATGACACGCTCCAGCCGGAGAATCTAGCTACCCCTAGTAGAGGAAAACAAAAGACCTTTCTTGCCTCCAGAGAAGGGGACCCCAAAGCTGGATAGAAGCCCCCCACAAATAATAACGGTGAGGTAAGAGGAAATGACAAACACAGAAATGAACCAGGTTTAGCACAGAGAGGCCCGCTTACTGATAGCAGAATAAAGAAAGGTAACTTATATGGTCAACAAAAACCCTATCAAAATCCACACTGGAAATTCAAGAACCCCCGAACCGTCTAACGGTCCAGGGGGAGAACACCAGCCCCCTAGAGCTTCCAGCAAAGGTCAGGATACAGATTTGGAACAAGCTGGACAAAAATACAAAACCAAAACAAATAGCAAAAAACAAAAGGCAGACTTAGCTGATATAACTGGAACCAGGATCAGTAGACAAGAGCACAGCAGACTAGCTCTGATAACTACGTTGCCAGGCATTGAACTGAAGGTCCAGGGAGCTTATATAGCAACACCCCTAACTAACGACCCAGGTGCGGATAAAAGGAATGACAGAAAAAACCAGAGTCAAAAAACTAGTAACCACTAGAGGGAGCAAAAAGCAAATTCACAACAGGAAGAGAAGCACGGGAGAAGTGAGGAGCTGGAGGGGAGCTGTGACTGGGCTCCTTCCACGCTGAAGTGCAGGAACCAGACACTGGGAGTCCCAGGCTGTGTGGGACTGTATGCCCCACAGCAGAAACAGGAGGGCAGAGGACTTCAGGTCATCTGTCCGCACCCACACCTGAAGGTACAGCAACATACAGAGCCCAGAGTCATGATAGAGACACCTGTAAAAAGGCTTGCATTGCCTACCATGCGGGTACTGTCTTAGGACAGAGAGAGAGAGGACCTTGAAAGAAGCAAGGGACTCGCCTTACAGCCCAAGAAGGAAGGCTTCTAACCTCACCTGAAAGGGGGATCCATAAATGCTTCCAGGCTGACCGGACCTCACCAACACCTGTTACTGGTACCCTGGACTGTGGGCGTAAACCACCAGTGAACAGGTAAAGTGACTGCAACCTTGTGTCCTCTGATTCTTTCTGGCACCACACCATGTTTGCCTATTACAGCAGGAGCCCTGGGGACCCAGCTTCACCTGTGGGAAGCCATACCATCCCTGCTGCAGTACCATCACCCCAGAGGACCCCTTTAAGCAGCGTCGGTCATTCCTGACCAAATACCATAGGTAGCGTCACGAACACTCTTTATTCCAAATAATCCCTTTAAAGATCTTCCCTTTAATTTGGACGCCCAGGGCCATGGACCGGGTCGCTGCCATTGTGACCATCCCTTTAACGACAACCGGACCAGGCCTGAGTATCCCAAGGCCCTAGTAGGTGCTCCACTTACAGGAAAGAATGGTGCTCAATAAGTGCGAATTCCAGATAATATTGATAGTGAGAAACAGACAAAAAAGGACACTCACAGGACCAGCCAAAGGATTACTAGTACTGATAGTGAGACATGTAATCACTGTTTTACCTATGCCTTTGTACTATAACATGTAAGCTCAATTATGTGTCATAGTCAACATAGTAGTTTCAGGATAACCTTAACCATAATATGTTAAACAGATTGTCGCCTATCACTGTGGCCCCACACACATTTCACAGCTGTTTTACAAGGTGTCTCCCACTCTGCATCTACCAATCCATCACAGTCAACAATTTGTCCATCAGTGTGCTAAGATTGGCGAAATAATTCTAAAATATGTGTAAATGTATATACTCTGCATACTGAGCCCACAGAGGCCCAGCAATACTTGCACATTGCAGGCAATGTTGGGTCCAGTGCATACATGCTACTATTCCTTTATACAAGCTTTATACTCCTCTATTGCTCTGTAGCTCTAACACAATGTCTTCCATCTTTTACTGTATATGTGCCTGAATAGTGAAAAATGATCCAGCGTACTGTGCTCACTGTCCTTCAGTAGTCTGAGATGCTTCTCTTCTTCTCAGACTGTCCAGCATGGACGGGCCAATTGGCACTGTCGGTCAATCTGAGAGCTTTTGCTGATACTTTTTTTTACAGCAAATGAGTAGCTAGTACTTGTCAAAAGGTTAACTAAAGTTTGACATAAAGCTGCATGACTTACACTGTGTTTAAGACTTCATACGTTAAACATCTGGGCACAGCTAGAAATTACTACAGCATGACATCATTACAAGACATGAGGCTACACATAAAAGTACTAAAGAAGCGATTCGGCACCACAGGTAGCACTGGATAAACTTGTATTTTCCTTCCAGCAATGCATAGAATCTGCAGAAAGATACTAAGTGCTTTATAAAATTTGGGGAAAAAGATGCTGGGAAGTTCATGATGTACAGTGATGGCAATAAAGGGTTAGTGCAAGATAATGGACATTTCATTTCCTCTGTTAAAAAGTTCTGCAAACGTTTTAATGGGTCCTCACGCTCCATTCTGGAATTGTGCTCACCACTGGCAGATGCGCATACTAAGAAAATGATTTCATTTAGGGCCAGCTGTTCATTAAGTCTTCAACAGAAACGTGCATTTGGAATTTATGGCAGTTTTCTGCTATCAGATTTGATAATGCTGACATCACAAAGCACTAAATAAGTTAACAGATGTGTAAGCCCCCTCCGATATTGATGGCTTCGGGTTACAGCCTAATGTGTATAGAGGCTTCTGAAATAGGATCCAGCCTGTTGATTGTTCACAATCAAAGATGTCTGGTGGCAACTTCCTCATAGAGCTCACGTGCGCACTCGACCAAATCAGTGCTCCTGTGTATCGGAGAGGCAGCCAAGATGCATAACGATTGGCCGAAAGCCGCATTTCGAAACTCAGCGTTTGTTACTCATAATCTTTTATGATTAAGAACCCTATAAATTCAAAATGCTTCAACCTTATCTGATGCTTTCTTGGGACGTGTACTTGTAAAATATGTGCACTGAATAGCTTGACTTGCAGATGTTTTTATATGGACTAAGAAACGGCAAGTTTTAATCTGGATATGGATCTGGTCCCCTGGAATTACGCTAGGAACCTATTTTTGTTGCAGTTACAGAATAGATGGATTCCATGCACAGATAAACATAGGTGAGGGGAGACGGAGCCTGCAGGACAGCTTGAATCTTTGGGAGTTGATTGGGGCTGTTTATTCACTATCTGGACTATCCTGTGTTGCAACCTTTCATCAATTGCTCTCTGCCGTCTACATCCAAGGAGATTAGCTGCAGTGCCATGGGTTGTAAACGTCTTGTTTATGTTGTGCACCGTGGACAAAGAAACATCAAAATCTTTGCAGATGGACTAGTAACCTTGAGATTCTTGATATTTTTCAACAATTTTGGTTCTCAAGTCCTTAGACAGTTCTGTTTTCCATGCTTAGTGTGGCATACACAGACATACAATGCAAAGAGTGAGTCAAGTTCTACTCTTTTTATCTGGTTTCAGGTGTGATTTTAACATTGCCCACACCTGTTACTTGTCACAGATGAGTTTGAAAGATCATCACGTGCTTGAAACAAAGTTGTTTACCAATAATTTTGGAAAGGTTCCAATAATTTTGTCCGACTCATTTTGGGGTTTTGCGTGAAGTTTTGTCCGATTTGCCTGTCTTTTTGTACTGTTCCAATACACACAAAGGCAATAAACGTGTGAGTAATGAAACATGTATAATAGCGATAATTTTCTGGGGCAAATATTTCATTTTCTGTATCAATTTCAAGTGTACCAACACTGTATATGTATATGCTGTTATTAGTAGGGGAAGCTATTGTCACGGGGAGACTAGGTGAGCGAGAGCTAATAACCCGGGCCCCTGTAATGTCCCTCAGACTAGGGAAATCCTGACTGACCCTCTACCTGGAGTTTACACTGATGGTGTGCATGTCCAGGCCTCGAACCTCACCCTGTCTCCTGTTTCAACCCTAGGCTGAAACCTCCGCCCACCACCCAGTGAAGAGGTAATACACCAATACCCACAGTTAGCACAGACAAGGATAAAGGAAAATATACACCACGCCGCAGTCACTCAGGAATACACTATAAATGTGCAGGGCAAAATAAATACAAATATAGGAAGGAGTAAATAAGACAAAGGAAAATACACCACCAGCAACGAATCTCCAACAACCAGCTCTCCACTCCAGACCAAGATAACAACGCACAAGACAGAAGCTATAATCGGCAACGCCCAATGATCAGGAGAACTATTTAAAGGCAATGGGCATGGCCCAGCTTCCAATCCGAGGATCAGGTAAATTAACCCCAGAACAGCTAGATAAAATCTAGCCGACGCCAATGAGCACATAGTGGTCAAAAGCGGAATTACCGCTGTCTGTCGAACAACCTGGTCTGAACAGCGTCCGACATGACAGCTATGTGTTGGCCACTCATTGCTCTCCTACTCATATAAGGGCCATATCTTTTATGGGGCATAGTCATTCTTAGAGGAATCTGAAATGTCCATTCCCCCTTACATTTTTTTTTCTAATTGAAAAAGTAAATAGACTTTGAAGAAATGAATAACGTAAAACTTTCCAATCGATTTTGACACAATATAATGTACATGACCTAATCATCAAAAAAGAAATCAAGCAGTGGCAAGCAGTAAAATAACGCCAATTTTTGTTCTATATTTTAATCTAAACTTAAAGGGAACTTGTTAGATCCCCCATGCCCTCCAACCCAGCAGCATTCACGTTCCTATGACTAAATTCCCTGCCTAACCAGCCCTGCAGAGGCGTAGCTGGGGTTCAGCTCAGGGGGGCGAAATATGTGAGTGGGCCCATAACAGGTGGACATATCTTTAATGCAACCTGTGTGGCCCCACATGGACCCAATAGATAAGAGGGCCCATTTCTACCGCTAAAGGAGGTGCAATGTTGCATTTTTAGGAGCTCTAGGGCTGCAAAGGGCCCATCTAATGTTCCTGCACATGGGCCCTTTTCTGTCTGTGGCCCCTAAGCAGGTAACCATGATTATAAATATGGTGGGTATACGGGAACCTCAGGAGATGACCGCACTGTTATTGAAAATAAATCTCTATACAAAGACCAGCAATGATATTACTGACATACGGTGACATGTAGTGGTAGATACTAGTTCTGCAGGACATATAGAGATCACAGTACAGTTACAGATAGGGACTTACCGCTGATGTTCTTTCTGGTGGAGTCATTCACTTTTCCCGTCTTTTCCATCTGGCCCAGACCGACATGGCTAGGACTCATTTGCAGAGAATACAACAAAGACACATTTAACTTCACACATTTCCAGCCACATCAACATCTATTCCCAACCTGCACAAACTCCTGATCCTGCTGATGCCCCAATACTGAGACATTAATGCTACTTGCGAACCTCTTACTGCTTCTGCTGTGTTGTACAAAAACAGAGCTCCTCTAAGTGCCTCACATAGTAATGCCAACACTGTGCCCCTCACATAGTAATAATGCCTCTCCTGTGCTCTCTAGATGGTAAAATTGTCCCCTAGAAAATATTAATTTCCTGTGCATGTGCTCTCCACATTTTGTCCCTTGAAAGTAATAATACTCCATGTGCAACTGTGATGGTCACAATACTGAGTGTAACTATAACAACAGTGTTTAAGTGCCCACTTAACATTTAATAATGTCCCCTGAGTTCACCATGTATAACTCCCCTATACATGGTATGGTGGGCCCCCAGATCCCCTATACACAGTATTATGCTGACAGAGCTCCACTATACACAGTATAATGAGCCAACAGCTCCCTTAGATAGAGTATGATGTCCCCCAGAGTTCCCTCTATACATAAAATAATGTCCCCACTGGTCACCCAAAACACAGTATAATGACTCCCACAGTAGTCCTCACACTTTATGATGTCCCTCACACTGTATATTGGCATGGAGTGCATGTAATCTCATAACATTAAACAGTATAATAATCAGCCCCCAGTGCCCTGTCCCCCTCCCATACTTCAACACCTACAATACCCCCGTCCTCTCACATTCACCCCACAGTGCCCTGTCTCCCTCCCACAATAACCCCATCCTCTCACATTCACCCCCCAGTGACCATAATATGCATAAATTAAATCAATCTAATAAATTCGATTACCACTTACCTATGAAGTTTGCAGGCAGTGAGGCAGGACCAGGAAGTATGGAGTTAAATGCAAGGAGGGCACTAGGACCCATCTTGCTTGAGCCAATCAGAGCTTGTACAGCTGCTCCTGACCCAGCCTGGAAGAAGCTTTTCAGGTCAGACATCACCGTACACTGCACTGACTGAGGCTCTGCAACCTGCCACTGTGCAGAGTCTGTCAGACAGGGGAGCAGGCATTTTGCTGCTTTCTTCCTGACACCTCAGATGCGGCATCATGACAAAGTGACTGTGGCTCGGGGTGGGCCCCTTCATATGATGGGGCCCAGGGTAACGGCCCTCTCTGCACCCCCAGTAGCTACGTGACTGCAGCCCTGTATAATGTTATTCAGTTTAATTCATGTTTAAAAAAAGCATTTATAAGTCTCGCTTTTCCTATGCCAATTACCGCTTTGACTAGTATATGTGAGGTTACTTTCCCCAGACTAGTCGGCCCTCTTTCCTTGTTATCAGCAGGCAGCTCTTTTGAACTTCCAGTCATGCGTAGTGCACCTCTGAAGCCGGGAAGCGTACACCTGGCTTCAGAGGAGCAGTGACGCTGCCAAAATGAGTGGCATGCACCTGCGAGATTTGCATGAGCTGGCGATGATGCCAGCTTGTGCAAACTATATTGTCACACTCACAGGGCCGACAAGTCAGAGTAAACTAATGCCTCATTGACTAGTCAAAGCCCTCATTAGCATAGGAAAAGCAAACCTCACAAATTCTTTTTTAAACATGAATTAAACTGAATAACATTATACAGGGCTGGTTAGGCAGGGAATTTAGTCATATGTGTTACACCCGGTTCGGTTTCTGTACCTTTGCAGGGTCCCCGTCGGGACCCCCGCTCTGTGCCGGCTTCACGCTGTCAGGATGCAGCCTCTGCCTCTCCTTCTTTTCTTGCTTCCTGGCATGCTGCCAGCAGGTTCTCAGGCAGAGTGCTTAGGTCACGTGCGCTCACTCCCGGTTTCTTAAAGAGACAGCGTGCATTTTTCAAAAGATGCTTCTGGCCAATGGCGTGTTCATTGCTATTTCTAGCTCCTCCACCATAGAGAGGGCATTGGAGCAATAAGTATTCACTGTTGCTTCTTCCGGTTCTTGTCAGCATGTGCTTCTGAAGTTCTCTGCCAGTGCTCTGCTCATACTCTCTGTCTCCACAGATCTTCAGCTACTGGTTACCCGGTTATCTTGGATGACGTTCGCTCTGTCTACTCCAAATCCATCTCGTCCCGCCAATCTGCCATCCTCATCTCCGGACAACGCCAGTACTGCAGGAACCAGCTTCTACCCATCCACCAGGTGTCACCTGGATAGCTTCACGTCTAACCCTGCTTGTCCGTTTGTCCCGCTGGGACAGCTGCTATGAGTTCGGGGTCTAACTGGAGGTAGCACCCGTGTCCCCCAGGCATTCCATTCTGACCCTGTTTGAGGGGGACTTACCATGGGTGTCTGGGGCTCACGTAGTCACGCCCCCTTCAGAGCCCCCCGGACCGTGGTCCCGAGGTTCTACATTAAACCTAAATAAAAACAAATGTGAACTTCAACTTCTGTGCCTCCGTTTCCATTCGTTACAATATGTATGTGAATGCTGCTTGATTGTAAGGCATCAATATTTTCAGCGATGCTACATCTAATGCTATCTGCAGCTGCAAATTTTTTTTAGGTGCCTAAGGATAGATCGTGATACATGTGATTTACAGTGGGTACAGAAAGAATTCAGACCCCTTTAAATTTTTCACTCTTTGTTTCATTGCAGCCATTTGGTAAATTCAAAAAAGTTAATTTTTTTCTCATTAATGCACAGTACACTCTGCATCCCATCTTGACTGGAAAAAAAACAGAATTGTAGACATTTTTGCAAATTTATTACAAAAGAAAAACTGAAATATCACATGGTAATAACAGTATTCAGACCCTTTGCTCAGACACTCATATTTAAGTCACATGCTGTCCATTTCCGTGTGATCCTCCTTGAGATGGTTCTACTCCTTCATTGGAGTCCAGCTGTGTTTAATTAAACTGATAGGACTTGATTTGGAAAGGCACACACCTGTCTATATAAGACCTCACAGCTCACAGTGCATGTCAGACTTAAGGTACCTTCACACTGAACAACTTAACAACGATAACGATGGCGATCCGTGACGTTGCAGCATCCTGGATAGCGATATCGTTGAGTTTGACACGCAGCAGCGATCAGGATCCTGCTGTGATATCGCTGGTCGGAGCTAGAAGGCCAGCACCTTATTTCGTCGCTGGATCACCCGCTGACATCGCTGAGTCGGCGTGTGTGATGCTGATTCAGCGATGTCTTCACTGGTAACCAGGGTAAACATCGGGTTACTAAGCGCAGGGCCGCGCTTAGTAACCCGATATGTACCCTGGTTACCATTGTAAATGTAAAAAAACCCAAACACTGCATACTTACATTCCGGTGTCTGTCGCGTCCCCCGGCGTCCGCTTCCCTGCACTGTGTCAGCGCCGGCCGGCCGTAAAGCAGAGCATAGCGGTGACGTCACCGCTCTGCTTTACGGCCGGCGCTTACACAGTGCAGGGAAGCGGACGCCGGGGGACGCGACAGACGCCGGAATGTAAGTATGTAGTGTTTTTTTTTTTTTACATTTACACTGGTAACCAGGGTAAACATCGGGTTACTAAGCGCGGCCCTGCGCTTAGTAACCCGATGTTTACCCTGGTTACCCAGGGACTTCGGCATCGTTGGTCGCTGGAGAGTTGTCTGTGTGACAGATCTCCAGCGACCACACAACGACGAAACAGCGACGCTGCAGCGATCAGCATCGTTGTCTATATCGCTGCAGCGTCGCTTAATGTGACAGTACCTTAAATGAGAATCATGAGGTCAAAGGAACTGGCCAAGGAGCTCAGAGACAGAATTGTGGCAAGGCACATATCTGGCCAAGGTTACAAAATAATTTCTGCAGTACTCAAGGTTATTAAGAGCACAGTGGCTTCCATAATCATTAAATGGAAGAAGTTCGGGACCACCAGAAGTCTTCCTAGACCTGGCCATCCAGCCAAACTGAGCAATCATGGGAGAAGAGACTTGGTGAGAGAGGTAAAGAAGAACCCCAAGATCACTGTGGCAGAGTGGCCTGATGGAAGACTCTCAGTGAAAGACATATGAAAGCCCGCATAGACTTTGCTAAAAAACACATGAAGGACTCCCAGATTATAAGAAAAAAGATTCTCTGGTCTGATGAGATGAAGATAGACCTTTTTGGTGATAATTCTAAGCAGTATTTGTGGAGAAAACCAGGCACTGCTCATCAATTGCCCAATACAATCCCAACAGTGAAACATGGTAATGGCAGCATCATGCTATGAGGATGTTTTTCATTTGCAGGGACAGGACGACTGGTTGCAATTGTAGGAAACATGAATGCAGCCAAGTACAGAGATATCCTGGATGAAAACCTTTTCCAGAGTGCTTTGGACCTCAGACTTGGCCGAAGGTTCACCTTCCAACAAGACAATGACCCTAAGCACACAGCTAAAATAACAAAGGAGTAGCTTTAGAACAACTCTGTGACCATTCTCAACTGGCACAGCCGGAGTCCTGACCTAAACCCAATTGAGCATCTCTGGAGAGACCTGACAATGGCTGTCCACCAACGTTCGCCATCCAACCTGACGGAACTGGAGAGGATCTGCACGGTAGAATGGCAGAGGATCCCCAAATCCAGGTGTGAAAAACTTGTTGCATCATTCCCAAGAAGGCTCATGGCTGTACTAGCTCAAAAAGGTGCTTCTGCTCAGTACTGTGCAAGGGTCTGAATACTTATGACCATGTGATATTTCAGTTTTTCTTTTTTAATAAATTTGCAAAAATTTCTACATTTCTGTTTTTTCAGTCAATGTGGGGTACAGAGGGAAAAAAACAACAACTTATTTGAATTTACCAAATGGCTGCAATGAAACAAAGAGTGAAAAATGTAAAGGGGTCTGAATACTTTCCGCACCCACTGTATATATTGTTTTGTTACACTGAGGGCCAATAACACCCAGGAGTCTCAACACATCATAAGTGCTCCAGTCTTGCCCATGGCCATTTATGTACAGTATGTTTTACAATACCAAAGACTATCTAGTAAAGCCAATACTGCTTTATTTTAGACCTAGAAATCACTTTTTTTACATGTGAATTAAAATTCCAGTAACTTTAACAAAACAAAAAGTCCATATATTTGATCTCTACATGTTTAACAATACATTACATGAAAGTCCTGCACTGCTTTTGAAGTGACAGTTAATTGCAACCATGTCACTAATGACCTTACTGATAAACTACATCCTGTATATTTACAGTGTTGCACTGATATGTGTACTAATTGTTTATTTCCCGTTTTCCTATAATTTTACTATCAGCATCTTACACAATTTCCTGGTGGTCTAACTGTAAAATATGCCATCATCAAGAAAAGTATTTCTTGTAGCACATGTCTCAAGCTCGTAGAGTTCAAAACACAATAGCTAAAGTGGGCAAGCAGCTTCAAAAGACAACTCCTGCACCTTCTACCAGCAATAACACAGGTTCCTGATGTAACCACGATGGAGATTGCTGTTTTGGCTGCTATCAGAGGAAGAGTTGCCCAGATTGGGCAAACCTCTTACCATTTGTAAAATGAAAGTTTAGGAATGGTTGTTTTTAAAAAATAGTGTGCATACAACACTGAAATATTTATACTGGCTAGTGAGCCATCAGTTGTTTCGTTATCATCAGAGGAGGTATTCAAATGAAAGGTCATGCCATTGGCAATAGATGATGATGAGCACAGCTCACCTGTTTCTCCCTCCTTCACCTTCCCTGCATAGTGACCTCTCCACATGTCATGGGGAGTGCCCACAACACTTTCATGCTTCAGCTAATTTGAACAGATTATCATTTTAAATGTTCATGGGTCTCTAGACTTGTTTAGGGAACTCCAGGTCAAGTTCTAGACAAAGTCTGTGATACCAACTCCTAATAATAATAATAATTTAATTTCTATAGCGCCAAAATATTCCTCAGCACTTTATATTTTAGAGGGGACTTGTACAGATATAAGACATTACAGCATAGCAATATGCTATTTATGCAAATTGTCTCTTCAGAGAGGAAGAGAGCTAGAAATCTAGTGCCACCTATTGGAAGGTAGCAATCCTACAAGTCATTGTTGACCCTTTAACGATTCTTGTCACATGACTTAGGATAATAGCCCAACCAGAATCTCAATTTGCAGACACTGTGTTTGAGATTCTGGTTTGGCTATTATCCTAATTCATGTGACAAGGCTCGTTAAAGAGTCAACATTAACTTGTAGGATTGCTACCTTCCAATAGGTGGCACTAGAGTTCTGGCTCTCTTCCTCTCTGAAGAGACAATTTGCATAATTAGCATATTACCCAGAGGAGCATTGAGGCTTTAAGTCTCCTCATCTCTGCATGCTTAGCATGTCGGTCTCCATAAGGAGAAAAGATACTTCTAGGATAGCATAACAATAATCACAGAAATCACCTGATACCAAGAGGAATGAGGGCTCTACTCGCAAGCTTACAATCTATGAGGAAATAAGGGAGACACGAAAGGTGGATGGTAACAATTGCTTTCATTGTTTGGATCAGCCATAATATAAGAGATCAGGTGTTCATGTAATGCTGCGTTAACCAGTTATCAGCCTGTATATGTAACAGTACAGACACAGAGGGCTATTAAATGCATAAAGCGTGTGAGAACATGATACGAGAAACCTGGTTATGGTAAAAATGTTGAATGGGCAACACAGGGATAGTTAGATTGATGTTTTGAGGCAGTAGACCAGTCTGAAGAAATAAGTTTTTAGGGCACGCTTAAAACTGTGGGTATTAGGGATTAATCAAATTATCCTGGGTAGTGCATTCCAAAAAATTGGCGCAGCACGTGAGAAGTCTTGGAGATGGGAGTTTGAGGTTCTGATTATTGAGGTTGTTAACCTCAGGTCATTCACAGAATGGAGGACATGGGTAGGGTGGTAGACTCAAATGAGGGAGGAGATGTAGGGTGCTTCTGAACCGTGGAGTGCTTTGTGGGTGAGAGTAATACATTTATATTGAATTCTGGAGTGGAAGGGTAACAAGTGCAATGACTGGCACATGGAAGAGACATCGGTGTAACGGTTGGTGAGGAATATGATGCTGGCTGCAGCATTCACGACAGATTGAAAAGGTGAGAGTTTGGTAAGAGGGAGGCCGATTAGTGGAGAGTTACAATAGTCCAGGCAAGAATGAATAAGAGAAACAGTCAGAGTTTTTGCAGAGTTGAAAGTAAGAAAAGGTTGAATTATATAAATGTTTTTGAGGTGCAGATAAAAAAAAGCGAGCCAATGATCGGATGTGGGGGGTGAATGAAAGCTCGGAATCAAGTATGACCCCAAGACAGCCGGCATGTTGCTGAGGAAAATGTTAGAACCACACACGGAAATGGCAATGTCAGGCATCGGTAGGTTAGTAGAGGGAGGAAACACAAGGAGTTCAGTTTTTGACAGGTTCAGTTTCAGATAGAGGGAGAACATGATGTTGGAGACAGCGGTAAGACACTCACTGGTGTTTTCTAATAATGCAGGCGTGATGTCAGGAGTAGAGGTGTATAATTGGGTGTCATCACCATAGAGATGGTACTGCAAATCTACTGATTGTTTGTCCCATAGAAGCAGTATACAAAGAGAATAGGAGGGGGCCTAGGACTGATCCTTGAGGAACCCCAACAGTAAGGGGAAGATGAGAGGAAGATGAGCCAGCAAAAGATACAGTGAAGGAGTGGTCAGAGAGATAGGAGGAGAACCAGGAGAGAACAGTGTCCTTGAGGCCAATGGAGTGGAGCATAGTGAGGAGGAGCTGATGATCCACAGTGTTGAATGCTGCAGAGAGATCCAGGAGAATTAGCTTGGAGAAGTGACCATTAGATTTAGCTATTAGTAGATCATTAGAGACTTTAGTGAGGGCAGTTTTAGTAGAGTGTAAAGAGCGGAGACTAGATTGAAGAGGGTCGAGATGAGAGTTATCTGAGAGTTAGCGGATAAGACGGGAGTGGACCAGCTGTTGGAGGAGTTTAGAGATGAAGGGAAAATTAGAGACAGGTCTATAGTTAGCGGCACAGTTTTGGACGAGGGATGGTTATTTAAGTAATGGATGTATGATGGCATGCTTAAATGAGGATGGAAAGATACCAGAAGAGAGAGAGAGGTTGAATATTTTTCATAGGTGATTGGTGACAGCAGGGAAAATGGACTGGAGGAGATGTGACGGGTCACTGGTGCAAGTAGTAGGGCGAGAAGATGCAAGGAGCCTGATCACTTCTTCTTCCATGACTGGTTCAAAGACAGTGCATGGTAAGAGGGGATTGGGAGAAAATTTCCTGTCGGACATGGTAAATTTTTTTCTTTGAAATAATTGGCAAGATCGTCAGCACTGAGATCCGTGGTTGGGGCCTGCATTCTTGGGCTCAGTAGGGAATGAAAGTGTCAAAGAGACGTTTAGGGGTATTGGATAGTGAGGTGATGAGGGTGCTGAAATAGGTTTGTTTGGTGAAGTGAAGTGTATGTTTTAAGCATAAACTTATAATGGATGAAATCTTCAGGCAGATTGGATTTTCTCCACAGACGTTCGGCGCACCTGGAGCACCGTTGTAGGAAACGTGTTTGCAGCATGTGCCAAGGTTGTTGCCGTCTGTGCCAAGTTGTTCCCAGCATCAGTGGTGTCTGATTGCTAGATCCAGGTTTCAGTAAGAGATACAAGGTTAAGAGAATCAGAAAGGAAGAAGTCATGGATGAAAGAGAGTTTATTACACACCAACTGATGATATACTGTACCTAAACCACTTTAACAACAGCGATAAGCAGAAAAGTAATCATAAGAAGTCATAGCAGACAACAATTAAAGGCAGAGTCAGGAAAAAGACAACGTCAAATCTGAACAAAAAAAAAACAAAACAGTTCATAGGTGGACAGAAATCCAAAGATTAGATAGGCGTGTAAATGTCAATTTCTTTTGGAAATAACAGCACCAACATGTGCTTTATGAAGACAGAAAGCTTGTGTTCTGGAATTCATATGGATATTACTTACTTTACCACCTACCTAAACATTTTGTTAACCAAGTACATTCATAGTTATACAGTGACTTGCGAAAGTATTCACCCCTTGGCATTTTTCGTATTTTGTTATCGCATCACCTGGAATTTCACAGTTTTTTTAATGGGTTTGCATCAGTTCATGTAAAGAACATGCCTACATCTGTGAACATTTGGTTTATTTTGGAGAAGCAAACAACAAGTAGGAGGAAATAACTGAAAACTTCAGTGTGCATAATTATTCACCCACCTAAAGTCCATACTTTGTAGAACCTTATTTTTCAGCAGTTACACCTTGTAAGAGTATATGTAAGAGTCATGTCGGTCTGGTAGTCGGGGGCAGGTATATCTCGCCCAGATACTTGTCCTATGTGAATTAGGCCGCTCAGTATTTTCAGGATACTCAGGGGTTAATAAGTGCAGGAATAAAGGCTGACCAGCTGGAGGTGTCAGGTGTCAGCCTGGGGCACACAGAATGCCTGTCTGTGTGAGACAAACGTGAGTGAGAGCTATGCTCATGATCTATGTAATGTTAGCTGGGTGGGAGAAGCCCCCCCAGTTGTTAGTTAGGAACGTGTTTGTTTAGTTAGTGCCGGACAGGCAAGGATTTATGTTTATGTTTTGTTTTATGATTGCTTTCACGTTAATAAACCTGACCTACGGTCAGTCTACTCAGAAACCTGCTGTCGCCTCAGAGTTCAATGCACAAACCACGTGACCTTTGACCCCAGCAAAGGCGATCCCGGAGTGTTTTGTCACACACCTGTAAGTCGCTTTGCTTTCCTCTAGTGAACAGCACTTTTTAAGTCTAATCACATATTCTTAACTGGATTAGGGTCTGGGCATTGACTAGGCCACTCCAGAACATTTAAGGTACCTTCACACTGAGCAACTTTCCAACGAGAACGACGACGATCCGTGACGTTGCAGCATCCTGGATAGCGATCTCGTTGTGTTTGACACGCAGCAGCGATCAGGATCCCGCTGTGATATCGCTGGTCGGAGCTAGAAGTCCAGAACTTTATTTCGTCGCTGATCACCCGCTGTCATCACTGGATCGGCGTGTGTGACCACCGCCAGAGCCGCTGCCACCCACCCCTACCTTTTGTATCTTCCCCACTATCCCATAGAATGTAAGTCCGCAAGGACAGGGTTCTCTCCCCTCTGTACCAGTGTGTCACTGTAAACCTGTTTACTGTAAATGATAGCTATAACCCTGTATGTAACCCCTTTCTCATGTACAGCACCATGGAATTAATGGTGCTATATAAATAAATAATAATAATAATAATGTGTTCACTTGTAACCAGGGTAAATATCGGGTTACTAAGCACAGGGCCGCGCTTAGTAACCCGATATTTACCCTGGTTACCATTGTAAAAGTTAAAAAAAAAACACTACATACTCACATTCTGATGTCTGTCATGTCTCTCGGCGTCCACAGGGTTAAAACTGCTTTCGGCAGGAGCGCTTGCTAATGCTGCACTGCTGCCGAGAGCTTCCTGCACTGACTGTGTCAGCGCCGGCCGTAAAGCGCCGGCCGTAAAGCAGAGCACAGCGGTGACGTCACCGGTGTTACTGCCGGCGCGCCGCTGACACATTCAGTGCAGTGAAGCTCACGGCAGCAGCGCAGCATTAGCAAGCGCTCCTGCCGAAAGCAGTTTTAACCCTGTGGACGCTGGCGGGGGACGTGACAGACATCAGAATGTGAGTATGTAGTGTTTTTTTTTTTACTTTTACAATGGTAACCAGGGTAAATATCGGGTTACTAAGCGCGGCCCTGCACTTAGTAACCCGATGTTTACCCTGGTTACCCGGGTGCTGCAGGGGGACTTCGGCATAGTTGAAGACAGTTTCAACTATGCCGAAGTCCTTCCCCTGATCGTTGGTCGCTGGAGAGAGCTGTCTGTGTGACAGCTCCCCAGCGACCACACAGCGACTTACCAATGATCACGGCCAGGTCGTATCGCTGGTCGTGATCGTTGGTAAGTCGTTTAGTGTAACGGTACTATTACATGTTTCCCCTTAAACCACTCAAGTGTTGCTTTAGCAGTATGCTTTGGGTCATTGTCTTGCTGAAAGCTGAACCTCTGTTCCAGTCTCAAATCACTTTTGTTTAAGAATACCCCTTTATTTTCCACCATCCATCTTCCCCTCAACTCAGACCATTTTCCCTTTCCCTGCTGACAAAAAGATCCCCACTGCATGATGTTGTCATCATCATATTTCACTGTGCAGATGGTGTTCTTGGGGTGATGAGTGGTGTTGTTTTGGCGCCAGACGCAGCATTTACCATAGTGGCCAAAAAGTGCAATTTTGGTCTCATCTGACCACAGCACCTTCCTCCATACAGTTTGGGAGTCTCCCACATGTCTTTTGGCAAACTCAAAACAAGTCTTACAATGTTTGTCTGTAAGTAAAGGCTTTTTTCTGCCCACCTCTATGGAGTGTATGGCTTATTGTGGTCGTATTGACAGATAATCCAGGGTATACTTGGAAACTGTGCAGCTCCTTCAGGCTTACCTTTGGTCTCTGTGCTGCCTATCTGATTAATGCCCTCCTTGCTCTGGCTGAGAGTTTTTGTGGGTGGACTTCTCTTGGCAGGTTGTTGTGGTACCATGTTCTTTCCATTTGATGATAATGGATTTGATGGTGCTTCAGGGGATCATCAGAGATGGGGATATTTTTTTCTAACCAAATCCTGACTTGTATTTCTCAAAAACTTTGTCACTGACTTATTTGGAAATCTCCTTGGTCTTCATGGTATTGTTTTTTGTTAGTGGTGGCTCTTGCTTAATGATGTTGCAACCTCTGTGGCCTTTCAGAAAAGGTGTGTATATACTGACAGACATGTGATTCTTAGATTGCACACAGGTGGACTTCCTTTCACTAAACATGATACTTATGAAGGCAATTGCTTGCATCATAAATTTTTACGGGCTTCATAGCAAAAGGGGTAAATACATAGGCACATGCCAATTTTTAATTATTTGATCCCATAAATTTAATTTATGCCAATATTTTTGTCACTTCACTTCACCAACTTAGAGTATTTAGTGCTGATGCATCACACACAAATCGGATTACAAAAATATTCAAGCACAGGTTGTAATGTAACAAAATAAGTAAAACAACAAGGGGGTAAATACTTTTGTGAGCCACTGTAGCATTGCTATTCATTAATGGTGATGGCCTTAGTCAGCAATACTTTAAAGGGGTTGTCCACTACTAGGACAACTCCTTCTTGAACTAAATGTTTGGCCCCGATAAAATAAAAAACCTCTACAGGGGGAACCTATGCAATAATAGACAGACGTTTCTGTTATTCCTTGCTTCTCTTCACATTGTCATTGTGTTAAAGAAAAAATACAGTGAACATGAACTTATTTCTAGAATGAAAAGGCTCTGTACAGTGCAGCTAAACTTGTTGGCAATAATTTGAGTTTTCTGTTACATAAAGTCTGCCACAACATTGTAAATTCATTGGTATCGTTATAAATGGCTCCTCTCTTAGAATGTTGTATCTAATTTCCAGCAGTGGAAATCTCTGAGCAGGGCCAAAAGAGATGTGAGCTTTTCTATAGAAACAGCTATTTAATTGTAGAAATCAGTTTTGAATTCAATTAAACTTTGCTCAGCCAAATGCGTCTGCCCTTTTGTTCTAAGTTCCTGGATCCCAACAGTTTAAAACTGTTAAAAATGTCGCAACGACATATCCATTTCCTTTTTTTTACCACTGTAAAAATACTGTATATATGCTTCATGTGATAAATTGCTCTAAATCACGACTTCAAGTTGATAGAACGTTGGATTTAGTTTAAATGGTTTTTTTTGTACCTGATGTCAAAATGCAAATGGGAAACCTATAACCCATCTAACATTGACCTCACTGACACAAGTAACCATATGTTCTTTGCTATAGTAAGGCCTTCTAGTTGTATAGAAGACTGATGGTCCATCTCATCCCATGTCTGTTGATAATTTTACTTTTCTGCACTACCATTCATCAGCAGATATAACTGTTCACGTCTCTAATTTAACCCTCACAGAGACATTTCAATCTAAATAAGGTCATAAGTTTGGTCTCTGTTATCATTGTAGAATTCTCCTTCCTGATACAATTCTGCATCTTAGATCGGAGCTGTTAACAAACATAACTGTGCTGGGTAAATACCACTCTATCTTATATGTTGATGCTGAAATGTAAAAAAAAGTATTATATTAGCAGTGCTCTTGAGGTGGGAATTACATTTATGGTCCATTTACTTGCAGTTTTGTATTCTATACTAAAGCACATGTTAGCAATCAAAAGTATATTTGGGAAAGAAGCGTTCCCAGGACAAAGTAAGGTGAGCCCATAATTATTTAAAGCATACTGTTTCTTCTGTCTGCTCTGACATACGTAATCCACTGAGAGATTACAAAGACTCCCACACATCTGAGATCACTTGAACATAGTAATAAAAGCAATCAATTGAATGTTCAGCATGAACACCGAGATTTTTTCTTTCCTGTACCATATTGTACCTAGAAAATAAAGTGATTGGGCAGTTGCGCTCCTTTGCTAGAACAAGATTCAGTCTTGTGCAAATAAAATCTAAATTGCAAACTGAAAAAATATCATAAAATACCCAAGAAAAAAATATATCCCCTTAGTAACCGAGGACATTTTTTGAAATCTGACCTGTGTCACTTTATGTGGTACTGACTGTCCCAAAGAAAAAATGAAGATGGAGCGCACTTACCCAGGTAAAAACGTCACAATTTATTCAGACATACAGCAAAACAACAGGAAGGGGTGTGGAGAACAGACGGACGACGGCCGTTTCGTGCCCACGGCACTTCAACGGGTCCTGACAACGAAATGAGGTAAGGAGGGCTCTTTTACCTGTGCGGACTCGCCGACTCCTCCTATTCCACATAACGTCATAATAGTTTACTCATAATTAATCAAAATATAAATGTGAAAAAAGCATACAACATATAATTTAAAAACATTCTATTAAGACACCACACTGTTTATGAGCTATAAATTATTACTAACCACTCAAAGAAAGACGGACATATCGATGCTCTCATTGAGACCAAGAGGCCCCAAGGTGCCTGCGCGCATTATCCACCTCGTTTCCCTTTGCAATAGAAGGCGATGCAAATCACCTCCTTGTCGAGGTGGATGAATTTTTTCTAACCCCGAAAAAAAACGTAACAATCGAGCATTACCACCATGATGGTCTCTCACATGGTTAATTAACCTAGGGACACCTTTGCCTGTCCGCACTGAATTGAAGTGCTCCCTTATCCTTATGAATAGCGGCCGCATTGTCTTGCCGATGTAAAAAAAGCCGCATGGGCAAAGAATCACATACACAATGTATGCGGTTCTACAGGAGATAAAATCACGTACCTCATGTTGAATTGGGCCAATTTTTATCTTATTTCCTGTGAGGTGATATTCAAAAAAATTACATTGCCCACATTTAAAATTCCCTTTTGGGACACTTTTACTCAACCAATTATCTCCACTCGATACAAACCGGTTGCGTACCAGACAATCTCTGATGTTTCTACTACGTCGGCAAGCAAATAATGGGCCTTTTTCTACCATTTCTCTCAGATCACTGTCTTGTCCCAAGATCTGCCAATTTTTTCTAATGGCAGACCTGATTTCCGTGTCCATAGACCCAAACTTAAAACAAAACACAAATTTCTTGTCCTCTTTTTTCATTTTTTGGGGAATTGTATTACCTACTTCAGCGGTCTCAGCCTTTTTAATGCTTTATCCAAAATAGATTGTGGGTAGCCACGCTTAACAAATCTATCATATAGATCTCTCGATTGCTGTCTAAACCCCATACTATTACTGTTTACCCGTTTAACCCTAAGGAATTGACTGAAAGGTAGGGTTTGTTTCGTGTAAAAAGGATGGGCACTATTGAAATGTAACAAGGAGTTAGATGCAGATGGTTTTCGATAAATTTCTGTGTGGACTGCACCCTCACTAACCCTCAATTTCACATCCAGAAAAACTAATTCATCACCTCCAAATTGGGAGGTGAACCTCATATTCATGGTGTTGGACGTCCCCAGGTACTCCACGAACTGTGTGAAAGTGTCCTGGTGACCGTCCCACACCATGAATATGTCGTCCACATATCTAGCGTAGAGTTTTATGTGCTTCAGAAAGGGGTTCCTCGATGAATAAATGTATTCCTCTTCAAATTTAGCTAAAAATAAATTTGCTAAGGTACATGCGACGGGGGTACCCATAGCGGTACCCTCCGTCTGCCTGTACCAAGAATTATCAAATTGGAATGCGTTATGTCCCAAAATCAAAGACAGACCCTCGCAGATAATGGTGATAGTGTCAGTGCTGGTAGGTGTGTTCTCCAAAATTGCTCGGATTGTATCTACCCCTAAGTTCTGTGGAATACGGGTATACAAGCTTTCAATATCTATAGAGACAAGACAGAAATTTTCTTGCCACACGAAGCCTTTTACTGTTCTTAAAAAATCTCTGGTGTCTTTTACAAAAGATGGAATATCTTGTAGGAGCGGGCGTAGTAACCAATCTAAATAAGATGATAGGGGCTCTGTGATGGAACCCACCCCCGAAACTATAGGGCGCCCCGGTGGCTCAATTAATGATTTGTGCAGTTTTGGTATATGATACCAGTGGGGCTTTCTAGGAAATTCGGGCAATAGTTTTTCGGCTTGTCTACTTGATAAAACTCTTTTTTCCACTTCTTGTCTTAAAGAAGAGCGTAAGATACCCTTATATTTAATAGTAGGGTCTCCCTTTAATTTCATATATGTATCGATTTGGGATAATTGTCTCAAAGTTTATTTTTTATAATATTCTCTGGACAACAAAATTGTATTGCCCCCTTTGTCCGCAGCCCGTACAATGGTATCAGACCGCCCCTGTATTTCTTTTAACGCCCGTAATTCCTCAGGAAGCAAATTGTTAGGGGATTTTTTATACAACAAAGCTTCTACATCTTTTATTACTTGATTTTCGAAAATGTCAATAGGATTACCCGGGGACACTGGTGGCATATATGTGGACCTAACACCTCCGATGAACGGGGAGTTGGATACATTCCTAGTGGTCTCTACGGATGAAGGGGAATTTGCAAGACTGAGAAGTAGCTGTACATCACTATGCACATCACCAAGTGGATCCTCCGTGATCATGAACCCCAGAGGACCCACTTGGCAAGGTATTTCACCTGAGAAAACCTCAGCAGAGGCAGTCTTCGAGATCTCTACACCTTTAGATGATTTGAATGACTTAAAAAGATGAATTTTCCTGACCGCTTTAAATAAATCAATTTTGAAATCCACTATATTAAACTCTTCTGGTAAACAATAACTCAGCCCTTTAGATAGAACAGAAAGATGTGCCTTATCCAAGACATGATCAGTCAAATTCACAACCGTGTTAGGTAAATTGTCCACTACATTGGTCTCCACGAGACTTGCTTTCTTTTCCGATAGTTTCCATCCACCATTTCTCCTACCCCCACGGTGCGTCCGGCATCTAAAGGGGACGCAGTACTCTCCATGGAACGTGTTGAGGCCAATGATCCGGGTCTACTACCTAAGTCTTCAGTTGCACTTGAGTCCGAATCAGTTGTGAGGTAGTCCTTTCTATTGTTGTTTTTTTTCCATGAATAACCTTTTTTCTGGTTATACCTCCTAGGTGGTTTGCGAAAATTGTGTGATTGGGCACTTTCATTCCACGTAAATATTTTTCCCATTTCAAAGTCACATTTATCACGAATAAATTTATCACGTTTCCTTTGTTTTATATCATTCTGCAGGATCACCAATTTTGTATCCAATTTTTTATCAATAGCCGTCCATTGAGTTTCTGATAGTCTAGCTTTTAGCTCATCCTTAGTTTTTCCAAACTCCACCTTGGTCGCTTCATAATTAATCATATTCTGTTTAAGTACGAGTTGTAAAAGCTCCTGCGAGCACTGCAACAGAATTTTTTCCCACTCTTTCACAAACAATTCATTGTCTTTGAACTGAGCCATCTCTTTCACGACTCTTAGGCCACGCGGCACCCTTCCACAGTCCACATAAGATTTTAACGAATTGTTTGTCCAAAATAAATTAGCTTCTCTTTCGGCGACCATAAATAGTTTATGCTCTAGAGTCTTGGTGCTTAACGAAAAAATGTCCTCTTGTTGCTCACATTCAGAAAAATATAAGTCCACATTAACCCTCCCTGCTGAGGTTTTCTCAGGTGAAATACCTTGCCAAGTGGGTCCTCTGGGGTTCATGATCACGGAGGATCCACTTGGTGATGTGCATAGTGATGTACAGCTACTTCTCAGTCTTGCAAATTCCCCTTCACCCGTAGAGACCACTAGGAATGTATCCAACTCCCCGTTCATCGGAGGTGTTATGTCCACATACAGTGGGGCAAAAAAGTATTTAGTCATTCAGCAATAGTGCAAGTTCCACCACTTAAAAAGATGAGAGGCGTCTGTAATTTACATCATAGGTAGACCTCAACTATGGGAGACAAACTGAGAAATAAAAATCCAGAAAATCACATTGTCTGTTTTTTTATCATTTTATTTGCATATTATGGTGGAAAATAAGTATTTGGTAAGAAACAAAATTTCATCTCAATACTTTGTAATATATCCTTTGTTGGCAATGACAGAGGTCGAACGTTTTCTGTAAGTCTTCACAAGGTTGCCACACACTGTTGTTGGTATGTTGGCCCATTCCTCCATGCAGATCTCCTCTAGAGCAGTGATGTTTTTGGCTTTTCGCTTGGCAACACGGACTTTCAACTCCCTCCAAAGGTTTTCTATAGGGTTGAGATCTGGAGACTGGCTAGGCCACTCCAGGACCTTGAAATGCTTCTTACGAAGCCACTCCTTCGTTGCCCTGGCGGTGTGCTTTGGATCATTGTCATGTTGAAAGACCCAGCCACGTTTCATCTTCAATGCCCTTGCTGATGGAAGGAGGTTTGCACTCAAAATCTCACGATACATGGCCCCATTCATTCTTTCATGTACCCGGATCAGTCGTCCTGGCCCCTTTGCAGAGAAACAGCCCCAAAGCATGATGTTTCCACCACCATGCTTTACAGTAGGTATGGTGTTTGATGGATGCAACTCAGTATTCTTTTTCCTCCAAACACGACAAGTTGTGTTTCTACCAAACAGTTACAGTTTGGTTTCATCAGACCATAGGACATTCTCCCAAAACTCCTCTGGATCATCCAAATGCTCTCTAGCAAACTTCAGACGGGCCCGGACATGTACTGGCTTAAGCAGTGGGACACGTCTGGCACTGCAGGATCTGAGTCCATGGTGGCGTAGTGTGTTACTTATGGTAGGCCTTGTTACATTGGTCCCAGCTCTCTGCAGTTCATTCACTAGGTCCCCCCGCGTGGTTCTTGGATTTTTTCTCACCGTTCTTGTCAATATTCTGACCCCACGGGGTGGGATTTTGCGTGGAGCCCCAGATCGAGGGAGATTATCAGTGGTCTTGAATGTCTTCCATTTTCTAATTATTGCTCCCACTGTTGATTTCTTCACTCCAAGCTGGTTGGCTATTGCAGATTCAGTCTTCCCAGCCTGGTGCAGGGCTACAATTTTGTTTCTGGTGTCCTTTGACAGCTCTTTGGTCTTCACCATAGTGGAGTTTGGAGTCAGACTGTTTGAGGGTGTGCACAGGTGTCTTTTTATACTGAAAACAAGTTTAAACAGTTTACTATTAAAGAAGAAGTTACAGGTCTGTGAGAGCCAGAAATCTTGATTGTTTGTTTCTGACCAAATACTTATTTTCCACCATAATATGCAAATAAAATGATAAAAAAAACAGACAATGTGATTTTCTGGATTTTTATTTCTCAGTTTGTCTCCCATAGTTGAGGTCTACCTATGATGTAAATTACAGACGCCTCTCATCTTTTTAAGTGGTGGAACTTGCACTATTGCTGACTGACTAAATACTTTTTTGCCCCACTGTATATGCCACCAGTGTCCCCGGGTAATCCTATTGACATTTTCGAAAAATCAAGTAATAAAAGATGTAGAAGCTTTGTTGTATAAAAAATCCCCTAACAATTTGCTTCCTGAGGAATTACGGGCGTCAAAAGAAATACAGGGGTGGTCTGATACCATTGTACGGGCTGCGGACAAAGGGGGCAATACAATTTTGTTGTCCAGAGAATACTATAAAAAAGAAGCTTTGAGACAATTATCCCAAATCGATACATATATGAAATTAAAGGGAGACCCTACTATTAAATATAAGGGTATCTTACGCTCTTTTTTAAGACAAGAAGTGGAAAAAAGAGTTTTATCAAGTAGACAAGCCGAAAAACTATTGCCCGAATTTCCTAGAAAGCCCCACTGGTATCATATACCAAAACTGCACAAATCATTAATTGAGCCACCGGGGCACCCTATAGTTTCGGGGGTGGGTTCCATCACAGAGCCCCTATCATCTTATTTAGATTGGTTACTACGCCCGCTCCTACAAGATATTCCATCTTTTGTAAAAGACACCAGAGATTTTTTAAGAACAGTAAAAGGCTTCGTGTGGCAAGAAAATTTCTGTCTTGTCTCTATAGATATTGAAAGCTTGTATACCCGTATTTCACAGAACTTAGGGGTAGATACAATCCGAGCAATTTTGGAGAACACACCTACCAGCACTGACACTATCACTTTTATCTGCGAGGGTCTGTCTTTGATTTTGGGACATAACACATTCCAATTTGATAATTCTTGGTACAGGCAGACGGAGGGTACCGCTATGGGTACCCCCGTCGCATGTACCTTAGCAAATTTATTTTTAGCTAAATTTGAAGAGGAATACATTTATTCATCGAGGAACCCCTTTCTGAAGCACATAAAACTCTACGCTAGATATGTGGACGACATATTCATGGTGTGGGACGGTCACCAGGACACTTTCACACAGTTCGTGGAGTACCTGGGGACGTCCAACACCATGAATATGAGGTTCACCTCCCAATTTGGAGGTGATGAATTAGTTTTTCTGGATGTGAAATTGAGGGTTAGTGAGGGTGCAGTCCACACAGAAATTTATCGAAAACCATCTGCATCTAACTCCTTGTTACATTTCAATAGTGCCCATCCTTTTTACACGAAACAAGCCCTACCTTTCAGTCAATTCCTTAGGGTTAAATGGGTAAACAGTAATAGTATGGGGTTTAGACAGCAATCGAGAGATCTATATGATAGATTTGTTAAGCGTGGCTACCCACAATCTATTTTGGATAAAGCATTAAAAAAGGCTGAGACCGCTGAAGTAGGTAATACAATTCCCCAAAAAATGAAAAAAGAGGACAAGAAATTTGTGTTTTGTTTTAAGTTTGGGTCTATGGACACGGAAATCAGGTCTGCCATTAGAAAAAATTGGCAGATCTTGGGACAAGACAGTGATCTGAGAGAAATGGTAGAAAAAGGCCCATTATTTGCTTGCCGACGTAGTAGAAACATCAGAGATTGTCTGGTACGCAACCGGTTTGTATTGAGTGGAGATAATTGGTTGAGTAAAAGTGTCCCAAAAGGGAATTTCAAATGTGGGCAATGTAATTTTTTTGAATATCACCTCACAGGAAATAAGATAAAAATTGGCCCAATTCAACATGAGGTACGTGATTTTATCTCCTGTAGAACCGCATACATTGTGTATGTGATTCTTTGCCCATGCGGCTTTTTTTACATCGGCAAGACAATTCGGCTGCTATTCATAAGGATAAGGGAGCACTTCAATTCAGTGCGGACAGGCAAAGGTGTCCCTAGGTTAATTAACCATGGGAGAGACCATCATGGTGGTAATGCTCGATTGTTACATTTTGCGGGGTTAGAAAAAATTCACCCACCTCGACAAGGAGGTGATTTGCATCGCCTTCTATTGCAAAGGGAAACGAGGTGGATAATGCGCGCTGGCACCTTGGGGCCTCTTGGTTTCAATGAGAGAATCGATATGTCCGTCTTTCTTTGAGTGGTTAGTAATAATTTATAGCTCATAAACAGTGTGGTGTCTTAATAGAATGTTTTTAAATTATATGTTGTATGCTTTTTTCACATTTATATTTTGATTAATTATGAGTAAACTATTATGACGTTTTGTGGAATAGGAGGAGTCGGCGAGTCCGCACAGGTAAAAGAGCCCTCCTTACCTCATTTCGTTGTCAGGACCCGTTGAAGTGCCGTGGGCACGAAACGGCCGTCGGCCGTCTGTTCTCCACACCCCTCCCTGTTGTTTTGCTGTATGTCCGAATAAATTGTGACGTTTTTACCTGGGTAAGTGCGCTCCATCTTCATTTTTTCTTTGGGACAGTCAGTTGTACATGCTTTTCTGGATGCAGCACCCCAAAGGTTTAAAGGGGTTCATCATTACGGCCACAGCTCAAAAGGTGTATAATCAGAGTCTCATGTATTGCAGCAGTGTGGAGGTGTTTTTTTCTTGTTCTTTGGATTCACTTTATGTGGTAATAACTCTGGAACGCTTCACAATATCTCATTGACTTTGAGAATGTTTTTCATGGCATATTGTACTTCATGATAATGGTAAATTGATGTCGATATTTTCTGTGTTTATTCAAATATCAGAAATTGAACAAAACTGTAAAAAAATTTGCAATTTTCAAACTTTAAATGATTATTTATCACTTTAATCCAGATAGTGATACCACACAAAAACATTAATAAATAACATTTCCCTCATGTCTGCTTTACATCAGCATGATTTTTAAAATCTTATTTTATTTTGTTCACATTTTAGAAGGTTTAAAAATGTAGCAGTAATTTTTAATTTGAAGGAAATGTACAACATTTCTTTTTCTAGGGACCTATTTAGTCTTTAAGTGACTTTGGGGGTCCTATTTATTGGAAACCTCCAAAAGTGATACCATTGTAAAAAGGCGCCCCTTATCGTATTTAAAATTGCTTTCAGGTAGTTTATTAACCTTTCACATGCTTTTCAGGAATTAATGCAAAGTGGTACAACAGGAAGGAAGAAATTGATTTTTACCACATAAATGTTTCTGACTTCTGAACAGATCCCTATAGCTGACAGACTTTCAGGTTGTTATTTGACCATCAGTTGCCATAGCAGTCTCCTCTCCTCCAGTCCCTGAGAACCATCCGAGACCGCTCCCTGCACCGTATGCGGTGACCTCAGAACTCCCACATGCCGTATAAGATGACACCCAGAATATAAGATGACCCCCGACTTATACGGCGAGTACATCCCAAACTCTATATTTTAAATGGAAAAGTTGGGGATTGTTTTATATGCCCAGTCATCTTATACGCCGGAAAATACGGTAAATAAAACTTCTGTGACATCAATCTGTCCACTTAGGAAGCAACACTGTTTGACAATCAATTTCACATGCTGTTGTGCAAATGGAATAGACAAAAGATGGAAATTATTGGCAATTATCAAGACACACTCAATAATGGAGTGGTTCTGCAGGTGGGGAGCACAGACCACATCTCAGTACCAATGCTTTCTAGCTGATGTTTTGGTCACTCTTGAATGTTGGTTGTGCTTTCACACTTGTGGTAGCATGAGACAGACTCTACAACCCACACAAGTGGCTCAGGTAGTGCAGCTCATCCAAGATAGCACTACATTGCGAGCTGTGGCAAGAAAGTTTACTGTGTCTGTCAGCATAGTGTCCAGAGCCTGGAGGCGCTACCAGGAGACAGGCCAGTACACCAGGAGACATGGAGGGGGTTGTAGGAGGGCGACAACCCAGCAGCAAGACTGCTACCTCAGCCTTTGTGCAAGGAGGAACAGGAAGAGCACAGCCAAAGCCCTGCATAATGACCTCCAGCAGGCCACAAATGTGCATGTGTCTGTACAAACGGTTAGAAACCGACTCCATAAGGATGGTTTGAGTGCCCAACATCCACAGATGGGGGTTGTGCTCACAGCCCAACACAGTGCAGGAAGCTTGCCATTTGCCACAGAACACCAGGATTGGCAAATTCGTCACTGGCGCCCTGTGCTCTTCACAGATGAAAGCAGGTTCACACTGAGCACATGTGACAGATGTGACAGTCTGGAGACGCCATGGAGAGCGATCTGCTGCCTGCAACATCCTTCAGCATGACCAGTTTGGCAGTGCATCAGTAATGGTGTGGGGTGGCATCTCTCTGGAGGGCCTCACAGCCCTCCATGTGCTCCCCAAAGGTAGCCTGACTGCCATTAGTTACCGAGATGAGATCCTCAGATCACTTGTGAAACCATATGCTGGTGCGGTTGGCCCTGGGTTCCTCCTAATGCAGGACAATGCCAGACCTCATGTGCCTGGAGTGTGTCAGCAGTTCCTGCAAGATGAAGGCATTGAAGCTATGGGCTGGCCTGCCCATTCCCCAGACCTGAATCCGATTGAACACATCTGGGACATCATGTCTCACGCCATCCACCAATGTCACGTTGCACTACAGACTGTCCAGGAGTTGGTGGATGCTTTAGTCCTGGTCTGGAAGGAGATCCCTCAGGAGACCATCCGCCGCCTCATCAGGAGCATGCAAAGGTGTTGTAAGGAGGTCATATATGCACGTGGAGGCCACACACATAACAGAATATCAGTTCCTTGTCTTGAGGCATTTCCACTGAAGTTAGACCAGACTGTTATTTGATTTTCCACTTTGATTTTGAGTATCATTCTAAATCCAGACCTCCATGGGATATTAATTTTGATTTACATTGATCAGTTTTATGTTTTATTGTTCTAAACACGTTCCACTATGTAAAGAATAAAGATTTGCAACTGAAATATTTCATTCAGTGATATCTAGGATGTGGTATTTTAGTGTTCCCTTTATTTTTTTGAGCAGTGTATATACATATTTATACATACATATATAGCTGCAGAGTATTTGCTCATTTTGTACTTAAGGTTTTGACTTATTATAAGTGCACAGCGTAGAGCACAAGGTAAATGTGATACAAAATGTTATGAAAATGTTTCAAATAAAGGCTTCAAGCTAAACCACAGAAAAAATGTCCCCACTCAGGTTCATCATCTGTTAGCAGAAATATAGAAAGCTTCCATGATACTTGTAGCGTAAGGAGGAGAACCAGGCTGCAAGTACCTGTATTAAGCCGGGTCTGGAACTGTTGAGGCTGCATCCTCTGTTCCTGAGGAGAAGCAATAGCAAGCTGGACTTTCCTCCTGACCAAGGGGGCGAGGATATAAAAGGGGAAAGCGCGCTCATCAGAGCAGTTTGGCGTGAATGGATTCAGCCCGCATTCAGGCGATCAGCGCCCTCCGCTCCCCCTCCCATTGAGCACAGGGGCTGCAACAGGGCCCCACTGTCTACAGAGAGACCGTTGCCAGGAAAGGAGCCGGGAGTTCTGCAGCAGTCCAGAGAGAGGAACCGCCGCGCTGAGGGGAGCTGTGCGCTCAGCAGCAGCTCAGAGAAAGACTTGGCGGGAACATATAGTGCGCAGCAGGGACCAGTGAGTGCTGCGACCCCGAAACATCCGTACAGCACAGGTCCACACTTTATTATCCCTGCTGCCACTTACAAAGACTGGGATTAGAGACATGCAGGGTGCCCGTTGGTCACCACGAAGCGAGGTGTGAAATGTTCTGAGAGAGTGAGTACTGAGAGCGTGCTGCCAGAGAGAGCGAGTGCAGTATCCTGCCAGAGAAGCAGCGCTAGTGGTTGTCGGCGCTTCAGTCTTGGTAGGAACAGGTTGCGCGCAACATAGAGAGAAGAGTGCAGCACGCCCAGTAACTGACAGAGATCGAGGTGCCGTGAGCTTCATGATTGTGAGTACCGCGCATGTGCCGCAAAGAGAGAATCGAGTGCTGGATAGACTTCCGTAACCCACATTATCAGCTCATACTTTCTGGCTCACAGGAGACTCATATTTTGCCAGTATATATTTGCAGAGCCACTTTGGGCTCTTACAGTACTGTTGTCATGTCGGACGCTGTTCAGACCAGATCGTTCGACAGACAGCGGTAATTCCGCTTTTGACCACTATTTGCTCATTGGCGTCGGCTAGATTTTATCTAGCTGTTCCGGGGTTAATTTACCTGATCCTCGGATTGGAAGCTGGGCCATGCCCATTGCCTTTAAATAGTTCTCCTGATCATTGGGCGTCGACGATTATAGCTTCTGTCTTGTGCGTTGTTATCTCGGTCTGGAGTGGAGAGCTGGTTGTTGGAGATTCGTTGCTGGTGGTGTATTTTCCTTTGTCTTATTTACTCCTTCCTATATTTGTATTTATTTTGCCCTGCACATTTATAGTGTATTCCTGAGTGACTGCGGCATGGTGTATATTTTCCTTTATCCTTGTCTGTGCTAACTGTGGGTATTGGTGTATTACCTCTTCACTGGGTGGTGGGCGTAGGTTTCAGCCTAGGGTTGAAACAGGAGACAGGGTGAGGTTCAAGGCCTGGACATGCACACCATCAGTGTAAACTCCAGGTAGAGGGTCAGTCAGGATTTCCCTAGTCTGAGGGAAATTGCAGGGGTCCCGGGTTATTAGCTCTCGCTCACCTAGTCTCCCCGTGACATTATAATCGGCCCAACAACAACAACAACAAAAAAAAAAGGGGTTTCTTTTTTTTTTGTTTTGTCATGGATCCCATGACTTCCATAACCCGCCAGTTGAGGGCGCTGTTCCTACAGGTCACTGAGTTGAGGGGGGCAGAGCAGCAACAGGGACTAGCAGTATCTAATGTGCAAGCTGGAGCGACAAGAAGAGTTGCTGAGCCTAAATTTCCTTTGCCTGAAAAATTTGCTGGGGAACGCAGTAAATTTGTTTCTTTTCGAGAAGCTTGCAAACTATATTTCCGCATGCGCCCGATCTTCTCGGGTAATGAGGCTCAGCGTGTGGGCCTGGTGTTGTCATTGTTAAGCGGGGATTCCCAAGCATGGGCGTTTTCTTTGCCATCTGATTCTGCTGCATTTGACTCTGTGGAGAGTTTTTTTTCCTCTCTTGGAAAAATCTACGATGAACCTGACAGAATGGCTCTAGCAGAATCTAAGATACGCACTATTCGCCAGGGGGAGCGAGTTGCAGGGGATTACTGTTCTGAATTTCGTCGCTGGGCGATCGATACACAATGGAATGATCCATGTTGTGAACTCTGTTTTTGGGCTCCCTCTTGTGGTCACAAGTGGTACTGTGTGAGTGCTATCTTTGGGCTCCCTCTGGTGGCTCTTTTTGTCATTCTGCGGGTCTGTGGCTGGGATCAGCTGTCTCGTTATCTGCTGGTTGGTTTCCTATTTAGCTCACCTGGACTTTCAGTTGTTGCCTGCTGTCAATGTATTCAGTGCTATTTTGATCTCTCCTGACTACCTTCGTTATCAGTCTCTCCAAGAGAAGCTAAGTTTCTGTTTGTTTATTTTTTGATCATCAGTGTTCAATATGTTTCTTGGTTTATTATCTGTCCTTGTCCAGCTTGCTAATATGTGATTTCCTTGCTTGCTGGTAGCTCTAGGGGGCTGAGTTTCTCCCCTCACACCATTAGTTGGTGTGGGGGTTCTTGAATTCTCAGCGTGGATATTTTGTATAGGGTTTTCTACTGACCGCACAGTTTCCTATCTGTCTTCTGCTATCTAGTATTAGCGGGCCTCATTTGCTGAATCTGTTTCATTTCTACGTTTGTGTTTTCCCCTTACCTCACCGTTATTATTTGTTGGGGGCTTCCTATATCTTTGGGGTATTTCTCTGAGGCAAGTGAGGTCTTACTTTCTTTCTCTCTAGGGGTAGCTAGTTTCTCAGGCTGCGTCGAGACGTCTAGGAATTCAGGCACGTTCACCGGCTACCTTTAGTGTGTTCGGTTGGGTTCAGGATTGCGGTCAGTCCAGTTACCACCTCCCTAGAGCTCGTTCTATGTTCAGTAACTTAGCTAGTCAGTTCTGTGATCCTCAGCCACTAAGGATCATAACAGTACAGCAGGACCAAAAAGTGTTTAATGCATCGCAGAAGTGGGATAAGAGTAGTCCTGAGTGCAATTTTTTTTTCTCTCCCTTTGCTGCAGTCTGTCCAGCTTCTCTCATCCCCTTAATCTCTGGGTGGCTTTGAGTTCAGCTGCAGACATGGATATTCAGAGTCTGACTTCTAGTGTGGATCATCTTGCTGCAAGTGTGCAAAGCATTCAGGATTTTGTTGTTCACAGTCCTATGTCAGAGCCAAAAATACCTATTCCTGAGTTGTTTTCTGGAGATAGATCTAGGTTTCTGAATTTTAAGAATAATTGTAAATTATTTCTTTCCTTGAGACCTCGTTCCTCTGGTGATTCCGCTCAGCAAGTTAAAATTGTTATCTCCTTGTTACGTGGCGACCCTCAAGATTGGGCTTTCTCCCTGGCGCCAGGAGATCCTGCATTGCTGAATGTGGATGCATTTTTTCTGGCGCTTGGACTGCTTAATGAGGAACCTAATCTTGAGAACCAGGCAGAAAAGGCTTTGCTGGCCCTCTGTCAGGGACAGGATGAAGCAGAGGTGTATTGTCAAAAATTTAGGAAATGGTCGGTGCTTACTCAATGGAATGATTGTGCCCTGGCTGCAAATTTCAGAGAAGGTCTTACTGAAGCCATTAAGAATGTTATGGTGGGGTTCCCCACGCCTGTTAGTCTGAATGACTCAATGGCTTTGGCCATTCAGATTGATCGGCGTTTGCAGGAGTGCAAATCTGCGCACCATCTGGCGGTGTTTTCTGAACAGAGACCTGAGTCTATGCAATGTGACAGAATTCTGACCAGAATTGAGCGGCAAAGTCATAGACGTCAAAATGGGTTGTGCTTTTACTGTGGTGATTCTACTCATGTTATCTCAGCATGCTCTAAGCGCTTAAAAAAATCGCTAAACCTGTCGCCGTTGGTACTATACAGCCTAAATTCATTTTGTCTGTTACTTTAATTTGTTCTTTGTCATCCTACTCGGTTATGGCTTTTGTGGATTCAGGTGCTGCCCTGAATCTGATGGACTTGTCGTTTGCCAGGCGCTGTGGTTTAGTCCGGGAGCCTTTAAAATTCCCTATTCCACTGAGGGGAATTGATGCTACACCTTTGGCTGAGAATAAGCCTCAGTATTGGACTCAAGTGACCATGTGCATGACTCCTGTACATCAGGAGGTGATTCGCTTTCTTGTGCTGCATAATTTGCATGATGTTGTCGTTTTGGGTCTGCCATGGCTGCAGGCCCATAATCCAGTTCTGGATTGGAAAGCTATGTCTGTGTCAAGTTGGGGTTGCCAGGGGATTCATGGCGATGCTCCTTTGGTGTCAATTGCTTCTTCCACTCCTTCTGAGGTCCCTGAGTTTTTGTTGGACTACCAGGATGTATTTGATGAGCCCAGATCCGGTGCCCTACCTCCTCATAGGGATTGTGATTGTGCTATAAATTTGATTCCTGGTAGTAAGTTCCCTAAGGGACGACTTTTTAATTTGTCTGTACCAGAACATGCCGCTATGCGGAGTTATATAAAGGAGTCTTTGGAGAAGGGACATATTCGGCCGTCCTCATCCCCTCTTGGTGCAGGATTCTTTTTTGTGGCCAAGAAGGATGGTTCTCTGAGACCTTGTATAGATTATCTTCT
Source organism: Ranitomeya variabilis (assembly GCF_051348905.1). Lineage (NCBI taxonomy): Eukaryota > Metazoa > Chordata > Amphibia > Anura > Dendrobatidae > Ranitomeya > Ranitomeya variabilis. The sequence goes on along the minus strand of NC_135236.1, from coordinate 407,199,758 downwards.
TCTAAATAAAATCACGGTCAAATTTCAGTATCCTTTGCCATTATTGTCTGATCTGTTTGCTCGGATTAAGGGGTCCAGTTGGTTCACCAAGATAGATCTTCGTGGTGCGTATAACCTTGTGCGTATTAAGCAGGGGGATGAATGGAAAACAGCATTTAATACGCCCGAAGGCCATTTTGAGTACTTGGTGATGCATTTTGGACTCTCTAATGCTCCTTCTGTGTTTCAGTCCTTCATGCATGACATCTTCCGAGAATATCTGGATAAATTTATGATTGTGTATATGGATGACATTTTGGTCTTTTCTGAGGATTGGGAGTCCCATGTGAAGCAGGTCAGGATGGTATTTCAGGTCCTGCGTGCTAATGCCTTATTTGTGAAGGGCTCAAAATGTCTCTTCGGAGTACAGAAGGTTTCATTTTTGGGTTTTATCTTTTCTCCTTCTACTATTGAGATGGACCCAGTCAAGGTCCAGGCTATTCATGACTGGACTCGGCCTACATCTGTTAAGAGTCTTCAGAAGTTCTTGGGTTTTGCTAATTTTTACCGTCGCTTCATTGCTAATTTTTCTGGCGTGGTTAAACCCTTGACGGATTTGACCAAGAAGGGTTCTGATGTGACTAATTGGTCTCCTGCGGCCGTGGAAGCCTTTCAGGAGCTGAAGCACCGGTTTTCTTCGGCTCCAGTTTTATGTCAGCCTGATATCTCTCTTCCTTTTCAGGTCGAGGTTGATGCTTCTGAGATTGGAGCAGGGGCTGTTTTGTCGCAGAGAAGCTCTGATTGCTCTGTGATGAAGCCTTGTGCTTTCTTTTCAAGAAAGTTTTCGCCTGCCGAGCGGAATTATGATGTTGGTAATTGGGAGTTGTTGGCTATGAAGTGGGCATTTGAGGAGTGGCGACATTGGCTCGAGGGAGCTAAGCATCGTGTGGTGGTCTTGACTGATCACAATAATCTGATTTATCTCGAGTCTGCCAAGCGGCTGAATCCTAGACAGGCTCGTTGGTCGTTGTTTTTCTCCCGTTTCGATTTCGTGGTCTCGTACCTGCCTGGTTCGAAGAACGTGAAGGCTGATGCTCTTTCTAGGAGTTTTGTGCCTGACTCTCCGGGAGTTTCAGAGCCGGCTGGTATCCTCAGAGAGGGAGTGATTTTGTTTGCCATTTCCCCAGATTTGCGACGAGTGCTGCAGGAATTTCAGGCGGATAGACCTGACCGTTGCCCACCAGAGCGACTGTTTGTCCCAGATAGATGGACCAGCAGAGTTATTTCCGAGGTTCATTCTTCGGTGTTGGCAGGTCATCCTGGGATTTTTGGTACCAGAGATTTGGTGGCTAGATCCTTCTGGTGGCCTTCCTTGTCGCAGGATGTGCGTTCCTTTGTGCAGTCCTGTGGGATTTGTGCTCGTGCTAAGCCTTGCTGTTCTTGTGCCAGCGGTTTGCTTTTGCCTTTGCCTGTCCCGAAGAGGCCTTGGACGCACATTTCCATGGATTTTATGTCGGATTTTCCAGTCTCTCAGAGAATGTCTGTCATCTGGGTGGTGTGTGATCGTTTTTCTAAAATGGTCCATTTGGTGCCCTTGCCTAAGTTGCCTTCCTCCTCCGAATTGGTTCCTCTATTTTTTCAGAATGTGGTTCGCTTGCACGGCATCCCTGAAAATATTGTGTCTGACAGAGGATCCCAGTTTGTGTCCAGATTTTGGCGGATCTTTTGTGCTAAGATGGGCATTGATTTGTCTTTTTCGTCTGCCTTCCATCCTCAGACGAATGGCCAAACCGAGCGAACTAATCAGACCTTGGAAACTTATTTAAGATGCTTTGTTTCTGCTGATCAGGATGATTGGGTTACTTTTTTACCATTGGCCGAGTTTGCCCTTAATAATCGGGCTAGTTCTGCTACTTTGGTTTCGCCTTTTTTTTGTAATTCTGGCTTTCATCCTCGTTTTTCCTCGGGTCAGGTGGAGCCGTCTGACTGTCCTGGGGTGGATTCTGTGGTGGATAGGTTGCAGCAGATTTGGAACCATGTGGTGGACAATTTGAAGTTGTCACAGGAGAAGGCTCAGCGCTTTGCCAACCGCCGTCGCGGTGTGGGTCCCCGACTTCGTGTTGGGGATTTGGTATTGCTGTCTTCTCGGTATGTTCCTATGAAGGTCTCCTCTCCTAAGTTCAAGCCTCGCTTCATCGGTCTTTATAAGATTTTGGAAATCCTTAACCCTGTGTCATTTCGTTTGGACCTCCCAGCGTCGTTTGCCATTCATAATGTGTTCCATAGGTCTTTGTTGCGGAGGTATGTGGTGCCTGTGGTTCCTTCTGTTGAGCCCCCTGCTCCGGTGCTGGTTGAGGGCGAATTGGAGTACGTGGTGGAGAAGATCTTGGATTCTCGTATTTCTAGACGGAGGCTTCAGTATTTGGTTAAGTGGAAGGGCTATGGTCAGGAGGATAATTCCTCGGTTGTCGCCTCTGATGTTCATGCGGCCGATTTGGTTCATGCCTTCCATGTTGCTCATCCTGATCGCCCTGGGGGTTTTGATGAGGGTTCGGTGACCCCTCCTCAAGGGGGGGTACTGTTGTGAACTCTGTTTTTGGGCTCCCTCTTGTGGTCACAAGTGGTACTGTGTGAGTGCTACCTTTGGGCTCCCTCTGGTGGCTCTTTTTGTCATTCTGCGGGTCTGTGGCTGGGATCAGCTGTTTCGTTATCTGCTGGTTGGTTTCCTATTTAGCTCACCTGGACTTTCAGTTGTTGCCTGCTGTCAATGTATTCAGTGCTATTTTGATCTCTCCTGACTACCTTCGTTATCAGTCTCTCCAAGAGAAGCTAAGTTTCTGTTTGTTCATTTTTTGATCATCAGTGTTCAATATGTTTCTTGGTTTATTATCTGTCCTTGTCCAGCTTGCTAATATGTGATTTCCTTGCTTGCTGGTAGCTCTAGGGGGCTGAGTTTCTCCCCTCACACCGTTAGTTGGTGTGGGGGTTCTTGAATTCTCAGCGTGGATATTTTGTATAGGGTTTTCTACTGACCGCACAGTTTCCTATCTGTCTTCTGCTATCTAGTATTAGCGGGCCTCATTTGCTGAATCTGTTTCATTTCTACGTTTCTGTTTTCCCCTTACCTCACCGTTATTATTTGTTGGGGCTTCCTATATCTTTGGGGTACTTCTCTGAGGCAAGTGAGGTCTTACTTTCTTTCTCTCTAGGGGTAGCTAGTTTCTCAGGCTGCGTCGAGATGTCTAGGAATTCAGGCACGTTCACCGGCTACCTTTAGTGTGTTCGGTTGGGTTCAGGATTGCGGTCAGTCCAGTTACCACCTCCCTAGAGCTCGTTCTATGTTCAGTAACTTAGCTAGTCAGTTCTGTGATCCTCAGCCACTAAGGATCATAACAGATCCAGCATGGCGGAGTCAGTTTATACATGGGATTTCTGGAAGGGTTAAAAAAGCCCTTCTGATGTACGAGACTCCTAATTCTCTAGATTCCGCTATGAGTCTGGTTGTCCGCATTGATCGCCGTTTGCGTCAGGGGGAGCATGAGACACCGCCTATGGGAGAGGGTTTAGGTTCACGTGAGGTTGCTGCAGGTGAGCCCATGGAGTCTATGCAAATCGCAGGGGTGTCACATCTGAAGCGTCGTGCCCCTGAGCTCAGGAAGCAGGGAGCCTGTTTTTACTGTGGTAAAACTGGTCATTTTATTAACATCTGTCCTCTGCTGTCTAAGAAAAACACAACGGCGGAAAACTTCTAAGCTCAGAGGGTGTGGAGGAGACCAATCTGAGCTTATGTATATCCTCCATGGTGGTTTCCCAATGCATGCTCCCTGCTAAGGTTTTTATCGCTGGCAGTGAGCGGCCAATTACTGTTTTTGTGGATAGTGGTTCAGCCACAAGTCTCATTGATGAGGAATTTGCGCGCACAGCAGGTTTTAGGATTGAAAAACTGTCGCATCCTATCCACGTGGTCACCATCAATGCTGCTCCTCTCTCTCAGGGGGAGATTACAGAATTTGTGGCTGAGGTGAAACTCCACATTGGAGTTCTACATTCCGAGCGGGATACATGTAAGGTGCTCAGGAATCTTCCTGCTCAGGTGGTTTTGGGTTTTCCTTGGTTGTCTATGCACAACCCGGTAATTGACTGGAAAAGTCAGGACATAATTCAGTGGAGCGAGTTCTGCCAGGAGAATTGCCTGGCCACATGTGTGGCTGCGGTGACTTCAAGCGTTCCGGAGTCACTTCTGGATTTTGTGGATGTGTTCTCTGAGAAGGGTTGCTCAGAGTTGCCGCCACATCGTCCCTATGACTGTTCTATCAGGTTTAAACCAGGGGCCAAATTGCCTAAAGCAAGGATGTTTAACATCTTCGGTCCGGAGAGACAAGCGTTAAAAGATTACATGGCTGAAAGCTTGAGCAAAGGGCCCATCAGGCCGTCATCCTCGCCGGTGGCAGCAGGGTTCTTCTTCGTGAAGAAGAAAGATGGCGGATTACACCTGTGTTTGGATTTCAGGGAGTTGAACCAGATTACGGTTCGTGATCCATACCCTATGCCACTGATACCAGATTTGTTCAACCAGGTGGCAGGTGCTAAGTGGTTTACCAAGCTTGGGGGGCGTACAACCTCATAAGAGTCCGTCAAGGTGATGAGTGGAAGACGGCTTTTAATACCCCTGAGGGTCATTTTGAAAATTTGGTGATGCCTTTTGGGTTGACTAACGCACCTGCAGTGTTCCAACATTTCATCAATGATTAGTGTTGAGCATTCCGATACCGCAAGTATCGGGTATCGGCCGATATTTGCTGTATCGGAATTCCGATACCGAGATCCGATATTTTTGTGGTATCGGGTATCGGTATCGAAACAACATTAATGTGTAAAATAAAGAATTAAAATAAAAAATATTGCTATACTCACCTCTCCGACGCAGCCTGGACCTCACCGAGGGAACCGGCAGCGTTGTTTGCTTAAAATTCGCGGGTTTACTTCCTTACGTGAAGTCCCGGCTTGTGATTGGTCGCGTGCCGCCCATGTGGCCGCGACGCGACCAATCACAGCAAGCCGTGACGTAATTTCAGGTCCTTCAGGATTTTAAAATTACGTTCCGGCTTTGTGATTGTGATTTTAAAATGCGCGCGTGTCCTGCCTCCCGTGATGTCCCGGCTTGTGATTGGTCGCGTCGCCCATGTGGCCGCGACGCGACCAATCACAGCAAGCCGTGACGTAATTTTAGGTCCTTCAGGATTTTAAAATTACGTTCTGGCTTGTGATTGTTCGCGTCGCGGTCACATGGGCGACGCGACCAATCACAAGCCGTGACGTCACGGGAGGCAGGACAAGCGCGCATTTTAAAATGCGCGCGTGTCCAGCCTCCCGTGACGTCACGGCTTGTGATTGGTCGCGTCGCCCATGTGACCGCGACGCGACCAATCACAAAGCCGGAACGTAATTTTAAAATCCTGAAGGACCTGAAATTACGTCACGGCTTGTTGTGATTGGTCGCGTCGCGGCCACATGGGCGGCACGCGACCAATCACAAGCCGGGACTTCACATAAGGAAGTAAACCCGCGAATTTTAAGCAATAATATAATAATAATATGGATCCCAGGGCCTGAAGGAGAGTTTCCTCTCCTTCAGACCCTGGGAACCATCAGGGATACCGTCCGATACTTGAGTCCCATTGACTTGTATTGGTATCGGGTATCGGTATCGGATTGGATCCGATACTTTGCCGGTATCGGCCGATACTTTCCGATACCGATACTTTCAAGTATTGGACGGTATCGCTCAACACTATCAATGATGTGTTCTCGCATGTTTTGGGGAAATTCGTTATCGTGTACCTAGATGACATCCTCATATATTCTTGCAACCGTGATGCTCATTTAAATCATGTCAGGCAGGTGTTACAGCTTCTCAGAGAGAATAAGCTGTATGCTAAACTTGAGAAATGTGTATTTTCTGTTCAAGAGTTGCCTTTCTTGGGTTATATTGTGTCTGCTTCTGGTTTTAAAATGGACGCCGCTAAGGTGCAAGCGGTGCTGCATTGGGAACGTCCTGATAACCTGAAAGCACTTCAGCGGTTCCTTGGGTTTTCTAACTACTATAGGAAATTTATCAAGGATTTTTCCATCATTGCTAAACCGCTAACTGACATGACTAAAAAGGGTACCAATTTCTCCGTTTGGCCTGAGGCTGCAGTGGGCGCACTTGAATTTCTTAAGAACAGTTTTGTTTCAGCCCCCATTCTTGCGCAGCCAGACGTATCAAAACCCTTTGTTGTGGAAGTCGATGCGTCTGAGGTTGGTGTGGGGGCGGTACTATCTCAAGGCTCATCTTTGAGTGGTTTGCGTCCGTGCGCCTATTTCTCCAAGAAACTGTCATCCGCCAAACGTAACTACGATATCGGCAACAGGGAGTTGTTGGCAATCAAGTTGGCCTTTGAGGAATGGCGACACTTCTTGGAGGGGTCGGTACATCAGGTTACTGTTATTACCGATCATAAGAATCTGCTGTATTTGGAGTCAGCCAAGCGTCTGTCCCCCAGGCAGGCTCGCTGGGCATTGTTTTTCACGCGGTTCAATTTTGTTGTCACTTACAGACCGGGGTCTAAAAACACTAAGGCGGATGCTCTGTCCAGGTGTTTTCCGGGGGGTGAACCTCGGGAAGATCCAGTACCCATCCTCCAAAAGGGTGTTGTGGTTTCGGCTCTCACTACCGAGGTTGAGGCTGAGATTGCCGAGGCTCAGGAGGAGGTACCATCTGAGCTTCCCATCAACAAATCTTTTGTACCGCTTCATCTCCGCTTAAAGGTTTTGGCGGAGCATCATGATGCTGTCCTGGCTGGCCACCCAGGGGTTAGAGGTACCTTGGAGTTGGTGTCACGTCGGTTTTGGTGGCCCAAGATCCGACAGGACGTGGTCTCATATGTGTCAGCTTGTACCACGTGCACTAGGGCTAAGACGCCCCGCTCCCATCCTGTTGGCACACTACTTCCTCTTGAAGTACCTAGTAAGCCATGGACGGAAATCTCCATGGATTTCATCACTGATTTGCCCTCATCAGCTGGGAACATGGTCATCTTGGTGATTGTTGATCGGTTTTCTAAAATGTCGCACTTTGTGTCTTTGCCTTCGTTGCCTAACGCTAAGACTCTGGCTCAGGTATTTGTGCAGGAGGTGGTCAGGCTTCATGGGGTTCCATCTGACATCGTGTATGATAGGGGGTCTCAGTTTGTGGCAAAATTTTGGAAAGCATTTTGCTCACGGCTGGGGATCAAGTTGTCTCATTCTTCGGAGTTCCATCCTCAGTCAAATGGTCAGACTGAGCGTATGAACCAAAATTTGGAACAGTACCTACACTGCTTTGTCTCTGATAGCCAGGAGGAGTGGTCTACCTTTCTTCCTTTAGCTGAGTTTGCCATCAATAATCATCGCCAGGAGTCGTCTGGGGAGTCTCCGTTTTTTTGGGTTTACGAGCTACATCCTCAATTTTGTACCTTGAGTCAGAGGGGCTCTTCCGGCGTTCCGGAGGAAGATCAGTTAGGAGCACAATTGTCATCAGTCTGGAGGAGAGTTAAACAGTGCCTGTTGAGTGTGGGTGCTAGGTACAAACGTGTGGCTGACAGTAGGCGTGTGCCAGGTCCGGACCTGAGTGTGGATGACTGGGTGTGGTTATCCACAAAAAACATAAGACTCAAAATACCGTCCCTTAAATTGGGTCCACGGTTTATTGGTCCATTTAGGGTCACCGCCGTCATTAACCCAGTAGCGTACCGATTGGACCTCCCTACGGTGTATAAGATACACAACGTGTTCCACAGGTCTCTTCTAAAGAAGGTGGTGGGTTCTGTGGACGCGGCGCCTATGCCACCTCCAGTCTTGGTGGATGGTAATTTGGAGTTTGAAGTCTCCAAGGTGGTTGACTCTCGTGTAGTGCGTCGCACTTTACAGTACTTGGTACACTGGCGTGGTTATGGGCCTGAGGAGAGGTCCTGGGTACCAGCCTCGGACATTCATGCGGATCGGCTGGTCAGATTTTTTCATCGTCGCCATCCAGACAAGCCGGGTCCTATAAGCCGTGAGGGCCCTGGGGTCCCTCGTAGAAGGCGGGGTACTGTCATGTCAGACGCTGTTCAGACCAGGTCGTTCGACAGACAGCGGTAATTCCACTTTTGACCACTATTTGCTCATTGGCATCGGCTAGATTTTATCTAGCTGTTCCGGGGTTAATTTACCTGATCCTCGGATTGGAAGCTAGGCCATGCCCATTGCCTTTAAATAGTTCTCCTGATCATTGGGCGTCGCCGATTATAGCTTCTGTCTTGTGCGTTGTTATCTCGGTCTGGAGTGGAGAGCTGGTTGTTGGAGATTCGTTGCTGGTGGTGTATTTTCCTTTGTCTTATTTACTCCTTCCTATATTTGTATTTATTTTGCCCTGCACATTTATAGTGTATTCCTGAGTGACTGCGGCGTGGTGTATATTTTCCTTTATCCTTGTTTGTGCTAACTGTGGGTATTGGTGTATTACCTCTTCACTGGGTGGTGGGCGGAGGTTTCAGCCTAGGGTTGAAACAGGAGACAGGGTGAGGTTCGAGGCCTGGGCATGCACACCATCAGTGTAAACTCCAGGTAGAGTGTCAGTCAGGATTTCCCTAGTCTGAGGGAAATTGCAGGGGTCCCGGGTTATTAGCTCTCGCTCACCTAGTCTCCCTGTGACAACTGTGGCTTGCACCGTTACCAGCCACTATAGCATATGGACTAGGCCCAGCGGAAGGTACCGGACACCGACCGCTGCTGCCAGAAGGCAGGGCATTGTTGCCCATAGGATCCCATAGGAAAAGATACCACATCAGCCGTTGCCGGTGCCGTAGACTTCCCAGTGCCGTAGACTTCCCAGTTGGAGTCACAGTTTGAGGAATTTCTGATATACCGTATATACTGTAGTATTAGTCGACCCGAGTATAAGCCGAGGCACCTAATTTTGCCACGGAAAACTAGGTAAGCTTATTGACTGGAGTATAAGCTGGGTATGTTTTGTCCTCTCATTCCTATTCCGGTATGTGTGGTTCCCTCCGTCCTGTCCTGCTCTGTGTGGGCCCCCCGTGTTGTATGCATGGCTCCCCCCTCCCATCCTTGTATGCATGGCTCCCCCTTTCCCATATTGTATGCATGGCTCCCCTGTCCCATCTTGTATGCATGGCTGGGCTCCCCTGTCCTCCCCTGTCCTCCCCCGTCATACTCACCCTCCTCGTGCCGTCGCTGAACATCCCTGCATCTTCATTGTCCCGACACAGCAGTTTCTTCCTGTGCTGAGCAGTCACGTAGTCTCGCTCATTAAGGTCACGAATATGCGCTCTACGCCTATGGGAGTGGAGACGTGTCTGAGCCGCCCACCAGGGCAGGGTACTCAGTACTGGGTCCGGTCTGCTAATAAAAGGGGATGTCACGGTGGCTGCGACCCAGTCCGTGGCCCTGGGACTCATTGTAAAGGGGATCGGTCTTTAAAGGGGAATTGTGAATAAGTCTGCTGTGACGCCACCTGTGGTGTTCAGTCAATACGGGGACCGATGCTGCTTTAAAGAGGTCCTCTGGGGGATGTTGTTGCAATAATGATGTGACGCTTCCCACAGGTGAAGCGGGGTCCCCAGGAGTCCTAGGGTGTATGGTGATGATGGTGGTTGCCAGTCAATAAGTAAAGGACACACGTTGTAAAGTCTGTACCTGGTTTACTGCAGTTGGCAGGCCAAAGTCCAGGGTAGCAGCAACAGGTACATTAGGAGTTCAGGCAGCCTAGAAACAAGTGGAATCCCCTTGGCAAGTCAGATTGGGAGCCTTCCACTGCGCGCTTGCTATAGTCCCTTGCTGTCTGTAATGTCCTAACAAGGTTCTGGTTCCTTCCCCTGTCCTGGGACAGGTACCTGTATGGTAGGCAGCTTGAGCCGTTCCTTCTGGGGTCTCTGCACAGTGACTCCAGGCTCCAGGGTGCTGCTGTACCACAGGCTTAATTTGGGCAGTATACGTGTAGTTCTGTGCCCTCCAGTTCTGCTAGGTGTCCTACAGTTCCACTCTAGCCTCGGGCTCCCGATCCCCGGTTTCTGCGCTTTGGCTCCTCAGAGGCCCACTTGTAGCCTCCTTGAACCCTGAAACCTCTCCTCTGCTCCTTTCCTGTCTGCTCTCCTGACTGTCTGATCCAGACTAAACTAGCTTCTCCTCCAAACCAGGATCTTTATTCAGAGAAGGATTTTGAGATCCCCCTCCTGGCCTGGATTCAGAAGGTGTTGTGTGTGAGAATTACCTGCCAAAGAGATCCCTCTTATTTCCAGGCGTAGCACTACCCTCCCTTAGAGGAAGGCAGCACTACTGTGGTACCCGAACTCCTGGGGTGCCACACGTCCATATTCATTACCTTAATGAGCGTTGCCACCTGAGCACAGGAAGAGGTAAGAGCTGCTGGCGCTGGGACAGAGATGCAGGGACGGAGATGCAGCGACAGAGGGTGAGTATTGAAGTCTTCTGGAAGCCGGCGGCTGCAGCTGTCACTGTGCTACAGCCGCCGGCTCCCCACTTCCCCTCTCCCTCTGGCTTTCTGGACCGTGACTCGTATATAAGCCAAGGGGGGCATTTTCAGCACAAAAAAATGTGCTAAAATCTCGACTGATACACAAGCAAGTATATATGGTAAGTGTTTTACCATTACTGCCATTGACTGATCCTTTATTTCTGAACTCTGCATATCCTTTGCAAACTGAACTGTTTATTCCCCTGTTTAACCCATTGCCTCCCTGAGTGGAGTATTCCCCTGTTATTAAACTTGTTAACCCTTGCTCTGCCTCCGGTCCCTTGCGGCATCCCGCAACCTGCTTACACTAGCACAAAAGCTTTGGAAAAGCACTATAGCTCTTCGCCTCCCTAAAGAAATTCAGGGAATTCTGTGCTGCAAATCCAAATGCCCCCCTCCCTTTTGAGCCCCCAAATTTACCTAAACCCCATTTAGTGTCCACTTGTTTGCCATTTCTGTAGTGATTAGAGCCCACTGAATTTACAGGGTCAATGTTTTCAGTAACAGGTGCTGAGCACAATGTATGGCACTACAATGTATGGGCACTACAATTGCAGATTTTCAATTTTCACTCAGCAACATCCACTGCTGCTTGTTTCTGGAAAAGACTCATGGAGTCAAAATCGTCACTACACATATAGATAACTTACTGTAAGAGTTGTAAGAGTCATGTCGGTCTGGTAGTCGGGGGCAGGTATATCTCGCCCAGGTATTTGTCCTATGTGAATTAAGCCGCTCAGTATCTTCAGGATACCGAGGGGTTAATAAGTGCAGGAATAAAGGCTGACCAGCTGGAGGTTTCAGGTGTCAGCCTGGGGCACACAGAATGCCTGTCTGTGTGAGACAACCGTGAGTGAGAGCTGGGCTCGTGATCTATGTAATGTTAGCTGGGAGGGAGAAGCCCCCCCAGTTGTTAGATAGGAACGTATTTGTATAGTTAGCGCCGGACAGGCAAGGATTTATTTTTATGTTTTGTTTTCTGTATTTGCTTTCACTTTAGTAAACCTGACCTGAGGTCAGTCTACTTGGAAACCTGCTGTCGCCTCAGAGTTTAATGCACAAACCACGTGACCTTTGACCCTAGCAAAGGCGATCCCGGAGTGTTTTTGTTACATTGTGGTGGAGAACGCGGGCACTCCGTGGCACAGGCGACAGTATGGAAGACATGGTGAAAGCCCTAGTACAGTCCGCTGCCGTACAGCAGGAAGCTAACCGCTTGATGGCCGCACAGCTGAAGGAGTTGGTGGACGTGACGACTGCAGACCGCCAGCTTCTCCAACAGGTGGCGCAGCGCTTGGTGAGCATGCCTGAGGCTAACCCGGAAGCAGAGTCCAGGAGAATCCATGTGAGTCAGTACTGGCAAAAGCTGACCGCAGAAGATGACGTCGAGGCGTACCTGACAACGTTTGAGCGGACAGCATTGAGAGAGAAGTGGCCGAAGGAACGATGGGCCGATCTAATTGCTCCGTTTCTCTCCGGTGAGGCCCAAAAAGCTTACCATGACTTGGACCCGGAAGTCGCTCAGGACTTTGAGAGGCTGAAAGCTGAGGTCCTGGCCCGGCTGGGTGTGACGACGGCTGTCCGTGCACAGAGGGTACATCAGTGGACCTATCAGCCAGATAAACCGCCGTGATCGCAGATGTTCGACCTGATCTACTTGATTAAGAAATGGCTGCAACCCGAGGTACTGACAACTCCGGAGATAATCCAGCGGATCGTTCTGGACAAGTACCTGAGAGTACTACCACCGGCGCTGAAAAAGTGGGTGAGCCAAGGAAATCCCGCGACAGCGGATCAATTGGTGGACTTGGTGGAGCGTTATTCCGTGGCGGAAGGACTTCCTGATGATACCGCTACTACCTAAACTGTACCTCCTCCTCGTGGAACCGGTAAGACTGTTCCAGGGACTGCGGGGGAAGGAAAATTGCCAAAAACTATGGGGGAGGAACACGGGACTGCTCGCACCCCGAGATCAAGGGTGTCGGACTTTGGTTTCAATAGGGGGCCTGTTAAGTGTTTCCGTTGCCATGAGAAGGGCCATGTTTCTGCGAACTGTCCTGTTACCACTGAACCCATGCAGTGCAACGTTATGGACTCTAAGAAACGCATGTCTTTAGTTACACGGCTAGTAAGTGTGAATGCGGGTCAAAATGATACAGCGAAACACCTGCGTGAATTGTCTGTAGATGGGAAAAATGTTGTGGCATTGCTAGACTCTGGAAGTGTGGTGACTCTGGTGAAAGCCAGTCTGGTGGCACTTCCATCTGGTCCGTCTGATAAATTTTCTGTAACGTGTGTGCATGGTGACACCTGCTCATATCCTACAGCGGTCATATGTATCTCCACTCCCTATGGGTCTGTGCAACACAAAGTGGGACTCGTTCCCGCATTGTTACATGATATAATCCTGGGCAGGGATTTTCCTAATTTCTGGCAGTTGTGGGAGAATCAGTTGCTCCTTCACGGTAGCTGTAACCGTGAATCTTCCCCCATGCCATCTGGAGGTCCCGAGTTCCTAGACGAGACCCCACAGGAAGATGTTGCTGGGGAGGTTATTGAATCTAACCTTCAGTTCCCCTTCTCAGTTATGGCGGGGGAAACTGAGGAAACTGAGGAAACTCAGCGAGAGGCGGAGGCAGACAGCCATCCAGCACCCTGCCTACCCGATTTGGGAGTTCAGTTGGATGACTTCCACAGCGAACAAATGAAAGATCCTACCCTGACTCAGGCTAGGAAAAATGTAAAAGTGATAGATAGCGTACCCGTAGAACCTGACACTAGGCTAGCGTACCCGTACATGGTTCTTGAGAATGATTTACTCTACCAGGTAGAAAAAAAAGGGGAAGACACTGTGCAACAGTTAGTGGTACCCAAACCTTATCGGCGGAAGGTACTGGACCTGGCCCACGGACATATAATGGGGGGACATCTGGGGGTACAAAAAACCACAGAAAGGATATTGAATTGTTTTGTGTGGCCCGGAATACACAATGATGTGCGTAACTATTGTGAGTCCTGTCCAGAGTGCCAAATCTCGGCACCTAAACCTCGGTTCTGTAGCCCTTTGGTACCCCTCCCTATTATTGGGGTCCCGTTTGAGAGAATTGGGATGGATTTGGTTGGGCCCCTTCCCTGGTCCGCACATGGGCATCAACATATCCTCGTCATCATGGACTATGCCACTCGTTACCCCGAAGCCATCCCTTTGCGTAACACTGCTACCAAAACGATCGCCAAAGAGTTGGTACAAGTGTTTAGTCGGGTGGGAATTCCAAAACAGATACTCACCGACCAGGGGACTCCCTTTATGTCAAGGGTGATGAAGGAGCTCTGCAGGCTCTTACAAATAGACCAGTTGCGTACGTCAGTCTATCACCCTCAAACAGATGGCCTGGTTGAGCGGTTCAATAAAACCTTAAAACAGATGCTCCGGAAGGCGATAGACAAAGATGGGAAGAACTGGGATTACTTGTTACCCTATTTGCTGTTTGCCATTAGGGAAGTTCCCCAGTCTTCCACAGGATTCTCGCCTTTCGAGCTATTATATGCCCGTCGTCCCCGTGGACTGTTGGACGTCGCAAAAGAAACCTGGGAAGGTCAAGTCACTCCCTTTAAAACGGTGATAGACCATGTAACGCAAATGCAGGACCGGATTGCCGCTGTCATGCCCCTTGTTAGGGAACATATGTTACAGGCCCAGGGAGCCCAGAGGCAAAGTTATGATAGAGGCGCCAAGGTCCGTACGTTTGCACCCGGGGATAGGGTGTTGATCCTAATCCCTACGGTGGATAGTAAATTTCTGGCAAAATGGCAGGGCCCCTTTGAGGTCATGGAACGAGTTGGAGAAGTGAACTATAAAGTGCACCAGCCTGGTAAGAGAAAACCAGAGCAGATTTATCATGTGAATCTGATAAAACCCTGGAAAGACCGCGCTGCCCTAACAGCGGATCTGCCCCGTCCGGTTTGCTCACCTACCATACCGGAGGTGCAGATTGCCGAGACTCTCTCTGAACGACAAAAATCTGAGGTTAAGCAGTTTTTGTTACAGAACCAACAGTTTTTCTCGGCCAGACTAGGCTAGTGAAACATGAGATTGTCACAGAGCCTGGCGTCACAGTTCATGTGAAGCCGTACCGGATTCCGGAAGCACGCCGTGAAGCCGTCTCCCGGGAGGTGAAGGCCATGTTGGACTTAGGAGTTATTGAAGAGTCGCACAGCGCCTGGTCCAGTCCAATCGTGTTGATACCTAAGCCGGATGGCTCTATACGGTTTTGCAATGACTTGCGGAAACTGAATGCGGTTTCTAAATTTGATGCCTACCCTATGCACCGGGTCGATGAGTTGATCGATCGGCTGGGTAAAGCCCGATATATTACGACACTGGACCTAACAAAGGGGTACTGGCAGATCCCTCTGGCCGAGGCGGCCAGAGAGAAGACGGCATTTGCTACACCGGAAGGGCTGTTCCAGTATATCTACATGCCGTTTGGACTTCACGGAGCCCCAGCAACGTTCCAGAGATTGATGGATCGAGTCTTGAGGCCCCACAGGCAGTACGCTTCTGCCTACCTAGACGACATCATAATTTACAGCGTGGACTGGGAAGCTCACCTCCGGAAGGTACAGGCGGTGATTGATGACCTGAGAGACGCAGGCTTAACGGCGAATCCTAAGAAATGTCACATCGGCCTTGAAGAAGCCCGATACTTGGGCTACGTGATTGGCAGAGGAGTGGTTAAACCCCAGATCGACAAAATACAGGCAATTCAGGGCTGGCTGCAACCAGTGAACAAGAAACAAGTTCAAGCTTTCCTGGGCATTGCCGGCTATTATCGTTGGTTCATACCCAACTTTGCGGCCATGGCTACCCCCTTGACGGATCTTCCCAAAGGGAGGGATTCCGTCATGGTAAAATGGACCTCAGCGGCTGAAGAGGCCTTCCACAGTCTGAAACGGGCTTTGTGCTCTCAGCCCGTACTAGTGACTCCTGATTTCAGCAGCGAGTTTGTGGTGCAAACGGATGCTTCTGATACTGGTATCGGAGCTGTACTTTCCCAGGTAAGGGACGGAGTCGAACACCCGGTCCTCTACCTCAGTCGGAAACTGAATGTACATGAGCAGAGGTATGCCGTGATTGAAAAAGAGTGCCTAGCCATCAAATGGGCTCTCGACTCCCTCAAATATTACCTGGCAGGTAGGAAGTTTAGGCTGGTCACGGACCATGCCCCTCTCAAGTGGATGCATCTCCACAAGGACCGTAATAGTCGGGTAACCCGGTGGTTCCTTGCTCTGCAGGCTTACTCGTTCACGGTGGAGCACCGCCCCGGGGTGCAGATGGGGAACGCTGATGTCCTGTCCCGAGTACACTGTTTCGAGAGTATTCTTGCTCGACCTGAGTGGTCTGAGCAGGGGGGGAGGATATGTAAGAGTCATGTCGGTCTGGCAGTCGGGGGCAGGTATATCTCGCCCAGGTATTTGTCCTATGTGAATTAAGCCGCTCAGTATCTTCAGGATACCGAGGGGTTAATAAGTGCAGGAATAAAGGCTGACCAGCTGGAGGTTTCAGGTGTCAGCCTGGGGCAAACAGAATGCCTGTCTGTGTGAGACAACCGTGAGTGAGAGCTGGGCTCGTGATCTATGTAATGTTAGCTGGGAGGGAGAAGCCCCCCCAGTTGTTAGATAGGAACGTATTTGTATAGTTAGCGCCGGACAGGCAAGGATTTATTTTTATGTTTTGTTTTCTGTATTTGCTTTCACTTTAGTAAACCTGACCTGAGGTCAGTCTACTTGGAAACCTGCTGTCGCCTCAGAGTTTAATGCACAAACCACGTGACCTTTGACCCCAGCAAAGGCGATCCCGGAGTGTTTTTGTTACAGAGTGTAATTTCCAAAATAGGGACACTTGAGGGTAGATTCTGCTCTTCTGGCACTTAGGGGCTCCGTATGTGGAGTCTGCAAGGTTTTCTATGATAATTTGTTCTCTAAAAATCAAATAGCGCCACTTCTCTCCTGAGTCTTCCCTCCTGAGTGACAAAGCAATGCTGTGCAATAATATATGGGTATTGCCACGTTCAGTAGAAAATGTAGGACACATTTTGGTACTATTTTTACACCTTTTCCCTTATGAAAATCACTATCACAATGGTATTTATTCCAAATATTGCTGCAAAATACTAGTTATTTTGCTTGCCTTAAGTATCCTGCACATGCACCTTTGTAACTTCTTGAGAAAGGTCTGTACCCAGGACCGAAATGTCGCCACATGGGCTATTAAAGAGCACTTTATAACTTTGTAAATATGGCGTGCTGCCTCAACTTTTTTTTAAACTATTTACAAGGACTGGTATGTACCTGTGAGGCGTTTGCACCCTATCTTTAACTGTGCTGGCTGAAGAGGCCTTCCACAGTCTGAAACGGGCTTTGTGCTCTCAGCCCGTACTAGTGACTCCTGATTTCAGCAGCGAGTTTGTGGTGCAAACGGATGCTTCTGATACTGGTATCGGAGCTGTACTTTCCCAGGTAAGGGACGGAGTCGAACACCCGGTCCTCTACCTCAGTCGGAAACTGAATGTACATGAGCAGAGGTATGCCGTGATTGAAAAAGAGTGCCTAGCCATCAAATGGGCTCTCGACTCCCTCAAATATTACCTGGCAGGTAGGAAGTTTAGGCTGGTCACGGACCATGCCCCTCTCAAGTGGATGCATCTCCACAAGGATCGTAATAGTCGGGTAACCCGGTGGTTCCTTGCTCTGCAGGCTTACTCGTTCACGGTGGAGCACCGCCCCGGGGTGCAGATGGGGAACGCTGATGTCCTGTCCCGAGTACACTGTTTCGAGAGTATTCTTGCTCGACCTGAGTGGTCTGAGCAGGGGGGGAGGATATGTAAGAGTCATGTCGGTCTGGCAGTCGGGGGCAGGTATATCTCGCCCAGGTATTTGTCCTATGTGAATTAAGCCGCTCAGTATCTTCAGGATACCGAGGGGTTAATAAGTGCAGGAATAAAGGCTGACCAGCTGGAGGTTTCAGGTGTCAGCCTGGGGCACACAGAATGCCTGTCTGTGTGAGACAACCGTGAGTGAGAGCTGGGCTCGTGATCTATGTAATGTTAGCTGGGAGGGAGAAGCCCCCCCAGTTGTTAGATAGGAACGTATTTGTATAGTTAGCGCCGGACAGGCAAGGATTTATTTTTATGTTTTGTTTTCTGTATTTGCTTTCACTTTAGTAAACCTGACCTGAGGTCAGTCTACTTGGAAACCTGCTGTCGCCTCAGAGTTTAATGCACAAACCACGTGACCTTTGACCCCAGCAAAGGCGATCCCGGAGTGTTTTTGTTACAGAGTGTAATTTCCAAAATAGGGACACTTGAGGGTAGATTCTGCTCTTCTGGCACTTAGGGGCTCCGTATGTGGAGTCTGCAAGGTTTTCTATGATAATTTGTTCTCTAAGAATCAAATAGCGCCACTTCTCTCCTGAGTCTTCCCTCCTGAGTGACAAAGCAATGCTGTGCAATAATATATGGGTATTGCCACGTTCAGTAGAAAATGTAGGACACATTTTGGTACTATTTTTACACCTTTTCCCTTATGAAAATCACTATCACAATGGTATTTATTCCAAATATTGCTGCTAAATACTAGTTATTTTGCTTGCCTTAAGTATCCTGCACATGCACCTTTGTAACTACTTGAGAAAGGTCTGTACCCAGGACCGAAATGTCGCCACATGGGCTATTAAAGAGCACTTTATAACTTTGTAAATATGGCGTGCTGCCTCAACTTTTTTTTAAACTATTTACAAGGACTGGTATGTACCTGTGAGGCGTTTGCACCCTATCTTTAACTGTGCTGGTTTTTGTACTCTTTTTAATCTATCTATCTATCTATCTATCTATCTATCTATCTATCTATCTATCTATCTATCTCTTTGCACATCTTTAACACCCAAACATCTGTAATTTCTATTCTGCATTCTCTTCCAGTATGTGACACAAGGACTGCTTGCGGCAGCACATGGATGATGCACATGTACCCAGATAACATGATCTGTCTCTTGAGGGCTGTAGTTCGAGAACACTGCACTAAGGATTCATGCAGACGTCAGTGGATCATGGATTGTAATGCACTGCCTCTCCATAGCACTTGGGTCGGGATACCAAAGGCCAGTCCGTGCATTGCAGTCCATGATTGGAACAAGATGAATGAATGTCTGAATGAGCCCTAATAAGATCTTCACCTTTAGGAATAAAGCTCTACTTCCTTAATACAACATAGAAAGATACGTTTAAGGCTACGTTCACATTTGCGTTGTGCGCCGCAGCGTCGGCGCCGCAGCGCACAACGCAAACAGAAACGCAGCAAAACGCATGCACAACGCTGCGTTTTGCGCCGCTTGCGTCCTTTTTTTCATTGATTTTGGACGCAGCAAAAATGCAACTTGCTGTGTCCTCTGCGCCCGGACGCGGGCGCCGCAGGGACGCATGCGGCGCAAAACGCAAGTGCGACGCATGTCCATGCGCCCCCATGTTAAATATAGGGGCGCCTGACGCATGCGGCGACGCTGCGGCGCACACCGCAAATGTGAACGTAGCCTAACATCTTATCACAGCCAAATTTTATTTTTTATATTTTCCTTTCTTCTCCCCTTCTTCCAAGAGCCATAACTATTTATCTTTCAATCGACACAGGCACATGAGGGTTTGTTTTTGCAAAATAAGTTGCAGTTTTTAATAGTGCCATTCATTTTACCACACAATCGTAGTGCAGTGACTTTGTTTTTATGATTTTTATTATTCAATTGGGGGAAAAAAAATCTTCAGTAGTTTATTTTTTTTAGTTTTGCACAACTTTTTTTAATTCGTGATCGCTTGTTAGCTTGTTCCATCTACTGTAAAACTTCTGTATTTCAGTAAACAGACAAAATGATGTTCACAACAGGCCTAAGATGGCAGCAATGAAAGCCTAATCCTACGTTCACATTTGCGTTGTGCGCCACAGCGTCGGCGCCGCAACGCACAACGCAAACAAAAACGCAGCCAAACGCATGCACAACGCTGCGTTTTGCGCCGCATGCGTCCTTTTTTTAATTAATTTTGGACGCAGCAAAAATGCAACTTGCTGCGTCCTCTGCGCCCGGACGCGGGCGCCGCAGGGACGCATGCGGCGCAAAACGCAAGTGCGACGCATGTCCATGCGCCCCCATGTTAAATATAGGGGCGCATGACGCATGCGGCGACGCTGCGGCGCCCGACGCTGCGGCGCCGACCGCAAATGTGAACATAGAGACCAACAGCAGCATTTAAATGGTTAAACAGCAGTGATGAGAGTAAGCTCCCTGAAAAGTTACTTGTAGGCTTGGTACTTAAGGTTTTAAATCCGCTACAGTTGTTATAGTCTTGGGGTTGATTTTAAAGAAAAAAAAATCTGAAAAATAAAACAGAACAATTCTCTTTTTTATGGCATGGTCAGAGTATGAATATGAGTTATGAATAAGAACACAATGCGTTAAGTCAACTTTTTTCCAGCAATGAATAATTCATCTGCTTATATTAAACATTCAGAGAAGGTCTGTTATGTAGTTTATCATGCTGAATTAAAGAAGACTTTCTCAAACTCCAGTTCTGAAGTTCATCTCAATAATAAATCTGATCACTATTCTCAAACTGTCACATTCCAGTCCCCCACAAACATGCAGTTTTCCGATCTCATGCAGGTCTTTGCTGCATAAATCAGTTATGGTAATATTAGTGCTCACAGTATGTTGCAATTACTATCGTGTGTGGTGAACATGCAAATATCTGCCTCTCCAACCCAGACATGGATGCCTGCATGACTTATATGCTTAAAACTATAAACACAGTCCTTTTTGTAGTGCAGCAGGGTTGGTGCAGTGTGACAGATAGGCAGGGACCACAGAAATGTTCAAAACAAAATGTCTTAATTTCCAAACGAACTCAGAAAAGGAAAGCAAATGATATCCTCCAGATCGCAGCCGGGGCGTCAAGACAGTCTGTATCCGAGACATGTTACTGTGGGCGACTGCACCACCATCCCATGCTGAGGGGTGCCAGGCGTTTTGCTTCCCTTGGTTCCATGTTACTTCACACAAGCTGGATGTTGCAGAGCCAACTGCTCTGCAGTTTTCAAACCAAGACTGACACACCCAACCCTTTGCTGCAGGGTTTTTTATGGAATCTGTGCTCATGGGTCACTTGTAAAACCCCATCTGGAGGGAGCGAACTGCCCCACTACCAACCTGTAATTCGCTCCAAAAGTAAAAGCCCATGCTGGGTTTTCTTAAATTTGCCTTGGGCAAATAGTTTTTCCAAGACCAAACTTACTTTTATTCTGGACTGCAGCCACAGCTATATCTGTGACTGCAATGCACTCCAGCGGCCTCAATATGCTTCTATGTGCATCCTGGTGGATACATACCAATCCTCGCATTTAATTCCCCTCAGTGGCTCATGTTTTGTACAATCTGTGTCCTGGGTAGTAAATGCAAGTAACAATCTATTTGTCACAAGCAGCATAAGGGGAAGTTACAGTAAAGAATATGCATGTTCTGCATTATTATAAATGTTTTGGTATGAACCCATTTTCACATGTAACTGTAGCCTTCAGTGGACCATATATATTAGATATGTATTGGACAAACCTGAAAATTTTGATGGGAACGAATGACTATCTAAAATCTAGCAACTCTCTATCAGTGTTGGATTTTGGGGAAAGTAAGGATTGGGCAGCTGGATTTAGATTGCCCAATCTCTTCTGGTAGGCAGTAAGTCATCAACAGAGATATTTATCAATGGCTTACTCCACTGTTCTTACTCGACATGCCTAAAACTCAGCTGTCATGGTCAGGCCCTCACTCAGTTTCCTCTGTGATGTGGAATGGAGGACTATAAAGGGTCCACTTCACTCTACAATCTCACACTCGCCCCTCACTAAGGCTACAGATTGAACACAGAATGTACCCCCAAACAGTCCACACATCCAAGACATTCAATGTGCCACCCAAAGCCGGCGTCAACACCTGGCACACCCAGGGCCCTGAGCAAGCAGGGGGTCCATTCGCCATCAGGGACACCATCAAGCTAAGGGAGCCCGGTGCCAGTGCCCGCATGTGGCCCTGCCCACAGCTTGCTCAGGGCTCCGGTACTTGCAATACTTAACTCTCTCGTTCCTGTACTGCAGCTTCTTTCACAGAGGGCACGATTATATGACTACTGTGCGCCCTCTGCGCTGAGCAGTTGCAGTATGGGGAGCTGGAAGAGAAGAAGGCGATGCTCCGAAGTCCGAAGCAGAGCAGTAGTCAGCGAGGAGAAGTGAATTTTTCATTTTTACTGGAGCATCATATGGGGCCCATCATATACTGGAGCATCATTTGGGGTCTATTATATGTGGCGCAATATATGGGGCCCATTATATATAGAGCATCATATGGGGCCAATTGTATATGGAGCATTATATCAGGCCCAACATATACTGGAGCATCATACAACCCCTGGCAAAAATTATGGAATCACCGGCCTTGGAAGATGTTCATTCAGTTGTTTAATTTTGTAGAAAAAAAGCAGATCACAGACATGGCACAAAACTAAAGTCATTTCAAATGGCAACTTTCTGGCTTTAATAAACACTAAAAGAAATCAAGAACAAAAAATGTGGTAGTCTGTAGTGGTTACTTTTTTTAACCAAGCATAGGGAAAAAATGAATGGTCCTGTGTTTGGCTCCATTCATCTTTCCATCAATTTTAACCATCTTCCCTGTCCCTGCTGAAGAAAAGCAGGCCCAAACCATGATGCTGCTACCACCATGTTTGACAGTGGGGAGGGTGTGTTTATACAGTGGGTATGGAAAGTATTCAGACCGGTTTAAATTTTCCACTCTTTGTTTCATTGCAGCCATTTGGTAAATTCAAAAAAGTTCATTTTTTTCTCATTAATGTACACTCTGCACCCCATCTTGACTGAAAAAAAAAATCAGAAATGTAGTAATTTTTTAAAATTATTAAAAAAGAAAAACTGATATATCACATGGTCATAAGTATTCAGACTAGTGATGAGCGAATATACTCTTTACTCGAGATTTCTCGAGCATGCTCGGGTGTCCTCCGAGTATTTTTTAGTGCTCGGAGATTTAGTTTTTCTTGCCGCAGCTGAATGATTTACATCTGTTATCCAGCATAAGTACATGTGGGGATTCTCTAGCAACCAGGCAACCCCCACATGTACTTATGCTGGCTAACAGATGTAAATCATTCAGCTGCGGCGAAGAAAACTAAATCTCCGAGCACTAAAAAATACTCGGAGGACTCCCGAGCCTGCTCGAGAAATCTCGAGTAACGAGTATATTCGCTCATCACTAATTCAGACCCTTTGCTCAGTATTGAGTAGAAGTACCCTTGAGCTAGTACAGCCATGAGTCTTCTTGGAAATGATGCAATAAGTTTTTGACACCTGGATTTGGGGATCCTATGCCATTCTTCCTTGCAGATCCTCTCCAATTCCATCAAGTTGGATGGTGAACTTTGGTGGACAGCCATTTTCAGGTCTCTCCAGAGATGCTCAATTGGGTTTAGGTCAGGGCTCTGGCTGGGCCAGTCAAGAATGTTCACAGAGCTGTTATGAAGCCATTCCTTTGTTATTTTAGCTGTGTGCTTAGGGTCATTGTCTTGTTGGAAGATGAACCTTCGGCCAAGTCTGAGGTCCAGAGCACTCTGGAAGAGGTTTTCATCCAGGATATCTCTGTACTTGGCCAAATTCATGTTTCCTTCAATGACAACCAGTCGTCCTGTCCCTGCAGCTGAAAAACACCCCCATAGCATGATGCTGCCACAACCATGTTTACCACTATCATGAATTACAATAGTGACTTTCACAAACAAAGATTTCTGTACCAAATATTAAGTTCTGTTTTTCTATTGTATCAAATACTTATTCCATGCAATAAAAAGCAAATTAATTATGTCGAAATCGTACAATATGATTTTCTGGTTTTTATTTTTAGATTCTGTCTCTCACAGTTGAGGTGTACCCACTATAAAAATTACAGACCTCTCCATTCTTTGTAGGTGGGAAAACTTGCAAAATCAGCAGTGTACCAAATACTTATTTTCCCCAATGTATGTCACGAGAAAACAGTCTCAGAATCAGTGGGATCCATGGGCGTACCCTCCGTGGGGCAGGGGAGGGCAGCTGCCCCCCCCCCCCCCAGAAGCAGGGGCGCAGTGCGCACCGTTATTCCTCGGCCAGCCCTTTAAAAGGTGCTTGGCTGCAACGCACAAAGGGTTATGGGGTTAAGAACGTCCTGACGTTATATGTCAGGACGATCTTTGTGGGCAGAGAGAGAGCGCACTCTGTTCTCCCGCCCCTGGCTGCAGGCTTGCAGCAGTTGGTTGTGAGGTGTGAGCGCTGCAACCTTCCTACCCACGCATGCCTGGTGCCTGGGCCTGCCTGCTGCAATCACGTGGCGTTAGGTCGGGTAACGCCGGGTATAATCATCACATTCTGATTGAATCACATTAGTGACACTGATGCCGGTCTCTCTGGGACTGAGTGAGTCACCCAGACTGAGTGTATGTGTATAAAAATAATAATTGACCCCAGAAATATATTTATAGTAAAATACATCAGCCCAGCCCACGGCGGCCAGCACGTGTAATACAATGGGGCTCTTGTATATACAGGTGCTGGGCTGGGGCTGGTGATATATACAGTTGGTGGGCTGTAGGCTGGACTGGTGATGGTGATGTATACAGGGACTGGCCTGGTGGTGATGTTATACAGTGCTGGGCTGGGGCTGGTGACGTATGCAGGTGCTGGGCTTGGGGCTGGGCTGGTTATGTATACTGGTGCTGGGCTGGGGCTGGTGACGTATACAGAGGCTGGCCTGGTGGTGATGTATATACAGTACAGGTGCTGGGCTGGGGCTGGTGACGTATACAGGTGCTGGGCTGAGGGCTGGACTGGTGATGTATACAGGTGTTGGGCTGGTGATGTAGTTGAGTCGCCAGACAGGCCCTAGGGGTACTCGGTACCGGGTCCAGTACTTAAAGGGGATGTCACGGTGGAGGTGACCCGGTCTGTGGCTCTGGGCACCCAAGTTGAAGGGAATGTCCTTAGAGGGGTTTGGAATAGAGTTTGTGTTCGTAACGCCACCTGTGGTATTCGGTCAGTGGGGACCGACGCTGCTTAAAGGGGTCCTCTGGGGTGATGTTATGGCAGCTAAGATGGTATAACTTCCCACAGGTGATATAGGACCCCAAGGCTCCCAGTGTGTAGATGAAGATGGTGGGTGGTGCGGTAAGAAACAGATGACAAAGGTTTGCAGTCTCTTTACCTGGTTTAATGTAGACTTCAGGCAACTGCAGTCCAGGGTACCAGATCACAGGTACAGACAGGGTCCGGCCGGCTTGGAAGCAAGTTCAGAGTCCCCTTTACCAGATGGATTTAGAAGCCTTCCTACCAGCGCTTTGGTGTAGTCCCTTGCTGCCTGTGGCTTCTATCAAGGTCCTCACAGTTCTCTCTGTCCTCCTTAAAGGTGGGACATAAACCCATATGACAGGTGGCTCAAGCCTTTTTACCGGGTCTCTATCATGACCCTGGCTCTATGTGCCACTGTGTCTCCTGAGTATTAGGGCAGACAGGTTATGTGTAGTCCAGCTGTCCTGTCAGTTTCTGCTGTAAGTCTTGGAGTCCCTCACAACCTCGGTCTTCCGGCTACCGGTATCTGCACTTTGCAGGGAGGTAGCCCAATCGCAGCTGTCCTCCCCAGTTACCACTCGCCTGTGCTTCGCTCTCCTGCACGCTCACTACAAATATGTTCCTCTTTCTGTGTTAACTCTGTCCAGGAGCTGCAGCTCTTTCTCATGGCTGCATGGCCCCTCAGTCCTTTATCTCTCCTTCTGCCAGGAGCTGCAGGCTCCCACGTCTGCTCAGCTATACTCCTTTCTTACCAACTCCGCCTAAGCTGATGTTCCTTGACAAGCTCCTCTCTGGCATTCCCTGGCTGGAACTAAATCTCTGACTGACTTTCCCTCCAGGCCAGAATATTTATACAGGAGAGCCACCCACAAGCTGGATCAGAGCTCCCCCTCCTGGCCTGGAGTGTGAACATGTTGTATGCTTGTGTTTACCTAGTGAAAGATATCTTCCTTCTCTTCCAAGTGTGACATCACTCTCCCCGTGAGGAAAGCAATACCACTGTGACAACCAGGACCCTGGGATGTCAAATATATACAGGTGCTGGGCTGGGGCTGGTGATGTTAATACAGGTGTTGGGCTGGTGATGTACAGTACAGACCAAAAGTTTGGACACACCTTCTCATTTAAAGATTCTTCTGTATTTTCATGACTATGAGAATTGTAAATTCACACTGAAGGCATCAAAACTATGAATTAACACATGTGGAATTATATACTTAACAAAAAAGTGTGAAACAACTGAAAATATGTCTTATATTCTAGGTTCTTCAAAGTAGTCACCTTTTGCTTTGATGACTGCTTTGCATACTCTTGGCATTCTCTTGATGAGCTTCAAGAGGTAGTCACCGGAAATGGTTTTCCAACAATCTTGAAGGAGTTCCCAGAGATGCTTAGTTGGCCCTTTTGCCTTCACTCTGCTGCACAACCTAAACCATCTCAATTGGGTTCAGGTCTGGTGACTGTGGAGGCCAGATCATCTGGCATAGCACCCCATCACTCTCCTTCTTGGTCAAATAGCCCTTACACAGCCTAGAGGTATGTTTGGGGTCACTGTCCTGTTGAAAAATAAATGATAAAAACAGGCTCGGAGGCAATGGGCTAAATATGTCAACCAAATTATTTTTTTGTGTGTTTATCATAAAAACCAAATACATTAAGGGTACCGTCTCACAGTGGCACTTTTGTCGCTACGACGGCACGATCCGTGACGTTCCAGCGATATCCATACGATATCGCTGTGTCTGACACGCAGTAGCGATCAGGGACCCTGCTGAGAATCGTACGTCGTAGCAGATCGTTTGGAACTTTATTTCGTCGCTGGATCTCCCACTGTCATCGCTGGATCGGTGTGTGTGACACCGATCCAACGATGTGCTCGCTTGTAACCAGGGTAAACATCGGGTTACTAAGCGCAGGGCCGCGCTTAGTAACCTGATGTTTACCCTGGTTACCATCGTAAATGTAAAAAAAACCAAACAGTACATACTCACATTCCGGTGTCCGTCAGGTCCCTAGCCGTCTGCTTCCCGCACTGACTGACTGCCGGCCGTAAAGTGAAAGCACAGCACAGCGGTGACGTCACCGCTGTGCTCTGCTTTCACTTTACGGCCGGCACTCAGTCAGTGCGGGAAGCGGACGGCTAGGGACCTGACGGACACCGGAATGTGAGTATGTACGGTTTGTTTTTTTACATTTACGATGGTAACCAGGGTAAACATCGGGTTACTAAGCATGGCCCTGCGCTTAGTAACCCGATGTTTACCCTGGTTACCCGGGGACTTCGGCATCATTGGTCGCTGGAGAGCTGTCTGTGTGACAGCTCTCCAGCGACCACACAATGACTTACCAACGATCACGGCCAGGTCGTATCGCTGGTCGTGATTGTTGGTAAATCGTTTTGTGAGACGGTACCCTTAGTGTTGCCCTAATGAACCAAAGTGTCTGTATAAAGTCAATGCATACCTTGCAGTTGGGTCCCTGTCCTGATAAGACACCTCTCTTGGAATAAAAAGCCTACACTATATGGGGCAGGAAGGAACCAGCTAATTAAAACCACCTGAGACTGATGGGGGTAGGAGTGTACAAGTCACAGGAGCTTGATACAGAGACACTGACCTGCACATCCCAACTGGTGTGAACAGCTGCCAACTAACACAATTCCAGAAAAAAGCAAAGCTGCACTCTGAGTTGTTTAGAATGGTAAATCTAGAAAATTGGAACTGCATTAGTGCCATATAAAATATCATTGCCAGTTTGAGTCAGTGTTCTGCAGTCTTGTTTCTACGACTCCATAACACTTAATCTTTTAGATTGTGGTCTTTTACTTACATCAAGTACTCGTATACCTCCGCTTTTTCTGCCCCTAGGAAGAATTTCACACCAACTTTTTTTCAGTTGATGTATTGGATGAGATAAACAGGCAGACAGACTTAGATGAGATGGGGACAGAAGAGGTTGAAGATATGACTCAAAAGATAAACTGTGTTGGTAACTGTCAGCTGTGGAGGTAGGGGTACTGGCATAGGAAACTAAGGTAGTAGTGACATTGGCATTCTGAATCAGGGCAAATCATTTCTCAAACTGAAATAACTATCTACCAAGTTAGAAATCATGACTGTGTGATGAGCAGGAGCTAGGAACCACATCTAGTAAAGGATGAAGTATTTTAATCAGAGAAGGCTGGTATCATTGGAGATAAAAAGATGAGTCGATGTCTGCTACTAGTGCAGTCAGTTCAGGAGCAAGAGATGCAGTAACTGCTATTGGTGGAGAAGACTTGACAATGCCTGATAGTTCTATCTTTTCCCTTATGTTTATATTGAAAAAAACACTATCTAGAATATAACAATGGATGCAAGAAACTGCATTAATGTCACGCTCGAGCCCGGACTGGTTGGCGCGGGCATGCGGGGGTGTGGCCCCACTGGACCACAGACCAAACTTCCCTGGAAGGGGCGTAACTAAGTAGCTTCCTAGGTGTTCGCTGGAGCCTCCGATGGTGAGGTCAGACTTGTGCAATAGGAAGCTACCAGGTACCACTCCAGGGTGGTGTCTGGCTGTGGCAGCTGATCCCACCGGGGAACGGAACATAGACAAGCAAGCGGGCACGGCTGGCGCTCTGGCAGACAGGCGGGCACGGCTGGCTCTCTGGTAGGCAGGCAGGAGGACAAAATAATAAGTAGAGAAAGACCGCAAGAGCAGATGCAGAGCGAAAGCACAGGAGCTAGAGCCAAGAACAGAAACGCAGGAGGCGGAGCCAAGAGCAGGAGCCGTGTAGAAATGCAGGAGGTGGAGACAAGAGCTGGAGGCGGAGCCAAGTGCAGACATGCAGGAGGCGGAGCCAGGAGCTGGAGGCGGAGCCAAGTGCAGAGACGCAGGAGGCGGAGCCAAGTGCAGAGATGCAGGAGGCGGAGCCAAGAGCGGGAGAAGTAGAACCGCAAGGAGCGGAACCAGGTAGAACCGCAAGGAGCAGAGACAGGTAGAACCGCAAGGAGCGGAGCCAGGTAGAACCGCAAGGAGCGGAGCAAGGTAGAACCGCAAGGAGCGAAGCTGCAGAGCGAGAGCTGAGCAGAGCCGCAGGGCAGAGCCACAGAGAGCAGAGCAAAGTCAGAGTACAGAACAAAGTGCAGAGTAAGACTCAGAGTGCAGAGCCGAGAGCAAAACCACAGAGTGCAGAGCAAGGTCACAGAATGCAGAGCAAGGAGCAAACCAAGGTTGCAGAGAGTGGAGCCGAAAGCAGAGTAAAGCAAGACACAGAGGGCAGAGCAGGGCAATGCAAGACACAGAGTACGCACAGCAGGGAAAGGAAACCAAGGCAGGAATATAAACGGACACAGGAGCAAGACTAGGCGAAGACAAAGTCAGGAACCGGACTAGACACAAAGCCATGGACACAAACCAGGGAACGACGCCCCTCTGGGTGGCAGACATAGGCCAGAGTACAAAGCCCCACTGGGTGGCTACACAAGGACATAGAGTAAGCGAGACAGGGCCTGGCACCTCAGCAGCTAAGAACTGACTGAGGGAGTAAGTTGCACAGGCCCCCACCAATGGGTGGGGATGTCTTAAATACAGGAAGCCTCATGGCGATTGGCCAGGGACACCTTAGCAAGGTGTACACAGTCTCTATAAGAAACAGGAGTTGCCGGCGCCGCCCCCCTATGCATACAGACAGAGCATGCACAGAGCAAACAGCAGACATGAGGCACACAGCATGGAGCTGGCAGCAGAGAGAAGTCACAACAAGGCCCAGAGAAGTAAGTGAGTTTGAGTGTAATGCAGGTGGGGGATGGGAGGCCATGCAGTGATGCCAGCAGAGTTGTTACAGTACCCCCCCTTTACGGCCCCTCTTCTTCAAGCTCGCCAGGATGATTTGCAGATGAAGAATAGGACCACACACTGTCCAGGCCAACATGACATCTTCAGGGTAGAAGGCGGCAGAAGGGTCACCAGGTATCTCAAAAAACAAAGTCTCTTGGTGCTCAACAGGGTTAGCTTCCACAATGAGCAGGGCCAGCTTCTCCAGGTACATAGGTAACAGGGACTTGAATGCTGCTGTCTTAACATCTTCACCAGCCAGACACTTGGAAACTGGAAACCGTCCCACGGGGTTCAACTTTAGGCCAACAGGTAGCAGAGAAGTTCCTGGATACTGAACATAGGAAAAGTCATTAGAGATGAGTGTGGAGAGCATCAGCTCCACCGGGTCAGAGAAAAATTGAGGTGAACAAACTTCTGTTTTGAAATCTTCACCAGCCGGCCACAAGGACGCTGAAGGTATAAATTGTTGTGAAATTGGATTCTAGGCTCCCCCGGTGGCCACTTGTGGAATTTAACTTGTGTGCATCATCCCCTCTGTTCACCTGCTCCTATCAGGATGTGGGAGTCGCTATATAACCTTGCTCCTCTGTCAGTTTCATGCCGGTCAACAATGTAATCAGTAGCCTTTCTGTGCATGTTCCTGCTACTAGACAACTCCCAGCTAAGTTGGACTTTTGTCCTTGTGTGTTTTTGCATTTTGTTCCTGTTCACAGCTGCTGTTTCGTTACTGTGTCTGGTAAGCTCTTGTGAGCGGAAATTGCCACTCTGGTGTTATGAGTTAATGCTAGAGTCTTAAAGTAATTTCTGGATGGTGTTTTGATAGGGTTTTCTGCTGACCATGAAAGTGCCCTTTCTGTCTTCATGCTATCTAGTAAGCGGACCTCGATTTTGCTAAACCTATTTTCATACTACGTTTGTCATTTCATCTAAAATCACCGCCAATATATGTGGGGGCCTCTGTCTGCCTTTTGGGAAAATTTCTCTAGAGGTGAGCCAGGACTGTCTTTTCCTCTGCTAGGATTAGGTAGTTCTCCGGCTGGCGCTGGGCATCTAGGGATAAAAAAAACGTAGGCATGCTACCCGGCCACTTCTAGTTGTGCGGCAGGCTTAGTTCATGGTCAGAATAGTTTCCATCTTCCAAGAGCTAGTTCTCATATATGCTGGGCTATGTTCTCTCGCCATTGAGATTCATGACAGTTTGACCGGCCCAAAAAAGGGTTAAATTACTGGCTGAGAAAGGAGAGAAAAAAGAAGTCTGCTACAATTTTTTTTTTTTTTTTTCCCTCTAGTTCTGAGTGTGCTCTTAATTGAATCACTTGCTAGTCTGCCTATACTGCAGCCTTCCTCTCTTCCTCTCCTTCTAATCCTTGAATGGCTCTGTGTTCACCTGTTTCAAATGGATCTTCAGAGTGTAGCTACAGGTTTGAATAATCTCGCCACAAAGGTACAAAATTTGCAAGATTTTGTTGTTCATGCACCTATGTCTGAGCCTAGAATTCCTTTGCCTGAATTCTTCTCGGGGAATAGATCTCACTTTCAAAATTTTAAAAATAATTGCAAATTGTTTTTGTCCCTGAAGTCTCGCTCTGCCGGAGACCCTGCACAGCAGGTCAGGATTGTAATTTCCTTGCTCCGGGGCGACCCTCAAGACTGGGCTTTTGCATTGGCACCAGGGGATCCTGCGTTGCTCAATGTGGATGCGTTTTTTCTGGCCTTGGGGTTGCTTTATGAGGAACCTCATTTAGAGCTTCAGGCGGAAAAGGCCTTGATGTCCTTGTCTCAGGGGCAAGATGAAGCTGAAATATACTGCCAAAAATTCCGCAAATGGTCTGTGCTTACTCAGTGGAATGAGTGCGCCCTGGCGGCGATTTTCAGAGAAGGTCTCTCTGATGCCATTAAGGATGTTATGGTGGGGTTCCCTGTGCCTACGAGTCTGAATGAGTCCATGACGATGGCTATTCAGATCGATAGGCGTCTGCGGGAGCGCAAACCTGTGCACCATTTGGCGGTGTCTACTGAGAAAACGCCAGAAAATATGCAATGTGATAGAATTCTGTCCAGAAGCGAGCGGCAGAATTTTAGACGAAAAAATGGGTTGTGCTTCTATTGTGGTGATTCAACTCATGTTATATCAGCATGCTTTAAGCGTACTAAGAAGCCTGACAAGTCTGTTTCAATTAGCACTTTACAGTCTAAGTTTATTCTATCTGTGACCCTGATTTGTTCTTTGTCATCTATTACCGCGGACGCCTATGTCGACTCTGGCGCTGCTTTGAGTCTTATGGATTGGTCCTTTGCCAAACGCTGTGGGTATGATTTGGAGCCATTGGAGGCTCCGATACCTCTGAAAGGGATTGACTCCACCCCATTGGCTAGTAATAAACCACAATACTGGACACAAGTGACTATGCGTGTTAATCCGGATCACCAGGAGGTTATTCGCTTTCTGGTGCTGTATAATCTACATGATGTTTTGGTGCTGGGATTGCCATGGCTGCAATCTCATAACCCAGTCCTCGACTGGAGAGCTATGTCTGTGTTAAGCTGGGGATGTAAAGGAACTCATGGGGACGTACCTTTGGTTTCCATTTCATCATCTATTCCCTCTGAGATTCCTGAATTCTTGTCTGACTTTCGTGACGTTTTTGAAGAACCCAAGGTTGGTTCACTACCTCCGCACCGGGAGTGCGATTGTGCCATAGACTTGATCCCGGGTAGTAAATACCCTAAGGGTCGTTTATTTAATCTGTCTGTGCCTGAACACGCTGCTATGCGAGAATATATAAAGGAGTCCTTGGAAAAGGGACATATTCGTCCTTCGTCATCTCCCTTAGGAGCCGGTTTTTTCTTTGTGTCTAAGAAAGACGGCTCTTTGAGGCCGTGTATTGATTATCGACTTTTGAATAAAATCACGGTTAAATATCAATATCCGTTACCACTGCTTACTGATTTGTTTGCTCGTATAAAGGGGGCCAAGTGGTTCTCTAAGATTGATCTCCGTGGGGCGTATAATTTGGTGCGAATCAAGCAGGGGGATGAGTGGAAAACCGCATTTAATACGCCCGAGGGCCATTTTGAGTATTTGGTGATGCCTTTTGGTCTTTCAAATGCCCCTTCAGTCTTCCAGTCCTTTATGCATGACATTTTCCGCGATTATTTGGATAAATTTATGATTGTGTATCTGGATGATATTCTGATTTTTTCGGATGACTGGGACTCTCATGTCCAGCAGGTCAGGAGGGTTTTTCAGGTTTTGCGGTCTAATTCCTTGTGTGTGAAGGGTTCTAAGTGTGTTTTTGGGGTTCAGAAGATTTCCTTCTTGGGATACATTTTTTCCCCCTCTTCCATCGAGATGGATCCTGTCAAGGTTCAGGCTATTGGTGATTGGACGCAACCCTCTTCTCTTAAGAGTCTTCAGAAATTTTTGGGCTTTGCTAACTTTTATCGTCGATTTATTGCTGGTTTTTCTGATGTTGTAAAACCATTGACTGATTTGACTAAGAAGGGTGCTGATGTTGCTGATTGGTCCCCTGATGCTGTGGAGGCCTTTCGGGAGCTCAAGCGCCGCTTTTCTTCCGCCCCAGTGTTGCGTCAGCCTGAGGTTGCTCTTCCATTTCAGGTTGAGGTCGACGCTTCTGAAATCGGAGCTGGGGCGGTGTTGTCGCAGAGAAGTTCCGACTGCTCCGTGATGAGACCTTGTGCTTTTTTTTCCCGTAAATTTTCGCCCGCCGAGCGGAATTATGATATTGGGAATCGGGAGCTTTTGGCCATGAAGTGGGCTTTTGAGGAGTGGCGTCACTGGCTTGAGGGGGCCAGACATCAGGTGGTGGTATTGACTGACCACAAAAATTTAATTTACCTTGAGTCTGCCAGGCGCCTGAATCCTAGACAAGCGCGCTGGTCGTTGTTTTTCTCTCGGTTTAATTTTGTGGTGTCTTACCTACCGGGTTCTAAGAATGTTAAGGCGGATGCCCTTTCTAGGAGTTTTGAGCCTGACTCCCCTGGTAATTCTGAGCCCACAGGTATCCTTAAAGATGGAGTGATATTGTCTGCCGTTTCTCCAGACCTGCGGCGGGCCTTGCAGGAGTTTCAGGCGGATAGACCTGATCGTTGCCCACCTGGTAGACTGTTTGTTCCTGATGATTGGACCAGTAGAGTCATCTCTGAGGTTCATTCTTCTGCGTTGGCAGGTCATCCTGGAATCTTTGGTACCAGGGATTTGGTGGCAAGGTCCTTCTGGTGGCCTTCCCTGTCACGAGATGTGCGAGGCTTTGTGCAGTCTTGTGACGTTTGTGCTCGGGCCAAGCCTTGTTGTTCTCGGGCTAGTGGATTGTTGTTACCCTTGCCTATCCCGAAGAGGCCTTGGACGCACATCTCGATGGATTTTATTTCGGATCTGCCTGTTTCTCATAAGATGTCTGTCATCTGGGTGGTGTGTGACCGTTTCTCTAAGATGGTCCATCTGGTTCCCTTGCCTAAGTTGCCTTCTTCTTCCGAGTTGGTTCCTCTGTTTTTTCAAAATGTTGTTTGTTTGCATGGTATTCCGGAGAATATCGTTTCTGACAGAGGGACCCAATTCGTGTCTAGATTTTGGCGGGCATTCTGTGCTAGGATGGGCATAGATTTGTCTTTTTCGTCTGCTTTCCATCCTCAGACTAATGGCCAGACCGAGCGGACTAATCAGACCTTGGAGACATATTTGAGGTGTTTTGTGTCTGCGGATCAGGATGATTGGGTTGCTTTTTTGCCTTTGGCGGAGTTCGCCCTCAATAATCGGGCCAGCTCTGCCACCTTGGTGTCCCCGTTTTTCTGTAATTCGGGGTTTCATCCTCGATTTTCCTCCGGTCAAGTGGAATCTTCGGATTGTCCTGGAGTGGATGCTGTGGTGGAGAGGTTGCATCAGATTTGGGGGCAGGTGGTGGACAATTTGAAGTTGTCCCAGGAGAAGACTCAGCTTTTTGCCAACCGCCGTCGTCGTGTTGGTCCTCGGCTTTGTGTTGGGGACTTGGTGTGGTTGTCTTCTCGTTTTGTCCCTATGAGGGTTTCTTCTCCTAAGTTTAAGCCTCGGTTCATCGGCCCGTACAAGATATTGGAGATTCTTAACCCTGTGTCCTTCCGTTTGGACCTCCCTGCATCCTTTTCGATTCATAATGTTTTTCATCGGTCATTGTTGCGCAGGTATGAGGTACCAGCTGTGCCTTCCGTTGAGCCTCCTGCTCCGGTGTTGGTTGAGGGTGAGTTGGAGTACGTTGTGGAAAAGATCTTGGACTCTCGTGTTTCCAGACGGAAACTCCAGTATCTGGTCAAATGGAAGGGATACGGTCAGGAGGATAATTCTTGGGTCACTGCCTCTGATGTTCATGCCTCCGATCTTGTCCGTGCCTTTCATAGGGCTCATCCTGATCGCCCTGGTGGTTCTGGTGAGGGTTCGGTGCCCCCTCCTTGAGGGGGGGGTACTGTTGTGAAATTGGATTCTGGGCTCCCCCGGTGGCCACTTGTGGAATTTAACTTGTGTGCATCATCCCCTCTGTTCACCTGCTCCTATCAGGATGTGGGAGTCGCTATATAACCTTGCTCCTCTGTCAGTTTCATGCCGGTCAACAATGTAATCAGTAGCCTTTCTGTGCATGTTCCTGCTACTAGACAACTCCCAGCTAAGTTGGACTTTTGTCCTTGTGTGTTTTTGCATTTTGTTCCTGTTCACAGCTGCTGTTTCGTTACTGTGTCTGGTAAGCTCTTGTGAGCGGAAATTGCCACTCTGGTGTTATGAGTTAATGCTAGAGTCTTAAAGTAATTTCTGGATGGTGTTTTGATAGGGTTTTCTGCTGACCATGAAAGTGCCCTTTCTGTCTTCATGCTATCTAGTAAGCGGACCTCGATTTTGCTAAACCTATTTTCATACTACGTTTGTCATTTCATCTAAAATCACCGCCAATATATGTGGGGGCCTCTGTCTGCCTTTTGGGAAAATTTCTCTAGAGGTGAGCCAGGACTGTCTTTTCCTCTGCTAGGATTAGGTAGTTCTCCGGCTGGCGCTGGGCATCTAGGGTTAAAAAAAACGTAGGCATGCTACCCGGCCACTTCTAGTTGTGCGGCAGGTTTAGTTCATGGTCAGAATAGTTTCCATCTTCCAAGAGCTAGTTCTCATATATGCTGGGCTATGTTCTCTCGCCATTGAGATTCATGACAATAAATATAGGAACCATCTTCTGCCCGTTATCCAGAAGAAATCGTCCAAACGGCGGGGATGTTCCTAGGAACGGATTACAAGTAGAGTCGTAGGAAATGTGTGGAGAGATCGTCACTGCTTTCCCATCTTTGGTGACATTAGCACACCTTGACTCGACGACTAACTGTTTACTGGTATAGTCCCTGGAGATGTGTGGAGACATCTTCACCGTTACCCCATCTTCGGTGACGTCAGCACACCTTAACTCGTCGACTAGCAGACCAGCTGAAGAAGATGTCACTGCTGAGTGTCTTTGACGCATGGGAACCAGACACTTCTGAAGTCTGGGTAAGTTCAAACGAAGCACTTTACTGGAACTCTTGACCAGAGCGGGTGGTAGAGTCCTTGGCTCAGAATGACCCATGGGCATAACAGACAGCATACGGAAAACAAACTTCTTTGTGTATAAGGCTCCAACTTGGAGCTGTAGTTGTCCTTGCAGGACTAGACTGCTCTTTAGCAGGGCTCGGCCATTATCAGGCAACGCCCACACCGGGTTCTGGAGCTGTAGAACGGAGACCATACACCGACTCCGTATGACAGGCGGCTTAAACACACCAAAGCTCCCAGAAGGCAGAGAAACAGTCATTAACTTTGATGGAGAGGAAGCACTCTTGCCAGGGACAGCCTCTCCTACTGGCCCAGGGTTTTGGAGTACAGGCTTCAAAGGGCAAAGACCTTCTGAATGTTCCTTACAACCACAGGGATGCCGTATTTCAATCTCAGCACCAGATTCAGGCTGCAGATTTGCCAGCCCCCTCTTATTAGACCTCTTGGATCTTACTCGGGTGGCTGCTTTGGCAGGTTGTGGAACAGGTGAGTCTTGGACGGTCATGGATGGAAGCGACGGTTTACCTACAGGTTTCTTTCGTCTGGACCGTCTCTGTGAGCTTGGAGGGGAAGACTTCTCAGGAGATGCAGTACTTGGCTCATCGAAGGCTTTACAGAAGGCCACCAGGAAGGCCAGCAGATTCGAGGTGACGGGATCCCCTGCTTCCCAGAGGGGGTTGAGCCACATCAAGGCATCTCCTCTTAGGTAGGTCATTAAGAAACCTACTTTAACCCGGTCTGTGGCGAAATAGGCACCATGCCACTTGAAATAACGCAAGCACCACTCCAAGAACACATGACATTGCTTTGGATCCCCATCGTAACATGGAGGATCTGCTGGGACGGGTTCGTCATTAGGAGCGCAGGCTTGAAGTCGATCAAACAGCTCATTAGAGATGACAATTGTGGGAGGAGCAGTGAAGGACTTGATTTCAGACCGGGTAAACATTTTCCTCAGAGGCCAATACTGGCAAGAAGAGAGTTCATCTTGCTCCGAAAGCGAAGGTACATGGGACTCAGCGGGGACCATGGCCTGTGCAAACTGTCACGCTCGAGCCCAGACTGGTTGGCGCGGGCATGCGGGGGTGTGGCCCCACTGGACCACAGACCAAACTTCCCTGGAAGGGGCGTA
Source organism: Ranitomeya variabilis (assembly GCF_051348905.1). Lineage (NCBI taxonomy): Eukaryota > Metazoa > Chordata > Amphibia > Anura > Dendrobatidae > Ranitomeya > Ranitomeya variabilis. The sequence goes on along the minus strand of NC_135236.1, from coordinate 407,162,504 downwards.
ACTAAGTAGCTTCCTAGGTGTTCGCTGGAGCCTCCGATGGTGAGGTCAGACTTGTGCAATAGGAAGCTACCAGGTACCATTCCAGGGTGGTGTCTGGCTGTGGCAGCTGATCCCACCAGGGAACGGAACATAGAAAAGCAAGCGGGCACGGCTGGCGCTCTGGCAGACAGGCGGGCACGGCTGGCTCTCTGGTAGGCAGGCAGGTACGGCTGGCTCTCTGGAAGGACGGGCGGACAAGACTGGTACGCTGGAAGAACCGGTAGGGACCGGTCTGCAGGCAGGTATGTGAAACAGGTAGGAACCTGTTCAGACAGGAGGACAAAATAATAAGTAGAGAAAGACCGCAAGAGCAGATGCAGAGCGAAAGCACAGGAGCTAGAGCCAAGAACAGAAACGCAGGAGGCGGAGCCAAGAGCAGGAGCCAAGTGCAGAAATGCAGGAGGCGGAGCCAAGAGCTGGAGGCGGAGCCAAGTGCAGACATGCAGGGGGCGGAGCCAGGAGCTGGAGGTGGAGCCAAGTGCAGAGACGCAGGAGGCGGAGCCAAGTGCAGAGACGTAGGATGCGGAGCCAAGTGCAGAGACGCAGGAGGCAGAGCCAAGAGCGGGAGTAGTAGAACCGCAAGGAGCGGAGCCAGGTAGAACCGCAAGGAGCGGAGACAGGTAGAACCGCAAGGAGCGGAGCCAGGTAGAACCACAAGGAGCGGAGCCATGTAGAACCGCAAGGAACAGAGCAAGGTAGAACCGCAAGGAGTGGAGCTGCAGAGCGAGAGCTGAGCAGAGCCACATGGCAGAGCCACAGAGTGCAGAGCAAAGTCAGAGTACAGAACAAAGTGCAGAATAAGACTCAGAGTGCAGAGCCGAGAGCAAATCCACAGAGTGCAGAGCAAGGTCACAGAATGCAGAGCAAGGTTGCAGAGAGCGGAGCCGAAAGCAGAGTAAAGCAAGACAAAGAGGGCAGAGCAGGGCAAAGCAAGACACAGAGTACGCACAGCAGGGAAAGGAAACCAAGGCATGGATATAAACGGACACAGGAGCAAGACTAGGCTAAGACAAAGTCAGGAACCGGACTAGACACAAAGACATGGACACAAACCAGGGTACGATGACCCTCTGGGTGGCTGACATAGGCCAGAGTACAAAGCCCCACTGGGTGGCTACACAAGGACATAGAGTAAGCGAGACAGGGCCTGGCACCTCAGCAGCTAAGAACTGACTGAGGGAGTAAGTTGCACAGGCCCCCACCAATGGGTGGGGATGTCTAAAATACAGGAAGCCTCATGGCGATTGGCCAGGGACACCTTAGCAAGGTGCACACAGTCTCTATAAGAAACAGGAGTTGCCGGCGCCGCCCCCCTATGCATACAGACAGAGCATGCACAGAGCAAACAGCAGACATGAGGCACACAGCATGGAGCTGGCAGCAGAGAGAAGTCACAACAAGGCCCAGAGAAGTAAGTGAGTTTGAGTGTAATGCAGGTGGGGATGGGAGGCCATGCAGTGATGCCAGCAGAGTTGTTAAAATTAATTTGTCATTTTTTATCGCCACCTTAGGATTGTTGAGGATCATCAGAGACAATGTCACATGCAGCAGAATGAAGAGGTTGAGCAGGAGGTGGATGTGAAGGGAACATTGAATTATCCCAGGCACAGGAGGGAATGAGACTGACAGTGTGAAATTGATGATTACAACAGTGTTGGCTATCATGACAAGCCATCACCTTGTGGGCTGGAAAATAAACAATGTGGTCCTCCTCGGTAATGCATGGCAACCTGTGTGCACTTTTGCTACTTGCATGCTTATTTCCAAAAGTGAGACAGAATTTCCAAGATAAGCCGTGTTCCCTGCTCATCAAAGCTGTCGCTGAGTAGACTCTTTCTGACCACATGTCTGACCAGAAGACCTCTTTCTGTACATCACAGAACCCCACTGTGCCATTGCTACTGTTATAACAGCTGAAAAAACTTCAATTACAGTATATATATAAAATAATGGATGAAATGTTTTATCTGCTGTTGTTACAGACTGACGCACATCAGCAACCAAAAATGCACTGCCTGAACAACCATGCCTGGTTTTGTGTCCTTTCGCTAGCAGATACCTTGATTCCCAACACCAGAAAAATCTTGGTCAGCAGCTTGGACCAATGGCAAAAATAGACTCAGTTTGTCATGGGAGTACGGTTTTGTCCAGCCTTCAGTGTACTGTCAGATTGGTTTATTCAGCTCCCAAGATGACCAGATTTTCATTCACACTTGTGGAAAACCTCACATTTTTCATAATGAATCATGCATTGATCAGAGAGATTTTTCTTTCACCAACAGCTGATACCAGTGATTAGATGTAGCATCATCCTGCTTGTCCACTGTTTTATACTGCCTGTCCATTGTGTTATTCTACCCCACAAGATAATCCACGGTTAAGGTGTTTGTGGAGTGGCATAAATATTCAGTAGTCTTCATTCCAGGTATAGTAATAACTCGTAGTTACATTGATTTGGTTGCTGAAAAAGTGTTACTACCATTTCTACGAAATATCTCAGAATCTATTTTTCAAAATCACATCACCAGGCTGAATGTTGGTTGTGCTACTGTGAGTAGCCTGGGTGACCTACATGCTTTGCTATCTTCTTTTAGCCAGCTCCTGCTTTGTGGGCCTCCACCATTTTCAGAGGCAGCTGCATAGAAGAACCCATGGCAGCTGTTTGTTGGCACAAGTGTAGGGGATATGGTACATTATGTTTATGCCTCTGCCTTTCTCTGTCATCCTGGTGCTGTATGTTATTAATCTTTGTATATTTGTGAACGTATTATGCTACATGGTTAGGTGTATTGCCATCTTTTGCTAATTGTTCTACAGTGTAATGTATGTTTTACTAATGTTTAAACTGTATTAATACTTGACTAAGTAGGGAAAGTGTAGTGTCCAATTGTGGCCACTAGATGGGGGCACTATAATATTCGTAATGTATTTAGGAACATTGTGTAGGTAGATGGTTAATTGTAGGAAGGGTTGCTGTGTGGTAAGCTAAGAACGTTCCCTTAGTAGAAGGGCCTGAGCGCCCAAAGCATCCACGCGGGCTCTAGGCCCAGGACACCGCAGGAAGCCTCATAACGTTAATAAAGGAGAACCCAGCCATTCAGAGTCCTTTAGGGATAGAAAGACAGTCTCTGGCAGCAGTGTTCTCAGCAGTGGGAATCTTAGACGAGAAAGTGGTCCAAAAGTCGTACAGGGCGCAGATTGTTTACCATGTGGCAGGTCATTGCTTGGGCTGAAGCTCTAAGATCCGGTGCGAAACGGACGAGTGAATTCTCAGACGTAGTGAGTCTACACGAGGATGATGCTGCAGTACCATCTAAGGCGTTATTACATCGTAATGTATGTGAGTACACAGCATGGTGTACAGGGAAAGTACAGGATGTGAACTGTATGGACTTTGATGCTGAGATTGTTTCTGACAAGGATGTGCTTCAAAGAATGACAAGTAAAGTTACCTGTTTTGAATTGCCTCTGGACTGTGTGTCAGTTTATTTTGACGCGACTGAAGGTAACCCTGAAGAGCAGAGGGAAATTCCAGAAGGAGCAGAAGACGGAAACATAAGTAAGCCCAGAGTGGGAAGTGATTTTTATGCGGAGGGGGGCCAGAGCACAGAAACACCGGTGTGTTCGGCCATGACTACGGCTCTGGTCCAGCCTCTTACACAAGGTTATAGGAGGCTGGGAAATTTGCATCACCTGGTCTTTCCTAAAAATGTTAGTGATTAAGCCATAACCCTAACAAGGCTAATTAAGGTCCATGTTCTTGGTCACAGTTATCTGAGCACATAAATCTCCAAATTTGCTAAACTTTTGCATCAGCTCATTTTTCCTTTTTGTATTTTTTAAAATGAAAAAAAAAAAAAGAAAAACGATAATATATTATTTTGCCTAAACACAAATGAAATGTATCATCTTTAATTTTAGGCCTTTTAGAGATCATTTCATCTTCAACATGGTTAACTGCTCACAATAACAGTTATTTTGACCATGAGTGCCCAAACTTTTCCACCTCACTGTACTACCCTGCCCTGCAATGTCTCTGTACATGTCTGCCTTCAAGTGCATCTGGGATGTCATTGTTTAGCAATCTTGATGATGCGTGCCCACGTACATTAAGAAAGGCAGAACATTCCTCAGGCAATAATAACCTAATTGATAGCATGTCATGTTGTGCAAGTCCATGTTTTTCTGTGCTTGGTGCCCAAACTCAACACTGAATTAATCGAGATGTTTTTAAAATTTTGTTTCCATTTTTTAATCATTTGCATATCATTAACATTTCTGTCAATCAAGTGATTTCCATAGTTCTATGACTTTTCCTTTTCTGTTGCAATTTCAGTGTTGAGGAGTGTAGATATAAATATGGTTTGTAAATTAAAGTAAAGCGTATGAAAAGGGGAAATCAGGGAAAAGGGGAAATCAGTTGCTCAAAGAAGTACATCTACAAGTCCAGGCATCAATTCCCTAGCTCCGAGTCCTTAACCTTAATGATGTGATGCTATATTTTTTTAAATTTGGACTCCTACAAATAGGAGGCTGATGCAACAATTTAGTAACACAACTAGTTATGAATACGAATGATTGAATACACAGTGGCTATTTTGTGAACATGGAAAGATTTACTAACAGAGATTGTCTGCCAACCACTGTATTTCATGAATTCCATGAAACAAAGAACTTGTGTCATTGCTCTTTTATGTCACAGTCTCATTGTATATGCAAGAATAGTTATGTATTGATACAACTCTAGATCATCCAGTCATTGGCTAAAGTCACTGTGAACAAATGAGATTTATTGGATTATAATGAAATTTAGAATCAGTACTAGGATCACTTGTTCCTGGATTATGGAAAAATTCCCTGAATTATGTGACTGTTGTCGTCATGCGCAATTGGATACTGTAGCATCTTTGAAAAACAATTTGATTTGACTAGCAGGTATTCTTACTTTAAAAGTTCAAACTGAAAAAATTTAAAAGTTTCTTAAAAAAAGTCAAAAAGAGATAAAATCTTATTTTCCCATTCAAAATTCCCTTAGTACACAAGTGGTGAATTAAACAAAAAGCATATATTTGGTAATGCCACATATGTGTATATAAAAATCAAAATGTTGAAAAATCCAAAAAAACTATGGTAAAATTGCTATTTCACGTTCACAGCGCATATAAAAATATATAAAATTGTATGTACTTCAAAATGGTGCAAATTAAATCTTCAACTTGTCCTGTAAAAAGTAAACTATCATATACAGTGCCTTGAAATACCCCATGAACTTTTCCACATTTTTTCACATTACACCCATAAACGTCAATGTTTTCTATCGGGATTTTATGTGATATACCAACACAAAGTAGCAAGTATTTCTGAAGTATAAAGGAATGGATACATGTTTTTTAAATATTTTAAAAATATAAATCTGAAAATTGTGACGTGCATTTGTTTTCAGCCCCTTGTAGTCTGACACCCTTTAATAAATTCCTGAGTGACCAATTGTCTCCAAAAGTCACATAATTAGTAAATTGAGCCCTCCTGTGTCTAAATTATTCTCAATATAACTACAACTATTCTGTGAAGGCCTCAGAGGTTTGATTGAGAATATTAGGGATCAAGCAGCATAGCGAAAACCAAGGAACACACCTGACAGGTCAGTGATAAAGTTGTGGAGAAGAGTAAAGCAGGGTTAGGTTCTAAAAAAATAGCCCAAGTAGGATCCAAACAGAATCCAGACCCTCGCCACCACACGTTATCTTCCAGGGGCAGAGGTGATCCTGATGACATTCAAATACCTGAAGTGCACGCCCATTGTACTGTGCTGTCAGGGCATAAAGAGGGTGACTCTCAGGACAAGGAGTGTGAGAACAGAGAGTATTACTATGAGGTTGTAGATCCCACTTGATGTGAACCCAGAGTCACACAGCTGAGTAGCTCAGCAGAGGAGGTGGAGGAGGAAGATGAGGAGGTTAGGTGGTGGCTTGCCACACAGCCATGGAGTGATGCAACCATGACAAGCACTAAATCCTCAGTGGACAACAGTGGTTGCGAGTCTGCAGTTCGCAGGGGCGACAAGGGTTGCCTTTATTGAGACTGCAAAGATTGACCCAACTCACGTTATTTGCCAACTTTGCAAAAAATGACTCAGTAGAGGCAAAAATTGCAATAATTTGACTACTACATGCATAAACTAGCACATGCACAATAAACATTTCTTAGTCTGGGAATCTCACTGTGCTAAAATGTGGACTAGTGGGCTTCACCATCCACTGGCCATTCCATCAACCGCATTTGCTGCCTCTTCCTCTGTCACCATCTCACACAGGTCTCCATCTGCAGAACCCCCACTTTTTTACCCCCTACAGTTGGGGTGAGTGAGAGCCTTACTTCAGAAGTGGAGATACCTGCTGTTTTTATTTCACCCAGCACACCACATCTTTCTCAATCCACTATAACAACTCCGACTGCACCTCACTCACAGTTCAGCAGTTTGTCATGTTTATCCTTCTGCACCCTCTCTCAGCACAGCAACCAGCCCTCAATCCTGCAGTTGTGGTCACATAAAATAATTTTTCCTCTCACAAATGCTGAAGCTAATAGCTTGAACTCAACCATCTCCAATCTGTTGACCAGGGAAATGGTGCCTTTCAGCCTGGTGGATACAGGCGGTATTGGAAAGCTGATGGCTGTTTCAGTCCCCAGCACCAGCTGCACAGTCGCCATTACTTCTCTAAGAAAATAAATTATGCCTGTGCCACACCAGCATGTCACAGACAATATCACACATTCCCTGAAAAAATCTTTGTCTGCCAGGGTGCATTTCACCACTGATATCCAAGTATCATTTCTCCTTGCGGAGATTGACATGCTAAGCATGCCGAGATGATGAGACTTGAAGCCACAATGCTCCTCTGGCAAATATGCAAATTGTCTCTTCAGAGAGGAAGAGGACTAGAACTCTAGTGCCACCTATTGGAAGTAGCAATCCTAAAAGTCAATGTCAACCCTTTAACGAGCCTTGTCACATGACTTAGGATAAAATAGATGGCACTAGAGTTCTAGTCTAACAAGAAAAAAGAAAAGAGAAAATATTTAGTCAACTCACCATCCTCGTCTCACTCCAGGAGTCCATCTGTCAGCCAGGGTCATGGCTCGACAGCCACAGCAACAAAATCCAGACCCGGTGATGAAGAATCCCCTGTACCTCAGAGGTCTTGTATTATAAAACTTCCATTTTATTGAAGAATAGTTAAAAAATATAAACGAGCACAGTTACATGCAGTCAAATCAGCCAGTGGACATCTAGGACCAACAAGTTTCGGCCTGTGACAAGGCCTTAATCATGGTCTCACTGAACAGACACAAATAGATATTAAATAGCTACAATGAGCAAGAGCAGTGGATTCTTCATCGCCGGGTCATACACATTTTTCTAGAGTTCTAGTCCTCTTCCTCTCTGAAGATACAATTTGCATATTTCCCAGAAGAGCATTGTGGTTTTAAGTCTCCTTATCTTGCCATGCTTAGCATTTCAATTTCTGCAAGGAGAAACGATACTTTATGGATATCTGTCAGACACCTCTCACTCAGCCAAACCAGATCTCCACTTTGCCCTGACGAGGAGCAGTACCCAGAAACACAGTGTCTGCAAATTGAGATTCTGGTTTGGCTTTTATCCTAAGTCATGTGATAAGACTTGTTAAAGTGTTGACTGACATTGACTTTTAGGATTGCAAGACATACATTTAAAAACAGTTACAAAAACAAAAAAGGGAAACAGCAAACAGCTAATAAGCTAAATGCAACCCCCCAGACAGTTGGAAACAAATGCCAACAAGCACTAGAGAATTATGGAATGTATCAATAACAAGAACGTGCATGTATACATATTTAAACATGAACACTAATATATGTCCATCTGCTACCAGCTATACTCTATAGGCATGAGACAGTATTCAAAAATAAGATGCACAAGTTAGATTAGGGTCATTCCGCTTCCCAGGTCTAATTATTCTCTATAAGCCATCACATCAGATAAAATGTTACCTAAGGACTTGAGGACAAAGCAGCCGCATATTAATCAAAGTGTATCCCACAAAGGTAAAAGTCACCAGGTAACGAAAAAATAATATATCACCTAAGACAGCAAGAGCGAAGCGGATGACAAGCTCCAAAGACCCCTGAGGTGCCAGGGTGCCAAATAGAGCAGCGGTAGCAAAATATAAGGTGCTAGTGCTGGGGGGGAACTGAGCCCCACGCGTATCGACGCTACAGGAGCATCTTCATCAGGGGAAGACGATGATGAAGATGCTCCTGTAGCGTCGATACGCGTGGGGCTCAGTTCCCCCCAGCACTAGCACCTTATATTTCGCTACCGCTGGTCTATTTGGCACCCTGGCACCTCAGGGGTCTTTGGAGCTTGTCATCCGCTTCGCTCTTGCTGTCTTAGGTGATATATTATTTTTTCGTTACCTGGTGACTTTTACCTTTGTGGGATACACTTTGATTAATATGTGGCTGCTTTGTCCTCAAGTACTTAGGTAACATTTTATCTGATGTGATGGCTTATAGAGAATAATTAGACCTGGGAAGCTGAACGACCCTAATCTAACTTTTGCATCTTATTTTTGGATACTTTGTCTTGCCTATAGAGTATAGCTGGTAGCAGACGGACATAAATGTGTTCATGTTTAAATATGTATACATGCACCTTCTTGTTATTGATACATTCCATAATTCTCTAGTGCTTGTTGGCATTTGTTTCCAACTGTCTGGGGGGTTGCATTTAGCTTATTAGCTGTTTGCTGTTTCCCTTTTTTTGTTTTTTAATTGTTTTTAAATGTATGTCTTACTCTGTTGTGCCTTTTTGTATTAATAAAGTTGTTATTTCTTGAAGGTTGATCCCTTTGTTATGCATATCTTTCTCTTTTGTTTTTCTGATTGTCCTTTTTATATGCATATGGTTGATCCCTGACATTGGTTTTTGTGGTGCCCGCTATTTCTCCGGTACATTGACTTTTAGGATTGCTGCTTCCAATAGGTGGCACTAGAGTTCTAGTCCTCTTCCTCTCTGAAGAGACAGTTTTCAGCACTGACACATGGACGAGCAAACAAAGTCAGTGTAAGGATTCTGGACTTTCCTTGTGCCTTTTCGCCCTGATCCAAGATGGAGTCTTGGATCTCGCCCTGTCATGGAATTTCCAGTCTGTCCTGATTATTTAAGTCTGGGTCATGTTCTTCTGTGCCTGAGTATTTTGTTGCGTCTTGCTCCTGCCCATCTGCTAGTGCACTCCCTGCTGCGGCTGCTGCTCGTTACTCGGTGCTCTTCCTCTCTACATTCTGCTGCCTACTGCCCTGCTGTGCTCAACTACTGTCTGGACTTCTTGTGTGGAGCTGATCACCCTTGGAGCTGCTGTAGCCAGAAAGGAATCCTGAATTTTGCCATCTCCTTTGGGTCTGCGTCTGTTGGGGCTGTGTTGCTAGACTGGTGTGGAACTTTCAGCCATATAGGTACATATAGCAACCCTCTCCTGTTTTGCCCTTCCTGTGTCACGCTGGACTTCTACATTAGAGTATATGAAGCGATGGCCGGGGGACCACCACGGTGCAGGAAGACTACCATACACAAGATGAGATGCAAACAGCAAAGGGTAGATTTATTGGAAGGCCAGGAATGAAGTGGATGAGGAAGATGCAAACAGGGGTATGCAATGGCAAAACATAATTTACAAGAGTTATATTCTTTAGCTTGTCCGTAAAATAGCACGGTTCTCCAACTATTACAGAATCAACATACATCACACAAGTAAATGCAGACAATAAACAAATAATGGTGCTATTCTATGTATAACCTCCCTGGCCTTTACTAAGCAGGCCACACGGCTCCCGTGTACTGACTATTGAAGCCTACACTAGGCCCTAACATGTGCACAAAACAGGAACAAACTCACAGTGATGTTGGGGACTCAGATCCAGTCCCGGGGGGGCCCCCAACAGTCTAGTAAGGTGGTGCGCACGGCTTCCTGCCAGCTTCGTGAAACGTGGTCTTCTCCTTGCTTCTGGGTCCTGGAGGTGCTCCTGGAAACTGTAAATCCCTTTCTCGGTATCTTCGTGGCTTCTCAAACTCACACAGGACAGCCACTCTCGATGCACCTGGAAAAGTCTATCAAATTTCACAAGTCTACTCTATTACAGGCTGTGGGTCCTCTCTTGCAGAAAACAGCACAAAGTTCTCTCTGCAGCAGCTTCAGCTCACACACGCTGTTCAGGCTCCACCCCCACCCCCACCCTCTGCACAGTCCAGCTCATTCACACAGTCTATTGCAGGGGAGAAGCAGAACATTCCATCACACCAGACAAGGGGGTGCAGTCTCGTAAAGTTACAGCGTGTTCCTTACTGTCCATAACAGCACCACCGTCTTACATATACGTGTGCATTTCACCCTTATGTTTGCTGGAGTTATGCACCCTAGTGCTGTGTGCATGCTGGTTTACTACATCGTGAGACTGCTTCATTAATACGGTGTACTTGCTTACATATCTGCTACTGGACTCCTACGTTCTGTGCCCTGTGTGCACTTGAGTAATAGTACTGTTGGACTGGTTATTATTTGCGGTCTTACCCCACTTTTCAGTCACTTAGGACATTTCCATATTGGGCTGAATTTTCGTTACAATTGCAGAAAGTGTACTACCAGTTCTTCTTTACCTGCATTATTCCTTATTTTGCTGTGTTTCTGATACTGTTGCAGAAAGTACTCTGTTTAGTTTTGTCACTCTTGTGAAATATACTTATTTGCATCAACTTTGGTCTCAGTCTCATATTGTCCCTCGCAATCAGATTCCGTATTACCCATATAATTATTACAGAATATTCAGGCCAAAAAAGGAATCTGCGGGATAATGTCGACTGAGACAAAGTTAGATCAGTTGTTCTCTATGATCCACTCTTTACAGGGGGCTATATAGGCACTGCAAAATAAGGTAGCTAACTGGGAGGCCCATTTTGGGCAGACGCTTCAGGACTTAAATAATCAGGTGGCTAATCTGATGGCTGCATGGGCACCTCCACCCCCGGTACAGCTGCAACTCAGTACAGCTAGGTTCAGTGGGGACCGTTACAAGTTTCATAGGTTTGTAAACCAATGCCTTTTGTATTTTGATGTGCATGCCGACCATTTTCTTACGGATCGATCTAAGGTTTTTATGTATTATCATGTTGCTTACTTCCCGAGCTCCTGCATGGGCAAATCCGCTTATGGAGACTAAATTAGCTCATGCAGATGCTCCAGTAGAGTTAGATGCTTTTATACAGCATTGTGTACACATTGATATACGTATTACTGACCTAATAGAATCCCTTCCTCTTCGGGCCACACATATATCGGTTGAGCAGCTATTCGAAGATGGGGCCCTTCTCACACTACAAGAATTACGCAAAATTCCTGGGCTATCAGGCCTTACCTTTCTGCAACATGGAAAGCTTTCCTACCTTCTTTGACAACAAAACCACCCGATTGATCTCAATAGACCTTAAACCCCCTATATAGTCTTATGTGTCAGGACAAATATCCCTACCTAAACTCTCTCAACAATTTACCAGTCTATACTTAAGATGGATATACCCTATGAAATGGGCATATTTAGCCTATTGGAAAAAAGACATGAGTACCTCTTTTTCTGAATCACAGATTAAACATATCTACAGAAACTCCTATGGCCTATCAAACTGTGTATGTATTCAGGAAAACTCATTCAAAATTATTACCAGGTGGTATATTACACCTGAACAGATCCACAGATGGCACCATGCTACAGCTACTAAATGTTGGAGATGTGGAGCAAATGTTGGCAGCTATATCCACATCTGGTGGACCTGTCTGATACTATGCCCTTTTTGGAATGAGGTGTCCTCAGTCATAAGTTGCTGGGCAAGCGTGCCATTTTGAAACCTGAGAAAATCTTTCTAAACCTTCCACTTTGGCCAAATGATAGTAATGCTACTAAACTAGAGCAATTCATTATCACGGCTGGGAAATCATTCATCCCGATGAATTGGAACTCAACTACCCTTCCTACCACACAACAACTTTACTCTAAAATCGAACAATTATACCAGATAGAGGAACTGGCTGCAAGAGTCAATCATACTTCTGCTAATTTTCATATCATCTGGAGGACCTGGACCAAATTTAGGACACAATCTTCCTTTTACTCTACAGTTACGCCATAATTACTTAATCATCCCAAGGTGCTTCTAAACCCTCTCCTACCCCTTATTCCTTCCTTTCCTCTTCAGTACTCGTTCACCCCCACTACTACTTCTATCCTCCCCAACTTTACTTTGTTCTCTGTCTCCTCTGATGCTCACCTCATTTATTCAACAAAATTGGAAGTTTCTGTAATTCCACTGTTCTAATAATTAAGTTTCTGAATGCTAGATATTGGCTATTCATTTTACTGGAAATAATATTTTAACTTCCATTTTCTGTTACGGTTACTTTCTCTAAATATGTTTGTTATACAATAATCTCTCAATAAAAAGAACATTGATTGGATATACAGTACAGACCAAAAGTTTGGACACACCTTCTCATTTAAAGATTTTTCAGTATTTTCATGACTATGAAAATTGTACATTCACACTGAAGGCTACACTGAATTAACACATGTGGAATTATATACTTAACAAAAAAGTGTGAAACAACTCAAATTATGTCTTATATTCTAGGTTCTTCAAAGTAGCCACCTTTTGCTTTGATGACTGCTTTGCACACTCTTGGCATTCTCTTGATGAGCTTCAAGAGGTAGTCACCGGGAATGGTCTTCCAACAATCTTGAAGGCGTTCCCAGAGATGCTTAGCACTTGTTGGCCCTTTTGCCTTCACTCTGCGTTCCAGCTCACACCAAACCATCTCAATTGGGCTCAGGTCTGGTGACTGTGGAGGCCAGGTCATCTGGCGTAGCACCCCATCACTCTCCTTCTTGGTCAAATAGCCCTTACACAGCCTGAAAGTGTGTTTGGGGTCATTGTCCTGTTGAAAAATAAATGATGGTCCAACTAAACGCAAACCGGATGGAATAGCATGCCGCTGCAAGATGCTGTGGTAGCCATACTGGTTCAGTATGCCTTCAATTTTGAATAAATCTCCAACAGTGTCACCAGCAAAGCACCCCCACACCATCACACCTCCTCATCCATGCTTCACGGTGGGAACCAGGCATGTAGAGTCCATCCATTCACTGTTGTGAAATTGGATTCTGGGCTCCCCCGGTGGCCACTGGTGGAATTGAACTTGTGTGCATCATCCCCTCTGTTCACCTGCTCCTATCAGGATGTGGGAGTCGCTATATAACCTTGCTCCTCTGTCAGTTTCTTGCCGGTCAACAATGTAATCAGAAGCCTTCTGTGCTTGTTCCTGCTACTAGACAACTCCCAGCTAAGTTGGACTTTTGTCCTTGTGTGTTTTTGCATTTTGTTCCTGTTCACAGCTGCTGTTTCGTTACTGTGTCTGGAAAGCTCTTGTGATCGGAAATTGCCACTCTGGTGTTATGAGTTAATGCTAGAGTCTTAAAGGAATTTCTGGATGGTGTTTTGATAGGGTTTTCTGCTGACCATGAAAGTGTCCTTTCTGTCTTCCTGCTATCTAGAAAGCGGACCTCGATTTTGCTAAACCTATTTTCATACTACGTTTGTCATTTCATCTAAAATCACCGCCAATATATGTGGGGGCCTCTGTCTGCCTTTTGGGAAAATTTCTCTAGAGGTGAGCCAGGACTGTCTTTTCCTCTGCTAGGATTAGGTAGTTCTCCGGCTGGCGCTGGGCATCTAGGGTTAAAAAACGTAGGCATGCTACCCGGCCACTTCTAGTTGTGCGGCAGGTTTAGTTCATGGTCAGTATAGTTTCCATCTTCCAAGAGCTAGTTCTCATATATGCTGGGCTATGTTCTCTCGCCATTGAGAATCATGACAGTTTGACCGGCCCAAAAAAGGGTTAAATTACTGGCTGAGAAAGGAGAGAAAAAAGAAGTCTGCTACAATTTATTTATTTATTTATTTTTTATTTTTTTTTTCCCCCTCTAGTTCTGAGTGTGCTCTTAATTGAATCACTTGCTAGTCTGCCTATACTGCAGCTTTCCTCTCTTTCTCTCCTTCTAATCCTTGAATGGCTCTGTGTTCACCTGTTTCAAATGGATCTTCAGAGTGTAGCTACAGGTTTGAATAATCTCGCCACAAAGGTACAAAATTTGCAAGATTTTGTTGTTCATGCACCTATGTCTGAGCCTAGAATTCCTTTGCCTGAATTCTTCTCGGGGAATAGATCTCACTTTCAAAATTTTAAAAATAATTGCAAATTGTTTTTGTCCCTGAAGTCTCGCTCTGCCGGAGACCTTGCACAGCAGGTCAGGATTGTAATTTCCTTGCTCCGGGGCGACCCTCAAGACTGGGCTTTTGCATTGGCACCAGGGGATCCTGCGTTGCTCAATGTGGATGCGTTTTTTCTGGCCTTGGGGTTGCTTTATGAGGAACCTCATTTAGAGCTTCAGGCGGAAAAGGCCTTGATGTCCTTGTCTCAGGGGCAAGATGAAGCTGAAATATACTGCCAAAAATTCCGCAAATGGTCTGTGCTTACTCAGTGGAATGAGTGCGCCCTGGCGGCGATTTTCAGAGAAGGTCTCTCTGATGCCATTAAGGATGTTATGGTGGGGTTCCCTGTGCCTGCGAGTCTGAATGAGTCCATGACGATGGCTATTCAGATCGATAGGCGTCTGCGGGAGCGCAAACCTGTGCACCATTTGGCGGTGTCTACTGAGAAAACGCCAGAAAATATGCAATGTGATAGAATTCTGTCCAGAAGCGAGCGGCAGAATTTTAGACGAAAAAATGGGTTGTGCTTCTATTGTGGTGATTCAACTCATGTTATATCAGCATGCTTTAAGCGTACTAAGAAGCCTGACAAGTCTGTTTCAATTAGCACTTTACAGTCTAAGTTTATTCTATCTGTGACCCTGATTTGTTCTTTGTCATCTATTACCGCGGACGCCTATGTCGACTCTGGCGCTGCTTTGAGTCTTATGGATTGGTCCTTTGCCAAACGCTGTGGGTATGATTTGGAGCCACTGGAGGCTCCGATACCTCTGAAAGGGATTGACTCCACCCCATTGGCTAGTAATAAACCACAATACTGGACACAAGTGACTATGCGTGTTAATCCGGATCACCAGGAGGTTATTCGCTTTCTGGTGCTGTATAATCTACATGATGTTTTGGTGCTGGGATTGCCATGGCTGCAATCTCATAACCCAGTCCTCGACTGGAGAGCTATGTCTGTGTTAAGCTGGGGATGTAAGGGTACTCATGGGGACGTACCTTTGGTTTCCATTTCATCATCTATTCCCTCTGAGATTCCTGAATTCTTGTCTGACTTTCGTGACGTTTTTGAAGAACCCAAGGTTGGTTCACTACCTCCGCACCGGGAGTGCGATTGTGCCATAGACTTGATTCCGGGTAGTAAATACCCTAAGGGTCGTTTATTTAATCTGTCTGTGCCTGAACACGCTGCTATGCGAGAATATATAAAGGAGTCCTTGGAAAAGGGACATATTCGTCCTTCGTCATCTCCCTTAGGAGCCGGTTTTTTCTTTGTGTCTAAGAAAGACGGCTCTTTGAGGCCGTGTATTGATTATCGACTTTTGAATAAAATCACTGTTAAATATCAATATCCGTTACCACTGCTTACTGATCTGTTTGCTCGTATAAAGGGGGCCAAGTGGTTCTCTAAGATTGATCTCCGTGGGGCGTATAATTTGGTGCGAATCAAGCAGGGGGATGAGTGGAAAACCGCATTTAATACGCCCGAGGGCCATTTTGAGTATTTGGTGATGCCTTTTGGTCTTTCAAATGCCCCTTCAGTCTTCCAGTCCTTAATGCACGACATTTTCCGCGATTATTTGGATAAATTTATGATTGTGTATCTGGATGATATTCTGATTTTTTCGGATGACTGGGACTCTCATGTCCAGCAGGTCAGGAGGGTTTTTCAGGTTTTGCGGTCTAATTCCTTGTGTGTGAAGGGTTCTAAGTGTGTTTTTGGGGTTCAAAAGATTTCTTTCTTGGGATACATTTTTTCCCCCTCTTCCATCGAGATGGATCCTGTCAAGGTTCAGGCTATTGGTGATTGGACGCAACCCTCTTCTCTTAAGAGTCTTCAGAAATTTTTGGGCTTTGCTAACTTTTATCGTCGATTTATTGCTGGTTTTTCTGATGTTGTTAAACCATTGACTGATTTGACTAAAAAGGGTGCTGATGTTGCTGATTGGTCCCCTGATGCTGTGGAGGCCTTTCGGGAGCTCAAGCGCCGCTTTTCTTCCGCCCCAGTGTTGCGTCAGCCTGATGTTGCTCTTCCTTTTCAGGTTGAGGTCGACGCTTCTGAAATCGGAGCTGGGGCGGTGTTGTCGCAGAGAAGTTCCGACTGCTCCGTGATGAGACCTTGTGCTTTTTTTTCCCGTAAATTTTCGCCCGCCGAGCGGAATTATGATATTGGGAATCGGGAGCTTTTGGCCATGAAGTGGGCTTTTGAGGAGTGGCGTCACTGGCTTGAGGGGGCCAGACATCAGGTGGTGGTATTGACTGACCACAAAAATTTAATTTACCTTGAGTCTGCCAGGCGCCTGAATCCTAGACAGGCGCGCTGGTCGTTGTTTTTCTCTCGGTTTAATTTTGTGGTGTCGTACCTACCGGGTTCTAAGAATGTTAAGGCGGATGCCCTTTCTAGGAGTTTTGAGCCTGACTCCCCTGGTAATTCTGAGCCCACAGGTATCCTTAAGGATGGAGTGATATTGTCTGCCGTTTCTCCAGACCTGCGGCGGGCCTTGCAGGAGTTTCAGGCGGATAGACCTGATCGTTGCCCACCTGGTAGACTGTTTGTTCCCGATGATTGGACCAGTAGAGTCATCTCTGAGGTTCATTCTTCTGCGTTGGCAGGTCATCCTGGAATCTTTGGTACCAGGGATTTGGTGGCAAGGTCCTTCTGGTGGCCTTCCCTGTCACGAGATGTGCGAGGCTTTGTGCAGTCTTGTGATGTTTGTGCTCGGGCCAAGCCTTGTTGTTCTCGGGCTAGTGGATTGTTGTTGCCCTTGCCTATCCCGAAGAGGCCTTGGACGCACATCTCGATGGATTTTATTTCGGATCTGCCTGTTTCTCAGAAGATGTCTGTCATCTGGGTGGTGTGTGACCGTTTCTCTAAGATGGTCCATCTGGTTCCCTTGCCTAAGTTGCCTTCTTCTTCCGAGTTGGTTCCTCTGTTTTTTCAAAATGTTGTTCGTTTGCATGGTATTCCTGAGAATATCGTTTCTGACAGAGGGACCCAATTCGTGTCTAGATTTTGGCGGGCATTCTGTGCTAGGATGGGCATAGATTTGTCTTTTTCGTCTGCTTTCCATCCTCAGACTAATGGCCAGACCGAGCGGACTAATCAGACCTTGGAGACATATTTGAGGTGTTTTGTGTCTGCGGATCAGGATGATTGGGTTGCTTTTTTGCCTTTGGCGGAGTTCGCCCTCAATAATCGGGCCAGCTCTGCCACCTTGGTGTCCCCGTTTTTCTGTAATTTGGGGTTTCATCCTCGATTTTCCTCCGGTCAAGTGGAATCTTCGGATTGTCCTGGAGTGGATGCTGTGGTGGAGAGGTTGCATCAGATTTGGGGGCAGGTGGTGGACAATTTGAAGTTGTCCCAGGAGAAGACTCAGTTTTTTGCCAACCGCCGTCGTCGTGTTGGTCCTCGGCTTTGTGTTGGGGACTTGGTGTGGTTGTCTTCTCGTTTTGTCCCTATGAGGGTTTCTTCTCCTAAGTTTAAGCCTCAGTTCATCGGCCCGTACAAGATATTGGAGATTCTTAACCCTGTGTCCTTCCGTTTGGACCTCCCTGCATCCTTTTCGATTCATAATGTTTTTCATCGGTCATTGTTGCGCAGGTATGAGGTACCGGTTGTGCCTTCCGTTGAGCCTCCTGCTCCGGTGTTGGTTGAGGGTGAGTTGGAGTATGTTGTGGAAAAGATCTTAGACTCTCGTGTTTCCAGACGGAGACTCCAGTATCTGGTCAATTGGAAGGGATACGGTCAGGAGGATAATTCTTGGGTCACTGCCTCTGATGTTCATGCCTCCGATCTTGTCCGTGCCTTTCATAGGGCTCATCCTGATCGCCCTGGTGGTTCTGGTGAGGGTTCGGTGCCCCCTCCTTGAGGGGGGGTACTGTTGTGAAATTGGATTCTGGGCTCCCCCGGTGGCCACTGGTGGAATTGAACTTGTGTGCATCATCCCCTCTGTTCACCTGCTCCTATCAGGATGTGGGAGTCGCTATATAACCTTGCTCCTCTGTCAGTTTCTTGCCGGTCAACAATGTAATCAGAAGCCTTCTGTGCTTGTTCCTGCTACTAGACAACTCCCAGCTAAGTTGGACTTTTGTCCTTGTGTGTTTTTGCATTTTGTTCCTGTTCACAGCTGCTGTTTCGTTACTGTGTCTGGAAAGCTCTTGTGATCGGAAATTGCCACTCTGGTGTTATGAGTTAATGCTAGAGTCTTAAAGGAATTTCTGGATGGTGTTTTGATAGGGTTTTCTGCTGACCATGAAAGTGTCCTTTCTGTCTTCCTGCTATCTAGAAAGCGGACCTCGATTTTGCTAAACCTATTTTCATACTACGTTTGTCATTTCATCTAAAATCACCGCCAATATATGTGGGGGCCTCTGTCTGCCTTTTGGGAAAATTTCTCTAGAGGTGAGCCAGGACTGTCTTTTCCTCTGCTAGAATTAGGTAGTTCTCCGGCTGGCGCTGGGCATCTAGGGTTAAAAAACGTAGGCATGCTACCCGGCCACTTCTAGTTGTGCGGCAGGTTTAGTTCATGGTCAGTATAGTTTCCATCTTCCAAGAGCTAGTTCTCATATATGCTGGGCTATGTTCTCTCGCCATTGAGAATCATGACAGTTCACCTTTTCTGCGTCGCACAAAGACACAGTGGTTGGAACCAAAGATCTCAAATTTGGGCTCATCAGACCAAAGCACAGATTTCCACTGGTCTAATGTTCATTCCTTGTGTTCTTTAGCCCAAACAATTCTTTTCTGCTTGTAGCCTGTCCTTAGCAGTGGTTTCCTAGCAGCTATTTTACCATGAAGGTCTGCTGCACAAAGTCTCCTCTTAGCAGATGTTGTAGAGATGTGTCTGCTGCTAGAACTCTGTGTGGCATTGACCTGGTCTCTAATCTGAGCTGCTGTTAACCTGCGATTTCTGAGGCTACTGACTCGAATAAACTTATCCTCAGAAGCAGAGGTGACTCTTGGTCTTTCTTTCCGGGGGCGGTCCTCATGTGAGCCAGTTTCTTTGTATCGCTTGATGGTTTTTGCCACTGCACTTGGGGACACTTTCAAATTTTCCCAATTTTTAGGACTGACCTTCATTTCTTAAAGTAATGATGGCCACTCGTTTTTCTTTACTTAGCTGCTTTTTTCTTGCCATAATACAAATTCTAACAGTCTATTCAGTAGGACTGTCAGCTGTGTATCCACCAGACTTCTGCACAACACAACTGATGGTCCCAACCCCATTTATAAGGCAAGAAATCCCACTTATTAAACCTGACAGGGCACACCTGTGAAGTGAAAACCATTCCCAGTGACTACCTCTTGAAGCTCATCAAGAGAATGCCAAGAGTGTGCAAAGCAGTCATCAAAGCAAAAGGTGGCTACTTTGAAGAACCTAGAATATAAGACATAATTTCAGTTGTTTCACACTTTTTTGTTAAGTATATAATTCCACATGTGTTAATTCATAGTTTTGATGCATTCAGTGTGAACGTACAATTTTCATAGTCATGAAAATACAGAAAAATCTTTAAATGAGAAGGTGTGTCCAAACTTTTGGTCTGTACTGTACGTATTACTGAGCATAGACAGGAGAAATTTGCGGCCTCTAATCATGTCACTAACTCTTCCCTTCTTTCTAAAGAACCTTCAGGCAAATCCTCTTGGGAGGCTGAACCAGTTCCAATGCAGGTGGATGCGCTACAGTATCGCAAGAGTAACGAGCGCAGGGAGCATCATTTCCGGGAAAGTCTATTCTTTTACTGTGGTCAGTCAGATCACTTTCTTATCAATTGTCCCAAGCGGCTTCACAAAGTAGTAGCCACAGTAGGAGAATATGAGAATCAGGATGCCGAATCTATTACGTCGGAGTCTAGTTTTTCAGTGAATGCTATCTTTCACTATCTATCTATGACTGCCTCTCCCAAGAAGCTGGTGGGTAAGGACACACATTGCTCCCTTCCTATTAAGATCCGGTCATCGAGACAATGGATTCCCTGTGCAGCTATGGTGGATTCAGGGGCAGGAGGAAATTGTGTGGACTTAACTTTTGCCTGAGAACATGGCATACAGGCCCAGCAGAGAGCCGCTCCGGTAGCTATGGAAACGGTGGTTGGCTCCCCTCTAGTCTCTGGACCAGTAGATCAAGAGACTGTACTTCTGGAAGTCTTCATAGAGCCTGATCATCAGGAAATGCTGTCATTTATGTTGATCTCTTCACCACATTTCCCTTTAATTTTAGAAATTCCATGGCTGCAGTCGCAAAACCCTATAATCAACTGGGAGACTAAGGAAATCACTTTCCCATCAATAAGACACCGGTACTAGGCCAGGCAAGTCCTCGGGATATGGAGTGTGCCACTAAGGTATCTTCTTTACCATCTGTTTATAGTGAATTTTCGGACATTTGTGAGAAGAAGATGGCAGACAAGCTTCTCCTCCTCACAGACCGTATGATTGTCCCATTGAGCTGCTTCCGGGGGCCGCTATTCCATTTAACAATGTCTACCCACTAGCAGCTCCGGAGCTGCAGGCTTTAAAGGAATACATCGATGAAAATTTGGCTAAGGGTGTTATTCACCTCTCCTCATCACCGACAGGACCACCCATCTTTTTCGTTAAGAAGAAGGATGGAACTCATAGACCATGTAATTGCTATCGGGAGCTCAATAAGGTGACCAATCGGAATCGCTACCTTTACCGTTGATTCCTGAACTGCTGGACAGAGTGCGACAGGCTAACATTTTCTCCAAGTTGGATCTTCGAGGAGAGTATAATTTAATTAGGATTCGCTCTGGAGATGAATGGAAGACTGCTTTTAGATGTCGGTATGGGCATTTCGAATATCTGGTGATGATGCCTTTTGGTCTCTGCAATACTCCGGCAACCTTCCAACATCTGGCTAATGATATTTTCAGAGATCTATTGGACCATTTTGTCCTGATCTCTTTGCACAACATTTTAATTTTTTCTGACTCTTTGCAGGGACATCATCAGGAGCATGATAAAACCATCCTGAGGCGTCTGAAAGAGAATCACCTCTACATTAAGCCTGAGAAATGCGAATTTCATCGCACGGAGATTCGTTTTCTGGGGTATGTCATCTCATCTCGCCACAGGGGCTTAACATGGATGCAAGTAAGATCCAGGCTATTCTTGATTGGCCCGCACCAAAAAATGTCAAGGAGGTCCAGCGTTTCATCAGATTCGCAAACTTTTATAGGCGATTCATTCGGAATATTTCTGAAATTGTACGACCCATTACACAGCTAACCAAGAAGGAAAAGACTTTCTTTTGGTCCGCACAGGCTCAGGAAGCCCTTGATTGTCTTAAGTCCCGGTTTACTTCTGCCTCACTGCTGTTCTGAGGAAAACTACTCTTATGATTGTCTACAAAAGTATTTCAATAGTCCAGCATGCGTGCATCCCTTTCCAGGGGGGAAGCATCTGGATAAATTCACTGTTGTACCATGGATCTAACAGAGTGGCAACCCAGTAGTCAGCACTATTTCTAACCCTAAGAATATGGGCATTGTGTTGAAGATAGTGAAGCAGGAAGGTGCTCATGTGTCAGGCTCTTCCATGAGGTCCAAGTCCATGCTGTGTTGGTGGTGGGGTAACAATTAAGGTTGCTTCCTCCCTCCTCCGCCAACCACGGAAAACAGAGAGGGTATCATTATCTTCTTCAGCTTCTGACTGTTGCATGTCCTTCACCTCTTTCTCATCAAAATGTTCCTCAGCTCCTGCATCTTCAATAACAGTTTGTCTGGTACCATGAGTCCCCCTTGATTGCTGTAAGCCACCCTCCCATGGCACCCGCCTGTGCGATAACAGTCTGGAAATTTGAGATATTGTTATCTTTTCCAAATCCTCCTCTGCTTCTAACTCTTCCTCTGGGACCATCACCTCCTCACGCAGACTATTAAAAGTGTGCTCCAGCATGAAGATGACAGGAATAGTAATGACGATGATGGCATCGTCAGCGCTAACCATCATAGTAGCCATTCCAAAACTGTGCAGAAGGGTGCAGAAGTCCTTCACCTGTGCCCACTGCTCAAGCTTGATTTGCACTACATCCAGACTGCGTTAACCAAGGCTATGCAAAAGTACATACTGCACCAGGGCTTGCAGCTGCTGCCAAAGCTGCTGCAACATGTGCAGAGTGGTATTCCGCTGTGTCAGAACATCGCTATTCAAACAGTTAACTGGTAGGCCGAAAGACCTCTATAGAGATGCAAATCGATGATTTACGGGGAGCGATCGGCGGAAGTGAACACCCAGCGACCATGATTTCCGCAGCAGGACATCCAGGCCGAGATAGTGGCAGATAAATTGCTGTACCACCAGGTTGAGGATGTGAGCCATGCAAGGCACGTGTGCGTGCTTGTACAACATAGAGCCACCATCACGTTTTCTCTGTTATTGCACACGGCTTTCCCTAGCTTCAGGTTTAGTGGAGACAGCCATTGTTCAAACTCTCCCTGGATACCTGTCCACAACTCGAGCTGTGTGACTGTGATCTCCAAGGCATATTAATTTAAACACTGCCTTGTTGTGGTGAGCCATGGCTGCATAGTATGGAGGTGGGGGAGATTCTATCTGCACTGTTGGAACACATGTCTGATTAAGAGAGAGGTTGAAGGGACAGGTGGAGGAGGTGAAGGAGGCAGAAACAGTGGAGGAACTGGAGGAATTACTAGATACAGAGGTTTTTCCTGCAAGCCTCGGGGTTTCAAAGACTTGTGGAGCAGCTGCTTGACCACCTGCTGCCACAGCCACCAGAGTAACCAGTGCCCAGTAAATGAGATAAAATGCCCCTGTCCATGTTTGCTTATCCAGGAGTAAGTGGTGAAATGCACCCAGGCAGGCTTGAGTTTTTTTCATGGAACAGGCGATGTTGTCGGCGACATGCTGATATAGCGCAGACACAGCTTTCTTTAGGAAGTAATGGCTACTTGGCAACTCAACTGATACTGGGGGACTGCGATAGTCATCAACTTTTGGAAACCATCTGTATCCACCAGGCAGAAAGGCATCATTTCCATGGTCAACAGATTGGAGATTCAAGCTCTTAGCTTTACCATGTGTAGGAGTAAACATTCTTTTATGTGACCACAACTGCAGGACCAAATGCTGGCTGCTGTGCTGAGAGAGGGCGTAGTACAGAGAACAAGACAAAATGCTGGACTGTACAGAGGTGCAGGCAGAGATGCTATGGTGGATTGAGAAAGATGTGTAGTGCTAGGTGACATAAAAGCATCAGTCATGTCTCATGTCTTCTTGCATACAGCTGACCGGCTCTTACTTACCCGCGACTGTGGTGAGTGAATAATCGTAGTTTCTGATGCCGGAGACCTGTGTGTGAACACTTGGAATGGTGACGGAGAAGGAAGAAGCAGGAGATGGGGTTGATGAAATGTTCATGGTTGGCGAGGCCCACTAATCTGCATTTTAGTGCAGACAGAGTACCATACTAAGGCATGTTGATTGTGCATGTGCCAGTTCATGCATGTAGATTTCACATTATTGCAATTTTTGCCCCCACTGAGTTTTATTTTGCAAATTTGACAGATAACGTGTGTTTGCTGTCTCAAAAAACGCCCAGGCTAGGCAAACCTTGCCGCCCCTATCTACTGCGCACTCACAATCAGTGCAGGCCACAGGCAGAGTTGGGGCTGAGGATTCAGTGCTTGTCATGGTTGCATCACTCCATGTTTGTGTGGGAAGCCGCAATGTAAGCTTCTCATCTTTCTCCTCCTCCACCTCCTCTACTGAGCCACTCAGCTGCAAATCTCTGGGTTCACACCAAGTGGGATGTACAACCTCATCATCATCCTCTCTGTTCTCACATTCCTCAATCTGAGAGTCACTTTCCTCCTCTTCCTGCCTTGACACCACAGTACAGTCCGCATGCACCATAAGTACCTGAGTCTCATCAGTATCACCTTCACCCTTGTTGGTTGATGTCTGGGGACGAGGGTCTGGACCCTACTTTGTCTGACCCCGGATCCAACATGAAAAAATTTTGGGCTTTGGTGCAGATGCTTTCCTCCTCTGGATTCTGTGATTCTTCGGAAGAGACCTCTGATGCCCATGGAATACAATGTGTTAACACCTCTTCAAAATGGCCCATCAGAGGTTCCCCACAGTCAGTTGACGTTGTGGATGGTTTCTGCACCTTGATTGGTTGCTGGAATCAACACACATAAGGTTAAGGGAGGAAAAAAATGCGCGTGCCACTGCTCCACATGCTAATCTGACCTAGACCCAACCCCTCCCCTCATCAAACTCATCCCCCAGCCCCCCTGCTCATCATACAGCAACACTATCATAGCCAAAGTAATAACAAAAGCATTAGTGGAAACACAATGATCTACCAAAATGTGACCAACTTTTATCGACTTTGAGTAAAAATGCTTGTGAAAGTGAACATGAATCCGAATGTGCTACGTTTGTGCCTAATTTGAGATTGTCAAATATTTTCCAAGACATTCGCTCATCTCTATTTTTAATAGACCAGGGAACCTCCTTTATGAGTAAAGTGATGAAATAGCTGTGCAAAGTCCTCCAGATTGCCCAAATGTGAACCTCAGGGTACCATCTGCAAACAGACAGCCTAGTATATCGTTTCAATAAGACCTTTCTGGCCATGCTCAAGAAGGTCATTGAGGAGGCTGGTTGAGACTGGGACTATCTGCTGCCATTTCTGCTCTGGAAAGCTGAGGTCATGCCACACCATTGCATCATAGAGCACTTCGCCCAGTTGCAGGAAAGGATGGCGAAAATGATACCTATCAGTAAGGTGCATCTTCTCCAGACACAGAAGCCACAGGCAAGGATGTATAACTGATCAGCGAGGTGATTATGGATGCTCTGAGAAAATCATGGTTTACCATAAATCCGAAAAATTCAAAAGTGGCTGCAACCACTTCCCAAGAAGCAGGTGACGGTGTTTCTTGGAATTGTAGGATATTGCTGGCGAGTTATCCTAAATTTCACCATAATTGCGGCACCACTGATGGATTTCCTTAACCCCTTACCAACATCGGCGGTAATAGTATGCCAATGTCGGGCTCCCTCCCTTTGATGTGGGCTCTGGCGGTGAGCCCACCTCTTTTTGGGGACATGTCAGCTGTTTTGAACAGCTGAAATGTTCCCGCAATAGCTGCGATCCACCCGCGGATATTAACCAGTTAAATGTCGCTGTCAAACTCTGACAGCAAAATTTAAATCGCGCTTCCAGCAATCACGCCAAAAATACGTACACTGGTGACCCCCGTCAAGTGATCGCGGGTCACCGGTTTTTGGCATGACAACCTGAGGTCTCCTGGAGACCTCTATGGTTGTCGTTGCCGGCTTGCTGTGAGTGCCACCCAGCTGTTGGCGCTCCTAGCAAGTGAGTAATTCTGCTATATAGAGGGGATCTGATCATCGCCTCTATGTAGCAAAGCCGATCGGGCTATGGCAGCTTCTAGTCTCCTATGAAGACTACTGAAGCATGCCAAAAGTAATGAAAAAAGTTTTTAAAAATGTAAAAAAATATAAAAGTTCAAGTCACCCCCCTTTTGCCCTATTAAAAATAAAATAATAAAAATAAAATCAAACATACACAATTTTGGTATCGCCACGTTCAGAATCGCCTGATCTATCAATTAAAGAAAGGACTAACCTGATTGCTAAACAGCGTAGCATGAAAGAAAGTTAAAATGTCAGAATTACGTTTTTTTGGTCACCGCGACATTGCATTAAAATGCAATAACAGTCAATCAAAGGATTGGATCTGCACCAAAATGGTATAATTAAAAACATCAGCTCGGCACACAAAAAATAAGCCCTCACTCAACCCGAGTTCATGAAAAATGGAGACGCTACGGGTATCGGAAAATTCTGCAATTTTTTCTTTTTTTTTTTACAAATTTTGGATTTTTTTTTCACCATTTATATAAAAAAGAACCTAGACATCTTTGATGTCTATGAACTCGTAATGACCTGGAGAATCATAATGGCAGGTCAGTTTTAGCATTTAGTGAACCTAGTAAAAAAGCCAAACAAAAAACAAGTGTGGGATTGCACATTTTTTGCAATTTCACCGCACTTGGATTTTTTTACCTGTTTTTTAGTACATGACATGGTAAAACCAATGGTGTCGATCAAAAGTACAACTCGTCCCACAAAAATCAAGCCCTCACATGGCCACATTGATGGAAAATTAAAAAAGTTATGCCTCAGGAAAGAAGGGGAGCGAAAAATGAAAACGCAAAACCGAAAAAAGCTTTGGGGGTTAAGGGGTTAAAGGCACCAAATCTACAATGGCCAAATGGTCTGCTGAGACAGAGATGGCATTCCCAGAGCTGAAGCGGTCTTTGTGTAAGCATCTGGTCCTGGTTGCCCTGCACTTCAGGAAAGAATTTGTGGTCCAAACAGATGCCTCAAGTCAGGTTGGGAGCCATGTTGTCTCAAGAAATAAATGGGGAGTAGCGTACCCTTTTTTCACAGGATTTTGGCCATCACCATATGAACTTGACAGCCCCAATTCTTTGTGTGGGTGAGAGTGTTCCATACTTTTAAAATGATGGTTGTTTAATGTGTTCACTCAAGGGGGATTTATCCTTGGGCTATTTACTGATTAGCACATGCTTGTACAAAATCTAATTTTGGATTAATCTTGCACTGCCAGGATCATTCATATCTAGTGATGAGCGAACGTGCTCGCCACTACTCGGTACTCGCCAGAGTATCGTATGCTCGGTGTACTCGGCGAGCACCGAGCATTACCGGGATTAATTGGCGGTAACTGGTGTCTCCACCCAGCATTTTTGGCGGACCCAATCACGATGCAGGGATTGTCTGCCAGGCCATGAAATGCCTCAGCCATCTTTGTTGTGGTCATGCAGTGATTGGCTTGGCCACACAGCATCATCCCGAGGATAAGAGACCTGGCGCCGCCCTGCTCGCCGCATTCTGCTCCGTATTCAGGGACAGTAGGGAGAGCTGCTGCCGAGATAGGGTCAGAATCGTGGTTTTTAGAGTTAGTGTAGGTCTGCAACTCTTACATCCATAACTCCAGAGAAACCAACAGTCCTTTTTAGGGCTAATTCGTGGGTTCCGATATTGCAGCGCTAGGTAGGCAGGGCACAGCATATCCACATCAGTGCAAGGCCTGCAGGCACGGTATGTGCATCCATTGCTCCCACAGCCCCATAACTGTCTGCTGCTGCTGCTGCAGCTTCTTTACTATACGAGTATACCTAGTTGCATTTTTTTTTCCCAAAAAATTCACCCCTGAAAAAAAAAATGCAGTCTGTTCTGTCAGACTGAGGCCTGTTTAAAAATCATAGTTTGTCAGGCATACGTAGCATAGTTGTGTGTGCTAGCCTTGTGCCACCTTTTTTTTTTTTGGTGTTTTAAATTAACCAAAAAAGGCCTCATATATCTGCGTGCTCCAAGTTTTTGCATTTTAGGCCGTTTTGCCACTTTTTTTCTGTCTGTTACTCTAATTATATACAGCACTATTTGGCATTTAAAAAAAAAACAGGCCACATATTTGTCAGTGTGGTATTTCTGTGACAGCCCTCATATATCTGCGTGCTGCAAGTTTGGGCATAGTAGGCCGGAGGACCACTTTTTTTGCTGTCTGTTACTGCAATTATATACAGCACTATTTAGCCTAACAAAATATAAAAAGGCCACATATTTGCCAGTGTGGTATTTCCGTGAGAGCCCTCATATATCTGTGTGCTCCAAGTTTGGTCATTGTAGGCCGGAGGACCACTTTTTTTTGCTGTCTATTACTCAAATTATATACAGCACTATTTAGCCTACCAAAATATAAAAAGGCTACATATTTGAGAGTGTGGTATTTGTGCGACAGCCCTCATATATCTGTGTGCTCCAAGTTTGGTCATTGTAGGCCGGTGTACCACTTTTTTTGCTGTCTGATACTCTAATTATATACGGCACAATTTAGCATTAAAAAATATAAAAAAGCCACATATTTGCCAGTGTGGTATTTCCTTGACAGCCCTCATATATCTGTGTGCTCCAACTTTGGTAATTGTAGACCGATGTACCACTTTTTTTGCTGTCTGATACTCTAATTATGTACAGCACTATTTAGCATAAAAGAATATAAAAAGGGCACATATTTGCCAGTGTGTTATCGCTGTCAGACGTCTGATGTATTTGTGGCCTACAAAATGTGGAAATTCAGGCCTACATTCAGCTTTACTTGCTGTCTGTTACCCTAGTTCGGTACACTATTTTAGTTTAAAAAATTAACAAATGCAGGCCACATATGAACAGTGTGGTATCTCGTTAAAAATACTTCTCTTTCAAGTTGTTATGGCTGCTTCATGACTGTGTTAAATGCTCCAACTACTACTACCACCATCACCTTCTGCCTAGAGCCAGTCACTGCGCACATAGAAAGTCTGAGGAGCAGAGTGTGAATGCTTGGGTGGTGTTGCACTCTGTCTCTGTATTACGAAGGCATGTGCTCCCGCCAATAAAAGCGTTACTGCCAGAAAGCGAGGAGCCATGTTCACAGTGACCGCCAGAGAGCGAGGCACCGTGCGCTCTATGACCCTGATTACAGCGCACGTTCGCAGTAGAGATACAGTTCATGCTCCGTGTTCAGCTTTGCAAAACAATAATTAGGGCACAGAGGAATGACAGAGGATGTTGGTACAGTCAGTAAGGTACTCCCTCAGCATTTTCCCAAACAAAGCACTCCTTGTGAGAGTCGCCCACACCTCAGAGCCAGGGCGATAGGAGGGTCTGAGAAAACTCTCCCCGAACTTTGTCAGTGTGCCACTGCCTCTGCTGGATTGGAGTTGTCTCTCTCTCACCTGTACTCCTTGCTTGGCCAACGAACTGTGACCTCTTCTGCCAGCGTTTTCAGATGGGAATTTTTTAAATAATTCAGCAAGATGGGCGGGGTTGTTTTATTTCTGTTTAATTATTGTATTATTGTTATCATTGTTACTTAGGACTGTTGTGTTTGAAACTGTAAATATGTAAACCTGGATAACAAGTACCTTGTGATGGTCACTGGCATCAGGTTGCAGAAAGCTTACGTCTCCCACGGGCCTAAAGTGCAACTTTTCGAGCGCAAGAAAATGAGAAATGTGTGAAGTTAGTACTGTGGCAGTGGCTGCTTATGTTAGGGCTGGTGGAACGCACCGAGTATATTTATATATTATTATTGGTGCGTTCGCAGCCCGGGGTCCACCGTGCAGGAGACCAACCTGCTGCTAGCAAATGGTGGCACAATATGGCGGTAGAAGCAAACTCTGTTACTTCACAGAGTCGCACAGAAGGGAAAACGCTGTGCCCTGTTAGCATCACAGAGGAACACAGCTGCCTAACAGAGCAAAAGCAATCCGTGGTCAGGGAGTAGCAAGCACACAAACACCTCTTCTTCGGTGGAGCCGGAATTCTAATGGTTTTACGCCAGCCCTGAATTCACCATACAAACTCCTCACCGGAGGTGCTGGCATTCTAGTGGCTTATTTCAGCCGGACCCTGACCACAAGCAGACAAGACCACTGAGTAGCTAAAGCTCATAACATAAGCTGATACTAGCGCATGGCCGTGCGGCCAGGCGAACCTTTTATAGCTTCAGCAACTTTAGGACCTTCCTAGAGGACCAATGGGAGCTGCCACAGTACCTGAGCATGTGACCCCCGACCTCCAATGAGAGGTCTTCCCCTGGGCATGCTCAGAAGGGGAAAAGCAGGACTTAGTCCCAGAGACGTCTGCTCGCCGCTGACCAGTACTGGCTACAATGGCTGAGCCTGGAAAGGCAGCAGTAACCATCCGCACAGTATCAGGCTGAGCCAGATGCCGGGACCGACGTCTCCACCAAGCAGGCTCCACTGCGGCTGGAGAAGAATGGGAGACCGCAGCGGAGATGGCCGGAGATTCCCCCTGTGCAGAGGCGGGAACTCGACCCCTAACAGCTTATTTCTGCTTGCGTTCCAAAGACTGGGGTATGGACAACTGAATGCTGTGCTGGGGCAAGGATGTGGACATGCTTGTTGATGGTGCTAGTTGAGTTTGTGTGCAACTGCAGATGCAGGGCATGAAGCATCTTTGCATGAATCATTGACAGGGGATTGGCTTGCACGCACAACATCGGAAGAAGCAGTGGTATCACCCACAGGCACTGTTCATGGAGCCTTGTGTTCAACCAACAAAGTTGGGTGCTTTGCTGCCATGTGCCTGATCATGCTTGTGGTGGTTAGGATGGGAGTTTTGCTACCCCTGCTGAAGTGGGCATGGCCGTTGGTGCAAATGGCCTTTTGGGGCTTATTGGCAGAGTCTTTAAAAAACAACCAGGGTATTATGGCGACATTCAGTGTCTCCCTCTCCCACACCACCTCCTCACCTCGACCACGGTCTTTCGGTGTTCCCCAAGGCTCAGTTCTAGGACCTCTACTCTTCTCCATCTACACCTTCAAACTGGGACAGCTGATGTAATGGTATGGTTTGCAATATCATCAGTATGCCGATGACATGCAGATCTACCTATCTGTACCTGACATTACCTCCTTACTGACCAAAATCACACGTCTTGCCACTATTTTATCCTTCTTTTATGCTCGCTTTCAAAAAGTGGACATGGACAAAACAGAATACATCATCTTTCAATCATCTCATGCTAAATAGACATGAGAGCTGTGTATGCATCATTCGGTACCACTTTAGTGGGAGGGAAAGTTTGCCCAAGAAAAAATTATTTTCCAGACATTCACAGCCTTTTTTGCACATTTTTTGCAGCTGTGATCTTCATCTTCTTGGTGCTAATGTGGTAAATTTCAAAGTCGTCATCAATACCATCATCGTCCATATTTTGTAAAGAGGAAATCTGGTGTTTCCCAGGGTCGTGGTTATCTACGTTTAGTGGCATTCCTTTAACAGTGTTCGTTACACTAGAACAAATAATTTTTGACTGTGACATTTGAATATTATTAGTAATATGTATGGGTGAAGATGAAGAAGCTTGTGCCATGGATGTATTTATAGTTACGGACGGTGCTCTCCTCTTTAAACTTACGGTAGTTTTTCATAGACATCCTTCAGTTTGTTTGGTTTTCCTCCAACACTGATCTGCTTTCTATAATTCAGCATCTCACGAACATGTTGCACTTTGCCCTTTAGACAGACACGTGCGTCTTTGGTTTGGCAGCATATTATTGACAGGCATTTTTTAGGCCAAGCCAAACACGTGCATCTGTTACACCGATCTTCTGACGGGCATGAAACACGTTCTGGTAATTGGTGGTGGCTAAACGACTAATTATTGTAGGTTGTATCCTGGATCTCATACCTTCCATAGCCACCGCTATTATTAATCATGTACGTTCCCATTCCTGACATCACCATGCCCCTTTTCCTGATCACTTCATCCAACGATTCATCCGCTGTTATTTTACTAAAAATCTGCACCTTCCCAGTAGCATCTGTGTAGGAAACCACTTTACAGTTTTGCAAGGTGTTTATGATGCCCATAAACAATTTTTTTTTTTAAAATTGCCCCCCCCATGGGGAAATGTTTGTCAGCCCATGCACTTAAGGCCCCGTCTCACACAGCGACGCTGCAGCGATACAGACAACGATGCTGATCGCTGCAGCGTCGCTGTGTGGTCGCTGTGTGATCGCTGGGGAGCTGTCACACAGACAGCTCTCTCCAGCGACCAACGATCAGGGGAACGACTTCGGCATCGTTGAAACTGTCTTCAACGATGCCGAAGTCCCCCTGCAGCACCCGGGTAACCAGGGTAAACATCGGGTTACTAAGCGCAGGGCCGCGCTTAGTAACCCGATGTTTACCCTGGTTACCAAAAAAAACAAACAGTACATACTCACCATCTGTTGTCCGTCAGGTCCCTTGGCGTCTGCTTCCTGCTCTGACTGAGCCGCCGTACAGTGAGAGCAGATCACAGCAGTGACGTCACCGCTGTGCTCTCACTTTACGGCGGCTCAGTCAGAGCAGGAAGCAGACGCCAAGGGACCTGACGGGCAACAGATGGTGAGTATGTAGTGTTTTTTTTTTTTACATTTACGCTGGTAACCAGGGTAAACATCGGGTTACTAAGCGCGGCCCTGCGCTTAGTAACCCGATGTTTACCCTGGTTACCAGTGAAGACGTCGCTGGATCGGTGTCACACATACCGATTCAGCGATGTCAGCGGGACCTCAACGACCAAAAAAAGGTCCAGGCCATTCTGACACGACCAGCGATCTCGCAGCAGGGGCCTGATCGCTGGTACGTGTCACACATAGCGAGATCGCTACTGAGGTCGCTGTTGCGTCACAAAACTTGTGACTCAGCAGCGATCTCGCTAGCGATCTCGCTATGTGAGACGGGGCCTTAAGTGTATGGGCATTAAAAGTCTAGGAGACCCAGTCCTTTACATTGGGCCTACTTTTTAATGAGGCCTTCCCCCACCTCACATCATTTTCCACCGCTAGATCACCAGGGTTCATGTGTTCCGTGCTGCTACAGATAGTCAATTTTTTGGAAAGGGTGTCTAGGATGCCCATAGTATGTTTTTAATAAATGTATCCCCCTTAGGGAAATGTTTGTCAGCCCATAGGCACTTAGTGTATGGGCATTACAAGTGTAAGAGACACAATCCTTTACATTGGGCCTAGGTTTTAATGAGCCCTTCAGCAATGTCTCCTCATTTTCCACCACTAGATCACCAGGGTTCACATGTTCCGTGCTGCTACAGACTGTCAATTTTTGTGAAAGGGTGTCTAGGATCCACATGAAAGATTTTTTAAAAATTAACCACACATGAGCAAATGCTTGTCAGGCCAGGCACTCCATTACAAGTCTAAGAGACCCACACCCCTACATTGGGCCTACTTCTTAACTCTGTCTCCTGCAATGTCTGTTGTTTAACTGCCACTAGATCACCAGGGTGAACGTGCTTTGTATGGTGCATTTTGGTCATGGGGGCTGTGATGGCACTATTTTAATTTATAAAAAAGGACCCTACATTGGGGAATTGGGCATGACATAACATTGGGCCTACTTCTTAATTCTGTCTCCTGCAATGTGTCCTTTAACTACCACTAGATCACCAGGGTGAATGTGCTCTGTACGTTGTATTTTGGGCAAGGGGGCTGTGATGGCACTATTTTATTTTGTAAAAAAAAGGACCCCACATTGGGAAATTGGGCATGACATAATATTGGGCCTACTTCATAATTCTGTCTCCTGCAATGTGTCCTTTAACTGCCACTAGATCACCAGGGTGAACGTGCTCTGTACAGTGCATTTTGGGCAAGGGGGCTGTGATGGCACTATTTTAATTTGTAAAAAAAGGACCCCACATTGGGGAATTTGGCATGACATTGCATTGGGCCTACTTCTTAATTCTGTCTCCTGCAATGTGTCCTTTAACCACTTAATCCCATATGACCACTTAATCACTATGCCGTCAAGGTGACCTGGGACTTAATCCCAGTGATGGGATAGTACGTCATATGCGATCGGCTGCGCTCACGGGGGGAGCGCGGCCGATCGCGGCTGGGTGTCAACAGACTATCGCAGCTGACATCCGGCACTGTGTGCCAGGAGTGGTCACGGACCGCCCCCGGCACGTTAAACCCCAGCACACTGCGATCAAACATGAGGGAAGCATCGCGCAGGGAGGGGGCTCCCTGCATGCTTCCCTGAGACCCTCGGAGCAACGCGATGTGATTGCGTTGCTCCGAACATCTCTTACCTCCTCTCCCTGCAGGCCCCGGATCCAAAATGGCCACAGGGCTGCATCCGGGTCCTGCAGGGAGGTGGCTTACCAAGCGCCTGCTTAGGCGCTGGTAAGCCTGCAGCGCTTTAAGTCAGATCGCTGATCTGACAGAGTGCTGTGCAAACTGTCAGATCTGCGTTTTCCCCCCCTGGACAAAGTAAAAAAGTTAAAAAAAAAATTTCCACATGTGTAAAAAAAAAAACCTAAATAAAGAAAAAAAAATATTCCCATAAATATATTTCTTTATCTAAATAAAAAAAACAAACAATAAAAGTACACATATTTAGTATCGCCGCGTCCGTAATGACCTGACCTATAAAACTGTCCCACTAGTTAACCCCTTCAGTGAACACGTAAAAAAAAAAAATGAGGCAAAAAACAACGCTTTATTTTCATACTGCCGAACAAAAAGTGGAATAACAAGCGATCAAAAAGACAGATATAAATAACCATGGTACCGATGAAAGCGTCATCTTGTCCCGCAAAAAATGAGCCACCAAACATCATCATCAGCAAAAAAATAAAAAAGTTATAGTCCTCAGAATAAAGTGATGCCAAAATAATTATTTTTTCTATAAAATAGTTTTTATCGTATAAAAGCGCCAAAACGTAAAAAAATGATATAAATGAGGTATCGCTGTAATTGCACTGACCCGAAGAATAAAACTGCTTTATCAATTTTACCAAACGTGGAACGGTATAAACTCCCCCCCAAAAGAAATTCATGCATAGCTGGTTTTTGGTCATTCTGCCTCACAAAAATCGGAATAAAAAGCGATCAAAAAATGTCACATGCCCGAAAATGTTACCAATAAAAACGTCAACTCGTCCCGCAAAAAACAAGACCTCTGATGACTCTGTGGACCAAAATATGGAAAAATTATAGGTCTCAAAATTTGGAGACGCAAAAACTTTTTTGCTATAAAAAGCGTCTTTTAGTGTGTGACAGCTGCCAATCATAAAAATCCGCTATAAAAAACACTATAAAAGTAAATCAAACCCCCCTTCATCACCCCCTTAGTTAGGGAAAACTAATAAAATAAAAAAAATGTATTTATTTCCATTTTCCCCTTAGGGTTAGGGCTAGGGTTAGGGTTAGGGCTAGGGTTAGGGCTAGGGCTAGGGTTAGAGCTAGGGTTAGAGCTAGGGTTAGGGCTAGGGTTGGGGCTAGGGTTAGGGCTAGGGTTAGGGCTAGGTTTAGGGCTAGGGTTAGGGCTAGGGTTAGGGTTAGGGCTAGGATTAGGGCTAGGGTTAGGGTTAGGGTTAGGGCTAGGGTTGGGGCTAAAGATAGGGTTAGGGTTTGGATTACATTTACGGCTGGGATTAGGGTTGGGATTAGAGTTAGGGGTGTGTCAGGGTTAGGGGTGTGGTTAGGGTTACCATTGGGATTAGGGTTAGGGGCGTCTTTGGATTAGTTTCAGTTAGAATTGGGGAGTTTCCACTGTTTAGGCACATCAGGGGCTCTCCAAACGCGACATGGCGTCCGATCTCAATTCCAGCCAATTCTGCGTTGAAAAAGTAAAACAGTGCTCCTTCCCTTCCGAGCTCTCCCGTGCTCCCAAACTGGGGTTTACCCCAACATATGGGTATCAGCGTACTCGAGAGAAATTGGACAACAACGTTTGGGGTCCAAGTTCTCTTGTTACCCTTGGGAAAATAAAAATTTGGGGGCTAAAAATCATTTTTGTGGGAAAAAAAGGATTTTTTATTTTCACGGCTCTGCGTTGTAAACTGTAGTGAAACACTTGGGGGTTCAAAGTTCTTACAACACATCTAGATAAGTTCCTTGGGAGGTCTAGTTTACAATATGGGGTCACTTATGGGGGTTTTTACTGTTTGGGTACATCAGGGGCTCTGCAAATGCAGCATGATATCTGCAGACCAATCCATCAAAGTCTGCATTCCAAATGGCGCTCCTTCCCTTCCGAGCTCTGCCATGCGCCCAAACAGTGGTTCCCCCCCACATATGGGGTATCAGCGTACTCAGGACAAATTGGACAACAACTTTTGGGGTCCAATTTCTCCTGTTACCATTGGGAAAATACAAAACTGGGGGCTAAAAAATAATTTTTGTGGAGAAAAAATATTTTTTATTTTCACGGCTCTGCGTTATAAACTGTAGTGAAACACTTGGGGGTTCAAAGTTCTTAGAACACATCTAGATAAGTTCCTTGGGAGGTCTAGTTTCCAATATGGGGTTACTTATGTGGGGTTTCTACTGTTTGGGTACATCAGGGGCTCTGCAAATGCAACGTGATGCCTGCAGACCAATCCATCTAAGTCTGCATTTTAAATGGCACTCCTTCCCTTCCGAGCTCTGTCATGCGCCCAAACGGTGGTTCCCCCCACATATGGGGTATCAGCGTACTCAGGACAAATTGCACAAGAACTTTTGGGGTCCAATTTCAACTGTTACCCTTGGGAAAATACAAAACTGGGGGCTAAAAAATAATTTTTGTGGAAATTTTTTTTTCACGGCTCTGCGTTATAAACTGTAGTGAAACACTTGGGGGTTCAAAGTTCTCACAACACATCTAGAAAAGTTCCATGGCAGGTCTAGTTTCCAATAAAGGGTCACTTATGGTGGTTTCTACTGCTTGGGCACATCAGGGGCTCTGCAAATGCAAAGTGACACCTGCAAACCAATCCATCTAAGTCTGCATTCCAAATGGCGCTCCTTCCTTTCTGAGCTCTGCCATGCGCCCAAACGGTGGTTCCCCCCCACATATGGGGTATCAACGTACTCAGGACAAATTGGACAACAACTTTTGGGGTCCAATTTATCCTGTTACCCTTCTGAAAATACAAAACTGGGGGTTAAAAAATCATTTTTGTGAAAAAACATTTTTATTATTTTCACGGCTCTGCGTTATAAACTGTAGTGAAACACTTGGGGGTTCAAAGCTCTCAAAACACATCTAGATTAAGTTCCTTAGGGGGTCTACTTTCCAAAATGGTGTCACTTGTGGGGTTTTTTAATATTTAGGCACATCAGGAGCTCTCCAAACGCGACATGGTGTCCCATCTCAATTCCAGTCAATTTTGCATTGAAAAGTCAAACGGAGCTCCTTCCCTTCCGAGCTCTGCCATGTGCCCTAAACAGTCGTTTACCCCCACATATCAGGTATCAGCGTACTCAGGACAAATTGCACAACAACTTTTGGGGTCCAATTTCTTCTCTTACCCTTGGGAAAATAAAAAATTGGGGGCGAAAATATCATTTTTGTGAAAAAATGTGATTTTTTATTTTTATGGCTCTGCATTATAAACTTCTGTGAAGCACTTGTTGGGTCAAAGTCCTTATCACACATCTAGATAAGTTCCTTAAGGGGTCTACTTTCCAAAATGGTGTCACTTGTGGGGGGTTTCAATGTTTAAGCACATCAGGGGCTCTCCAAAGGCAACATGGCGTCCCATCTCAATTCCAGTCAATTTTGCATTGAAAAGTCAAATGGCGCTCCTTTCCTTCCGAGCTCTACCATGCGCCCAAACAGTGGTTTACACCCACATATGGGGTATCAGCGTACTCAGGACAAATTGCTCAACAAAGTTTGGGGTCCAATTTCTTCTCTTACCCTTGGGAAAATAAAAAATTGGGGGCGAAAATATAATTTTTGTGAAAAAATGTGATTTTTTATTTTTATGTCTCTGCATTATAAACTTCTGTGAAGCACTTGTTGGGTCAAAGTGCTCATCACACATCTAGATAAGTTCCTTAAGGGGTCTACTTTCCAAAATGGTGTCACTTGTGGGGGGTTTCAATGTTTAAGCACATCAGGGGCTCTCCAAAGGCAACATGGCGTCCCATCTCAATTCCAGTCAATTTTGCATTGAAAAGGCAAACGGCACTCATTCCCTTCCGAGCTCTGCCATGCACCCAAACAGTGGTTTACCCCCACATATGGGGTATCAGCGTACTCAGGACAAATTTTACAAAAACTTTTGGGGTCCATTTTCTCCTGTTACCCTTGGTAAAATAAAACAAATTGGAGCTGAAATAAATTGTGTGAAAAAAAGTTAATTGTTCATTTTTATTTAAATATTCCAAAAATTCCTGTGAAACACCTGAAGGGTTAATAAACTTCTTGAATGTGGTTTTGAGCACCTTGAGGGGTGCAGTTTTTAGAATGGTGTCACACTTGGGTATTTTCTGTCATATAGACCCCTCAAAATGACTTCAAATGAGATGTGGTCCCTAAAAAAAATGATGTTGTAAAAATGAGAAATTGCTTGTCAACTTTTAACCCTTATAACTCCCTAACAAAAAAAAATTTTGGTTCCAAAATCTTGCTGATGTAAAGTAGACATGTGGGAAATGTTACTTATTAAGTATTTTTTGTGACATATCTCTGTGATTTAAGGGCATAAAAATTCAAATTTCCATTTTTTTCACAAATAAACGCAAGTTATATCGAAGAAATTTTACCACTATCATGAAGTACAATATGTCACGAGAAAACGTTGTCAAAATCGCCAAGATCCGTTGAAGCGTTCCAGAGTTATAACCTCATAAAGGGACAGTGGTCAGAATTGTAAAAATTGGCCTGGTCATTAACGTGCAAACCACCCTCGGGGCTTAAGGGGTTAACTGCCATTAGATCACCAGGTGAGCTTTCTCTGTACGGTGCATTTTGGGCAAAGGGGCTGTGATGGCACTATTTTATTTTGTAAAAAAAGGAACCCACATTGGGGAATTGGGCACACACCACATGGCTAGCTAGGTTTGTTAAATTACAATGACATTTCCCAGTGAACGCATTTGTAGTGGTTGAAAGCAATTTTAAAGTTGAAAAACACTTCAAAAACGCTGTGTTTAAACTAAGCCTAAGTGGGGGGAGGAAATTTTCGTTCTGGGGTTAATAATTTGGCCTTACAGGCAAGTCATTAACCTGCAAAGGATGTACCTTAACATATTTCCCAGCAAAATCCGTTTTGGTTTCGTTTTAGTGTGTTTTTGGTGGCACCGGGAACAATGGCATGAATCTCGGAACAAATTGTTTAAAGCTGTGAACTAGGAGTCAGGAATGCTTCCAGGGGTGATCCCCATGATGTTCCTGTGTCATATATGCAGTGTTTACATCATTTTCAGATGTTTTTAGACCTTAAAAGGGGGATCGCGGTAAAAATACTCGGGTCTCCCATAGACTTACATTGGGCTCGTTGTTCTGGCCGAGTACCCGAGTATTCCAATCTGCTCGACCCGAGCAACGAGCACACGAGCATTTTAGTGCTCACTCATCACTATTCATATCCTCTTTGGCGGACAGTGCTGATCATTGATTCTATATGTTATGATTTGTCTGTGTGTTATGTTATCCAGTCATCCTGCCATTTTCTAATATCTTTTTCATCTTCTGGGCCTCCTGATGAAC
This sequence comes from Ranitomeya variabilis, assembly GCF_051348905.1. Classification (NCBI taxonomy): domain Eukaryota; kingdom Metazoa; phylum Chordata; class Amphibia; order Anura; family Dendrobatidae; genus Ranitomeya; species Ranitomeya variabilis. The sequence goes on along the minus strand of NC_135236.1, from coordinate 407,122,988 downwards.
GTCACAGCTGGGAAAATGTGTTGAGTCATACCCTATACATGATTAATGCACTCTTCGTTATATCTAGTCGTTATTGTTAATGCATTGACTAACTGATGCTTTGCCTGATCCATCTAATGGGGCTGAATTTTTTTTTCTGAGTGCTTATCATTGTATGGGTTAATGTATTACCAATAGCATTGTAACCAAAAGAAATATACCTCACATTTGATCACGTGGTGATCCCTTCAATTTGAACCATAAAGCCAATAGAGGACAATGAAGGAACAATATTATCTAAAGTGCAAATTTATTGTAAATCACAAATAATACATATACAAAGCTATATTATTATAAATACCGTATATACTCGAGTATAAGCCGACCAGAGTATAAGCCGACCCCCCTAATTTTGCCACATAAAACTGGGAAAACTTAATGACTTGAGTATAAGCCTAGGGTGGGAAATGCAGCAGCTACTGGTAAATTTCAAAAATAAAAATAGATACCAATAAAAGTAAAATTAATTGAGACATTGGTAGGTTACGTGTTTTTGAATATCCATATTGAATCAGGAGCCCCATATAATACTCCATACAGTTCATGATGGGCCCCATAAGATGCTCCATATTAAAATACGCCCTATATAATGCTCAATATACAAATGTGCCCCATATAATGCTCCGTGCAGTTCATTATGGCCCCAAAGACGCTCCATATACAAATATACCCCATATCATGCCCCATGCAGTTCATTATGGCCCCATAGACACTCCATATACAAATATGCCCCATATAATGCTTCATGCAGTTCATTATGGCCCCATAGATGCTCCATATACAAATATGCCCGATATAATGCTCCATACAGTTCATTATGGCCCCATAGATGCTCCATATACAAATATGCCCCATGTAATACTCCATACAGTTCATTATGGCCCCATAGACGCTCCATATACAAATATGCCTCATGTAATGCTCCATACAGTTCATTATGGCCCCATAGATGCTACATATACAAATATGCCCCATATAATGCTCCATGCAGTTCATTATGGCCCCATAGACGCTCCGTATACAAATATGCATCATATAATGCTCCATACAGTTCAGTATGGCCCCATAGATGGTCCATATAACAATGTGCCACATATAATGCTGCTGTTGCAATAAAAAAAAATTACTTACTCACCTCTCGTCGCTGCTCCTCAGCGTCCCGTCTCTCCGCACTGACTGTTCAGGCAGAGGGCGGCGCGCACACTAATGCATCATCGCGCCCACTGACACATTCTTATTGATCACGCCTCCTGATGGAGCCAAGGCGGTGAAACGCGCGTCGAGGCTCTCCTGTGTCCTGTCTGCACACCTGCACCTTTTTGCCATCATGTCCCAAGGTACGAGTATATAGCCACATTTGGCAGAAACTTATCTTTATTTGCCTTAGACTATATGAATGCATTAGTGATTTATCACTCTGGGTGTCTAGCTGACCACTTTTAGGCTAATTAGCCGCATTCATCTACTTTCTTCCAGCATGGTCGCCCTGGGACTCTAACTGCTGTATTTATAATTATATAGCATTTGTACATTGCAGGTGCTGCACCAGGACACTTGTGCTGTCTATCAGTGCACCCCATACCATCTAGGCACACTGACTGTTTTAGCTGTTATTGCTCACCTACTCCTCAACTTTTTTCTATGTGAATTTATATATTTTGTCTAAATAATAAACTTTGTATTGATTTATTACTAACCCCTATGTAGTATGGATTTTGTACACAGCTACATTGTGAACATATTTGCATTTCCTATTATATTACTTTACTGATCCATTGCCTTGTTTGTTGGTTCATATGGCTTGTGTTAGATGTTATGCCAGTGCTGGCTCCGGCCATATTGCCAGGTACTGCAAATGGCCGAGTACAATGAGAGAGCGGAAATATCTTTCTGTGAAATGTTTTTTAAATGTGGTCACTTTGGACATATTGGAAGGAACTGTTATTGCACAAGTAATTGTGAGGGGCCTAGCAATATTATCAAGGAGCATAGGCATTTTCACAGACATAATGGCATTGTCTCTTAGTCTCATGTGCCCCACCATGTGTAGACTCCTCAAAATGGCCGATTACAACTAGGGAGGCTAGTGAGTCCTTGATGTAAACTCAGTTTATTCAGAGTTTCAATCTGGCCTCTAGTCTTTCTGATTGTTTATTTTCTTTTAGTTTCTTTTAAGGTACCGTCACACTCAGCGACGCTGCAGCGATATAGACAACGAGCCGATCGCTGCAGCGTCGCTGTTTAGGTCGCTGTAGAGATGTCAAACACAGCAGCTCCAGAACGATGCAGGAGCGATCCTGTGACGTAACGGTGACTCACTTATCGTTCTCACAGGTCGTTAGCTCCATATAAAACATTGCTGACATCGTTGCTTTTGCTGTCAAACACGACGATACACGCCGACCTGACGACCAAATAGAGTTCTGGACTTCTAGCTCCGACCAGCGATATCACAGCGGGATCCAGATCGCTGCTGCGTGTCAAACACAACGAGATCGCTAACCAGGACGCTGCAATGTCACGGATCGTTGTCTTTCTCGTTGTAAAGTTGCTGAGTGTGAAGGTACCTTTACTCATCTATTTCATAAGTTTGCTCTTTTGTAATTGAAATGTATTGTTAGACCAGTGAGGTTCAGACAGGAGGCAAAGGGCTTTATCTGAGGTTCATTGTGATTGCAATGATAACAGGATTTTTTAGTTGCTGGTTGTTTGCTGTTTTCTATCAGACCCCCTGTGAAGTAAATGAGGTGTATTTGCTGGAACATGTATTTTTAGCTCGAGTTTTCCATAGAATTCATAATGATAAGAGTAACACAGATTGCAGGATAATATAGCCACATCCATGGATGCTCTGATTTTGTTGTTTGAACTAAAGGCCCCGTCTCACATAGCGAGATCGCTAGCGAGATCACTGCTGAGTCACAAGTTTTGTGACGCAACAGCGACCTCAGTAGCGATCTCGCTATGTGTGACACGTACCAGCGACCAGGCCCCTGCTGTGAGATCGCTGGTCGTGTCGGAATGGCCTGGGCCGTTTTTTGGTCGTTGAGGTCCCGCTGACATCGCTGAATCGGTGTGTGTGACACCGATCCAGAGATGTCTTCACTGGTAACCAGGGTAAACATCGGGTTACTAAGCGCAGGGCCGCGCTTAGTAACCCGATGTTTACCCTGGTTACCAGCGTAAATGTAAAAAAAAACAAACAGTACATACTCACCATCTGATGTCCGTCAGGTCCCTTGCTGTCTGCTTCCCACACTGACTGAGCGCCGCAAAGTGAAAGTGAAAGTACAGCACAGCGGTGACGTCACCGCTGCGCTCTGCTCTCACTGTACGGCGGCACTCAGTCAGAGCGGGAAGCAGACGGCAAGGGACCTGACGGACATCAGATGGTGAGTATGTACTGTTTGGTTTTTTTGGTAACCAGGGTAAACATCGGGTTACTAAGCGCGGCCCTGCGCTTAGTAACCCGATGTTTACCCTGGTTACCCGGGTGCTGCAGGGGGACTTCGGCATCGTTGAAGACAGTTTCAACGATGCCGAAGTCGTTCCCCTGATCGTTGGTCGCTGGAGAGAGCTGTCTGAATGACAGCTCCCCAGCGACCACACAGCGACTTACCAACGATCACGGCCAGGTCGTATCGCTGGTCGTGATCGTTGGTAAATCGCTATGTGTGACGGGGCCTTAAGATAGAGGTGTGGGTTCACCTAGGCCTTGAAGTTCAGTGGTTAATTGACTGCTTGTTTGTTTTCCTGTGCATCTTAGATTGGATTAAGGGTGTTGTTATGTGAATTAAGACAGAAAAAGAAGCATGGACAGATAACGGACATACACGAGGGAGTGTTGTGTTATACTGTGTGCTGACCTTGACGTTTGGATGGATAACATGGTTTTGTTTGAAACTTGATGCAGGATCCAACTAAATACAGTGTACCTTAGTTTTACGTTTAGTTTTTCTAAGGGTGTTAATGTTTTTCTGGTTCCTTTAATAATAGAGTCACATCCATGGATGGCCTGATTTTGTTGCTTGAACTAAGATACAGTTATATGAAAAAGTTTGGGCACCCCTATTAATCTTAAGCTTAATGTTTTATAAAAATTGTTGTTTTTTTTGCAACAGCTATTTCAGTTTCATATATCTAATAACTGTTGGACACAGTAATGTTTCTGCCTTGAAATGATGTTTATTTGCATAAGTATGGGCACCCTTATCATTTTCTTGTTTTAAATACTCCTACCTACTTTTTACTGACTTACTAAAGCACTTTTTTTGGTTTTGTAACCTCATTGAGCTTTGAACTTCATAGCCAGGTGTATGCAATCATGAGAAAAGCTACTTAAAGTGGCCACTTGCAAGTTGTTCTCCTGTTTGAATCTCCTCTGAAGAGTGGCATCATGGGATCCTCAAAACAATTGTCAAATGATCTGAAAACAAAGATTATTCAACATAGTTGTTCAGGGGAAGGATACAAAAAGCTGTCTCAGAGATTTAACCTGTCAATTTCCACTGTGAGGAACATAGTAAGGAAATGGAAGAACACAGGTACAGTTCTTGTTAAGGCCAGAAGTGGCAGGCAAAGAAAAACATCAGAAAGGCAGAGAAGAAGAATGGTGAGATCAGTCAAGGACAATCCTCAGACCACCTCCAGAGAGCTGCAGCATTAACTTGCTTCAGATGGTGTCACTGTGCATCGGTCAACTATACAGTTATATGAAAAAGTTTGGGCACCCCTATTAATCTTAAGCTTAATGTTTTATAAAAATTGTTTTTTTTGCAACAGCTATTTCAGTTTCATATATCTAATAACTGTTGGACACAGTAATGTTTCTGCCTTGAAATGAGGTTTATTGTACTAACAGAAAATGTGCAATCTGCATTCAAACAAAATTTGACAGGTGCATAAGTATGGGCACCTCACCAGAAAAGTGACATTAATATTTAGTAGATCCTCCTTTTGCAAAAATAACAGCCTCTAGTCGCTTCCTGTACCTTTTAATGAGTTCCTGGATCCTGGATGAAGGTATTTTTGACCATTCCTCTTTACAAAACAATTCCAGTTCAGTTAAGTTTGATGGTCGTCGAGCATGGACAGCCCTCTTCAAATGATCCCACAGATGTTCAATGATATTCAGGTCTGGGGACTGGGATGGCCATTCCAGAACAGTGTAATTGTTCCTCTGTATGAATGTCTGAGTAGATTTGGAGCGGTGTTTTGGATCATTGTTTTGCTGAAAGATCCATCCCCTGCGTAACTTCAAGTTTGTCACTGAATCATGAACATTATTGTCAAGAATCTGCTGATACTGAGAGGAATCCATGCATCCCACAACTTTAACTAGATTCCCGGTGCCGGCATTGGCCACACAGCCCCAAAGCATGATGGAACCTCCACCAAATTTTACTGTGGGTAGCAAGTGTTTTACTTGGAATGCTGTGTTTTTTTGCCGCCATGCATAACGCCTTTTTGTATGACCAAACAACTCAATCTTGGTTTCATCAGTCCACAGGACCTTTTTCCAAAAAGAAATTGGCTTCTCCAAATGTGCTTTTGCATACCTCAGCCAACTCTGTTTGTGGCGTGCTTGCAGAAACGGCTTCTTTCGCATCACTCTCCCGTACAGCTTCTCCTTGTGCAAAGTGCGTTGTATAGTTGACCGATGCACAGTGACACCATCTGCAGCAAGTTGATGCTGCAGCTCTCTGGAGGTGGTCTGAGGATTGTCCTTGACTGATCTCACCATTCTTCTTCTCTGCCTTTCTGATGTTTTTCTTGGCCTGCCACTTCTGGCCTTAACAAGAACTGTACCCTGTGCTCTTCCATTTCCTACTATGTTCCTCACAGTGGAAATTGACAGGTTAAATCTCTGAGACAGCATTTTGTATCCTTCCCCTGAACAACTATGTTGAATAATCTTTGTTTTCAGATCATTTGACAGTTGTTTTGAGGAGCCCATGATGCCACTCTTCAGAGGAGATTCAAACAGGAGAACAACTTGCAAGTGGCCACTTTAAGGAGCTTTTATCATGATTGCATACACCTGGCTATGAAGTGCAAAGCTCAGTGAGGTTATAAAACCAAAAAAAGTGCTTTAGTAAGTCAGTAAAAAGTAGGTAGGAGTATTTAAAACAAGAAAATGATAAGGGTGCCCATACTTATGCACCTGTCAAATTTTGTTTGAATGCAGATTGCACATTTTCGGTTAGTACAATAAACCTAATTTCAAGGCAGAAACATTACTGTGTCCAACAGTTATTAGATATATGAAACTGAAATAGCTGTTGCAAAAAAAACAATTTTTATAAAACATTAAACTTAAGATTAATAGGGGTGCCCAAACTATTTCATATAACTGTATATGGTATAAGGAAAATATAACGTTGAGGCATATTTAGTGGATATTAATTATTAATAGCAAAGTTCAGCGTTAATAGTTAATATCGGACCTCAATAGAGGTGTAGGGAGAGTTCCTCCTTTAATAACCATAATGGTTAATATTTTGTGGAGGAATATCTGATCCTTTTACAAGCTTACAATCTAGATTCCCTATCAGTATGTCTTTGGAACTTAAATATAATAGATACTGACCAATGATGTACGTATGATTCTCTTACAACATCTGCAATAAGGAATAGACAGTCATTAGAAAGATGGGAGAAAAATACCTTTAAACATCTGGAGCACTTTGTGGGTCATCTTTGATCATAGAAGCTTGACAGGTGGAAGCAATTTTTTCTTGATTCACATTTAAGCTTGATGTCATATTTTTCATTACCACATATAAAGCAACCCATTTACTGTTCGATTAGGCATTGTATTTTAGAACAACAATGTGGAAAGATCTTTTAAATCATCACTATGTTTTTGTGAAGTCTGCATAATTAAAACTGACATTCCTCTATGTGCCTTAAAAACAAAATGTACACTTGCTTTATATAATTTAGTGGTCAGTTACGACAAAGAAAATACTTCGAGTTGGACTGAACTTCTAATTTAAGAAAAGATCATTAATAGTGTTGAGCATTCCGATACCGCAAGTATCGGGTATCGGCCGATACTTGCGGGTATCGGAATTCCGATACCGAGATCCGATACTTTTGTGGTATCGGGTATCGGTATCGAAACAACATTAATGTAAAAATGTGTAAAAGAGAGAATTAAAATAAAAAATATTGCTATACTCACCTCTCCGACGCAGCCTGCACCTTACCGAGGGAAGCGGCAGCGTTCTTTGTTTAAAATTCGCGCTTTTCTTTCCTTACGTGAAGTCCCGGCTTGTGATTGGTCGCATGCCGCCCATGTGGCGGCGACGCAACCAATCACAGCAAGCCGTGACATAATTTCAGGTCATTCAGTATTTTAAAATTACGCTCCGGCTTTGTGATTGGTTGCGTCACAGTCACATGGGCGACGCAACCAATCACAGCAAGCCGTGACGTAATTTCAGGTCCTTAAGGATTTTAAAATTACGTCCCGGCTTTGTGATTGGTTGCGTCGCAGTCACATGGGCGACGCAACCAATCACAAGCCGTAACGTCACGGGAGGCTGGACACGCGCGCAATTTAAAATGGGCGCGTGTCCAGCCTCCCGTGACGTCCCGGCTTGTGATTGGTTGCGGCGCGGTCAACCAGTCACAAGCCGGGAAGCCATTTTAAAATGTGCGCGTGTCCAGCCTCCCGGCTTGTGATTGGTTGACCGCGCCGCAACCAATCACAAGCCGGGACGTCACAGGAGGCTGGACACGCGCCCATTTTAAAATGCGCGCGTGTCCAGCCTCCCGGCTTGTGATTGGTTGACCGCGCCGCAACTAATCACAAGCCGGGACGTCACGGGAGGCTGGACACGCGCCCATTTTAAAATGCGCGCGTGTCCAGCCTCCCGTGACGTCACGGCTTGTGATTCGTTGCGTCGCCCATGTGACTGCGACGCAACCAATCACAAAGCCGGGACGTAATTTTAAAATCCTTAAGGACCTGAAATTACGTCACGGCTTGCTGTGATTGGTTGCGTCGCCCATGTGACTGCGACGCAACCAATCACAAAGCCGGAGCGTAATTTTAAAATACTGAATGACCTGAAATTACGTCACGGCTTGCTGTGATTGGTTGCGTCGCCGCCACATGGGCGGCATGCGACCAATCACAAGCCGGGACTTCACGTAAGGAAAGAAAAGCGCGAATTTTAAACAAAGAACGCTGCCGCTTCCCTCGGTAAGGTGCAGGCTGCGTCGGAGAGGTGAGTATAGCAATATTTTTTATTTTAATTCTTTCTTTTACACATTAATATGGATCCCAGGGCCTGAAGGAGAGTTTCCTCTCCTTCAGACCCTGAGAACCATCAGGAATACCGTCCGATACTTGAGTCCCATTGACTTGTATTGGTATCGGGTATCGGTATCGGATTGGATCCGATACTTTGCCGGTATCGGCCGATACTTTCCGATACCGATACTTTCAAGTATCGGACGGTATCGCTCAACACTAATCATTAATGTTTCAGTGCCGTTGAACCCCTTTATAATCTTGATGGTACCACGGATACTTAATATACTGTATTTGGAAAACCAAAAAAGAATGCTTGCCAGCTCACTGCAATTGATTAAATTCGATGTTAATATCCCAGATGGTGCAGTGGAAGGTAAAATACTCTGCATCAGTCATGGGCTAGAGCGTGAAGATTATTGAAAATTCAGCATTTTTTTTTTAATAAAAGAACAAGCTTTATTCTGCTATGCTAAAAACACCATACATGCAGAAAAGCAAAATTGTGAGATGGCTCTTACATGTTTCACAACAAACAAATGGTCCTGAACCCCCTCAGAGGGCCAGTTTTAGACAAAATGGGGCCCTGGGCAAAAGTTTTAAGTGGGGCCCCAAATGCTCACATATTGCATTATCACACAGCAACATTTCTGTTGTATTTACCTGCCCTGAGTTCAGGCCATTAAATGAGCATAATCGACAATATTGAAGTCATTCAACGCTTGTTCCGGAGTTTCTTTACACCGACTGAGGAAGAATGATGGGCGCAGTTAGTCCTCTATACAGTATAATGTAGCTCCCATATACTATAATGCACGCTCCATTGTCCTTGATAGAGTATAATGCAGACCCCTCACAGTATACTGCAGCCCCCTCAGAGTATACTGCAGCCCCCCTCATAGAATATACTGTATCCTCCCTCATTCCCTCATAGAGTATACTGCAGCCCCCCTCATAGAGTATACTGCAGCCCCACACACTCACAGTATAATGCAGACTCCTCAGGGTATAATGCAGCCCCTCAGAGTATACTGCAGCCCCCCTCAGAGTATAATGCAGCCCCCCTTCAGAGTATACTGCAGCCCCCCTCAGAATATAGTGTAGCCCCTCAGAGTATAGTGCAGCCCCTTCAGAGTATAGTGCAGCCCCCTCAGAGTATTATGCAGGCTCCCTGTTGTGAATTTGCTTTTGCTCCCTCTAGTGGTTACTAGTTTTTTGACTCTGGTTTTTCTGTCATTCCTTTTATCCGCACCTGGGTCGTTAGTTAGGGGTGTTGCTATATAAGCTCCCTGGACCTTCAGTTCAATGCCTGGCAACGTAGTTATCAGAGCTAGTCTGCTGTGCTCTTGTCTACTGATCCTGGTTCCAGTTATATCAGCTAAGTCTGCCTTTTGCTTTTTGCTATTTGTTTTGGTTTTGTATTTTTGTCCAGCTTGTTCCAAATCTATATCCTGACCTTTGCTGGAAGCTCTAGGGGGCTGGTGTTCTCCCCCCGGACCGTTAGACGGTTCGGGGGTTCTTGAATTTCCAGTGTGGATTTTGATAGGGTTTTTGTTGACCATATAAGTTACCTTTCTTTATTCTGCTATCAGTAAGTGGGCCTCTCTGTGCTAAACCTGGTTCATTTCTGTGTTTGTCATTTCCTCTTACCTCACCGTCATTATTTGTGGGGGGCTTCTATCCAGCTTTGGGGTCCCCTTCTCTGGAGGCAAGAAAGGTCTTTGTTTTCCTCTACTAGGGGTAGCTAGATTCTCCGGCTGGCGCGTGTCATCTAGAATCAACGTAGGAATGATCCCCGGCTACTTCTAGTGTTGGCGTTAGGAGTAGATATATGGTCAACCCAGTTACCACTGCCCTATGAGCTGGATTTTTGTATTCTGCAGACTTCCACGTTCCTCTGAGACCCTCGCCATTGGGGTCATAACAGTTTGCCAGGCCCGTATTAAATGTTTAATGCATTGCAGAAGAGGGATTATAAGAAAGAAGATTCTGAGTTTTTTTTTTTCTCTCCTTCCCCTTTACCTCAGAGTGGCTATGCTTGCTGCAGACATGAATGTCCAGACCTTGATTACAAGTGTGGACCAGCTGGCTACTCGTGTGCAGGGCATACAAGACTATGTTATCAGAAATCCTAGGTCAGAACCTAAAATACCGATTCCTGAACTGTTTTCCGGAGACAGGTTTAAGTTTAGGAATTTCGTGAATAATTGTAAATTGTTTTTGTCCCTGAGACCCTGTTCATCAGGAGATTCTGCTCAGCAAGTAAAAATTGTTATTTCGTTCTTACGGGGCGACCCTCAGGATTGGGCTTTTTCGCTGGCGCCAGGAGATCCGGCATTGGCTGATCTTGATGCGTTTTTTCTGGCGCTCGGTTTACTTTATGAGGAACCCAATCTTGAGATTCAGGCAGAAAAGGCCTTGCTGTCTATGTCTCAGGGGCAGGACGAGGCTGAAGTGTATTGCCAAAAATTTCGGAAATGGTCCGTGCTGACACATTGGAACGAGTGTGCACTGGCCGCTAATTTTAGAAATGGCCTTTCTGAAGCCATTAAGAATGTTATGGTGGGTTTTCCCATTCCCACAGGTCTGAATGATACTATGGCACTGGCTATTCAAATTGACCGGCGGTTGCGGGAGCGCAAAACCGCAAATTCCCTCATGGTGTTGTCTGAACAGACACCTAATTCGGTGCAATGTGATAGAAAAACCGCAAATTCCCTCATGGTGTTGTCTGAACAGACACCTGATTTAATGCAATGTGATAGAATCCTGACTAGAAATGAGCGGAAAATTCATAGACGCCGGAATGGCTTGTGCTACTACTGTGGTGATTCTACACATGTTATCTCAGCATGCTCTAAACGTATAGCTAAGGTTGTTAGTCCTGTCACCGTTGGTAATTTGCAACCTAAATTTATTCTGTCTGTGACTTTGATTTGCTCACTGTCATCTTATCCTGTCATGGCGTTTGTAGATTCAGGTGCTGCCCTGAGTCTCATGGATCTCTCATTTGCTAAGCGCTGTGGATTTACTCTTGAACCATTAGAAAATCCTATTCCTCTTAGGGGTATTGATGCTACACCATTGGCAGCAAATAAACCGCAGTATTGGACTCAGGTTACCATGTGCATGACTCCTGAACACCGCGAGGTGATACGTTTCCTGGTTTTACATAAAATGCATGATTTGGTCGTTTTAGGGCTGCCATGGTTACAGACCCATAATCCAGTCCTGGACTGGAAGGCTATGTCAGTCTCAAGTTGGGGCTGTCGTGGTATTCATGAGGATTCCCTGCCTGTGTCTATTGCTTCTTCTACGCCTTCGGAAGTTCCGGAGTATTTGTCTGATTATCAGGATGTCTTCAGTGAGTCTGAGTCCAGTGCACTGCCTCCTCATAGGGACTGTGACTGTGCTATAGATTTGATCCCAGGCAGTAAATTTCCTAAGGGAAGACTGTTTAATCTGTCGGTACCTGAACATACCGCTATGCGTTCATATATCAAGGAGTCTCTGGAAAAAGGACATATTCGTCCATCTTCTTCCCCTCTTGGTGCGGGATTCTTTTTTGTGGCAAAAAAGGACGGATCTTTGAGACCTTGTATTGATTATCGGCTTTTAAATAAGATCACTGTCAAATTTCAGTATCCTTTACCGCTGTTGTCTGACTTGTTTGCCCGGATTAAGGGTGCCAAGTGGTTCACCAAGATAGACCTTCGTGGTGCGTACAACCTTGTGCGCATTAAGCAAGGTGATGAATGGAAAACCGCATTCAATACGCCCGAAGGTCATTTTGAGTACTTGGTGATGCCTTTTGGGCTCTCCAATGCGCCTTCAGTTTTTCAGTCCTTTATGCATGACATTTTCCGGAAGTATCTGGATAAATTTTTGATTGTTTATCTGGATGATATTTTGGTTTTTTCTGATAATTGGGATTCGCATGTGGAGCAGGTCAGGTTGGTCTTTAAAATTTTGCGTGAAAATTCTTTGTTTGTCAAGGGCTCAAAGTGTCTCTTTGGTGTACAGAAGGTTCCCTTTTTGGGGTTCATTTTTTCCCCTTCTGCTGTGGAGATGGACCCAGTCAAGGTCCGAGCTATTCTTGATTGGACTCAGCCCTCGTCAGTTAAGAGTCTTCAGAAGTTCTTGGGCTTCGCTAACTTCTACCATCGTTTTATCGCTAATTTTTCTAGCATTGTGAAACCTTTGACGGATATGACCAAGAAGGGCTCCGATGTAGCTAACTGGGCTCCTGCTGCCGTGGAGGCTTTCCAGGAGTTGAAACGCCGGTTTACTTCGGCGCCTGTTTTGTGCCAGCCTGACGTCTCACTTCCCTTTCAGGTTGAGGTGGATGCTTCGGAGATTGGGGCAGGGGCCGTTTTGTCGCAGAGAGGCCCTGGTTGCTCTGTTATGAAACCTTGTGCCTTTTTCTCTAGGAAGTTTTCGCCTGCCGAGCGAAATTATGATGTGGGCAATCGGGAGTTGTTGGCCATGAAATGGGCATTTGAGGAGTGGCGTCATTGGCTCGAGGGTGCTAAGCATCGTGTGGTGGTCTTGACTGATCACAAAAATCTGATGTATCTCGAGTCTGCTAAACGCCTTAATCCGAGACAGGCCCGCTGGTCATTGTTTTTCTCCCGCTTTGATTTTGTTGTCTCGTATTTACCAGGTTCAAAGAATGTGAAGGCCGATGCTCTTTCTAGGAGCTTTGTGCCTGATGCTCCTGGAGTCGCTGATCCTGTTGGTATTCTTAAAGATGGAGTTATCTTGTCAGCTATTTCTCCGGATCTGCGACGTGTGTTGCAGAGATTTCAGGCTGATAGGCCTGAGTCTTGTCCACCTGACAGACTGTTTGTCCCGGATAAGTGGACCAGCAGAGTCATTTCCGAGGTTCATTCCTCGGTGTTGGCAGGTCACCCGGGAATTTTTGGCACCAGAGATCTGGTGGCCAGGTCCTTTTGGTGGCCTTCCTTGTCAAGGGATGTGCGGTCATTTGTGCAGTCCTGTGGGACTTGTGCTCGAGCTAAGCCTTGCTGTTCTCGTGCCAGCGGTTTGCTCTTGCCCTTGCCTGTCCCGAAGAGACCTTGGACACATATCTCCATGGATTTCATTTCTGATCTTCCGCTATCTCAGGGCATGTCCGTTATCTGGGTGATATGTGATCGCTTCTCCAAGATGGTCCATTTGGTTCCTTTGCCTAAGCTGCCTTCCTCTTCCGATCTGGTTCCTGTGTTTTTTCAGAACGTGGTTCGTTTGCACGGCATCCCTGAGAATATTGTGTCAGACAGAGGATCCCAGTTCGTTTCCAGGTTCTGGCGATCCTTTTGTAGTAGGATGGGTATTGATTTGTCGTTTTCGTCTGCTTTCCATCCTCAGACTAATGGACAGACGGAGCGAACCAATCAGACTTTGGAGGCTTATTTGAGGTGTTTTGTCTCTGCTGATCAGGACGATTGGGTGACATTCTTGCCGTTGGCTGAGTTTGCCCTTAATAATCGGGCTAGTTCCGCCACCTTGGTTTCGCCTTTTTTCTGCAACTCTGGTTTCCATCCTCGCTTTTCTTCGGGTCATGTGGAGCCTTCTGACTGTCCTGGGGTGGATTCTGTGGTGGATAGGTTGCAGCAGATCTGGAATCATGTGGTGGACAACTTGAAGTTGTCACAGGAGAAGGCTCAGCGCTTTGCCAACCGCCGCCGCGGTGTGGGTCCCCGACTACGCGTTGGGGATTTGGTGTGGCTTTCTTCCCGCTTTGTTCCTATGAAGGTCTCCTCTCCCAAATTTAAACCTCGTTTTATTGGGCCTTACAAGATATTGGAAATCCTTAATCCTGTATCTTTTCGTCTGGATCTTCCTGTGTCGTTTGCTATTCACAATGTATTTCATAGGTCCTTGTTGCGGCGGTACATTGTGCCTGTAGTTCCTTCTGCTGAGCCTCCTGCTCCGGTGTTGGTTGAGGGCGAGTTGGAGTACGTGGTGGAGAAGATCTTGGATTCTCGCCTCTCCAGGCGGAGGCTTCAGTACCTGGTCAAGTGGAAGGGCTATGGTCAGGAGGATAATTCCTGGGTGGTCGCCTCTGATGTTCATGCGGCCGATTTAGTTCGTGCCTTTCATGCCGCTCATCCTGATCGCCCTGGTGGTCGTGGTGAGGGTTCGGTGACCCCTCACTAAGGGGGGGGTACTGTTGTGAATTTGCTTTTGCTCCCTCTAGTGGTTACTAGTTTTTTGACTCTGGTTTTTCTGTCATTCCTTTTATCCGCACCTGGGTCGTTAGTTAGGGGTGTTGCTATATAAGCTCCCTGGACCTTCAGTTCAATGCCTGGCAACGTAGTTATCAGAGCTAGTCTGCTGTGCTCTTGTCTACTGATCCTGGTTCCAGTTATATCAGCTAAGTCTGCCTTTTGCTTTTTGCTATTTGTTTTGGTTTTGTATTTTTGTCCAGCTTGTTCCAAATCTATATCCTGACCTTTGCTGGAAGCTCTAGGGGGCTGGTGTTCTCCCCCCGGACCGTTAGACGGTTCGGGGGTTCTTGAATTTCCAGTGTGGATTTTGATAGGGTTTTTGTTGACCATATAGGTTACCTTTCTTTATTCTGCTATCAGTAAGTGGGCCTCTCTGTGCTAAACCTGGTTCATTTCTGTGTTTGTCATTTCCTCTTACCTCACCGTCATTATTTGTGGGGGGCTTCTATCCAGCTTTGGGGTCCCCTTCTCTGGAGGCAAGAAAGGTCTTTGTTTTCCTCTACTAGGGGTAGCTAGATTCTCCGGCTGGCGCGTGTCATCTAGAATCAACGTAGGAATGATCCCCGGCTACTTCTAGTGTTGGCGTTAGGAGTAGATATATGGTCAACCCAGTTACCACTGCCCTATGAGCTGGATTTTTGTATTCTGCAGACTTCCACGTTCCTCTGAGACCCTCGCCATTGGGGTCATAACAGCTCCCTACACACAGGCTATAATCCAGACACACACAGTACAGTGCAGACACACACATTATAGTGCAGCCCCCCCACACACAGTATAGTGCATCTCCCCACACATACACACACAGTATAATGCAGCCCCCCACACACAGTGTAATGCAGGCTCCCAATCACAGTATAATGCAGCCTTCCACACATACACACCAAGTATAATGCAGCCCCACCACACACAGTATAATGCAGCCCCCCACTCACAGTATAATGCAGCCTCCCCACACACAGCATAATTCAACCCCCCCCACACACGCACATAGTATAATGCAGCCCCCACAGTACACACATACACATATATACGCATACATACACACACACAGCACACATATACAATACTCAACTCTCCTCCCCATTCTCCATGCTGCTCCAGGGTCTGCTTCGGTCTCATCAGCTCCACTGCTGGCACACCATGGCGCATGATGACATGACATCATCATGCACCCGCTGAGTCGGAAGCAAAGGGTGAGTGATGTCATCTGACACGCTCTCCTCCATCACTGCTTTCAACTGTATCGCCATCTAAGATGACGATAAGTTGAATGCACGATACGGGGGGTGGCGGCGCTGAGCTCCACAGCGGATGTGTGATCTGCCGTTATTAGCAGCAGGCCACTGGCTGGGGCCCCTGAAGGAGCGGGGGTCCTAAGCAGCTGCCTGGTCTGCCTGCCCCTCGCTAATGCACAGATTAAAGACAACCTCATATCCTGCTCCTCTCTGGGTTAACATGTGATAGTCCAAGGGTGGTAGAGTCATAGGGTGGTGGAGTACAAACTGTATTCTAAGAGACAATGTAACATCTGTCTGAGGCCACAGACTCAAAAGACTACCTAGACATACTTAGCACAATCCACTCCATCTAGCAGATTCCAGGGAAATCCTGATACGCTTAAACCCCTGTACAAGGATATGGTTTTACAACAGGACCCAGTGGAAAGCTACCATGGACGGTCAGCTGTCCAGAGGCAAGAATGGTCACCAAGCAGTGTCAGAGCTGAGAGGTCACGTCAAGAACAAAATCAGTATCCATAAGAATAGTCAGCTAAATAAGCCAAGGTGAAAACTGGAAAACTCTAAAATCAAACAGGAGTAGAAGACACATACCTAACGAAGGAAGCACAAAGCTATATCTGGCAGCTTCTACCAGTCAGCTGGAAGCTTTAGTAGGGTATGGTCCTTTCCAATTGGCTGGTACAGGGAGTTGAAAACTCCAGCTAGACAGCACATACATCCATACTGCCAAACTGGAGAGCACTACAGGACCCATTCAACCATATTTAAGTAGCAAAACAGAGCGTGTGCCATCCAGACCTTCTGGTACCAACCGCTCTTCTATCACCATTGCCACCCACAGAATGAATACGGCAGCACTTGGTGATAGAAGCAGATGTCACAGGAGTGGGTCCTGGTGGTGATGTCACAGTGCTCCTCCTTTTAAGAGGGGCATCTGGACCCTTAGAACCAGGTTTATTGGAACACAGAAGGTTACATATCCTGATAAGGTTTTTGGCGTTGATCTTACTCGCCAGAACCCAGGAAATTTTATTTATGGGCCATATCCGCTCAAGTGCACAAGATGCTACACAGACCTTATCACTATATGAGAATCCAGGATTCTCAACACCTCATACTCCAAATTAATTAACTTTAACTAGAACAGAAGGAGGAGGATTTCCAACTGGGTGAACCGGGGAACGATATGGCTTGAGGAGGGACTTATGAAACACATTGGGTATCTTAAAAGATCGAGGAAATTTCAGGTGGAAATTACCTTGATTGACTAATAAGGACGAATAAATCTGGGACTCAGCTTGGTAGAAGGATCCTTAAGTTTGATATGTTTTGTGGAAAATCATACCTTGTCACCAACTCCAAAGCTTGGGCCTCTAGAATATCTCTTAGTAGCAGCTGAGATATGACCACCCAGCGCCCTCCTCAAGTTCTCTCTGACTTAAGACCAGATAACCTTTAATATCTCCACAGATTATTCAATCTCAGGGGTATTCATGAGAGTGGTTTAAAAGGAACCAAAACAATGATTTAATCCAAGATTACAGAAAAATTGATTTGTTTTAATGGATTCTTAATATTAATTGTTAATAGAAAATTCAGCTAAAGGAAGATATTCCACCACATAACCACACAATGTGATTAATCAGCAAGTTACTTAGGCTTCCAGAGTTTGGCAACCCAGACAGAGGGACAAAATTACACTGTTTACTGAACCTGCCAACCACCATACAGATAACAGCCCTCTCTTCTGTGGGTTGGAGGTCAGTAATGAAGTTCATGGAGAGGTGGGTCTAAGTACTCCTAGGGTTGGGTAAAACTGACAGGACCGGTTCGGGGTGTCTTGGCTCAGGAGCAAGTTTCATAGGTGAGCACATATTCCCTATGGTCTTTAACAATGGCTGACCAACAAAAATTCCTGGTTACTAGTTGGATGGTATTGTTTATACCAGGGTGACCTGCAAGCACAGAATCACAGGACTCCTGAAGAATACATAGGTGAAAATGGGGTGGAACAAATAGTTTTTGGATAGCAGTGTCAGATGCTTGCTTTTAGGATTTACGGATCTCTTCTACAAGATCTAAGGAAAAAGAAGACACAATTATACTCTCTATACCAGAGGTCCTCAACCTTTCTGCCCTTGAGAGTCCTTGAGAGCCACATCCAGCTATGAAAGAGGGTCATCACCCACATTCAGCTCTGAGAGAGGGTTGCGAGCCACAGTCAGCTCCTTCCCCACTCACAGTAGTGACACCGAGAGCCTCCATTACCGGTATAATGACAACCAAAGCTTTTCCACTAAAATCACACCAAGGCAGTATGCCAAGCTCCACGATTTCCTATCTCATCCCCATTCAGATCTGCTCTTCTGTACAGGGCTACACACAAAAGTCACCATTTAGAGATTTGCTCTTAATAGTTATTTAAACCTAGTGCTAATGCACCAAGCTGGCACGCAGCCACGAGCCCGTGATGTGTGGCTCCCGAGCTACAGGTTGGGGACCCCTGATCTACACCTAAATTTATTTTATTATTATTACACTGGTCAACAGCATTTTTGGTGCCAAAGATATTTCATCGAATTTAGGGTATTTTTGGGGTGCTGATTCTGAATATGTCATCAGTTTTGCCAGATTGGCTCACGTTTTTGAGATTTTTGGTATCTTATTTATAGCACTTGTTGGTAAATGCGACGCATCATCTCATTAATTTCTTTGGATTAGTACTTGAACTGAGCAGTTCTCAATATAGTTTTGTGTTAATTAGTGTTCTAAAAGTTTGTTCATAGCTTGATTTTTGCACTAACTTTATGTTGTTGTCTGTTTTCCAGTGAAAAGCATGAACTCATCAAGAAGAAGTTATCTTAACGATCCAGACTCATTCTGTTACATTTGTGGTGAATACACACTGCCAAAACATAGAAGAAACATAACAGACTTCGTAAAAAAAAGGGTATTTTGCCTATTTTGGGGTTATGCTTGGGAACCAAGACAAGTTTTGGGCACCACACATAGTGTGCAAAGCATGTATCGAATTATTACGAAAATGGAGCAAAGGACAAAGAAAAAGCTTCAAATTTGGTGTTCCAATGGTGTGGAGAGAGCCAAAAAATCATCATGATGACTGTTATTTATGGTAAACACAGGTACAGGCACATCTTCACAATGAGGGACAGGCCTTCTTGCAGATTCCATGTTACTCCCATTTTCGTTCCTTATGCTTATTGAATCCTTGCACTTGCACTGCACAGAAATAACAGTCATCATGATGATTTTTTGGCTCTCTCCACACCATTGGAACACCAAATTTGAAGCTTTTTCTTTCGATACATGCTTTGCACACTATGTGTGGTGCCCAAAACTTGTCTTGGTCCCCAAGCATAACCCCAAAATAGGCAAAATACCCTTTTTTTTACGAAGTCTGTTATGTTTCTTCTATGTTTTGGCAGTGTGTATTCACCACAAATGTAACAGAATGAGTCTGGATCGTTAAGACAACTTCTTCTTGATGAGTTCATGCTTTTCACTGGAAAACAGACAACAACATAAAGTTAGTGCAAAAATCAAGCTATGAACAAACTTTTAGAACACTAATTAACACAAAACTATATTGAGAACTGCTCAGTTCAAGTACTAATCCAAAGAAATTAATGAGATGATGCGTCGCATTTACCAACAAGTGCTATAAATAAGATACCAAAAATCTCAAAAACTTGAGCCAATCTGGCAAAACTGATGACATATTCAGAATCAGCACCCCAAAAATACCCCAAATTCATTAAAATATTTTGGACACCAGAAAAAAATTTTTTTTTTGTTGACCTGTGTTATTTATTATAATAGCGCAATTTATTACATGGCGCTTTACATGTGAAAAGGTGTGTGTATAAAAAATAATTACTTATTTACTTAATTACTTAAAGTAGGGTATAAGTTCATTTTGCTTCTGTCTTAGGTTTTGTTTGCTTATTGGCAAATGTGAACATGCTCCCATTTTGCATGTATACTAACTCATACTCCAGTTTATTTTTTTTGTTTTGTTTAAGGTTTCTACCTTTAGTGCAGGGAAGTATGTGGCCTCCTGTCCTTTGAGCTGGACACTACATTTATATAGCTTCCCATTTGCTGTGTGTCCATGTTCAGGACCCAGTCCACCCAGGGCTGGGCTGGCCATCTGGAAATTATTGCACATGCCAGAAAGGCCTGTCTGGTCGTGGGCCACCTTGTCTGCTACATTGTTATCAGAATATGTATCCTCAAGGCGCCCATATTGTTAACAATTTGGACTAAGCACAAAGTCACTGCCTCTGTCACTTACCCCAGCAGACCACGAGCGTCCCTTCTGTTTACACCCTGCTGAAGGCCAGCACCAACAGGGGATATCAGTGGTGCAATGACAGTCATTGCATTGTGCCGCCAGCATCCACTGCGATAATGAATAGAAGAGGAGTCAGACGGTGCGGAGGATGAGGTTTCGGAATTAGGTGAGTATAGGGATTTTTTATTATTTTGGGAGGTTGTGGGGGACCGTGACACTATATAGGGTACTGTGAGTTGGACTATCATAGTATATAAGGGTCTCTGTGGTGGGCCACCTTACTATATAGTGTACTGTCGTGGGATGTGATGTGGAACATAATACTATAAAGGGGGCTATGAGGTGAAACATCATACTATATGGGGGTTGTTGGGGGTACCATCATACTATGTAGGGGCTGTGAGGTTGTACCATCATAATACATAAGGAGCTGTTAGGTGTACCATCATACTATATGGGGGAGTGTTGGGGGGACCATCATGTGATATAGGGGGCTATTGGAGGGACCATCATACTAAATGGGGGGCTGTGAGGTGAACCATCATATTGTGTAGGGGGCTATGATGTAGACCATCATACTAAATAGTGGGCTATAAAGGATCTTCATATTGTATAAGGGATCTATCATACTGTGTGGGATGGCTGTGGAGGGACCATCTCACTGTGTAGGATGGGGTACATTATAAAGTTGTACTCAAAAGCTTAAATACCCTGGCAGAATTTTTGCTTTCTTTGCCTTTTTTTCAGAGAATATGAATGATAACACCCAAACGTTTTTGCCACTTATGGTTAGTGCCTGGGTGAAGCCATTTATTGTCAAACTACTGTGTTTTCTTTTTTTAAATCATAGGGACATCCAAATGATGTTGATCAAAAGTTTACATACCCCATTTCTTAATACCGTGTATTGCCCCCTCTAACATCAATGACAGCTTGAAGTTCTTTATTTTCTCAGACGATACAGCTGCCCACTCTTCTTGGCAAAAAGCCTCCAGTTCTTGCAAATTCCTGGGCTGTCTAGCATGACCTGCACGCTTGAGATCTCCCCAGAGTAGCTCAATGATATTGAGGTTAGGAGACTGAGATGGCCACTCTAGAACCTTCACTTTGTTCTGCTGGGTCCAATGACCAGTCGACTTAAAGGGACTCTGTCACCCCCTCCAGCCGTTAGAAACTAAAAGAGCCGCCCCCTCCGCGCTGTTTTCAAATCAATCAGTGTGTTATGCATTATGCACAGTGCGGGGCTGGGATTCACAAGCTGGGTGGCCGCACAGGTGCAGTCTGCGAGACTGCATCTGAGGTCAGACGGGCAGCGCTCACTGCGCCTGCCCCAGGCAGAACAAAACAGCGCAGGCGCCGGATTTGATTTGAAAACAGCGCGGAGGGGGCGGCGTCCGGCGCCGAAGAAGCCTTGATTGACGGCAGTGTGGCGTGTGCAGCAGGGGGGTTAAGATCTGCCTCCAGGACTAAAGACAGGTATTTTTGCGAAATTATAAAACGCTTTATTTCTGCTTTGACTGCACCAATAGCTAAAAGAGCCACCTTGTCAGAATGCAGCATTACTGCTGCACAAGGTGGCTCTTTTAGTTTCTAATGGCTGGAGGGGGTGACAGTGTCCCTTTAAGGTCAAATGTAGTGCCTATGACTGTGGCCAAAAAGTTCTATTTTGGTCTCATCACTCCAAAATACCTTGTTCCAGAAGTTTTGAGGCTTGTCTCTGTGCTGTTTTGCGTATTGTCGGCGAGATACTTTGTGGCATTTGCCCAGTAAAGGCTTTCTTCTGGCAACTTGACCATGCATCCCATTTTTCTTCAAGTGCCTCTTTACTGTGCATCTTGAAACAGCCACACCACTAGTTTTCAGCGAGTCCAGTATTTCAACTGATGTTATTTGTGGGTTTTTCTTTGCATCTCTAGCAATTTTCCTGGCAGTTGTGAACAAAATTTTTGTTGGTCTACCTGACCGTGGTTTTGTTTTTACAGAGCCCCTGATTTTCCATTTGTTCATCACAGTTTGTACGCTGCTGACTGACATTATCAATTCCTTGGATATCTTTTTGTATCCCTTTCCTGTTTTATACAGTTCAACTACGTTTTCCCGTAGATCCGTTGACAATTCTTTTGCTTTCCCCATGACTCACAAAAAAGAAACGTCAGTGGCTGGATGAAAGATGCAAGAGTCTGTGTGAATCCCAGAAACTCATTCAGCTTTTATGCACTCCTATTGATTACAAGCAAACTGGTCACAGGTGAGTAGCCAGTCAAAATCATTTGTGTCAACTTCTGTGCATGTTATGAGGCCCAAATCACCAGGGTATGTAAACTTTTGATCAGGGTCATTTGGATGTTTTGGGTTGTCATTATGATTTTAAAAAAAGAAACCACAGTATTTTGACAATAAATGTCTTCACTCAACCACTAACCATGAGTGGGGAAAAAGTTTTGGTGTTATCATTCATATTCTCTAAAAAAAGGTCAAGAAAGTAAAAATTATGCTTGGGAATGTGAACTTTTGGTGGATACCATACTGTATGGGAGGCTCTGGTGACAATCTTACTGTATGGGGTGCTGTGGGGCATC
Organism: Ranitomeya variabilis; assembly: GCF_051348905.1. Lineage (NCBI taxonomy): Eukaryota > Metazoa > Chordata > Amphibia > Anura > Dendrobatidae > Ranitomeya > Ranitomeya variabilis. The sequence goes on along the minus strand of NC_135236.1, from coordinate 407,100,315 downwards.
ATACTTTGTGTAGGGTTTGGGGACAATGATAATGTGTGGGTCATCATACTTTTTGGAGGCATAGGGGCTTCAGTAGGTGCAAAATAACTAGCTAAGTGCTGCAATACATTTCCTTCTCTGTTTCTTAAAATGTTTGGAGATATGCTCTTCTCTGACTGTGATGTGATATTACTTTTTCTATGGGGCGCCTGTTATTTCTATGTACGCCCCTGCTCTGGAGCATTATTACAAAAAAGAGGCACTGAGCATCATTATTATATGGAGGCAAAATGGGGGGATTGTTATAATTTTAGGGGAAGCAAGGAGTCATTATTATTAATATAAAGCACAGGGGATATTTTTATTATTTTAAGCAGATACATGGTCATTATTATAAGAGGTCAAGGAGGACCATTTTTAAAGGAGTCACAGCGGAATTATTATATTGTGTAGTGGAAGAATGTGGGGCGGGTCCTGGAAAAGCAGTAAAGTGAAGATGTCTGTGGGTAACATATTGCAGTGATGAGTTATGGATGGAATAAGAGGTCATGGTGGACTGGACCGAATGCAAAGGAAAAGGGAAAATGAATGATAACAATCAGCGGGAATGTCACTGGTGAGAACATGCACAATATACATATATGGTCTGCAGAGCACTGGTGTGAAACATTAAAACATTACATGGTCACTGTATGGTGGTAATATCAATCTTAGTACAGTGTTTTTGGTTAAAGTAGTTGTTCATATTTGAAGTAAAAGTTTGCAGTGATTCTTTGTGACTGCGGACTTCTGAATCCCCACAAAGCTCACACGCTGTGAGGATTCTCCAGTGCTGGCACTGGAAGTTGGTGATCATGTGCAGTAGTGTAACTTGAATAGCATGGCCCCCAAAGCAAAAGCTCTAATGGGGCCCCCAACTATTGCTAGTCTTTAATAGCATTGTCCTTTTTATTTGGGCCAAAGGGACTTTTGGGGCCCCCTACGCTCCAGGGGCCATGTGCAATTGCAACCCTTGCACCTACTGTAGTTACGCCCCTGAACATGCTGCTGCAAGTATGCGATTGATATACATGCGATCACCTGCTAACTAGACTTGCAGGCCTCACTCAATACAAGTGAAATTAACAAAGCTGAGTACAATTAGTCAGAGGTGTGAAAATCGCATACTTGCAGTCACATGATGGCCCGCTGCCAATGCCTGCACCAGGGAATCCTCAGTGTGCGCCTTGAGGATTCAGAAGTCTGACGTTACATAGACTTTAACCTCAAACCCTTTAACGATCAGTATAGTGGTATCAATATTGTATATGCTGGTAATATTTTTTTATGGTTTGTTGGTATTTCTCTGTACTATGGCAATATTATTATTTTGATATTATAATTGGTTAATCTTATATAGCAATATTATCGGTATGATTAGAAATATTGGTCTTGCAGTAAATCTTGATTTCCTCCAGGCAGGTTAATATAATTTAGAATATCCCCATCTGGTGCTCAGGGGTAGGGACAGCATGGGCCTGTTTAATTTAAAATGCCAGGGCTGAATTTCAGTTCTAGTTCGTCCCTGATTCACATTGATGTCACTATGACACATGGTAAGGTTTTAATACTAGAAGTTAGAACCATCCCAAATTTGGCTACACGTTGACACTGTGAAATGACCATTACACTTTTTTGATCAAAGATGGTATTTACTAAGATTCTTATTTATTTATTTGCACTATTGCTTTTACTTATTTACTTACAGCAGGGTATATGTTCATTTTGTTTCTGTCTTAGGTTTTTTAAGAAGGACAGAATCTTCGTGGAAGTGCATACTTGTTTGTGTTCTTAGTACCATGTCTGAATCAAATATAGAAAAGAACAAAGCTCATCTAATTTGCCTAGGGTTGAGTCTCTTTGCTGATTCCAAATAAGTCACATTTTTGTGGTCCATGATAACAGTGACTTTCATGGGAGTACCGTGACACAGAGGAGCCAGGAGACCGCAGTGTCTGATTTCTTCTACTCCTGCATAGATTAGAAGCACTTCACCTTCTTATTAAATGGTATAAATTTTTTTGGGCAGTGAAGGTTAAAGGGTTAATCTGCTCTGTTGAGAGCTCCTGGAGCTAAGGCTCTCAGCTGAGCACTGTTAGCCACTCCCATCTCCCATATAAACTGAGTCCTGGCTAGCACTCATTATCAGAGTAGCTTTTGCTGCATGGCTGGAGGCTGTTGTTGGTGGTTATTGGAGAAAGTAATTTGGGGTTTATGTGTGACTGTTGCTAGGTTTTGAGTGTGTGATAATTTCCCTTCTTCCCCTACTTAGGTTTAACCCCATCCTCTTCTCCCCAGCGCATACCTCTGTTGTTTATGTGTGTATATTTGTATGTTTGGTATTTTTTGCTACCCTAGTTCATATTACCTTGTTAGTCTGGTTCGTGTATTACGGAAACTACTGCTCCACTCTTCCCTAGGTGGGGGATGAGTACAGAATGAGGGCGGATTCAAGAGCTAAGGCAAAGTACGTGGCCCCGGCATCTTCACCATCAGAAGTTACCTGGGGAACAGGGTGAGCTAGGGTGCTCCTAGCATTAGGGACAGGGAAGGAGCCCCTAGTCCTGGGACAACAGAGTCGTGACAGTGATTTTATGATTGGCACCTTGCAGGAAGTGGCCCCATTCCTCGAATACCCACTTAATTACTTAATTGCCAACAATTCACGACTACCGATGTCGTAATTGCTCTTGGCGGACTAAAATGTTTGTGAAAAGAAGGCACACAGATGAAGATGAATGAGAGACCGGGTACCTTGCAATAGCACCGCTTCAACTCCAACATCAGAGGCATTGATCTCCACAATTAAGATAAGGCACATCTGCCCCTTAAGTCAAGTCAGTGAGGGGTTTGGTAAATTTGGAAACATTTTTAATAAATTTATGATAGTAGTTTGCAAATTGTCTTTACAGAGAGTAAGAGGACTAGAACTCTAGTGCCACAGATTGGAAGTAGCAATCGTACAAATCAATATGGACCCTTTAACAAGCTTTGTTACATGACTTAGGGTAGAAACCAATAACCGGAATCTCAATTTGCAGTCACTGTGTTTCGGGGTACTGCCCACCATCAGTGCAAAGTGTGAGATATGGTTTAGCTGGGTGTGAGGCATCTGACTGGGGTCAAAGTGTTAATGTTTCGCCTCCTTTCTGAAGAGACAATTTGCATACTTAATTTACCATAAGAGCATTGCAAGGCTTAAAAGTCTCCTCACCTTGGCATGTCAGGCTTGACATGTCACTCTCCGCAAGGAGAAACAATAAAGCATTTCCCTGTTTTAAAAAAAATGTTTTACATTAAATAAATAATTATTTGCCATACTGGGCTGTAATGTCTGAATACTTTTTTACTTCCTTCATTATCTAGGAGCTGTGGTATGATCACACCATGTCCCTGCACGGTCAGACACAGCCATTACACAGTACACAGCAGGAGCACATTTATAAGATCATCTCAGCACAGGAACATTTTTTTAAACACATACAATTGTGGAAATTATTATCATTTAAAGATCTATTAATTAAAATGACCTTTGTTAGTGGGACAATCCCTTTAAGTGGTTATTAAGGTAATTATGGCTCTGGAAAGAAGGGGAGCAAAAAACAAAAACGCAAAACCGAAAATACCTCTGGTCATGAAAGGGTTAAGAGGTGATTTTATTCAATTCCCCAAAACCTCTTTAATATTCATTTGATGGAAGTTCTATCTAAAGGTATTGCCCTTCAAATACAGTCATAACTAGGTTTACAGACAGTTGAGGCAAAAAATAAGTTATCATTTCCCATAGAAGATAACTGCATTTTTACCCAATAATAAATATCCATTCCAAATACAGCTAGACAGTGCCAGACATACCGCTGGTTCAACTGGTGCGGCTGCACCGGGGGCCCAGAGGCTCTGGGGGGCCCCTGCAGGGCGGCTAATAATGAGGGCAATCTGGCCAGTTTATCTGGCCCTGAGGCTCTGGGGGGGCCCTGGCCAGATTGCCCTCATGTGAGGCGGGCAGGGAGCAATCCCTGCAGCTCCGCTGCCTGCAAGAGAAAATGGCAGCGGAGCGGAGCTGCAGGGAATGGATCCATCCTGCTTCCTGCCCCCACTTCCTGTCTCACACAGCGTGGTGGGGAAGAAGACTGATGATGGCGGTGGAAAGGACAATGATGGGGTGGAGGGGGAGGAGGAAATGATGGAGGTGGTGGAATGCGTAATAATGTGGTGGTGGGGGAGAAGGCAATGATGGTGGCAGTGGAAAGGACAATAATGGGGGGTGGTGGGGAGGAGGAAATGATTGAGGTGGTGGTGTCAAGGTGAAAATATATTTTCTTATACCTTTTTGTACTGCTATACTCTCATACTGTGAAACAATAAGTTTTTCCTATGCTTGCAGATATAACTGTATTTAAAATGGCTGCCAGTATTCACCTTTATCTTTGTCATGTATGTAATACTAAATCTTGTTTTTTGGTGTATTTCTGTGTGTATTAGGAAATTCTGCACTAGGATAACTAGTGATGAAACCAAAAGCGTTGCCACCTCTGCTCTTCTCTACACCAATTTCACAAAGTTACCTGATGAAGATGTTGAAGCCAAGCGTATGGCTATCTTCAAAGGATCCCCACTACTGTTATCAATAATTGTTATTCGTAAATTCTAGTATACAGGGGGGACGGGTACGCCGCAACAGCCATGGCTGGTAACATGGCACCAGTCATGTGAAGACCAGTATCCCTCGAGCTTATAGCTTGGGATAGTACCTCTGATGCTGGACATTAATTAACAAAATTTATCTAGGGGGGAATGTGAAGGAAGAAATTAAGAAAGGTTCTCCATTTTTGTGCTTTTCAACTCCATTTTGTTGTTTTGATATAAATTTTGTTAGTAGGCTAAAGGTTACAGCTGTTATGAGATTTTGATGAGACCTTGATTGTTGCAACCTCGGTAGAACATGAGACTGAGGGTGTATTGTTCTACAAAACTTTGACGCACAGATTGTTCCTGCATTCTTATAGGCTAAGAACCGTGAGCGTGTTCTTATGCTGATTGGTTGAAGTGTAATTTCTATGACTATGATAAAGTCATGCAGAATAAACGGGGGCCAGAGATCTGCTCGATCCCCCATACAGAGACACACGTCTCCGTCTGGTCATTTTCAGTTGCCGGCAACACCTTATATATTAATTTGGAAATCACTGGGTTAACCATGAAGGATCACTTTAAATCCTCCCTCAACAGTTGGCGCCCTTCAACGTGGGGCTCCAAGCAGGAACGCCTCTGCCGCCCGGAGGACAACAAGACAAAGGATCCTCGGACCGGACACAGGCACTGGAAAATTGGGACTGATCATCCCCCACAACAACCACGGTAAGTTGGCAGTTATACTGTTCAGACTAACCGTTTGGTGTGGTTTTCCTGTGTTTGTTGCTGCAAAGAGGATCTGAGGTTTGTCCCCGGAGTGGGATGATTCTTGGGTGGAATCATATAGAGGTGTAGTTCCGTTGGAAGCCCAGTGCTCGAACCGTACCTCATAAGGGACGGACACCCCGGATTGACCAGTGATGTAATTCTCTTTACAGTCAAAATATCCTGAATTCCTGATCACTGTTAGAATCAGGCGCGGTGAGGTGATCGAAGATTGGGTAGGATACGTAACTCAGGTTTATATTGATTTAAATATATCCAGAGGTATCCGGAGGGAAAGTCTGAGACGCCCTCCTCCTTTCGCTGAGTACCGTGATTTTGGGTTGTCCCAGCGGGGGACAGGTAAAAACCCCAGTGGAATAGACTAAGCGGCCGCTCTGGTATCTATACACGACTAAGTAAGGGTATTTCGCTTTAAAGGAGAATCAGTCTGTGGAAGAAGAAGACTTTGAATTGTGTGATGAAAATTTGATATTGTTAGCCCAAAGAACGGAAAAGAAATCTGTCAGGAATGCAGGGAAAATATTCTCAATCTGGTATGTGAATTGTGCGATGAAGATTTTGTAGAAATTAATTAAGTCTAAGAACTGCTGTATTTTGTGTCTGTGTTTGCCTTTGGAATATCCGATGGGAGGGGTTGAGCAGCTGCGCTGTGGTTTTTTTTTTTTTCCTTTCTGCACTGAGGAATGCTGTGATTTTTCTTATCGCTGTTTCTGAAAAGGGAGGGAGCGCGCGCGTCGCTGCGCTCTTGAGTCTCTCTGTGTTTTCTTAGTGTTGTACGCGCTGGTAGATCTGTGAAATATTGTAAATTGAAAGTGAAATCTGGTTGTGCCCCTCAATCCCAAGGTACCAATATATACTGGGTTGTCAAAACTTAGTGCGCCTCCATCCTATGATCCGGCTGCGTGGATCTGTGATGTATGCGGAGTTACTAATTCTCAGTGTAGAGAGGTCTGTTACAATTGTGGAGCGAGAAGATCCGGGGTTGTAGCCCCCACCTTTCCCTTACTAAACGCTGACGGCACCTATTATCGGCCACTGCCAGAACGCAATCCTGTATGCCTCCTCCCGCCCTCGAGTCAGTAATATCAGAGTTTGAAGAAGATGATGTGAAAGCTACTCCTGACAGGCCAAAGTATACCCCCTTGTCTCCATCCCAGATAGACACCCTTTGTAACCAATTACCCGATCTAGAAATCTCCCCCATGGCCTTCTATAGACAAATAGCAGCAAATTGAGAGATTTATTCCACTCCCCGGAGAGATCTGTTACATTTACTCCAAGTGAAGGCTGGGGAGGGATATTTTCCAATCATTGAGGGTGGCATAATGTATAATGTGAACCTGGATGGGGGAACATATGAGAGTGGGGTTGATTTTTGTAATGCTTTAAAAGTTTGGGCACAAGATAGATTAGCGGACCAAGCTACCTCCCTCACAGATGTCACACAGGACAAGGGGGAGACTGCCGAGAAGTTTTATGGGCGTCTTATGGTAGTGTTTAAAGATTTGGGATTCTCATTGTATAATAAAGCCCATTCACACCTTTTTGTGGCAGCTTTAATGTCCGGCCTTAAATCTGAATTGAAGGAGGCAATAATGTCGGTCAGACCCGATATTGAGACTTCCACTCCGGATGATGCATTAAAAGTAATTAAAAGTTTTCAAAATAATTTAGCACGTTCTGCATCAACAGGAAGATCAAGGGTTAAAACCAGCCACAGCAGTCTCTGCTCCAATTCCAGCCCCCACCCCAGGTACAGGCATGCAGCTGGCTCCTTATCAGTGGCCTGCCCAGCAGCAAACTAACTCCAGCCCTCCCACCTTATATGAATTCAGTCCCCTACTCAAATATTTCTTTTAACCCTATGTATGGAGGTATTGCTCCCCAGCCCCGCCGCACCAGTTCTCACTTGCAGTGTTGGCGCTATGGCTGGCCCGGTCACTTTCAGAGAAATTGTCACACCCCTGCTGACAGATGCTACCCTTAAGTTCCCCTTTCCAGTTACAACCTAGCCACATGGCCATGGCTGGACAGCTGCGACTTCAGTGTGCTATTCTCATGCCTACTAATGTGACTTTAAAAAGGTGCACTGTCCTAAACCCCGCTACTCTTCCCCTAGTTCCTATGGATCCAAAGGGGGGAGGAGTAGGTGACATGAAAAAGGACACTCTTTTTCTTTCTAGAATGGATCCAGAGGAACAAGATTAGGTTTCCAAACTACATGATTGTCTAGAATTGATGTCTCAGGAAACGGCTGGTCTCTAGTGTGCCTATTCTAATGCTGATTTTGAGCTTTCTGTAGATGGATCCCGTCACCAAGATGACCAAGGACGCTTCTGTACCAGATATGCTGTGGTCTCAGAACATGAGGTAATCAAGGCAGAGTCAATGCCAGCTCATATGTCTGCACAAGAAGCAGAGCAAACTAGCAGAAGGTAAGACTGTAAATATCTACACTGATTCCAGGTATGCTTTTGGCATTAAACACGGTTATGGGCCTATCTGGAGAGCCAGGGCTTTCCTGACAGCAAATGGCCACCCCATTAAACATGCTGAGGCAGTCTAGCAACTTATGAATGCACTACAGCTTCCCACCCAAGCAGGCATCATAAAGGTAAAGGCACATACCAAAGGCACTGATGGACGGACAAAAAGGGTAACGCACTGGCAGACCAGGCTGCCAAGAAAGCAGCAAGCACTCCTGTAGCCTCTCAAGTACATCACCTGGACACCCCACCATCTCCACTTGTGTTGAAAGACATCTTAGCCCGGTTACAAGAAGAGGCAAGTAAGGAGGAGAAAAATAGGTGGCAAAAGATAGGGGCTTGCTCTGATACCGTCACTGGACTATGGGGGAGGGGTGAAAAGGTCTGCCTACCACAGGTACTGTACCCAATGATGGCACAGGTTCTGCACGGGAATGTGCACCACTCGAAGACGGCCATGTGTGACACCCTACAGAGACAATGGATTGCCCCCGGGTTTTCCACCTGCGCAGAAAGCCAGGTACAGAGCTGCATGATATGTGCCACACATAATCAGGGTAGGACAGTGAAAACCCCATCCAAACACACTCCCCGGCCCTTTAACCAATTCCAGAGACTGCAGAATGATTATATTCAGTTACCTAGGGTAGGGACGTATGAGTATGTGTTGGTCTGCATTGATTTATTTTCAGGTTGGCCAGAAGCCTACCCAGTTGCCAAAGCTACGGCTAAGACAACGGTGAAGAAACTGATGGCTGAGATCATATGCAGGTATGGAGTTCCTGAAGTCATTGAAAGCGATCGGGGCTCCCATTTTACTGGAGAGATCATGTCAGAGGTAATGGCAGCACTGGGGGTAAGTCAAGCATTGCATACTCCATACCATCCGCAGAGCAGTGGAAGAGTGGAGAGACTAAATGGAACTCTTAAGCTTAAAATCCAGAAGGCAATGGCAGAGACTGGAAAACCATGGACAGAATGTTTCCCTCTAGCTTTGTTTTTAATAAGACATACCCCACACAGGAAGACAGGACTGTCACCGTATGAGATTCTGTTTGGCAGGGGCCCCAATCTTGAATTGTTCTTTCCACAACAGTTGCAGCTCAAGTACCAGGACTTGACTAGCTATGTGCAGGCCTTACATGAACACCTTGCCAAAGTGCATTTAACCGTTTTCAGTTCTCTTCCAGACCCAGACAAGGTTCCTGGGCACCATCCCTTTGTGCCAGGAGACCTGGTGTATGCGAAAAAGTTTGTGCGCAGAGATTGTCTCCAGCCGAGATTTGAAGGACCTCACACGGTGATCCTGGTTACCCCCACTGCAGTAAAACTCGAAGGAAAGAGCACCTGGATCCATGCCTCACACTGTAAAAGAGACTGTTGTTTTTGATCCTGGAACTGAGGGCCATCCTCGCCCCTACCTCTTCGGCCCCTATTGTAAATAAGAATTCTGGTCCCACTATTCTCTGGGTAAACCTGACAGCCCCGGTGAATATCTGGCGATTTGATTTCTGTGATGTAGTCAAGTGCCCCAAGACTGAACGGGTGGTAGAGGGGATCATCCAGTTTTATATATGTGTTACCAGAAATGACAACAATAACTGTTATTATTGGTCAGATGCTGCTTGGAATACGGGAGATGATTGGGGATATAAATCTAGCGAAGCCATGTTCCCAAGGATGGGACGGGTAGGAGTTTTCGTGAGAGAATGCATCTAACAGCCCTTCTGCAACCACTTAGGGGCTGTAAATGGGGTAAAAGTTGTCACCCCCTCCTCCTAAATCTCGAAAGCTCCCAATCTGCTGACCTGCAGACATTTGTACTGGGAAGGCATTATAATTATGTATTTAGTAGTGGATACTATGGGAATTTAGGCCATATACAGCTCCAGGATATTAGTTTCAGACCAACCAAGGCCCCTGTTACCAGTACAGCTAAGACAGGCCCAGGTGAGCGTTTGCAAAATGTAGTTAATGAAGTAATCCCCATTCCAGGTCTCAGTTGGCAAGGAGTTTTCTCCATAGAAACACAAACAGCCCCAAGGAAAAACCTGTGGTTAGAATGGGTGAGATACAATGTAAGAGTCCAGAATATCTCTGTAGGATGTATTGCTTGTGCTGCTGCGAATACACATCTATACACACATGCATTGATTTTCCCTGATGACAACACCACTGCCTGTGTCATGAATCTGTTGAAAGGTTTGAAGTCCACTGATTGCCCAGATTATGTCCCACTAATTCATGAGAAACCCAAACTAAAGGTTCCAGGAGAAGTAACCGTATTAGCTGACAATTATACCTGCTATAATTCCCACGACACCACAGGTATACCAGTAGGGATCTTCGAGACAGGTTTCTGCAAAGGGAACAGTTCTCTAGATACTGATTTGCTGATCAAACATACAGAATATATGTACGACATTTATTGGTTATGTGGAGATGGTAAGCTCCGTCCTAGGTTGCCTAATGCCTGGATAGGTCAATGCACCCTTGTTAAACTAGCTATGCAGTTCAAGATTCTACCCTGGGATCCAAAGACACCTGATGAACCTACCAGAAAGAGGAGAAGCCTTGATCAGCTCCACATGAGTTATGAAGAAGATCCACTAGTATATATTGATACCATTGGAGTGCCAAGGGGGGTGCCTGACCAGTTTAAAGCCCAGAACCAGATTTATGCCGGCTTTGCTTCTATAATCCCACAGGTGCAGATTAATAAAAATGTTGACTGGATCAAATATATATATATATATTACAGTGAACAAAGATTTGTTAATTATAGCTGTGATGCCTTTTAGGGTATAGTTGAGGATTTGGGCCCTAACACTTGTATGACCAGTGCTGCAACCCGACCTAAGAGAATTACACTGAATCCTGTCCAGACAAGATCACATGCAGTGACATAAGAAGCTGACACAGGATTGTGGTTGGTGGATACTGGAGACATTAACTTTTGGGAGCTGACAGTAATCCTTTTGGGAAGGAGCTGTAGACCAGCATGTCATGTCGCCCCCACCACCAGAGAACCAACCACATCAGGTAGGGTAAGACAGATACAGGAGTATTATCCCTGGAGGCCCTCTGACTAGCTATGCAAAAACAATTGGCTGACCCTGAGAACCAACCTTTCTCATTTTACAAACAAATAAAGACAATATGATGGACGTATAAGTACACCTAGGCAGGCCTAGGTAGTTAGTGAAAGCAATCCCGACTGGCACCTTCCTCAATCAAGAAGTAGACCCACCAGAGTACGATTGTACTGATCCAGGGGAGATCCCTAAGTATGTCCCTCTCAAGAGAGTAGACAGAACCCCCCATTCTCAGATGATGCTAAGAGATTTAGTTTAGGGACAGTGGGAGAACTCCATGTGAAGTTAGTGAAGGGTTCAGCTGCTTGGAGGCCTCTCGCTAGGGGAGAGTTTCTGAGGTGTCTGGATGAAGAAATCCACCTCCCCTTTCCCATCACATGGACAGTCTCGAAGGATCTTTCTTTAGGGGAAAAACTTAGTATTTAGGGGGGATTGTCAAGGTGAAAATATATTTTCTTATACCTTTTTGTACTGCTATACTCTCATACTGTGAAACAATAAGTTTTTCCTATGCTTGCAGATATAACTGTATTTAAAATGGCTGCCAGTATTCACCTTTATCTTTGTCATGTATGTAATACTAAATCTTGTTTTTTGGTGTATTTCTGTGTGTATTAGGAAATTCTGCACTAGGATAACTAGTGATGAAACCAAAAGCGTTGCCACCTCTGCTCTTCTCTACACCAATTTCACAAAGTTACCTGATGAAGATGTTGAAGCCAAGCGTATGGCTATCTTCAAAGGATCCCCACTACTGTTATCAATAATTGTTATTCGTAAATTCTAGTATACAGGGGGGATGGGTACGCCGCAACAGCCATGGCTGGTAACATGGCACCAGTCATGTGAAGACCAGTATCCCTCGAGCTTATAGCTTGGGATAGTACCTCTGATGATGGACATTAATTAACAAAATTTATCTAGGGGGGAATGTGAAGGAAGAAATTAAGAAAGGTTCTCCATTTTTGTGCTTTTCGACTCCATTTTGTTGTTTTGATATAAATTTTGTTAGTAGGCTAAAGGTTACAGCTGTTATGAGATTTTGATGAGACCTTGATTGTTGCAACCTCGGTAGAACATGAGACTGAGGGTGTATTGTTCTACAAAACTTTGACGCACAGATTGTTCCTGCATTCTTATAGGCTAAGAACCGTGAGCGTGTTCTTATGCTGATTGGTTGAAGTGTAATTTCTATGACTATGATAAAGTCATGCAGAATAAACGGGGGCCAGAGATCTGCTCGATCCCCCATACAGAGACACACGTCTCCGTCTGGTCATTTTCAGTTGCCGGCAACACCTTATATATTAATTTGGAAATCACTGGGTTAACCGTGAAGGATCACTTTAAATCCTCCCTCAACAGTGGAATGAGCCATATTGGGGTGGTGCGGAGAAAGCAATAATGGAGGTGGTGAAGAGGGCAATCATGGGGGTGGGGGAGAGGGCAATAATGGGATGCGGGGGGAGGAGGACAATGAGGGGTGGGGGATTGGGTTGGGAGGAAGGGAAATTTATAAAGGATTTAAGAACAGGGGGAGGTGGAGGAAGACGTTAATATCGATTATTATGTCTAACACAGTCCCTTAGTATAAAGTGTTCTCACTTATATATAGCACAGTCCCTTAGTGTGTGTGTGTGTATATATATATATATATATATATGTATATATATATATATATATATATACTAGATGGTGGTCTGATTCTAACGCATCGGGTATTCTAGAATATGCATGTCCACATAGTATATTGCCCAGCCACGTAGTATATTGCCCAGCCACGTAGCATATTGCCTAGTCACGTAGTATATTGCCCAGTCATGTAGTATATTGCCCAGTGACGTAGTATATTGCCCAGCCACGTAGTATATTGCCCAGCCACGTAGTATATTGCCCAGCCACGTAGTATATTGCCCAGCGACATAGTATATTGCCCAGCGCCGTAGTATATTGCCCAGTTATGTAGTATATTGCCCAGCGACGTAGTATATTGCCCAGTCACATAGTATATTGCCCAGTGACGTAGTATATTGCCCAGTGACGTAGTATACAGCACAGAGCCACGTAGTATATTGCACAGCGAAGTAGTATACAGCACAGAGCCACGTAGTATATTGGCCAGTCACGTAGTATATTGCCCAGCCACGTTTGTCACAGGTTAAAAAATAAAAAATAAACATATACTCACCTTTCCGAGGGCCCCTTGTAGTCCACGGCAGCTTCCGGTCCCAGGGTTGGTCTGAGCGCAGGACCTGTGATGACGTCGCGGTCACATGAACGTGTAGCGGTCACATGACCGTGACGTCATGGCAGGTCCTTCTGCCATACCATCTTTGCAACCGCAACCTGCAACGGAAGATGGCGGGCCGCGCGAGCGGCTCAGCGGACTACAGAGGGTGAGTATAGCAGGTTTTTTTTTTTATTATTATTTTTAACATTACATTTTGTACTATTGATGCCGCATAGGCAGCGTCAATAGTACAAAGTTGGGGACACACAGGGTTAATAGCGGCGGTAACGGAGTGTGTTACCCGAGGCATAACGCGGTCCGTTACCGCCGGCATTAACCCTGTGTGAGCGGTGACCAGAGGGGTGTATGCGGGCGCCGGGCAGTGAGTGCAGGGAGTAAGGAGCGGCCATTTTTTTCCGGACTGTGCGCGTCGCTGATTGGTCGCGGCAGCCATGACAGGCAGCTGGCGAGACCAATCAGCAAATGAATAACCGCGACAGACAGACAGACAGAAGGACAGACAGAAAGACGGAAATACCCTTAGACAATTATATAGTAGATTTATATATATATATATATATATATATATATATATATATATATATATATACTGCTGAAAAAAATAAAGGGAACACTCAAATAACACATCCTAGATCTGAATGGATAAAATATTCTCATTGAATACTTTGTTCTGTACAAAGTTGAATGTGTTGACAACAAAATCAAATAAAAATCATCAATGGAAATCCAATTTATTAACCAATGGAGGCCTGGATTTGGAGTCACACACAAATTTAAAGTGGAATGTAATGTCCTTAAAACAAGTCAAAATGATGCTCAGTATTATGTGTGGCCTCAACGTGCCTGTACATACTGTATGACCTCCCTCCGGGCATCAGGGCATGCTCCTGATGAGGCGGCGGATGTCTCCTGAGGGATCTTCTCCCAGACCTGAACTAAAGCATCTGCCAACACCTGGACAGTCTGTGGTGCAACGTGACGGTGGATGGTGCCAGACATGATGTCCCAGATGTGTTCAATCGGATTCAGGTCTGAGGAACGGGTGGGCCAGTCCATAGCTTCAATGCCTTCATCTTGCAGGAACTGCTGACACACTCCATCCACATGAGGTCTGGCATTGTCCTGTATTAGGAGGAACCCAGGGCCAACCGCACCAGCATATGGTCTCACAAGGGGTCTGAGGATCTCATCTCGGTACCTAATGGCAGTCAGGCTACCTCTGGCGAGCACAAGGAGGGCTGTGCGGCCCTCCAAAGAAATGCCACTCCACACCATTACTGACCCACTGCCAAACCGGTCATGCTGAAAGATGTTGCAGGCAGCAGATCGCTCTTCACGGTGTCTCCAGACTCTGTCACGTCTGTCACATGTGCTCAGTGTGAACCTGCTTTCATCTGTGAAGAGCACAGGGCGCCAGTGGCGAATTTGCCAATCCTGGTGTTCTGTGGCAAATGCCAAGCGTCCTGCACAGTGGTGGGCTGTGAGCACAACCCCCATCTGTGGACGTCGGGCACTCAGACCATCCTCATGGAGTCATTTTCTAACTGTTTGTGCAGACACATGCACATTTGTGGCCTGCTGGAGGTCATTTTACAGGGCTCTGGCAGTGCTCCTCCTGTTCCTCCTTGCACAAAGGCTGAGGTAGCGGTCCTGCTGCTGAGTTGTTGCCCTCCTACGGCCCCATCCACATCTCCTGGTGAAATTGCCTGTCTCCTGGTAGCGCCTCCAGCCTCTGGACACTACGCTGACAGACACAGCAAACCTTCTTGCCACAGCTCGCATTGATGTGCCATCCTGCATGAGCTGCACTACCTGAGCCACTTGTGTGGGTTGTAGAGTCCGTCTCATGCTACCATGAGTGTGAAAGCTGAACCAACATTCAAAAGTGACCAAAACATCAGTCAGAAAGCATTGGTACTGAGATGTGGTCTGTGGTCCCCACCTGCAGAATCACTCCTTTATTGAGGGTGTCTTGACAATTGCCAATAATTTCCATCTGCTGTCTATTCCATTTGCACAACAGCATGTATAATTGATTGTGAAACACTGATGCTTCCTAAGTCGACAGTTTGTTTTCACAGAAGTTTGACTTACTTGGAGTTACAGTCTGTTGTTTAAGTGTTCCCTTTATTTTTTTGAGCAGTGTAGTGTTCCCTTTATTTTTTTGAGCAGTGTATATATATATATATATATATATATATATATATATATATATATATATACAGTGCCTACAAGTAGTATTCAACCCCCTGCAGATTTAGCAGGTTTACACATTTGGAATTAACTTGGCATTGTGACATTTGGACTGTAGATCAGCCTGGAAGTGTGAAATGCACTGCAGCAAAAAAGAATGTTATTTCTTTGTTTATTTTTTTTTTAAATTGTGAAAAGTCTTTTCAGAGGGTCATTTATTATTCAACCCCTCAACCCACCAGAATTCTGTTTGGTTCCCCTAAAGTATTAAGAAGTAGTTCAGGCACAAAGAACAATGAGCTTCACATGTTTGGATTAATTATCTCTTTTTCCAGCCTTTTCTGACTATTTAAGACCCTCCCCAAACTTGTGAACAGCACTCAAACATGGTCAACATGGGAAGGACAAAGGAGCATTCCAAGGCCATCAGAGACAAGATCGTGGAGGGTCACAAGGCTGGCAAGGGGTACAAAACCCTTTCCAAGGAGTTGGGCCTACCTGTCTCCACTGTTGGAAGCATCATCCGGAAGTGGAAGGCTTGTGGAACTACTGTTAGCCTTCCACGGCCTGGACAGCTTTTGAAAGTTTCCTCCTGTGCCGAGGCCAGGCTTGTCTGAAGAGTCAAGGCTAACCCAAGGACAACAAGGAAGGAGCTCCGGGAAGATCTCATGGCAGTGGGGACATTGGTTTCAGTCAATACCATAAGTAACGTACTCCACCGCAATGGTCTCCGTTCCAGATGAGCCCGTAAGGTACCTTTACTTTCAAAGCGTCATGTCAAGGCTCGTCTACAGTTTGCTCATGATCACTTGGAGGACTCTGAGACTGACTGGTTCAAGGTTCTCTGGTCTGATGAGACCAAGATCGAGATCTTTGGTGCCAACCACACATGTGACGTTTGGAGACTGGATGGCACTGCATACGACCCCAAGAATACCATCCCTACAGTCAAGCATGGTGGTGGCAGCATCATGCTGTGGGGCTGTTTCTCAGCCAAGGGGCCTGGCCATCTGGTCCGCATCCATGGGAAGATGGATAGCACGGTCTACCTGGAGATTTTGGCCAAGAACCTCCGCTCCTCCATCCAGGATCTTAAGATGGGTCGTCATTTCATCTTCCAACAAGACAACGACCCAAAGCACACAGCCAAGAAAACCAAGGCCTGGTTCAAGAGGCAAAAAATCAAGGTGTTGCAGTGGCCTAGTCAGTCTCCTGACCTTAACACAATTGAAAACTTGTGGAAGGAGCTCAAGATTAAAGTCCACATGAGACACCCAAAGAACCTAGATAACTTGGAGAAGATCTGCATGGAGGAGTGGGCCAAGATAACTCCAGAGACCTGTGCCGGCCTGATCAGGTCTTATAAAAGACGATTATTAGCTGTAATTGCAAACAAAGGTTATTCCACAAAATATTAAACCTAGGGGTTGAATAATAATTGACCCACACTTTTATGTTTAAAATTTATAAAAATTTAACTGAGCAACAAAACTTTTTGGTTTGTAAGATTTATGCATCTGTTAATAAATCCTGCTCTTGTTTGAAGTTTGAAGGCTCTAACTTATTTGCATCTTATTAAACCTGCTAAATCTGCAGGGGGTTGAATACTACTTGTAGGCACTGTATATATATATATACCTTTGTCGCCTTAAAAGGAGGGGGGACCAGACACATTTCCTGTCTGTGTCCGCCACTGCTTTATGCACATATGTTAAATTACTTTATTAAAAAATACATTATTTCTCAAGTCTCAAAGAAACCTCTACAACTTAGCAGTCCTGGTAGTAGGCATGAAGTGTTCTTTCCAAATATATTGTAGATACAGTGGGTACGGAAAGTATTCAGACCCCTTTAAATTTTTCACTCTTTGTTTCATTGCAGCCATTTGGTAAATTCAAAAAAGTTCATTTTTTCTCATTAATGTACAGTCTTCACCCCATCTTGCAAATTTATTAAAAAAGAAAAACTGAAATTTCACAAGGTCATAAGTATTCAGACCCTTTGCTCAGTATTGAATAGAAGCACCCTTTTGTGCTAGTACAGCCATGATTCTTCTTGGGAATGATGAAACAAGTTTTTCACACCTGGATTTGGGGATCCTCTGCCATTCTTCCTTGCAGATCCTCTCCAGTTCTGTCAGGTTGAATGGTGAACGTCAGTGGACAGCCATTTCCAGGTCTCTCCAGAGATGCTCAATTGGTTTTAGGTCAGGGCTCTGGCTGGGCCAGTCTAGAATGGTCACAGAGTTGTTCTGAAGCCATGGATTTGTTATTTTAGCTGTGTGCTTAGGGTCAGTGTCTTGTTGGAAGGTGAACCTTTGGCCAAGTCAGAGGTCCAGAGAACGCTGGAAGAGGTTTTCATCCAGAATATCTCTGTACATTCATGTTTCTTTCAATGACAACTAGTGTTGAGCGATACCGTCCGATACTTGAAAGTATCGGTATCGGAAAGTATCGGCCGATACCGGCAAAGTATCGGATCTAATCCGATACCGATACCCGATACCAATACAAGTCAATGGGACTCATGTATCGGACGGTATCCCTGATGGTTCCCAGGGTCTGAAGGAGAGGAAACTCTCCTTCAGGCCCTGGGAACCATATTAATGTGTAAAATAAAGAATTAAAATAAAAAATATTGCTATACTCACCTCTCCGACGCAGCCTGCACCTTACCGAGGGAACCGGCAGCGTTGTTTGCTTAAAATTCGCGCTTTAACTTCCTTACGCGAAGTCCCGGCTTGTGATTGGTCGCGCGCCGCCCATGTGGCCGGGACGCAACCAATCACAGCAAGCCGTGACGTAATTTCAGGTCCTTCAGGATTTTAAAATTACGTCACGGCTTGCTGTGATTGGTTGCGTCACGGTCACATGGGCGACACAACCAATCACAAGCCGTGATGTCACGGGAGGCAGGAGACGCGCGCATTTTAAAATGCGCGCGTGTCCAGCCTCCCGTGACGTCACGGCTTGTGATTGGTTGTGTCGCCCATGTGACCGCGACGCAACCAATCACAACGCCGGAACGTAATTTTAAAATCCTGAAGGACCTGAAATTACGTCACGGCTTGCTGTGATTGGTTGCGTCCCGGCCACATGGGCGGCGCGCGACCAATCACAAGCCGGGACTTCGCGTAAGGAAGTTAAAGCGCAAATTTTAAGCAAACAACGCTGCCGGTTCCCTCGGTAAGGTGCAGGCTGCGTCGGAGAGGTGAGTATAGCAATATTTTTTATTTTAATTCTTTATTTTACACATTAATGTTGTTTCGATACCGATACCCGATACCACAAAAGTATCGGATCTCGGTATCGGAATTCCGATACATCAAATATCGGCCGATACCCGATACTTGCAGTATCGGAATGCTCAACACTAATGACAACCAGTCACCCTGTCCCTGCAGCTGAAAAACACCCCCACAGATTGACTTATCCATGGAAGGGTACAAAATAGAGTGATTGTATTGCATTTTCTCCAGAATGCACAGTGATCATAATTAAATTAAATAGAAGAAGCTTGGAACCACCAGCAGTCCCTGGCTATATGACCAGTCTGTGTAACTATACAGTGATTTGCCCCAGCATTGAACCGACCTCCATGAGCCAGAACAGATATATAGATGTAAAGTAAGAGCAATACCCATACATGCATTACCTGGTCTGCCATACCAGCTACTGGATCTTTCCATGCCCATAATCAAAGCTTGTTGAGTGTATACAAATCTGTAGGTCCTTGTATACACTTGTGCATATTAAAGAGCTAATAGAGAATAGATACATTTTTTGTGTTTGTATACTTTCATCACAATGAGCTATCAATCCTCATACTGTTAAGTGAAAGAAAATATTTGTAAGGAGAAATGCAAAATGCTGGCACGAGGCCAGAAAATAACATTATACTCTCTCACATACTTCCAAAGCTGCTATTAGATGTGTCAGCAAGTGAGCTGCTATTAAAATCCATTTACAGACTTCAAAGTATGCTCAGTATATATTAATGGGTCTTCTGAACGTGCACGCTATGTAACAAATTATTCCTCCTTTTCTTCTTTACCTTTGTCCCTAGAACAAGTTCTTACCCGTATCAGGAAATTTACAGAACAAATGATGTGGTTCCAGAAAACAGACTAATTCACTGCACGTGAATATTATGATTTTGACATAAACGCTGTAATATGTATCATCATTCCAGAATTTCTCTCTTTGATGCAGTATTAAAATAATAGCTAAACAAATCTGCTCCAGGTAATACTTCACGGTCAACATTATTAGATATTCCATTTTCAGAAAATGTGGGGTAAACTAAAAGTGTGCAAGAAAATTGATGACATTTGATGGAAGTTTTTCGCACAAATGAATTAAAAAGAATAACATTCAAATCAAGCCATATTTATAAAGCCTCCATTATTTTTGGGGAGTTGCAAAGAAGAGAGAAGAGGCTTGGCCATGGTCATTAGGCAATTTCTTTACCAAAAAACAGTGGTGTGACCGGCACCACATACAAGCAGGTGTAGCTTATTAGTGGCACAGTTTTAGACTGGACCGTCACTCAGCAGTAAACCAGCTTTTATAAATACACCCCATTGTATGTTCTGTTCATTGCCCGTGAATACGCTGTATTCTTTATCTTGTTTTTTTCTAAAAACTACTTATGTTTTTCTCTACAAAGTGAATAACATATAGACTATGTCATAATAGCTGGAGCAAACATTTTTCAGTTCGCTCAATTCATGATGCTGTTGATCCCCAAGCCTCAAAGACAGATATCACAAATATGAAACAAATGAGTCAGTAAGTTAATCATTTTTATACAGTACATCCTCATAGTAATAGAATAAGAACAAAGTCTGTTAACATTTATAACTGAGAAGCTCCAGTGATGATTTTTCTTTTCTTTCACCTTCTTAACCCCTTCAAGACCCAGCCTGTTTTCAATTTTCTGACCCAGCCAATTTTTACACTTCTGACCATTGTCATTTTATGAGGTAATAACTCTGGAACGCTTCAACGGATCCTGATAATTCTGACAATGTTTTCTCGGAACATATTGTACTTCATGTTAGTGGTAATATTTCTTTGCTACGACTTGCGTTTATTTGTGAAAAAAATGGAAATTTGGCAAAAATTTAGAAAATTTAGCAATTTTCAAACTTTTAATTTTTATCCCCTTAAATCAGAGTCATATCACACAAAATAGTTAATAAATAATATTTCCCACATGTCTACTTTACATCAGCACAATTTTGGAAACAATTTTTTTTTTCGTTAGAGAGTTATAAGGGTTAAAATTTGACCAGCGATATCTAATTTTTTCAACAAATTTTACAAAACCATTTTTTTTAGGGACCACATCACATTTGAAGTCACTTTGAGGGGTCTATATAAAATAAAATACTCAAAAGTGACACCATTCTAAAAACTGCACCACTCAAGCTGATCAAAACCTCATTCAAGAAGTTTTTTAACCCTTCAGGTGCTTCACAGCAGCTAAAGGAACGTGGAAGGAACATTTAACTTTTTAGTCACAAAAATGACTAAATGACTCAGCAACAATTTTTTTATTTTCACAACTGTAAAAGGAGAAAATGGACAACAAACGTTGTTGTGCAATTTCTCCTGAGTACGCCGATACCCCATATATGGGGGAAAACCACTGTTTGGGTGCACAGCAGGGCTCGGAAGGGAAGGAGCACCTTTTGACTTTATGAACGCAAAATTGGTTGGAATTGATAGCGGACGCCATGTCGCATTTGAAGAGCCCCTGATGTGCCTAAACATTGGAAAACCCCCACAAATGACCCCATTTTGAAAACTAGACCCTTTAAGGAAATTATCTAGCTGTGTGGTAAGCACTTTGAACCCCCAGGTCCTTCACAGACGTTTAGAACGTAAACCAGTGAAAACAAAAAATCAAATTTTTTCCACAAAAATGATTTTTCAGCAATGATTTTTTTATTTTCACAAGTGTAAAAGGAGAAAATTGACCACAAAAGTTGTTGTGCAATTCCTTCTGAGTACACCGATACCCTATATGTGGGGTAAAACCACTGTTTGGGCGCACGGCAGGGCTCGGAAGGGAAGGAGCACCTTTTGAGTGTTTGAACGCAAATTTGCTTGGAATTGATAGCGGACGCTATGTCGCGTTTGAAGAGCCCCTGATGTGCCTAAACATTGGAAAACCCCCACAAGTGACCCCATTTTGAAAACTAGACCCTTCAAGGAACTTATCTAGCCATGTGGTGAGCACTTTGATCTCCCAGGTGCTTCACAGTAGTTTAGAACGTAGAGCCGTTAAAATAAAAAAATCACATTTTTTTCTACAAAAATGATTTTTCAGCAAAGATTTTTTTTTATTTTCACAAGTGTAAAAGGAGAAAATTGACTACAAAAGTTGTTGTGCAATTTCTCATGAGTACCCTGATACCCCATATGTTGGGGAAAACCACTGTTTGGGCGCATGGCAGGGCTCGGAATGGAAGGAATGATGTTTTGGATTGCAGATTTTGATGGAATGGTCTGCAGGCGTCATGTTGCATTTGCAGAGCCCCTAATGTGCCTAAACTTTGGAAAACCCCCACAAGTGACTGCATTTTGGAAACTAGACCCTTCAAGGAACTTATCTAGCTGTGTGGTGAGCATTTTGAACTGCCAGGTGCTTCACAGAAGTTTAGAACGTAGAGCCATGAAAATAAAAAAATCACATTTTTTCCACAAAAATGATTTTTCAGCAATGATTTTTTTTATTTTCAGAAGTGTAAAAGGAGAAAATGGACCACAAACGTTGTTGTGCAATTTCTCATGAGTATGCCAATACCCCATATGTGGGGGAAAACCACTGTTTGGGCGCACGGCAGGGCTCGGAATGGAAGGAGTAACTTTTTGGATTGCAGATTTTGATGGAATGGTCTGCAGGTGTCATGTTGCAGAGCCCCTGATGTGCCTAAACAGTGGAAACCCCTCACAAGTGACCCCATTTTGGAATCTACACCCCTGAATGAATTTATCTAGAGGCATAGTTTTATAGTATTGATTATAATGCTTTTTGTTTTACTGGTGTATGAATTTATAATGTGGTGTTATATGTAAGATGTGCGGGGTACATCAGATTTATAAAAGCGTGTTGTGTCAACAGGGTATAAACAAATGTTATTAATTTGTGGACGTGTGGTACGCTTTGAAGCAATCCTTAATGGAAAGGCCAGGTTTCTCAGGGCAGGTCTCAAAATGGTAAATTGTGTCCTTTCGGATTCCCCTTTTGGAGCATACTCTGCACCGTTTTTGTGATCGTCCTGTCCTCGCTGTTTGCGGAACCTGTCCTGGGAAATGTTGACCTGGTACAATACGGGCACTATCAGATTCAGAAGTACTGGGGCCCTCACCTCCCTGAGTGCCAAACATTAGGGCCTTGATGACTACCTCCTGAAACTGAAGGAAGGACCCCGTATTGCCTGCAGATCGGAACAACACAAAAGCATTGTACATTGCCATCTGTACAATGTGCACCGCCAATTTTTTGTACCACACTTTGGCTTTTCACATGGCACTGTATGGTTGGAGGACTTGATCTGAAAGATCCACATCCCCCATGTGCCGATTGTAATCCAAGATACAATCTGGCTTTGGGACTCGTGTTGTGGTCCCACGAACAGTGACAAGGGTGCTGTTGTCATGGTGTATGGTGGTCAGGATAAGGACATCCCTTTTGTCCTTATACTTGACCACCAGCATGCTGTCGCTGCATTGGGCTCTGCTTTCCCCTTTTCTCAGCATTTGCCCAATTAGCGGCTTAGGGAGGCCTCACTGATTTTTTCGCACGGTGCCACATGCAGCTGTACCTCTGGCAGAGAGGGCCTTGAAGAGTGGGACGCTGGTGTAAAAGTTATCAATGTAGAGGTGATAACCCTTATCCAGCAGTGGGTGCAGCAATTCCCACACAATTTTCCCACTCACCCTCAGGACGGAGGGGCATTCAGGGGGGTTAATTTGGGTGTCCTTCCCCTCATAGACCCTAAATCTGTGGGTGTACCCTGAGGTACTCTCGCACAGTTTGTACAGTTTTATTCCATACCTGGACCTCTTACTGGGCAGGTATTGTAGGAATTTTAGCCTCCCTTTGAAGTGAATGAGAGATTCATCAATAGCGATGTCCCTCTGGGGTGTGTACGCCTCAGCAAATTTTCCGCTGAAGTGTTCAACCACTGGCCGAATTTTATATAGACGATCAATGTTAGGATCATCTCGGGGAGGACACTGAGCATTATCATTAAAATGCAAAAGTTTATGGATCCCTTCAAAACGTTTCCTTGTCATGGCCATGCGGAATACTGGTGTACTGTAGAGAATATCAGTACTCCAGTACTGACGAATCTCAGTTTTTTTTTATTATGCACATATGCAGCAAAATTCCCCAAAATGATTGCTGCAGGAGTTGCCTGGGTCCTAGGGTGCCTTGCTGGGGGTCCTTCCTCACCAGATGAGGAGGAGGAGGAGGATGATGAGGAATAGAGGAATGTGGGCTCTTCCTCACTGGATGAATCCATGTCGGACACAAGGATGGCGTAAGCCTCCTCTGGTTAATAGCGCCTTGTTGACAAATGGGCCATTTTTTTTCCCAAACCATGGAGATGTGTGTGTAAGGTATGTTTCAGGATGGCCGGCGGGTTGGACGGAGCGGCAAACCCGCTCCCCCTAAGCCCCGCCCTCTTCTGTGACGCGATGATGCCGGATGTGTTCATTGCACACATCCGGCATCATCGCACCCCACACATAGGGCCCTGTGATATACCTTGCGGCGACGCAAAGACGAGCAGCATGTCCGGAATCGCAGGGCCGCCGGGTGCGTGTTACCACACATAGTGGAGACGGGATTTCATAAAATCCCCTCCACTATGCTGGAACATCTGGACGCTGCGTGTTTGACGCTGCGGCTCTGCGCAGCGTCAAACACGCAGCGTTTCCTGAACGTGGACACATACCCAAAGTGGTGCTTTTACACGTGTAATGTGTGGGGCTTGTGTAATAGGGTACTCTTTATTATAACAAAACGGAGAGAAAAAAAGTAGAGAGATAAAATGTAGAAAAGAAAAAAATGAAAAGAAAAATCAGATGTTAACAAAAAAAAGTTTGTAAAAAAAAAATTAGATGTTCACTACACTAATGCCCTCCCTATAAATTTACCCGCCGCAAATAATTCTTTTTTACAAAAGTAAAACGGACATCAGCAACAATGTGACGTACGCTCCCCTAATGCACTCGCTAAAAAGTTAATCAACGCAACTAATTCTTTTTTTTACAAAAGTAAAACGGACGTCAGCAGCAATGTGACGTACGCTCCCCCAATGCACTCTCTAAAAAGTTAATCGACGCAACTAATTCTTTTTTTTTTTACAAAAGAAAAACGGATGTCAGCAACAATGTGACGTACGCTCCCCTAATGCACTAGAAATTACCCGGCAAGGGCAACAAACATTGACGCCGACTGACTGAAACCTAACACACTACCTATAAAACTACTTTGCATGATTATTTTCCCTACAACACGATCGGACGTCACCAAACACTGACGCCAACTATACCTAATACACTACCTATAAAACTACTCTGTATAATTTTTTTTTTCTATAAAAGATCGGTCGTCACTAACGCTGTGACACCGGCTACGCTACCTTGCTACATCTAAATCTACACTGTACTAACTACTATAATTATTTTTTTCTAAAAAAAAAAATCGGACATCACTTAGACTGTGATGTCCCTACGTTAACTAGCTAAAAATAGAAAAATTCCTGTGGCGTAGTCTATGATCTGCAGTGATACTGATCAGTGCGCTGCGGACACAGGAAGCACACAAATGCTCTGCGCAGGACGCAGAGCACACAAAAAAAGCTAGCTAAAAATTCAATTGGAGGTGGGGGAGGGGGTACTGTAAAGGTACCGTCACACTAAGCGACGCTGCAGCGATAGCGACAGCGATGCCGATCGCTGCAGCGTCGCTGTGTGGTCGCTGGAGAGCTGTCACACAGACCGCTCTCCAGCGACCAACGATGCCGAGGTCCCCGGGTAACCAGGGTAAACATCGGGTTGCTAAGCGCAGGGCCGCGCTTAGTAACCCGATGTTTACCCTGGTTACCAGCGTAAAATGTAAGTACATACTTACATGCGTCCCCCGGCGTCCGCTTCCTGTAATGACTGAGCGCCGGCAGTAGCAGGGCACAGCGGTGACGTCACCGCTGTGCTGTGCTTTCACTTTCAATTTGCGGCGCTCAGTCAGTGTGGGAAGCGGACGCCGGGGGAAGCATGTGAGTATGTAGTGTTTGTTTTTTTTTACATTTTACGCTGGTAACCAGGGTAAACATCGGGTTACTAAGCGCGGCCCTGCGCTTAGTAACCCGATGTTTACCCTGGTTACCAGTGTAAAATATCGCTGGTATGGTTGCTTTTGCTGTCAAACACGGCGATACACGGCGACCTAGCGACCAAATAATGTGCAGACCTTCTAGCAGCGACCAGCAATTTCACAGCGGGATTCTGATCGCTCCTGCGTGTCAAATACAGCGATATCGCTCCCTAGGACGCTGCAACGTCACAGATCGCTGGCGACGTTGCTTAGTGTGACAGTACCTTAACAGGGAGAGGGGATGGGAAAGGGGACATCACCAAACACTGACGTCAGCTGCGCTACCTTGCTACCTCTAAAACTAAATTAGGAACAAAACCTCAGATACAGAAACCATAACTACATGGAGAATAGTCCTGTCTGGATCATCCAGGACTCATCGGGATAATACCCTGAGATACTTCTAAATCAATCAGAACCAAAAAACACGAAGTAATATAACTCACAAAAGTATAAAAATTGTATATGTTTATTAATAAATATAAGAAAACAACAAACAAAAATGAAAAATAATAATTACAATCCAGAAGAAATAAACAAAAATAATCACAGAGTCGTATGAATATTGAGAACTGGGTGCACCAGAACTAGTGTTGCACCATGGACAAAGAGGGGAATTTGTAATTTAAAGTGCCAGTGCTTCATATATCACAGTAATAGGTATAATACTAAAGTAAGAAGGGATATAACATGTGGTCAAGTGACCGTCATCTTAACAATATAAGAGAGAGCTAGTCTCATATCATCCTCTTACCCTTCTCCTTGTCCATGTGTAGCAACACACGCCCCTACGCGCGTTTCGCCCACAGCTTCGTCGGGGGGCTCGCATGGCATACATGTCTCCTAATCCAGTTTTTATAGTACATGGCGGCGCCATTATTCGGCGCATGTCTATGACGAATACGGGCGCCGCAAGCCGCATCATCACAAGCGCCAATATGGCGGTGCGGGTCACCGGAATTTACTGGTGACGTCACTGACCCGCACACGTCAGAGGGAGGCGCCAGAGACGATGCCGCAGCCCTTGCCCGCGTCAGAGACATGCGCACTAGCGCCGCAATGATCACAAAGAAAACACCAAGGTAACGTATTGAAATACAAACAAAAGACGGTCCACAGATATAATGTGCAATGCTTATTTCATCAAATTTGCCAAATATATGGGCCTTGGAAAAATGCTACATACATCAAATTAGTGATAAGAGATACTTATAACCAAAAAAGATAAAGAATATATATATATACAATAACAATTAATAATACCAAAATACACTTCATGGCAATTAATATAATGTGAAAATACATACAATAACATAAGTAACAAGAAGAAATATATATGACTAGTATCAAATAATACATCAGTGATAAAATTACTATAAATTCATATAATATTAAAGTGACATGATATTAAGGTGAGAATGTGCATTAATATAGTTAGCAATATCCTGGATACGATGATCACATTGCACAAGATGAAATTTTTGAAGATCTGTGTCCAAGCCGGCTTTATTCAAGAAAATTGCATCATGGAAAAGATCCTTATTGTAATTATGACACTAAATGTATAAAAACAAGAGACAAAAATTTAAAAACAAGAATAAAAACAGTGATCCTTAGTTCAGAGATGACGTGATTTATAGAAATGGTGTAAAATTCAGTTGCTCATTAAGTCCATGAGGGGTCATTGTGTCGAGATTCACGATCCAACGGCATTCTTTTTGCTTTAGAACCCGTACAGCATCGCCACCTCTTATCCCCATATGGACACAATCGATTCCCCAGACTTTCAACTCTTTAGAATTACATTTGTGTTTGAGTCTGAAATGTCTGAGGATTGTTTTTAAAGACTCCACGTCCTCCACATCACGAGCGGCCTCAATATCCCGTATGTGTTCACGGGTCCTAACTCGCAACTCGCGTGACGTAAGTCCGATATATATCAAATTGCAACTACACATGGCATAATATATGACATGCGTAGTTGCACATGTGATATTTTCTCTAATCTCATATGTCCTTAGGCCACTCGATGATACAAAGGACGTGGATCTGGTGTGGTTCTTACATGCCAAACACTTCCCACATGGAAAGAAGCCCCTCCTACCGCTCCTAATGCCAAAAATGGAAGTAGGTTTTGAGATATAATGACTTGACACAAGAGTGTCTCTAAAGTTTCTCCCTCTTCGTGCCGTCATAAGGGGTGTAGGAGACAGTTGTGTTTTGAGAGCAGGGTCAGTTAACAAGACTGGCCAATGTTTTTTAAGAATAGTTCTCATAAGGTCCCATTGCTGATTATATGTTGAGATAAACCGTACGTCTATCTCTTTACCATTTTTCCTACTGGGATTTCCACCCTGTGAGCCCAGGAGATCACTTCTCCTGGTATTTTTAGCTCTAACATAGCCTTTCTTGATGCACCTGTTGCTATACTCACGATCCCTAAACCTCTGCCCAAGGTCTTTGGCCTGTCCCTCGAATAGTGCATCCGAGGCACAGATTCTGCGAGCCCGCAAAAACTGACCAGTTGGAATGGCAGCAATCGTTGAGTATTGGTGTGCAGAGGATGCGTGTAGTAATGCATTAACGGACGTTTTCTTGCGATACATGTCCGTATATATCGATCCATCCCCTTGCACTCTTAGTTCAACATCAAGAAAAGACACCACCTTCTGATCATAAGTGTAGGTAAGCCTGATGTTGGAGTCGTTGCTGTTCAGACCCCCCATGAATGTTTCCAAATCACTGGCAGAACCCTGCCATATAAACAAAATATCGTCGATAAAACGAAACCATCCAAGGACTTGGTGGGCGGCCTGTGCACCGTCCAACAGCAAACCCCTCTCCCAGTATCCGAGAAAGAGGTTTGCGTAGGAGGGCGCACACGCCGCCCCCATAGCGGTACCGCGTTGCTGTAAAAAGAAACGGTCCTTGAATGTAAAAAAGTTATGGGTGAGAATGAACCGCAGCAAGTCCAACACCAGTTCCCTCATATCGGCATCAAGATTGCTAGATTCCAAAAAGAATTGCGATGCTCGTAGTCCGTCCTCATGTTTAATGCTAGTGTATAGGGATTCAACATCCACTACTACAAGAAATGCATCAGTATCGAGGGACAGGCCATCAAGACGCCTCAGGACATCCGTTGTGTCCCTGACATAGGAGGGCAGCGTCTCTACCTGTGGGTGCAGATAATGTTCAATAAATTTACAAACAGGGTCGCACAGCCCTCCAATGCCAGAGACAATCGGACGCCCTGGGGGATTAATTGGGTCCTTGTGGACCTTGGGCAGAAGGTAGAACGTGGGCACAACAGGATGCTTGACCAACAGGCCATCAAGGACTTTTTTAGAGATGATGCCCCTCTCATGTGCTATCTCAAGAATATAAGTAAGTTCCGTCTGAAAAGGAACCAATGGGCTATATGTTAATTGGGCATATGTCTGTTTGTCCCTTAATTGTCTAAAGGCCTCTTTCTCGTACCTCTCCACTGGCCAGATGACCACATTCCCCCCCTTATCAGCTGGTTTGATGACTACATCATCCAATTGTTTCAGATCTTCCAATGACTTTCGTTGTAGGGGAGTCAAATTGTCCCTACTCTTACTATTATGGATCAATTTAAATTCCTCTGTTACCAATTTAGTAAATATGTCAACCTGCGGACATAAAGATAAGGAGGGGAATGTGGTGGACCTAGAAAATATAGGTGGTGGAGAGGTACCTGTAATCTCCGGATTGGATTCTCGTTCCAACTCCTCCAACGCTTCAATTGCTTCTTGTTCAGTTACAGAACCATCACTCTGATCAGTAGTTGATTTGGAGTGTAGTTTTCGCAATACTAGCTTCCGAGAAAATAGATGGAGGTCCTTCAGTGCTAAAAAGAAATTAAAATTATTAGTCGGGGCAAACGACAAGCCCAAGCCCAAAAGGTCCTTCTGAGTCTGGGACAGCACATGAGAGGACAAATTAATCACCTCCAATGTATTTTTTGTCCTTTTCTCCACAGGGGGTGAGATGGGTATTTTACGTTTCTGATTTTTCTTGCCTCCCCATCTAGAACGGTTTTCTCTAAAAAAGTCTCTCCTCTCCCATGTTGTTTTAGAATTTTCAGAACCCTGAGCTTTATCTTCAGCCGAAGACATGGATGATATAGAGGTAGACCGTGCCCTTGAGGCGATGCTGTACGGGTTCTAAAGCAAAAAGAATGCCGTTGGATCGTGAATCTCGACACAATGACCCCTCATGGACTTAATGAGCAACTGAATTTTACACCATTTCTATAAATCACGTCATCTCTGAACTAAGGATCACTGTTTTTATTCTTGTTTTTAAATTTTTGTCTCTTGTTTTTATACATTTAGTGTCATAATTACAATAAGGATCTTTTCCATGATGCAATTTTCTTGAATAATTAAGATTTATTGAATGAATTAAGATGACGGTCACTTGACCACATGTTATATCCCTTCTTACTTTAGTATTATACCTATTACTGTGATATATGAAGCACTGGCACTTTAAATTACAAATTCCCCTCTTTGTCCATGGTGCAACACTAGTTCTGGTGCACCCAGTTCTCAATATTCATACGACTCTGTGATTATTTTTGTTTATTTCTTCTGGATTGTAATTATTATTTTTCATTTTTGTTTGTTGTTTTCTTATATTTATTAATAAACATATACAATTTTTATACTTTTGTGAGTTATATTACTTCGTGTTTTTTGGTTCTGATTGATTTAGAAGTATCTCAGGGTATTATCCCGATGAGTCCTGGATGATCCAGACAGGACTATTCTCCATGTAGTTATGGTTTCTGTATCTGAGGTTTTGTTCCTAATTATTGTCTGTGTTCTCACAGTGTCCATCTCAGAACAGATGGATTTCCGCGAACGAGAAAAGACGTGGCGGACACAACTAAACAGAGTATTTGATGAGGGTCTGGGTGCCCCCTGTGATCCAAAGTCCAGAGATGACAGTGAACTGATTAAGAAATATAAAGAGTTGCTCAAAAAACGCACCCGCCTATGGTGGAATAAGGCGTTTTTAGAAAAATACATTGGATGTGGTCTTATTCCAAGGGGTCTTAGGATCCAAGTGTTTCCTTCCTTCCCTATAACCAATGAAGATTTTATTACAGCATGGGAAGGGGCCGCCTCTAATTGCTCTAAAATATTTTTAGAACTTTTGGTTAAATCTAATGAATCATCCTTGATAGAGATTGATGACGAACTAAAAAGGATACAAGATTGCATTAATGAGCATTTAACCCCCGATAGAGTTATAAAACTTAAAGGGGAAATTGATTTAGAACAGCTCAAATGGGAAAAGGAAATTGTGGAAGGTAAAATGAAGAAATATCAACGTGATCAACTAGACTTGCAGAACGATCAGGTCTACAAATGGAGGAGAAAGGGAATTGGTCAGCGATCGTCCTCAAGGGCACGGTCTACCTCTATATCATCCATGTCTTCGGCTGAAGATAAAGCTCAGGGTTCTGAAAATTCTAAAACAACATGGGAGAGGAGAGACTTTTTTAGAGAAAACCGTTCTAGATGGGGAGGCAAGAAAAATCAGAAACGTAAAATACCCATCTCACCCCCTGTGGAGAAAAGGACAAAAAATACATTGGAGGTGATTAATTTGTCCTCTCATGTGCTGTCCCAGACTCAGAAGGACCTTTTGGGCTTGGGCTTGTCGTTTTCCCCGACTAATAATTTTAATTTCTTTTTAGCACTGAAGGACCTCCATCTATTTTCTCGGAAGCTAGTATTGCGAAAACTACACTCCAAATCAACTACTGATCAGAGTGATGGTTCTGTAACTGAACAAGAAGCAATTGAAGCGTTGGAGGAGTTGGAACGAGAATCCAATCCGGAGATTACAGGTACCTCTCCACCACCTATATTTTCTAGGTCCACCACATTCCCCTCCTTATCTTTATGTCCGCAGGTTGACATATTTACTAAATTGGTAACAGAGGAATTTAAATTGATCCATAATAGTAAGAGTAGGGACAATTTGACTCCCCTACAACGAAAGTCATTGGAAGATCTGAAACAATTGGATGATGTAGTCATCAAACCAGCTGATAAGGGGGGGAATGTGGTCATCTGGCCAGTGGAGAGGTACGAGAAAGAGGCCTTTAGACAATTAAGGGACAAACAGACATATGCCCAATTAACATATAGCCCATTGGTTCCTTTTCAGACGGAACTTACTTATATTCTTGAGATAGCACATGAGAGGGGCATCATCTCTAAAAAAGTCCTTGATGGCCTGTTGGTCAAGCATCCTGTTGTGCCCACGTTCTACCTTCTGCCCAAGGTCCACAAGGACCCAATTAATCCCCCAGGGCGTCCGATTGTCTCTGGCATTGGAGGGCTGTGCGACCCTGTTTGTAAATTTATTGAACATTATCTGCACCCACAGGTAGAGACGCTGCCCTCCTATGTCAGGGACACAACGGATGTCCTGAGGCGTCTTGATGGCCTGTCCCTCGATACTGATGCATTTCTTGTAGTAGTGGATGTTGAATCCCTATACACTAGCATTAAACATGAGGACGGACTACGAGCATCGCAATTCTTTTTGGAATCTAGCAATCTTGATGCCGATATGAGGGAACTGGTGTTGGACTTGCTGCGGTTCATTCTCACCCATAACTTTTTTACATTCAAGGACCGTTTCTTTTTACAGCAACGCGGTACCGCTATGGGGGCGGCGTGTGCGCCCTCCTACGCAAACCTCTTTCTCGGATACTGGGAGAGGGGTTTGCTGTTGGACGGTGCACAGGCCGCCCACCAAGTCCTTGGATGGTTTCGTTTTATCGACGATATTTTGTTTATATGGCAGGGTTCTGCCAGTGATTTGGAAACATTCATGGGGGGTCTGAACCGCAACGACTCCAACATCAGGCTTACCTACACTTATGATCAGAAGGTGGTGTCTTTTCTTGATGTTGAACTAAGAGTGCAAGGGGATGGATCGATATATACGGACATGTATCGCAAGAAAACGTCCGTTAATGCATTACTACACGCATCCTCTGCACACCAATACTCAACGATTGCTGCCATTCCAACTGGTCAGTTTTTGCGGGCTCGCAGAATCTGTGCCTCGGATGCACTATTCGAGGGACAGGCCAAAGACCTTGGGCAGAGGTTTAGGGATCGTGGGTATAGCAACAGGTGCATCAAGAAAGGCTATGTTAGAGCTAAAAATACCAGGAGAAGTGATCTCCTGGGCTCACAGGGTGGAAATCCCAGTAGGAAAAATGGTAAAGAGATAGACGTACGGTTTATCTCAACATATAATCAGCAATGGGACCTTATGAGAACTATTCTTAAAAAACATTGGCCAGTCTTGTTAACTGACCCTGCTCTCAAAACACAACTGTCTCCTACACCCCTTATGACGGCATGAAGAGGGAGAAACTTTAGAGACACTCTTGTGTCAAGTCATTATATCTCAAAACCTACTTCCATTTTTGGCATTAGGAGCGGTAGGAGGGGCTTCTTTCCATGTGGGAAGTGTTTGGCATGTAAGAACCACACCAGATCCACGTCCTTTGTATCATCGAGTGGCCTAAGGACATATGAGATTAGAGAAAATATCACATGTGCAACTACGCATGTCATATATTATGCCATGTGTAGTTGCAATTTGATATATATCGGACTTACGTCACGCGAGTTGTGAGTTAGGACCCGTGAACACATACGGGATATTGAGGCCGCTCGTGATGTGGAGGACGTGGAGTCTTTAAAAACAATCCCCAGACATTTCAGACTCAAACACAAATGTAATTCTAAAGAGTTGAAAGTCTGGGGAATCGATTGTGTCCATATGGGGATAAGAGGTGGCGATGCTGTACGGGTTCTAAAGCAAAAAGAATGCCGTTGGATCGTGAATCTCGACACAATGACCCCTCATGGACTTAATGAGCAACTGAATTTTACACCATTTCTATAAATCACGTCATCTCTGAACTAAGGATCACTGTTTTTATTCTTGTTTTTAAATTTTTGTCTCTTGTTTTTATACATTTAGTGTCATAATTACAATAAGGATCTTTTCCATGATGCAATTTTCTTGAATAAAGCCGGCTTGGACACAGATCTTCAAAAATTTCATCTTGTGCAATGTGATCATCGTATCCAGGATATTGCTAACTATATTAATGCACATTCTCACCTTAATATCATGTCACTTTAATATTATATGAATTTATAGTAATTTTATCACTGATGTATTATTTGATACTAGTCATATATATTTCTTCTTGTTACTTATGTTATTGTATGTATTTTCACATTATATTAATTGCCATGAAGTGTATTTTGGTGTTATTAATTGTTATTGTATATATATATATTCTTTATCTTTTTTGGTTATAAGTATCTCTTATCACTAATTTGATGTATGTAGCATTTTTCCAAGGCCCATATATTTGGCAAATTTGATGAAATAAGCATTGCACATTATATCTGTGGACCGTCTTTTGTTTGTATTTCAATACGTTACCTTGGTGTTTTCTTTGTGATCATTGCGGCGCTAGTGCGCATGTCTCTGACGCGGGCAAGGGCTGCGGCATCGTCTCTGGCGCCTCCCTCTGACGTGTGCGGGTCAGTGACGTCACCAGTAAATTCCGGTGACCCGCACCGCCATATTGGCGCTTGTGATGATGCGGCTTGCGGCGCCCGTATTCGTCATAGACATGCGCCGAATAATGGCGCCGCCATGTACTATAAAAACTGGATTAGGAGACATGTATGCCATGCGAGCCCCCCGACGAAGCTGTGGGCGAAACGCGCGTAGGGGCGTGTGTTGCTACACATGGACAAGGAGAAGGGTAAGAGGATGATATGAGACTAGCTCTCTCTTATATTGTTAAGATGACGGTCACTTGACCACATGTTATATCCCTTCTTACTTTAGTATTATACCTATTACTGTGATATATGAAGCACTGGCACTTTAAATTACAAATTCCCCTCTTTGTCCATGGTGCAACACTAGTTCTGGTGCACCCAGTTCTCAATATTCATACGACTCTGTGATTATTTTTGTTTATTTCTTCTGGATTGTAATTATTATTTTTCATTTTTGTTTGTTGTTTTCTTATATTTATTAATAAACATATACAATTTTTATACTTTTGTGAGTTATATTACTTCGTGTTTTTTGGTTCTGGTCTCTCTAAAACTAAATTGTACTAACTACTATTATTTTTTTTTTCTAAAAAAATCGGACGTCACTTATACTGTGATGTCCGCTACGCTAACTAGCAAAAAAGAGAAAAATCCCTGTGGCGCAGCCTTTGATCAGCAGCGATACTGAGCAGAGTGCTGCGGACACAGGAAAAGCACAAATGCTCTGCGCAGCATGCAGCGCACGCAAAAAGCGCAAAAAAAGTGCGCTAAAAATTCAATTGGAGGTGGGGGAGGGGTACTGGAACAGGGAGGGGGGATGAGAAAGGGGGCGTCACCAAACACTGACACCGGCTACACTATGTCTAAAACTACACTGCACTAACTACTATTATTATTTTCTAAAAAAAAAAAATCGGACGTCGCTTAGCCTGCGAAGTCCGCTATGTTAACTATCTAAAAAAAGAAAAATTCCCGTGGTGTAGTCTCTGATCAGCAGCGATACTGGTCATAGAGCTGCGGACACGGGAAGAGCACGAATGCTCTGCGCAGAACGCCGCGCACAGGAAAAAAGCACAAAAAGTGCGCTAAAAAATCAAATGGAGGGTGGGGGAGGGGGGTACTGGAACAGGGATGGGGGATGGGAAAGGGGTGGGGGAGGTGCTGCTGCTCTGCTGTGATCACAGGCCTCACACAGCTGGCAGATGGCAGCAGAGAGCACAAAGCACAGAGCACGAAGCTGGAGCAGGACGCTGCAGAAGGAGGCAGGAGATCGCCGGGTTGATCACACTGGCTACCAATGGATTCTTTGACTCAGGTACTCAGAGGGGCTTGGACAACCGCTCTGTACGCCAAATCTGAGAGAAAGATGGCGTGCAGGGCGGTGATCGGTATTTTAGATTAACCCCTTTGGCGCTGATTGGCTAAAAGCTATTGTTCAGCCAATCAGCGCCCTAGGGGTTAATCAGGTGAGGTGACGTGGTGATCACCCCACCCACTGTGACGGCTGTGATTGGTGCAACGTCACTCAGCACAGATCACAGCCGGTCACATGTTTGTTTGTTTTTTTTGTAATAACTTTATTGTTTTATTGCTGTGATTGGCCGGGGCTACGTGCGGAGATGGTCTGCTGTCATGGACAGCAGCCATCGGAACCCGGTCACCGCGCGATGCCACGAGGTGACTGGAAAATACTAGTACAGCGCTGGTCAGAAATGCACCTCCCGCAGCGCAGTACTAGTACGGCAGAGGTCGGGAAGGGGTTAAAGACAACCTTGAGTTGACATCTGTTTTTATTAAGCTGTTCTACTGCAATGATGGGTTGAGAATGGTCATCCCATTCTTTTCCTTCTTTATATCATGTACAGTGGGTGCAAAAAGTATTCAGACCCCTTTCAATTTTTCACTCTTTGTTTCATTGCAGCCATTTGGTAAATTCAAAAAAGTTCATTTTTTTCACATTTAAGGGAATCTGTCAACTCATTTTGGTCCTATAAACTGCGGCCACCGCCATCAGGCGCTTATCCACAGCATTCTGTAATGCTGTAGGTAAGCCCTCAATGTAACCTGAAATATAAGAAAAAAGTTTGATTATACTCACCTGGGGGGCGGTCCGGTGCGGTGCGGTCGAATCCGATGGGCGTCGCGGTCCGGGCCTCCCATCTTCATACGATGATGTCCTCTTCTTTACTTCCTGTCGTGGCTCCTGCGCAGGCGTACTATATCTGCAGTGCGCAAGTGCCGGGAAAGGTCAGAGAGGCCCGGCGCCTGCGCACTGCAGTACTTTACTCTGCCCTCAATAGGGCAGATAAAGTATCCCTGCGCAGGAGCCGCCACAGGAAGCAAAGAAGAGGATGTCATCGCATGAAGATGGGAGGCGTCGGATTCGGACCGCGACGCCCATCGGATCGGACCGCACCGGACCGCCCCCCCAGGTGAGTGTAATTTAAAATGTTTTTCTTATCTTTCAGGTTACATCGGGGGCTTATCTACAGCATTATAGAATGCTGTAGATAAGAAACTGATGCGGTAGCCACAGTTTATAGGGCCACAATGAGGTGACAGATTCCCTTTAATGTACACTCTGCACCCCATCTTGACTGAACAAAAACAGAAATGTAGAAATTTTTGCAAATTTAATAAAAAAGAAAAACTGAAATATCACATGGTCATAAGTATTTAGACCCTTTGCTCAGACACTCATATTTAAGTCACATGCTGTCCATTTCCTTGTGATCCTCCTTGAAATGGTTATACCTCTTCATTCGAGTCCAGCTATGTTTAATTAAACTGATAGGACTGGACTTGATTTGGAAAGGCACACACATGTCTATATGGGACCTCACAGCTCACAGTGCATGTCAGACCAAATGAGAATCATGAGGTCAAAGGAACTGGCCAAGGAGCTCAGAGACAGAGTTGTGGCAAGGCTACAACAGAATTTCTGCAGTACTCAAGGTTCCTAAGAACACAGTGGCCTCCATAATCCAAAAATGGAAGAAATTTGGGACCACCATAAGTCTTCCTAGACCTGGCCGTCCAGCCAAACTGAGCAATCGTGGAAGAAGAGCTTTGGTGAGAGAGGTAAAGAAGAACCCCAAGATCACTTTGGCTGAGCTCCAGAGATGCAGTAGGGAGATGGGAGAAAGTACCACAATGTCAACTATCACTGCAGCCCTCCACCAGTCGGGCCTTTATGGGAGACTAACCCGACAGAAGCCTCTCGTCAGTGCAAGACATATGAAAGCCTGCATAGAGTTTGCTAAAAAAAACACATGAAGGACTCCCAGAATATGAGAAATAAGATTCTCTGGTCTGATGAGATGAAGATAGACCTTTTTGGTGATAATTCTAAGCGGTATGTGTGGAGAAAACCAGGCACTGCTCATCACCTGCCCAATACAATCCCAACAGTGAAACATGGTGGTGGCAGCATCATGCTGTCTTGAATGTCTCTAACATTTTTCTGACACTGGATATACCGATAGGTTCTATTTTGCAGTGACGTCCCACAAATGGATGTATTGGTACATCATGGTGGTTATGTAGGTACAGGAGCTATGCTCGCACAATCACCACCAGTAGCTCGGTTTAACTGACACATATTATAGCCATTGCCTGTGCCAACATTGCTCTTAACTGGCTGTTTAATCCTGTATCAACAGCGATTGCGGAACTTAGAAGGTTGAAAGAGGGGCCTCCCTTTCTCACTTCATAAGCACCCCTGCAACATGATTTTGGGGGATCGTGGGGAGCCAATGGTTGTCACCCTAGAGGTCAAATACTGACAGTCAAGCACAGGGGGACTGTTATACCCTAAGCCCAGAAGCAGGGTCTAACAGACATTCTATCATTGTCAAAACAACATGTCTAATAAATTAAAAATTGCGTATGTATTGTAATGCATTAGACTACTGATCAGACAGATAAAATGTAAAGCCTCATTGAAGGAATAAGTAAAAAAAGGTTAAAAAAAGTTTTAAAACACTGTAAGAATATGAAAAACAAACAAGCAGGGTGACTGGTTGTCATTGAAGGAAACATGAATGTAGAGAGATATTCTGGATGAAAACCTCTTCCAGCGTTCTCTGGACCTCTGACCCACCTTCCAACAAGACAATGACCCTAAGCACACAGCTAAAATAACAAATCCATGGCCTCAGAACAACTCTGTGACCATTCTTGAGTGGCCCAGCCAGAGCACTGACCTAAACCCAATTGAGCATTTCTGAAGAGACCTGAAAATGGCTGTCCACCGACGTTCACCATCCAACCTGACAGAACTGGAGAGGATCTGCAAGGAAGAATGGCAGGGGGTCCCCAAATCCAGCTGTAAAAAAACTTGTTTAATCATTCCCAAGAAGAATCATGGCTGTACTAGCACAAAAGAGTGCTTCTACTCAATACTGAGCAAAGGGTCTGAATACTTATGACCTTGTGAAATTTCAGTTTTTCTTTTTTAATAAATTTGCAAGATGGGGTGCAGAGTGTACATTAAAGGGGTTGTCCACTACTTTCAGTTAACCCCCCAATGTATCCCCCCTGGGCCCCTAATGAATTGTGTAAATACCTTCTGTTGCCATTTTCACCTGTGAGCGGTGCTATTCCGGCGGCTAAGTCCGGGTCACGTGACCCTAAGGCT
Source organism: Ranitomeya variabilis (assembly GCF_051348905.1). Lineage (NCBI taxonomy): Eukaryota > Metazoa > Chordata > Amphibia > Anura > Dendrobatidae > Ranitomeya > Ranitomeya variabilis. Next base: position 407,061,166 of record NC_135236.1, on the reverse strand, counting down.
GCAGCCACCGCTAATTTCCGCCGACGTCACCTCAATTTCCAGACTCTGGAATTTGACGTGACGTCAGCAACAGGCGTGACTCAGCCGCACAGTCAGCAGTCACTCAAGAGTGACTGGGCTGTGGGCGGTGCTGTGGACTGCCTGCGGGGCTGTGCTGGGGGCGGGTGGGGCTGTGCTGGGGGTGGGCGGGGCTGTGCTGGTGTCTGTGCTGGGATCTGCTGGCCGGCCGCCCTCATATGCCGAGATGTCGCAGCGGCGGCCAGTGCCGTGGCGGCAGCCGATGCGGCGGTGGCCGGTGCCGTGGCCGGTGCCGTGGCCGGTGCGACGGCGGGGGTCTGCGCAGTGAATGCTGGACTGTGCAGGGGGGTCTGCGGGGCTGTGCTGCGGTGGCGTCTCTGTGTGCAGGCATCGTCCGATGGGACTACAGGTCCCATCGGGCTCTGCCTGCTACAGTGACAGTGAGTGACACATTAGCCAATGATGGGACAGTAGTAGTCCCATCATCCGGCTAATGTGTTGAATGTAAAAAAAAAAACACATATACAGTACATACATACATGGAACACACATACAGAACATGCACCATGCGACATGTGACAACATGCACCATGCGACATGTGACAACATGCGACATGTGACAACATGCACCATGCGACATGTGACAACATGCGACATGTGACAACATGCACCATGCGACATGTGACAACATGCAGCATGCGACATGTGACAACATGCAGCATGCGACGACATGTGACAACATGCAGCATGCGACGACATGTGACAACATGCAGCATGCGACGACATGTGACAACATGCAGCATGCGACGACATGTGACAACATGCAGCATGCGACGACATGTGACAACATGCAGCATGCGACGACATGTGACAACATGCAGCATGCGACGACATGTGACAACATGCAGCATGCGAGGACATGCGACGACATGCAGCATGCGACATGTACCATGCGACGACATGCAGCATGCGACGTGACAACATGCGACATGCAGCATGCGACATGTGACAACATGCGACATGCGACGACATGTACCATGCGATGACATGCAGCATGCTACATGCAACATGTGACATCATGCGACATGCAGCATGCAACAAAATGTACCATGCAACGACATGCGACATGTGACATCATGCGACATAAACCATGCAAAATGTGACATGCAGCATGCGCCATGTGACAATATGCGACATGCACCATGCGACATGCACCATGCAGCATGCGACATGTGACAACATGCGGCGACATGCAGCATGCGCCATGCGATGACATGCGCCATGCGACGACATGCACCATGTGACATGCACCATGTAACATCATGCGACATGCACCATGCGACATGCAGCATGCGACTTGTGACAACATGCGACATGTGACAACATGCCACGACATGCAGCATGCGCAATGCGACATGCACCATGCGACATGTGACACCATGCGACATGCACCATGCGACATGTGACAACATGCGACATGCAACATGCGACGACATGCAGCATGCGCCATGCGATGACATGCAACATGTGACATCATGCGACATGCACCATGCGACATGTGACAGCATGCAACATTTTTATGTAAATACAAAAATAAATCTAAAAAAGGAAACATATGTGGTAATCCCATGTCTGAAATAACCTAATCTATAAAATTGTCACACTATTTAACTTCTACAGTGAATGAACACCGTAACAAAAACTAAATACATAACAAGTAAAAATTTATGTGAGTGGGGGCACCAGTGCCATGTTCATACTAGGTTGCCAACGTCTGCGGCCAGTGTCCCAAACATTTTTTAACCTTTGGTACACCAGTCGGTAACATCCTATTGTATAGTATTAACTGTATCTATCATTTATTACTATGGCTAAGTCATACCAATTTATTAGGATTATTTTTCCTTGGCCAGTTTTGTGATTTTTAATGAATATATCTATATTTTTGTTTTGCACTTACTTCAATAGTTTTTGGCGGGATTTATTTTTATTGGAATCATATTAATATCCACCTTAAAAGTTATATTTTAGGGGTGTAATATGTAATATGGTTGTGATCATACCCTCTTTCTATCTCACATGTTGTCAGCCAAGTGAATGCACAAACACTTGGTTTGTCAAAGTCATCTTGTAACTTAAAAATGTCTTCCATTGATTGCACCATACTGCATACATAAATTTGCCTCTAGTATTTGCTAATAACATGCTGCATTCATCTTTACTTCAACTCTGACCAAATTTCCTGTACCTTTGTAGCTCACACATCCCCAAAACATCAGCGATCCACCTCCATGCTTTACAGTGGGAATGGTGTTCCTTTCATCACAGGCCTTGTTGACCTCCCTCCAAATGTAACGTTTATGGTTGTGGTCAATAAGTTAAATTTTGGTCTCATCACTCCAAATTACCTTGTTCAAGAAGTTTTGAGGCTTGTCTCTGTGCTGTTTTGCATATTGTAGGCAAGATACTTTGTGGCATTTGCGCAGTAATGGCTTTCTTCTGGCGACTCAACCATGCAGCCCATTTTTCTTCAAGTGGCTACTTATTGTGCATCTTGAAACAGCCACACCGCTAGTTTTCAGAGAGTCCTGTATTTCAGTTGATGTTATTTGTGGGTTTTTCTTTGCATACCGAACAATTTTCCTGGTAGTTGTGGACGACATTTTTGTTGGTTTACGTGACTATGGTTTTGTTTTAGCAGAGCCCCTGAGTTTCCATTTGATAACCACAATTTGAACGCTGCTGACTGGCATTATCAATTCCTTGGATATCGTTTTGTATCTCCTTCCTGTTTTATACAGTTCAACTATCTTTTCCTGTAGATTCGTTGACAATTCTTTTGCTTTCCCATGACTCACAATCCAGAAACGTCAATGGCTGGATGAAAGATGCAAGAGTCTGTCTGGATCCCAGAACCTCACTCAGCATTTATGTACACACATTGATTGCAAGAAAACAGGTAACAAGTGAGGATGTTACCTTTAGTAGCCATTCAAACCCACAAATTGTAAAATCATCTCAATGGCAATCAATGGAAATAGGATGCATAAAATGCAAGAGGCTGATAACCTACAGTATGTGTATGTCAAAATGTTGTTGGATACATACTGAATTTTCAATCTAAAGTAAATTTTCAGTTTCCTTTCCTTTTAGAGGTAAAATGCAGCAGTACAAAAGATAAACACAATATCTGTATTAATTTATAAATATACAGGGGTTGGACAAAATAATGGAAATGCCTAACGTTTTGGCATCATAATCTTCGAACATGTGATAAACATGCAAACCGTGAAATATGGTAATGTTTTGTAGTTGATTATTTGTGTTATCTGATATGTGTATGTAAATTAACTGTTTGTTTTGCATAATTGTAAGAACATTGATGAGAACCTGATACCAATGGCAGACCTTTTGGATTTTCAAAGAGGCCAAATTGTTGGTGCTCGTATGGCAGGTGCTAGTGTAACAGAAAGTGCCCGAATGCCTGGCGTGCCAAGAGGTACTGTCTCCAAAGTAATGACTGCATTTGAAAGAGAAGGAAAAAAGGCCGCAGCAAAGCACAGGTCCGGCCGAAAGTCAAAGTTGACTGAGAGAGACCGTCGGACTCTAAAGCGAATTGTGAGAGAGGATCGCAAGACCACGGCTCTGAAAATCACTGCTGAGCCCAATGAACACCTACAGAACCCAGTTTCCACGAAAACTGTTCGTTGGGAGCTGCACAAATCTGGATTCCATGGAAGAGCTGCAATTTGAAAACCGCTGCTCTCAATGACAAATGTTTCCAAGTGTTTAGAGTGGTGTAGAAACCTCCAGAATTGGTCCCTCGAGCAGTGGAAACATGTGATATGCTCAGACGAATCAACGTTTACCCTATTTCCGCCCTCCGGCCGAGTGTACGTTTGGAGACAGCCGAAAGAAGCATTCCATCGAGACTGCCTTCTCCCAACCGTAAAACATGGCGGAGGTTCTGTGATGATCTGGGGTGCTATTTCGTGGAGATCTGCCAGGCCAACGATATCCCTTCATGGAAGAATTAACAGCCGAGATTATTTAGGCATTTTGGGCGACCAAGTGCATCCAATGGTTCAAGCACTGTTCCCGGAGGGGAACTCCATCTTTCAGGATGATAATGCACCAATTCATACAGCTAGAATCATTAAAGCATGGGACGAGGAACATTCTAATGAAGTTGAGCATCTGACCTGGCCCCCCACAATCCCCAGACCTCAACATTATTGAGCATTTATGGTTGATTTTAGAGATTCAAGTTAGACATCGATTTCCGCCGCCATTGTTGCTCAAAGAACTGGAGGATGTTTTAACTGCAGAATGGGCTAAAATTCCTTTGGAAACAATTCACACCTTGTATGAATCCATACCTCAGAGAATTGAGGCTGTAATCACCACAGAAGGTGGACCTACAACGTATTACACTAACTTTTGTTGATGTTTCCAGGTGTTTCCATTATTTTGTCCAACCCCTGTACTTGTGTAAAGAAAATCATTAGGCTGGGCTTCTTCACTATAAAACTTTGTTGTGTCAATGTGGTGGGTAATTTCTCAACATCCAATGCTGTTTACATCACTGAATACTGCACAGAACTCAACCATTAGGCCGGAGTCACACACAACGTATAAAAATACGGTCCGTTTTACACGGACGAGAATTGCACAAATGTTTACAAAACAGTGATCCATGTGCAGTGCGAGGATGCGATTTCCTTGCATCAAATTATCCGTGTGTCATCCGTATGTCATCCGTATGGCATCCCTACGGCGAGATTTTCTCGCCGGCTTGCAAAGCAGACATAGAATGGATCCATAGCCTCAAATATTAGTAAAAACATATACAGTCTAAATATATATATATGTCAATGAGACACCTACATATACATATATTTATATTTCATTTAGCGCTAGATAGCAGAAAAGCCGGTAATTCAGTTGCCGGCTTTTGCTATCTCCTTCCCAAACCCGACAGGATATGAGACATGGTTTACATACAGTAAACCATTTCATATCCCTTATTTTTTACATATTCCTCACTATTAATGTTAGAAGTGTGTGTGCAAAATTTGGGGCTCTAGCTGTTAAAATAAAGGGTTAAATCGCGGAAATAACTGGCGTGGGCTCCCGTGCAATTTTCTCCGCCAGAGTGGTAAAGCCAGTGACTGAGGGCAGATATTAATAGCCTAGAGAGGGACCATGGTTATAGGCCCCCCTGGCTAAAAACATCTGCCCCCAGCCACCCCAGAAAAGGCACATCTGTATGATGCGCCTATTCTGGCACTTGGCCACTCTCTTCCCACTCCCGAGTAGTGGTGGGATATGGGGTAATAAAGGGTTAATGTCACCTTGCTATTGTAAGGTGACATTAAGCCAGGTTAATAATGGAGATGCGTCAATAAGACACCTATCCATTATTAATCCTATATTAATAAAGGGTTAAAAAAACATACACATTAGAAAAAAAGTGTTTTAATGAAATAAAGACACAGATTGTTGTAATAGTTTATTAAACGCTCAATCCAATTGAAGATCCTTGTCACCTGAAAGAAAGTTAAAATAAAAAAACAACAATATCCCATACCTCTCCGGCGTTAGTCAAGTTCCACGATGTAAATCCATCAGAAGGGGTTAATTAATTTTACAAGCAGAAGCTCTGCTAATGCAGCTGTGCTCCTGCCTGTAAAAAGTGGGGAATGAATGGAATGCAGGGGAACGTAGCTACCTAGACTTGCGGTGCTGCGCCCCCTGCTGGCATAAACTCATATGAACTCTAGCGTGAGAAAATATTCAGAAAAATTCCCATGCTCGAGTTCATATGAGTTTATGCCAGCAGGGTCGCAGCACCGCAAGTCTAGGTAGCTACGATCCCCTGCTTTCCATTCATTCCCCAGTTTTTACAGGCAGGGGCGGCTGCATTAGCAGGCTCCTGGCTGTAAAATTATTTAACCCCTTCTGATGGATTTACATCTTGGGATTTGACTGTAACGCTGGAGAGGTATGGGATATTGTTGCTTTTTTCTTTTAACTTTGGTTCAGGTGACAAGGGTCTTCAATTGGATTGAGCATTTAATAAACTATTACAACACCATGTGTCTTTATTTTATTAAAATACTTTTTTCCTAATGTGTGTGTGTTTTATTAACCATTTACTACTATTGGATTAATAATGGATAGGTGTCTTATTGACGCCTCTCCATTATTAACCAGGCTTAATGTCACCTTACAATAGATAGGTGGCATTAACCCTTTATTACCCCATATCCCACCGCTACTCGGGAGTGGGAAGAGGGAGGCTAAGTGCCAGAATAGGCGCATCTTACAGATGTGCCTTTTCTGGGGTGGCTGGGGGCAGATGTTTTTAGCCAGGGGGGGTCCTACAACCATGGTCCCTCTCTAGGCTATTAATATCTGCCCTCAGTAACTGGCTTTACCACTCTGGCGGAGAAAATTGTGCGGGAGCCCACCCCAGTTTTTTCCGTGATTTAACCCTTTATTTTAACAGCTAGAGCCCCAAATTTTGCACACACACACACACACACACACACACACACACTTGGAACATTATTAGTGCAGAATATGTAAAAAAATAAGGGATATGAAATGGTTTACTGTATGTAAACCATGTCTCATATCCTGTTGGGTTTGGGAAGAAGATAGCAAAAGCCGGCAATTGAATTGCCGGCTTTTCTGCTATCTAGCGCTGTATGAAATATAAATAAATATATATATATATATATATATATATATATATATGTGTGTGTGTCTCACTGACATATATATATTTAAATATATATATATATATATATATATATATATATATATATATATACATATCTATAATATAACGCTGGGAGCGTCACTCTGTCCGAAGCCTTTATAGACTGCGCAAGCGCCGGCGCAGTCTGGACCCCACAGAGCGACGCTCCCAGGAGATCGCGGTATGCGTAAGCACTGAACGCACACCGCGATCTCCAACGGAGAAGCAGGGATGAGCCAGGAGGGTGAGTATGCAATATTTACCTGTCCCCCGTTCCACCGATGCGCGCTACTCCATCCTCACCTCCTCTGCCTGCGAAGTTCAGTTCAGAGGGCGCGATGACAGCCGCCTGCACTCTCAGCACAACCACGCACAGCCGCCCGCACTCACCACCGCCACGCACAGCCGCCCGCACTCACCACCGCCACGCACAGCTGCCCGCGCTCACCACCGCCACACACAGCCGCCCGCACTCAGCACTGCCACGCACAGCCGCCCGCACTCCCCACAACCACGCACAGCCGCCCGCACTCCCCACCGCCACGCACAGCCGCCCGCACTCAGCACCGCCACGCACAGCCGCCCGCCCTCTCAGCACCACCCCGCACAGCCGCCTGCACTCACCACTGCCACGCACAGCCGCCTGCACTCACCACCGCCATGCACAGCCGCCCGCACTCAGCACAGCCACGCACAGCCGCCGGCACTCAGCACAGCCGCCGGCACTCAGCACAGTCGCTGGCACTCAGCACAGCCGCCCGCACTCAGCACAGCCACGCACAGCCGCCCGCACTCAGCACAGCCACACACAGCCGCCCGCACTCAGCACAGCCACGCACAGCCGCCCGCACTCAGCACAGCCGCCCGCACTCAGCCCAGCCACCCGCACTCAGCCCAGCCGCCCGCACTCAGCACAGCCACACTCGGGCAGTAGAGCCGGAGAGAGAAAGATGAGAGCAACATATGGCAGAATGGAAAAAGGAACAGGCAGAATGGGTGCAGCACATTACAACAGAATGGGGGCACAGGATGGGAGCAGCACATGACAGAATGGGGGCGCAGGATGGGAGCACCACATGACAGAATGGGGGCGCAGGATGGGAGCAGCACATGACAGAATGATTGCGCACGATGGCAGCAGCACATGACAGAATGGGGGCGCACACATGACAGGATGGGGGTGCAGGATGGGAGCACATGACTGGATGGGGTGCAGGATGGGAGCACATGACAGAATGGGAGCAGCACATGACAGAATGGGGGCACAGGATGGGAGCAGCACATGACAGAATGGGGGCACAGGATGGGAGCAGCACATGACAGAATGGGGGTCCACACACATGACAGGATGGGGGCGCAGGATGGAACAGCACATGACAGGATGGGGGCGCAGGATGGAACAGCACATGACAGGATTGGGGCGCAGGATGGAACAGCACATGACGGGATGGGGGCGCAGGATGGAACAGCACATGACAGGATTGGGGCGCAGGATGGAACAGCACATGACAGGATGGGGGCGCAGGATGGGAGAAGATTACAGGATGGGGACGCAGGATGGGAGCACATGACAGGATGGGGATGCAGGATGGAGCAGCACATGACAGGATGGGAGAGCAAGATGGGAGCAGCACATACCAGGATGGAGACCATATACCAATATAAATGCTCGCCACCCGGGCGTAGAACGGGTTCAATAGCTAATATATACCTATACTATGTGTAGACATTAGTGTTGAGCATTCCGATACCGCAAGTATCAGGTATCGGCCGATACTTGCGGTATCGGAATTCCGATACCGAGATCCGATACTTTTGTGGTATCGGGAATCGGTATCGAAACAACATTAACCCCTTAACGACCGCCGATACGCCTTTTAACGGCGGCCGCAAAGGGTACTTAAACCACAGCGCTGTTAATTAACGGTGCTGTGGAAAAAGTGAATAGTGCCCTCCAGAGTCGGATTTTCTCTGGGGTTTCGGTTGCCGAGGGTAGCCGAGACCCCAGAGAACATGATTCTGGGGGGTTTTACCGACCCCCGAGTTGCGATCGCCGGTAATTAACCGTTTACCAACGGTCGCAACAAAAACAAACAAACCGCGATTTGCCATTTAATTTCTCTGTCCTCCGATGTGACCGCACATCGGAGGACAGAGAAATAGTGTCCCCGATGGCCCCCAATAGCCCCCCAATACTCACCTTTCTCCCCCGGTGCTCCGATGGACGCCGCCATCTTTTTTCCGGGAAAAAATGGCGGGCGCATGCGCAGTGCGCCCGCTGCCCGGCACCCGGAAGATCTTTGGGGTCTTGGCTGCCGGGGGTAGCCGAGACCCCCAAAGAACATGATCGGGGTCGGTTTTTACCGACCCCTGTTTTGCGATCGCCGGTAATTAACTGTTTACCGGCGACCGCAAAAAAAAATAAAAGCGATCTGTAATTCTCTGTCCTCTGATGTGATCGCACATCAGAGGACAGAGAAATAGGGGGATAGGGGACCCTATAATACTCACCCGGTGTCCCCGAGTCCTCCTGCGTCTCCTCTTGCCGGCCGGCTTCTTCCTCTGCAAAGAAAATGGCGGGCGCATGCGCAGTGCGCCCGCCATCTGCTGCCATCTGCCGGCCGGCAGAAGAGACGAGTTGGGGCTAAAATTAGGGCTAGGGTTAGGGTTAGGGTTAGGGCTAGGGTTAGGGCTAGGGTTAGGGTTAGGGCTAGGGTTAGGGTTAGGGTTAGGGCTAGGGTTAGGGTTAGGGCTAGGGTTGGGGCTAAATTTAGGGTTAGGGCTAGGGTTAGGGTTAGGTTTAGGCTACTTTCACACTAGCGTTTTTTGGCTTCCGTCGCAATGCGTCGTTGGAGAAAAAACGCATCCTGCAAAAGTGCTTGCAGGATGCGTTTTTTCCTCCATTGACTTGCATTAGCGACACATTGCAACGGATTGCCACACGTCGCATCCATCGTGCGACGGATGCGTCGTGCTTTGGCACACCGTCGGCACAAAAAAACGCTACATGTAACTTTTTTTGTGCGACGTGTCCGCCCCCGCCTCCCCGCACCTCACAATGGGGCAGCGGATGTGTTGAAAAAACAGCATCCTCTGCACCCGTTGTGCGGCGCTTACAACGCTAGCGTCAGTACGTCGGCCTGACACACTGCGATGGGCCGAGTACGACGCTAGTGTGAAAGTAGCCTTAGGCTTCTTTCACACTTGTGTCAGTACGGGGTGGTCGCAATGCGTCAGCCCGACGTACCCACGCACGTTGTGAAAATTGTGCACAACGTGGGCAGTGGATGCAGTTTTTCAACGCATCCGCTGCCCAGTCTATGTCTTGGGGAGGAGGGGGCAGAGTTACGGCCACGCATGCGCGGAAATGGCGGACGCGACGTACAAAAAAAAGGTTACATTGAACTTTTTTTGTGACGACGGTCCGCCAAAACACAACGGATCCAGTGCACGATGGACGCGACGTGTGGCCATCCGTCGGTAATACAAGTCTATGGGCAAAAAAGGCATCCTGTGGGCACATTTGCAGGATCCGTTTTTTGTCCAAAACGACGGATTGTGACGGATGCCACACGACGCAAATGTGAAAGTAGCCTTAGGGTTAGGGTTGGGGCTAAAGTTAGGGCTAGGGTTAGGGTTAAATTTAGGGTTAGGATTGGGGCTAAAGTTAGGGTTAGGGCTAGGGTTGGGGCTAAAATTAGGGTTAGGGTTGGGGCTAAAGTTAGGGATAGAGTTGGGATTAGGGTTAGGGTTTGGATTAGGGTTGGTATTAGGGTTACGGTTGGGATTAGGGTTACGTTTGGGATTAGGGTTGGGATTAGGGTTAGGGGTGTATTGAGATTAGGGTTAGGTTTGAGGTTAGGGTTGAGATTAGGGTTAGGGGTGTGTTGGATTTAGGGTTTTGATTAGGGTTATGGTTAGAGTTGAGATTAGGGCTGTTTTGGGGTTAGGGTTGTGATTATCGTTAGGGTTGTGATTAGGATTATTGACCGGGTTGAGATTAGGGTTAGGGGTGTGTTGGAGTTAGGGTTGGAGTTAGAATTGGGGGGTTTCCACTGTTTAGGTACATCAGGGGGTCTCCAAACACGACAGACAATTTTGCGCTAAAAAAAACAAATGGTGCTCCCTCCCTTCTGAGCTTTGCCGTGCGCCCAAACAGTGGTTTACCCCCACATATGGGGCATCAGCGTACTCAGGATAAATTGGACAACAACTTTTGGGGTCCAATTTCTCCTGTTACCCTTGTGAAAATAAAAACTTGGGGGCTAAAAATCTTTTTTGTGGGAAAAAAAATATTTTTTATTTTCACTACTCTGCATTATAAACTTCTGTGAAGCACTTGAGCATTCAAAGTTCTCACCACATATCTAGATAAGTTCCTTAGGGGGTCTAGTTTCCAAAATTTGGTCACTTGTGGGGGGTTTCTACTGTTTAGGTACATCAGGGGCTCTGCAAACGCAACATAACACCCACAGACAATTCTATCAAAGTCTGATTTCCAAAATGGCGCTCCTTCTCTTCCGAGCTCGGCCGTGTGCCCAAACAGTGGTTTACCCCCACATATTGGTTACCAGTATACTCAGGACAAATTGGACAACAACTTTTGGGATCCAATTTCTCTTGTACCCTTGTGAAAATAAAAACTTGGGGGCTAAAAAATCTTTTTTGTTAAAAAAAAAAATATTTTTTATTTTCACGACTCTGCATTATAAACTTCTGTGATGCACTTGGGCATTTAAAGTTCTCACTACACATCTAGATAAGTTCCATGGGGGGTCTAGTTTCCAAAATGGGGTCACTTTTGGGGGGTTTCTACTGTTTAGGCACATCAGGGGCTCTCCAAACGCGACATGGCGTCCGATCTCAATTCCAGTCAATTTTGCATTGAAAAGTCAAATGGCGCTCCTTTGCTTCCGAGCTCAGCCATGCACCCAAACAGTTGTTTACCCCCACATATGGGGTGTCGGCGTACTCAGGACAAATTAAACAACAACTTCTGGGGTCCATTTTCTCCTGTTACCCTTGGTAAAATAAAAATTTGGAGGCAAAAAGATCATTTTTGTAGAAAAAATGCGATTTTTTTATTTTCACGGCTCTACGTTATAAACTTCTGTGAAGCACCTGGTGGTTTAAAGTGCTCACCACACATCTAGATAAGTTCCTTAAAGGGTCTAGTTTCCAAAATGGTATCACTTGTGGGGGGTTTCCACTGTTTAGGCACATCAGGGGCTCTCCAAACGTGACATGGCGTCCGATCTCAATTCCAGCCAATTCTACATTGAAAAAGTAAAACGACACTCCTTCTCTTCCAAGCTCTGCGGTGCGCCCAAACAGTGGTTTACCCCCACATATGGGGTATCAGCGTACTCAGGAGAAATTGCACAACAACTTTTGTGGTCTAATTTCTCCTGATACCCTTGTGAAAATAAAAATTGGGGGGCAAAAAGATCATTTTTGTAGAAAAAATTCGATTTTTTATTTTCACGGCTCTACGTTATAAACTTCTGTGAAGCACTTGGGGGTTCAAAGTGCTCACCACACATCTAGATAAGTTCCTTAAGGGGTCTAGTTTCCAAAATGGTATCACTTGTGGGGGTTTCCACTGTTTAGGCACATCAGGGGCTCTCCAAACGTGACATGGCATCCGATCTCAATTCCAGCCAATTCTGCTTTGAAACAGTCAAACGGCGCTCCTTCACTTCCAAGCTCTGCGGTGCGCCCAAACAGTGGTTTACCTCCACATATGGGGTATCAGCGTACTCAGGAGAAATTGCACAACAAAATTTGTGGTTAAATTTCTGTTTTTACACTTGTGAAAATTAAAAAAAATGGTTCTGAAGTAAAATGTTTGCAAAAAAAAGTTAAATGTTCATTTTTTTCTTCCACATTTTTTCAGTTCCTGTGAAGTACGTAAAGGGTTAATAAACTTCTTGAATGTGGTTTTGAGCAGCTTGACGGGTGCAGTTTTTAGAATGGTGTCACACTTGGTTATTTTCTATCATATAGACCCCTCAAAATGACTTCAAAGGTGATGTGGTCCCTAAAAAAAACATGGTGTTGTAAAAATGAGAAATTGCTGGTCAACTTTTAACCCTTATAACTCCCTAACAAAAAAAAAAATTGTTTCCAAAATTGTGCTGATGTAAAGTGGATATGTGGGAAATATTATTTATTAACTATTTTTCGTGACATATCTCTCTGATTTAAGGGCATAAAAATACAAAGTGTGAAAATTGCAAAATTTTAAAAATTTTCGCCATATTTCCGTTTTTTTCATAAATAATCGCAAGTAATATCGAAGAAATGTTACCACTAACTTGAAGTACAATATGTCATGAAAAAACAATCTCAGAATCAGCGGGATCCGATAAAGCGTTCCAGAGTTATAACCTCATAAAGTGACAGTGGTCAGAATTGTAAAAATTGGCTCGGTCATTAAGTACCAAATTGGCTCTGTCACTAAGGGGTTAATGTGTAAAATAAAGAATTCAAATAAAAAATATTGATATTCTCACCTGTCCGGAGGCCCCTGGACATCACCGCTGGTAACCGGCAGCCTTCTTTGCTTAAAATGAGCGCGTTTATGGCCTTCCATGACGTCACGGTTTCTGATTGGTCACGTGCCGCTCATGTGACCGCCACGCGACCAATCACAAGCCGTGACGTAATTCTCAGGTCCTAAATTCCTAATTCTAGGAATTTAGGACCTGAGAATTACGTCACGGCTTGTCGGAGAGGTGAGTATATCAATATTTTTTATTTTAATTCTTTATTTTACACATGAATATGGATCCCAGGGCCTGAAGGAGAGTTTCCTCTCCTTCAGACCCTGGGAACCATCAGGGATACCTTCCAATACTTGAGTCCCATTCACTTGTATTGGTATCGGGTATCGGTATCGGATCAGATCCGATACTTTGCCGGTATCGGCCGATACTTTCCGATACCGATACTTTCAAGTATCGGACGGTATCGCTCAACACTAGTAGACATTATTTTTATCTGTTCTATTCTAACATGTCAGTGTGATTTTACTGTTCCTCACACTGAATTGTTGGCTTTTCAATAGAACACCGGTCACACTGATGGTCCGTGTGTAATCCGATTTTTTTCTCACCCCATAGACTTTCATTGGCGATTCTCGGCCGAGATACGCTGACAATCGCAGCATGCTGCGATTTCACTCGGATCCTGAATATGGCCGAGAAAACAACGGATAATAGGAGCTGCCCCATAGCTTAACATTGGGCCAAGTGCTATGCGATTTTTTTATCGCATTGCACTCGGCCATATTACGGTCTAGTGTGACTCCGGCCTTAAAGTGTTTGTCTGCAAACAGAGCAAGTTATTGAAAATTGTGCATTTTCTGATGCTGCAAATAGAGCAAGCTTTAGTGGAGCATCTGAGAAATGCAGTGACACTGAAGTCTGCCAGGATGAAGAACTAACAGTGCGCTCAAGCTATCCATTGTAGATTGTAAGCTCTCACGAGCAGGGTCGTCTTATTTTGTCTTATTTTTGCTTTATTACTGTATTGTTAACGTTGTTACCTATGACTGTTGTGTTTGAAACTGTTAAACTGTAAAGCGCTGCGGAATATGTTGGCGTTATATAAATAAAGATTATTATTATTATTATTATCCTAGGCAGCCGTGCTCACATGTGTGACCACCACTGTTAACTAATTGAGGATTTTACACTTTGCAATTTTTCCAAGGTAAGAACATGGTAATGACCCTTTAAACTGGCATGATAATAGAATAATTAGAGATGATCAAATGTTTTGAACTCACTAACTTCAATGAATTGAACAAAATGGATTTGCAGCAAATTTCAATACTGCAAAGCCTCCAGTTCCCATGTGATAATATACTTTTAGCTCTCCTAGTATTGTTTGAACCTTATTTGAGCATGTTAAAGCAAATACAGCCTTTAGAAATGCCAACGTGACCAAAACATAACTGACTTGATAACCATTGGTAACTAACAGCCTGCTTAGTAACACAGATATTTTTTATGCATTACAATTAGTGTTGAGCGATACCTTCAGATATCGGAAAGTATCGGTATCGTATTGGATCGGCCGATATTCAAAAAATATCGGATATCGCCGATACCGATACCCAATACCAATGCAAGTCAATGGGACCAAAATATCGGAATTAAAATAAACCCTTTCTTTCCTTGTAGGTTCATTCTACATGAAGGAAAACAACTAAGAATAATGTAGGATGTAGTGGCGGAGACATTAAAGGCATAGAGGTTTAGCCCAATCAAATAGAATAGCAGGAATTTTTTTTTTTTTTTTAAGACGTTCGGGGTTACAAAGATATTAACTATGTTAAGATTTTTTTTATTTTGTCAGATATTGATGTTTCACTACTTCCATGCCCTTCACCTTCTTTTTTACTTCTCCGACACTTTCTTCTTCATCATCCTCAGCAGCAGCATCTTTGACATCAACTTCTTCTTCACCTTATACATCTTCTTCATCTTCTACCTATTATTTTTTTGTTACATTCTTCATATTCTTTTTATTAAAGTATTATTCTTCTTCATATTCTACTTCTTCATCATATTCTTATTTGTGACAGGCATTCCTGTAGTTGTTATCTATAACAGTTTGAAGATTACACCTTCCGTTCTGCCTGTCACAAAAGAGTTACAACAGGATTTGCCCGCGTTCAGTTAGGCCTGCAGCAGCAGGCTTTTTCCAGGGGCACCACGAGGAGGAACAGACTCACCCCCATACACTGCTTAGTCTTCTTCTGCTTATAATTTAGATAATATCTTTTGCTCTGATGTTTAGTCTTATGCTTAATGTTCTTCTGCTCTTTGTTCTGCAGCCTCTTGTTCTTCTGCTTCTCGGTCTTCCGTGTCGTCGTCTTTAGGGTCTTGAACTTGGAAATGTAGCAGAAGGTACAAGAAGGCTGAGAAAATGCCGAGAACCAGCTGATGGAACTGGAACTCGGATGGCTACCCGAAGGTCCAAGAGCCAATGGAACTACCGAGGACCAGCTGACGTTACTGGAACCCAGTTACTAAGCAGGAGGTACCCGTGCCAGAAAGCACTACCAAGGACAACCTGGCATTGGTGGAACTCGGATACCCAGAAGGAGGCACCTAAGCCAAAGGCTCTGCCCGGAACCAGCTGACGGTACTGGAACCAGGATGGGGAGCAGAAGGTACAAGAGCAAAAGACACTGCCGAGAACCAGCTGACGGTACTGGAACCCGGATGGGTAGCCAAAGGTACAAGAGCCAATGGAACTACCGAGTACCAGCTGACGTTACTGGAACCCGGTTACTAAGCAGGAGGTACCCGTGCCAGAAAGCACTACCAAGGACCATCTGACGTTGGTGGAACTCAGATACCCAGAAGGAGGCACCTAAGCAAAGGCTCTGCCCGGAACCAGCTGACGGTACTGGAACCAGGGGGACCTATTCAAGATGGTCTTCCTAGAGCCCCAACTAGCGGTGTTGGAGCCAAGAGTCAGCAGGGGGAGCAGAGTGTAGGCCGAAACCTGCACTGGAGGCAGCTTTGTGTCTGTTGTGTCTGTGTGGCGTTTGCAGGACACGTTGCCGGCTACACAGCAGGGGAACAGCTGGCGTTACTGAACCCCACTGACACAGTGGCGAGTGTTTTTCTCTGTGCAGCCAGCACTTCCAAGCACCAACTGGCGGTGTTAGAGCCCAGGCACAGCAGGAGGAGCAGAGTGTAGGCCGAATCCTGCACTGGAGGCAGCTTTGTGTCTGTTGTGTCTGCGTGGCGTTTGCAGGACATGTTGCCGGCTACACAGCAGGGGAACAGCTGGCATTACTGAACCCCACTGACACAGTGGTGAGTGTTTTTCTCTGTGCAGCCAGCACTTCCGAGCACCAACTGGCGGTGTTAGAGCCCAGGGACAGCAGGGGGAGCAGAGTGTAGGCCGAAGCCTGCACTGGAGGCAGTTTAATATCTGTTGTGTCTGTGTGGCATTTGCAGGACACGTTGCCGGCTACACAGCAGGGGAACAGCTGGCGTTGCTGAACCCCACTGACACAGTGGCGAGTGTTTTTCTATGTGCAGCCAGCACTTCCGAGCACCAACTGGCGGTGTTAGAGCCCAGGCACAGCAGGAGGAGCAGAGTGTAGGCCGAATCCTGCACTGGAGGCAGCTTTGTGTCTGTTGTTTGCGTGGCGTTTGCAGGACACGTTGCCGGCTACACAGCAGGGGAACAGCTGGCGTTACTGAACCCCACTGACACAGTGGCGAGTGTTTCTCTCTGTGCAGCCAGCACTTCCGAGCACCAACTGGCGGTGTTAGAGCCCAGAGACAGCAGAGGGAGCAGAGTGTAGGCCGAAGCATGCACTGGAGGCAGTTTAACATCTGTTGTGTCTGCGTGGCGTTTGCAGGACACGTTGCCGGCTACACAGCAGGGGAACAGCTGGCATTACTGAACCCCACTGACACAGTGGCGAGGCGAGTGTTTTTCTCTGTGCAGCCAGCACCTCCGGGCACCAACTGGCGGTGTTAGAGCCCAGGGTCAGCAGGGGGAGCAGAGTGTAGGCCGAAGCCTAATTGGAGCAAATTGAAAGGGAACCTTTAAACCCCCCAGGCGTTAGTAACTAGAAGAGCCACGTTGTGCAGCAGTAATGCTGCACAAGGAATAGGTGGCTCTTTTAATTATGTTCCTTGCACACGCTGAATGAAATACTTCTAAAATTTTGCCCCTCATACCGTGAAACCCTTTTCGGAGGCGGGACTTTCCTTCTTTATGAGACGAAGCACAGCTGTCAAAAATACCCCCTTGGTGCTGGGCGCAGCCTCCTGAGCGTTGCTTTTTTGTGTTACGGAGTCTGCGCTGTTGTGTTATCCCTTGGCCATGCGCTGTTACTGCGCATGCCCATGAATCCCAGCCCCGCAGTGTCTTCTGATTTATTCACACTGCGGGGCTGGGATTCATGGCCTTGCGCAGTAAATATCTTCGCCTCTCACTCATGTCCTTACGCCTGCTTCAGACTGTGCGGCATCAGCTGACACCTTATCGCATGCCACGGCCGTGAAGCCGCACAGTTTGAAGAAGGCGGAAGGAGATGAGTGAGAGGCGAAGATATGCACTGCGCATGCCCATGAATCCCAGCCCCACAGTGAGAATAAATAAGATGCTGCGGGGCGTGATCTCGGGCAGGGCGGTCACACAGGCGCAGCCATCCTGACAACAAATGATGTCAGAAGACGGGCAGCGCTGAACGCGCATGGCCAAGGGATAACATAACAGCGCAGGCTCCGGGACAGATTCAAACAACGCTGAGGAGGCGGCGCATGGCGGCAAGGGGGTTGCTGCGTGTCATTACGAAGGAAAGTCACACCTCCGGGACGGTAAATCGGTATCAGGGGACACATTTTATAAGTGTTTAGTTCTGCGTGTGCAATGAGTATAACAAAAAGAACCACCTTGTCCAAATGCAGAATTAGTGCTGCACAAGGTGGCTCTTTTAGTTTCAAACGCCTGAGGAGGGGGACAGATTCCCTTTTATTTTTGTTGTAGTGTCTGCGTGGCGTTCGCAGGACACATTGCCGGCAACACAGCAGGGGAACAGCTGACGTTACTGAACCCCACTGACACAGTGGCGAGTGTTTTTCTCTGTGCAGCCAGTGCTTCCGAGCACCAACTGGTGGTGTAAGAGCCCAGGGAATCAAGGAGGAGCAGAGTGTAGGCCGAAGCCTGCACTGGAGGCAGCTTAGTGTCTGTTGTGTCTGCGTGGCGTTTGCAGGACATGTTGCCGGCTACACAGCAGGGGAACCGCTGACGTTACTGAAACCCACTGACACAGTGGCGAGTGTTTTTCTCTGTGCAGCCAGCACTTCCGAGCACCAACTGGCAGTGTTAGAGCCCAGGGAATCAAGGAGGAGCAGAGTGTAGGCCGAAGCCTGCACTGGAGGCAGCTTAGTGTCTGTTGTGTCTGCGTGGCGTTTGCAGGACACATTGCCGGCTACACAGCAGGGGAACAGCTGACGTTACTGAACCCCACTGACACAGTGGCGAGTGTTTTTCTTTGTGCAGCCAGCACTTCCGAGCACCAACAGGCGGTGTTAGAGCCCAGGGAATCAAGGAGGAGCAGAGTGTAGGCCGAAGCCTGATTGGAGGAAGTTGAAAGGGAACCTTTAACCCCCCCCAAGGCGTTTGTAGGTGAAAGAGCCATCTTGTGCAGCACTAAGGATGCAAAAGGAAAAGGTGGCTCTTTTAATTATGCTCCTTGCAAACGCAGAACTAAACACTTATAAAATGTGTCGCCTGATACCGTGAAACCGTCCCGGAGGTGGGACTGTCCTTCAAAATGGGTCGCAGCACAGCCGTCATTCCTACCCCCTTGGTGCCGTGCGCCGCCTCCTCAGCGTTGTTTGAATCTGTCCCCTAGCCTGCGCTGTTATGTTCAACCTTGGCCATGCGCAGTTAGCGCAGCCCGTCTTCTGACATCATTTGTTGTCAGGCTGGCTGCGCCTGTGCGGACACGCTGCCCGAGATCCCGCCTGGCAGTGTCGTCTAAGGTAATCACACTGTGGGCCTGGGATCCATGAGCATGCGCAGTGCATATCTTTGCCTCTCACTCCCCTCCTTCCGGATTCTTCAGACTGTGCGGCGTCACGGCCGTGGCATGCTATTAGGGATCAGCTGACGCCGCACAGTCTGAAGAAGGCGGAGGGAAATGTGTGAGAGCCTGGGGTGAAGATATGCACTGCGCATGCCCATGGATCCCAGGCCTGCAGTGTGATTAAATCAGAAGAGACTGCAAGGCGGGATCTCGGGCTGCGCGGCCGCACAGGCGCAGGCAGCCTGACAACAAATTATTTTAGAAGACGGGCAGCGCTAAATGCGCATGGCCAAGGTTGAACATAACAGCGCAGGCTACGGGACAGAATCAAACAATGCTGAGGAGGTGGGGCACGGCACCAAGGGGGTAGGAATTACGGCTGTGCTGCTTCCCATTACGAAGGAAAGTCCCACCTCCGGGACGGTTTCACGGTGTGAGGGGACACAATTCATAAGTGTTAGGTTCAGCATATGCAAGGAGCACAACAAAAAGAGGCAACTTTTCCTTGGGCAGCATTACTGCTGCACAAGGTGACTCTTTCAGTAACAAATGCCTGGGGGGGACAGGTTCCATTAAATTTCAATTGTGGTGTCAGCGTGGCACTCGCAGGACACATTGCCGCAACACAGCAGGGGAGCAGCTGGCATTACGGAACCCCAATAACAGAGGAGCAACTGTTGACTGTGCAGACCGCACTTCCGGACAGCAACTGGCGGTGTTGGAGCCCAGGGAATGCAGGAGGAGCAGACTAGAGTTATTGCTGCAACACAGCAGGGGAGCAGCTGGCGTTACTGAACCCCAATAACAGAGGAGCAACTGTTGACTGTGCAGACAGCACTTCCGGACAGCAACTGGCGGTGTTGGAGCCCAGGGACAGCAGGAGGAGCAGGCTAGAGTTATTGCCGCAACACAGCAGGGGAGCAGCTGGCGTTACTGAACCCCAATAACAGAGGAGCAACTGTTGACTGTGCAGACAGCACTTCCGGACAGCAACTGGCGGTGTTGGAGCCCAGGGACAGCAGGAGGAGCAGGCTAGAGTTATTGCCGCAACACAGCAGGGGAGCAGCTGGCGTTACTGAACCCCAATAACAGAGGAGCAACTGTTGACTGTGCAGACAGCACTTCCGGACAGCAACTGGTGGTGTTTAAGCCCAGGGACAGCAGGAGGAGCAGGCTAGAGTTATTGCCGCAACACAGCAGGGGAGCAGCTGGCGTTACTGAACCCCAATAACAGAGGAGCAACTGTTGACTGTGCAGACAGCACTTCCG
This sequence comes from Ranitomeya variabilis, assembly GCF_051348905.1. Taxonomy (NCBI): domain Eukaryota; kingdom Metazoa; phylum Chordata; class Amphibia; order Anura; family Dendrobatidae; genus Ranitomeya; species Ranitomeya variabilis. Next base: position 407,040,539 of record NC_135236.1, on the reverse strand, counting down.
GACAGCAACTGGCGGTGTTGGAGCCCAGGGAATGCAGGAGGAGCAGAGTGTAGGCCGAGACTTAATTGGAGCAAGTTGAAAGGGAACCTTTAACCTTCCCAGGCATTTGTGGCTGAAAGAGCCACTTTGTAAATGCAGAACTAAACACTTATAAAATGTGTCCCCTGATACCGTGAGACCGTCCCGGAGGTGGGACTTTCCTTCATAATGGGACGCAGCACAGCCATCGTTCCTACCCCCTTGGTGCCGTGCGCCGCCTCCTCCGCGTTGTTTGAATATGTCCCATTGCCTGCGCCGTTATGTTATCCCTTGGCCATGCGCACTTAGCGCTGCCCGTCTTCTGACATCATTTGTTGTCAGGCTGGCTGCTCCTGTGCAGACACTCTGCCCGAGATCCCACCTCGCAGGGTCATATAATGTAATCACACTGCAGGCCTGGGATCCATGGGCATGTGCAGTGCATATCTTTGCCTCTCACTCCCCTCCTTCCGGCTTGTTCATACTGTGTGGCGTCACGGCCGTGGCATGCTATTAGGGATCAGCTGACGGCACACAGTCTGAAGAAGGTGGAGGGAGATGAGTGAGAGCCTGAGGTGAAGATATGCACTGCGCATGCCCATGGATCCCAGGCCCACAGTGTGATTAAATCAGAAGAGACTGCGAGGCGGGATCTCGGGCATCGCAGCCGCACAGGCAGCCTGACAACAAATGATATCAGAAGACGGGCAGCGCTAAGTGCACATGGCCAAGGGATAACATAACAGCGCAGGCTACGGGACAGATTCAAACAACGCTGAGGAGGCGGCGCATGACACCAAGGGGGTTGGAATGACGGCTGTGCTGCGTCCCATTACGAAGGAAAGTCCCACCTCCGGGACGGTCTCACGGTATCAGGGGACACATTTGATAAGTGTTTAGTTCTGCGTGTGCAAGGAGCTAAACTAAAAGAGCTACCTTTTCCTTGTGCAGCATTATGGCTGCACAAGGTGGCTCTTTCAGTAACAAACGCCTGGGGGGGGACAGGTTCCCTTAAATTTCAGTAGTTGTGTCAGCAAGGTGGTCGCAGGACACATTCCCGGCTACACAGTGTAATAATTATAGGGGATAACTCAGGAGACTATTTGCGTGGAACAAGACAACTACAGGACACCGTTTTATAAGTGGTAAAGTCTATATTATCACACGGTGATTCAAACAGGTGCAGAGAGAAACTCAAGTCCACAACACTTGGTGCAAATATCAAATGCAGCTCAGCAGTCTATAGTGTCATGGTTCTCAATGGCGAGAGAACATAGCCCAGCATATATGAGAACTAGCTCTTGGAAGATGGAAACTATACTGACCATGAACTAAACCTGCCGCACAACTAGAAGTGGCCAGGTAGCATGCCTACGTTTTTTAACCCTAGATGCCCAGCGCCAGCCGGAGAACTACCTAATCCTAGCAGAGGAAAAGACAGTCCTGGCTCACCTCTAGAGAAATTTTCCCAAAAGGCAGACAGAGGCCCCCACATGTATTGGCGGTGATTTTAGATGAAATGACAAACGTAGTATGAAAATAGGTTTAGCAAAATCGAGGTCCGCTTTCTAGATAGCAGGAAGACAGAAAGGACACTTTCATGGTCAGCAGAAAACCCTATCAAAACACCATCCAGAAATTCCTTTAAGACTCTAGCATTAACTCATAACACCAGAGTGGCAATTTCCGATCACAAGAGCTTTCCAGACACAGTAACGAAACAGCAGCTGTGAACAGGAACAAAATGCAAAAACACACAAGGACAAAAGTCCAACTTAGCTGGGAGTTGTCTAGTAGCAGGAACAAGCACAGAAGGCTTCTGATTACATTGTTGACCGGCAAGAAACTGACAGAGGAGCATGGTTATATAGCGACTCCCACATCCTGATAGGAGCAGGCGAACAGAGGGGATGATGCACACAAGTTCAATTCCACAAGTGGCCACCGGGGGAGCCCAGAATCCAATTTCACAACAGTACCCCCCCCTCAAGGAGGGGGCACCGAACCCTCACCAGAACCACCAGGGCGATCAGGATGAGCCCTATGAAAGGCACGGACAAGATCGGAGGCATGAACATCAGAGGCAGTGACCCAAGAATTATCCTCCTGACCGTATCCCTTCCATTTGACCAGATACTGGAGTCTCCGTCTGGAAACACGAGAGTCTAAGATCTTTTCCACAACGTACTCCAACTCACCCTCAACCAACACCGGAGCAGGAGGCTCAACGGAAGGCACAACCGGTACCTCATACCTGCGCAACAATGACCGATGAAAAACATTATGAATCGAAAAGGATGCAGGGAGGTCCAAACGGAAGGACACAGGGTTAAGAATCTCCAATATCTTGTACGGGCCGATGAACCGAGGCTTAAACTTAGGAGAAGAAACCCTCATAGGGACAAAACGAGAAGACAACCACACCAAGTCCCCAACACAAAGCCGAGGACCAACACGACGACGGCGGTTGGCAAAAAGCTGAGTCTTCTCCTGGGACAACTTCAAATTGTCCACCACCTGCCCCCAAATCTGATGCAACCTCTCCACCACAGCATCCACTCCAGGACAATCCGAAGATTCCACTTGACCGGAGGAAAATCGAGGATGAAACCCCAAATTACAGAAAAACGGGGACACCAAGGTGGCAGAGCTGGCCCGATTATTGAGGGCGAACTCCGCCAAAGGCAAAAAAGCAACCCAATCATCCTGATCCGCAGACACAAAACACCTCAAATATGTCTCCAAGGTCTGATTAGTCCGCTCGGTCTGGCCATTAGTCTGAGGATGGAAAGCAGACGAAAAAGACAAATCTATGCCCATCCTAGCACAGAATGCCCGCCAAAATCTAGACACGAATTGGGTCCCTCTGTCAGAAACGATATTCTCAGGAATACCATGCAAACGAACAACATTTTGAAAAAACAGAGGAACCAACTCGGAAGAAGAAGGCAACTTAGGCAAGGGAACCAGATGGACCATCTTAGAGAAACGGTCACACACCACCCAGATGACAGACATCTTCTGAGAAACAGGCAGATCCGAAATAAAATCCATCGAGATGTGCATCCAAGGCCTCTTCGGGATAGGCAAGGGCAACAACAATCCACTAGCCCGAGAACAACAAGGCTTGGCCTGAGCACAAACGTCACAAGACTGCACAAAGCCTCGCACATCTCGTGACAGGGAAGGCCACCAGAAGGACCTTGCCACCAAATCCCTGGTACCAAAGATTCCAGGATGACCTGCCAACGCAGAAGAATGAACCTCAGAGATGACTCTACTGGTCCAATCATCAGGAACAAACAGTCTACCAGGTGGGCAACGATCAGGTCTATCCGCCTGAAACTCCTGCAAGGCCCGCCGCAGGTCTGGAGAAACGGCAGACAATATCACTCCATCTTTAAGGATACCTGTGGGCTCAGAATTACCAGGGGAGTCAGGCTCAAAACTCCTAGAAAGGGCATCCGCCTTAACATTCTTAGAACCCGGTAGGTACGACACCACAAAATTAAACCGAGAGAAAAACAACGACCAGCGCGCCTGTCTAGGATTCAGGCGCCTGGCAGACTCAAGGTAAATTAAATTTTTGTGGTCAGTCAATACCACCACCTGATGTCTGGCCCCCTCAAGCCAGTGACGCCACTTCTCAAAAGCCCACTTCATGGCCAAAAGCTCCCGATTCCCAATATCATAATTCCGCTCGGCGGGCGAAAATTTACGGGAAAAAAAAGCACAAGGTCTCATCACGGAGCAGTCGGAACTTCTCTGCGACAACACCGCCCCAGCTCCGATTTCAGAAGCGTCGACCTCAACCTGAAAAGGAAGAGCAACATCAGGCTGACGCAACACTGGGGCGGAAGAAAAGCGGCGCTTGAGCTCCCGAAAGGCCTCCACAGCATCAGGGGACCAATCAGCAACATCAGCACCCTTCTTAGTCAAACCAGTCAATGGTTTTACAACATCAGAAAAACCAGCAATAAATCGACGATAAAAGTTAGCAAAGCCCAAAAATTTCTGAAGACTCTTAAGAGAAGAGGGTTGCGTCCAATCACCAATAGCCTGAACCTTGACAGGATCCATCTCGATGGAAGAGGGGGAAAAAATGTATCCCAAGAAAGAAATCTTTTGAACCCCAAAAACACACTTAGAACCCTTCACACACAAGGAATTAGACCGCAAAACCTGAAAAACCCTCCTGACCTGCTGGACATGAGAGTCCCAGTCATCCGAAAAAATCAGAATATCATCCAGATACACAATCATAAATTTATCCAAATAATCGCGGAAAATGTCATGCATAAAGGACTGGAAGACTGAAGGGGCATTTGAAAGACCAAAAGGCATCACCAAATACTCAAAATGGCCCTCGGGCGTATTAAATGCGGTTTTCCACTCATCCCCCTGCTTGATTCGCACCAAATTATACGCCCCACGGAGATCAATCTTAGAGAACCACTTGGCCCCCTTTATTCGAGCAAACAAATCAGTAAGCAGTGGCAACGGATATTGATATTTAACCGTGATTTTATTCAAAAGTCGATAATCAATACACGGCCTCAAAGAGCCGTCTTTCTTAGACACAAAGAAAAAACCGGCTCCTAAGGGAGATGACGAAGGACGAATATGTCCCTTTTCCAAGGACTCCTTTATATATTCTCGCATAGCAGCGTGTTCAGGCACAGACAGATTAAATAAACGACCCTTAGGGTATTTACTACCCGGAATCAAGTCTATGGCACAATCGCACTCCCGGTGCGGAGGTAGTGAACCAACCTTGGGTTCTTCAAAAACGTCACGAAAGTCAGACAAGAATTCAGGAATCTCAGAGGGAATAGATGATGAAATGGAAACCAAAGGTACGTCCCCATGAGTTCCTTTACATCCCCAGCTTAACACAGACATAGCTCTCCAGTCGAGGACTGGGTTATGAGATTGCAGCCATGGCAATCCCAGCACCAAAACATCATGTAGATTATACAGCACCAGAAAGCGAATAACCTCCTGGTGATCCGGATTAACACGCATAGTCACTTGTGTCCAGTATTGTGGTTTATTACTAGCCAATGGGGTGGAGTCAATCCCTTTCAGAGGTATCGGAGCCTCCAGTGGCTCCAAATCATACCCACAGCGTTTGGCAAAGGACCAATCCATAAGACTCAAAGCAGCGCCAGAGTCGACATAGGCGTCCGCGGTAATAGATGACAAAGAACAAATCAGGGTCACAGATAGAATAAACTTAGACTGTAAAGTGCTAATTGAAACAGACTTGTCAGGCTTCTTAGTACGCTTAAAGCATGCTGATATAACATGAGTTGAATCACCACAATAGAAGCACAACCCATTTTTTCGTCTAAAATTCTGCCGCTCGCTTCTGGACAGAATTCTATCACATTGCATATTTTCTGGCGTTTTCTCAGTAGACACCGCCAAATGGTGCACAGGTTTGCGCTCCCGCAGACGCCTATCGATCTGAATAGCCATCGTCATGGACTCATTCAGACTCGCAGGCACAGGGAACCCCACCATAACATCCTTAATGGCATCAGAGAGACCTTCTCTGAAAATCGCCGCCAGGGCGCACTCATTCCACTGAGTAAGCACAGACCATTTGCGGAATTTTTGGCAGTATATTTCAGCTTCATCTTGCCCCTGAGACAAGGACATCAAGGCCTTTTCCGCCTGAAGCTCTAAATGAGGTTCCTCATAAAGCAACCCCAAGGCCAGAAAAAACGCATCCACATTGAGCAACGCAGGATCCCCTGGTGCCAATGCAAAAGCCCAGTCTTGAGGGTCGCCCCGGAGCAAGGAAATTACAATCCTGACCTGCTGTGCAGGGTCTCCGGCAGAGCGAGACTTCAGGGACAAAAACAATTTGCAATTATTTTTAAAATTTTGAAAGTGAGATCTATTCCCCGAGAAGAATTCAGGCAAAGGAATTCTAGGCTCAGACATAGGTGCATGAACAACAAAATCTTGCAAATTTTGTACCTTTGTGGCGAGATTATTCAAACCTGTAGCTACACTCTGAAGATCCATTTGAAACAGGTGAACACAGAGCCATTCAAGGATTAGAAGGAGAGAAAGAGAGGAAGGCTGCAGTATAGGCAGACTAGCAAGTGATTCAATTAAGATCACACTCAGAACTAGAGGAAAAAAAAAAAAAAAAAAAAAATTGTAGCAGACTTCTTTTTTCTCTCCTTTCTCAGCCAGTAATTTAACCCTTTTTTGGGCCGGTCAAACTGTCATGGTTCTCAATGGCGAGAGAACATAGCCCAGCATATATGAGAACTAGCTCTTGGAAGATGGAAACTATACTGACCATGAACTAAACCTGCCGCACAACTAGAAGTGGCCGGGTAGCATGCCTACGTTTTTTAACCCTAGATGCCCAGCGCCAGCCGGAGAACTACCTAATCCTAGCAGAGGAAAAGACAGTCCTGGCTCACCTCTAGAGAAATTTTCCCAAAAGGCAGACAGAGGCCCCCACATATATTGGCGGTGATTTTAGATGAAATGACAAACGTAGTATGAAAATAGGTTTAGCAAAATCGAGGTCCGCTTTCTAGATAGCAGGAAGACAGAAAGGACACTTTCATGGTCAGCAGAAAACCCTATCAAAACACCATCCAGAAATTCCTTTAAGACTCTAGCATTAACTCATAACACCAGAGTGGCAATTTCCGATCACAAGAGCTTTCCAGACACAGTAACGAAACAGCAGCTGTGAACAGGAACAAAATGCAAAAACACACAAGGACAAAAGTCCAACTTAGCTGGGAGTTGTCTAGTAGCAGGAACAAGCACAGAAGGCTTCTGATTACATTGTTGACCGGCAAGAAACTGACAGAGGAGCATGGTTATATAGCGACTCCCACATCCTGATAGGAGCAGGCGAACAGAGGGGATGATGCACACAAGTTCAATTCCACAAGTGGCCACCGGGGGAGCCCAGAATCCAATTTCACAACACTATAGGAAACTTCAGAGGAAAATGCAATCACGCAGAAAGTCTATGAAGCACAGTTATTCTTGAGGATACTTGACACGAATAAATCCTTGTCTTAGTCCAAACACAGATAGATAAGCTTATAAGGCAGTTCAAATCATATCTTAGCTCAACCAGGGAGGCCTGTTTAATAGTCTCAGGTTTTTGCAGAGCAGAAACAGCTTACATGTCCAGCAAATGCAGATGGAAGTAAACATGAGCAGCAGATGAAGGAGGATTACTGGAAACTGGTGTATGCAGCAGAAACTCAGAGCAGAGTAGCAGGATTACCACACAGGTTCACAGGAGCAGGTATATAGCCAGGGAGTAATCAGAGGTCAGGAGTTGGATGCAAGGCAGAATAATCTAGCACAGACTGAAGGCTGGGGTGGAGTTTTATAGCAGGAAGACACAGTGCACATGAGACCAAATACGCCATCTTGGAAAAGGGCAGTAATGCACAAAAGGTAAAAAATGTTCAGAGTCCTGACATTACTCCCTCCTTAGAAGCGGCCTCAGGACGATCCTGGACCTGGTTTCTCAGGGAATCTCTGATGAAAACGAGTAATCTTCTGTTGGGCATTGATGTTTTCCACAGGTTCCCGAGTCTTCCTCAGGGGGATATCCTGCCATCTTATCAGATATTGGAGCCGATTCCTGCAAATCCTGGAATCAATAATTTCCTCCACCACAAATTGTTCTTGCCCATCAATCACCACAGGCCGCGGAGGTGGCACAACACATCCCTGGAAGGTATTAGGAGATACAGGCTTTAGTAAAGATACATGAAAAACTGGGTGTACCTTCATAGTCCTAGGCAGCTTCAGCCGGCAGGCCACAGAGCTCACAATACCGTTGATCTTGAAAGGGCCAATGAATTTCTGTCCAAGTTTTTGTGAAGGAATGTTTAACTTCAGATTCTTAGTTGCTAACCACATGGAATCTCCTACCTTGAACATGGGTGCAGGTTTACGGAATCTATCAGCCCATCTCTTATAACGTTCTTGAGCACTGGTCAGGAATTCCTTCAGAACCTCCAGATTTTGCCTCATCGCAGTCAGCCTTTCCTCCACTGCCGGAACCGGAGAATTAATTGGAGACCTAGGTAAAATACACAGATGATAACCCAGATTGGCAAAGAAAGGTGTAAATTTAGTGGAGGCGCTCTGAGAATTATTATATGAAAATTCAGCTAACGGCAGCAACTCCAACCAATCATCCTGGAGATGGCTGACATAGCATCTTAGATATTGTTCCAGCGTCTGGTTGGTACGCTCAGTCTGACCATTTGTCTGGGGATGGTAAGCGGAAAAGAGACAGACATTAATATTGAGTGCAGAGCAAAACCCCTTCCAGAATCTTGAAGTGAACTGTACTCCACGGTCAGAGATGATCTCATCCGAAACCCCATGCAACCGAAAGACATTCTGTATAACCAAGTTCACTGTATCTTTAGCTGAGGGGAGGCCGGTGCATGGAACAAAATGAGCAGCTTTAGTCAGGCGATCAACTACCACCATGACTGTATTCATGCCCCCCGATGTAGGCAGCTCCACAATAAAGTCAATTGATATAGACCCCCAAGGGCGGGACGGAACAGGTAATGTTTGTAGAAGACCCGTAGGTGCCAAATGAGGAGTCTTGTAACGGGCACATACCTCGCAAGAGAGAACATAGTCCTTGGTATCCTTCAGGCAAGTTGGCCACCAGAAGAATCGGCTCAGGAACTCTTGTGTCTTCTGTACCCCCCTGTGACCAGCCAACTTGGAGTCATGTACCAACTTCAGGATCTGCAGACGGACGACCTCAGGGATGTAGATACGTCGATCTCTGAACCACACGCCACCCTTAAAGACAAGATTAATATCCACAGGTGGGTTGGCCAGAAATACATCACCTTCATAGGCCTCCCTGCACTCCTTCCATAAGTCCTGATCATGGATAACTCCAATGAAATTGGCATCAGATAGAATGGTCTTGGACGGGCCTCCAGGTACGGAATCCGCAGCATGCATTCGGGATAAAGCATCAGCCTTCCCATTATGAGAACCTGGATGGTACGAGATAACAAAGTTAAATTGATTTAAAAATAAGTTCCAACGAGCCTGACGAGGAGAAAGACATCTAGCGGATCTAAGGAACTCTAAATTGCGATGGTCAGTTAGCACTATGATCTGTTGTGCAGCTCCTTGCAGATGATGCCTCCATTCTTTGAAAGCCGCAATAATAGCCAGAAATTCCTTGTCTCCCACATCGTAATTCTTCTCTGCTGAGGTTAATCTATGGGAAAAGAGAGCACAAGGATGTAGCAGACCCTTCTCTCCAGTTCTTTGGGAGAGAATAGCCCCCAAAGCATTATCAGAAGCATCCACCTCCACAATGAATGAAAGTGTTGGATCTGGGTGTATCAACAGCGGTGCTGATGTGAAACAGATCTTCAGCCGATCAAAAGCTTCTTGAGCCTGTGATGACCACTTAAAGGGCTTTTCCTTCTTTGTCAAGGAAGTAATGGGACAGACAATATCAGAAAAATTTCGAATGAAGCATCTGTAGAAATTTGCAAAACCAATAAAACGTTGGACCTCCTTAACGTTCTTGGGTACCAGCCAGTCAAGGATAGCCTGAATCTTACCAGATTCCATGTTCAGCCCCTGGGGAGAGATGATATAACATAAGAACTGTATCTCCGAACGATGGAACTCGCATTTCTCCGGCTTGATATACAGATGGTTCTCTTTCAGACATCTTAAAACAGTTTTGACATGATCTTCATGTTCCTGTAGAGTCAGAAAAGATTAGAATATCGTCCAAATAGATCACCACAAACTGGTCCAACAAATCTCTGAAAATGTCATTAGCAAGGTGTTGAAACGTTGCAGGGGCATTACAAAGCCCGAAGGGCATCATGAGATATTCAAAGTGTTCATACCGGCATCGGAATGCTGTCTTCCACTGATCCCCTGGACGAATACGCACCAAATTATAAGCCCCACGAAGATCCAGTTTAGAGAACACTTTAGGATGGTGGACTCTTTCCAGTAATTCAGGAATCAGAGGCAAAGGGTAATGGTTTCGTATGGTTACCTTATTGAGTTCCCAATAGTAAATACAGGGTCTCAAGGTCCCATCCTTCTTTTTTACAAAAAATATAGGTGCCCCTGCTGGTGAGGAAGAAGGACGTATGAAGCCTTTGGCCAGATTTTCATCAATATACTCCTTTAAGGCTTGAAGCTCAGGTGCCGCCAAAGGGTATACGTTACCAAAAAGAATAGCTGTCCCAGGAAGCAACTCAATGGGACAGTCATAATGCCTGTGTGGAGGAAGCTGATCTGCATTCTTCTTGTCACAGATGTCAGAGAACTCTTTATATGCTGGAGGTAAAGAAAATACCTGTACATGTGGTTCCGTAGCCATGGACTCAGGGACAGCTTCTGTTAACGCTGAGTTGCTCCTTGTTGGAAAGATAATCTCCTTGGTCTCCCAGTTGATAATTGGGTTCTTCTGAGAACGCAACCAAGGAATGCCTAAAATCACAGGAACATGAGGAGAAGAAATTAGCAAGAAAGAAAGTTGCTCCTGATGATTAGGCTCCAACAAAATTTCAAGGGGTACGGTCTCCTGATCCACAGGCCCAGAGATTAAAGGTGACCCATCCACTGTTTCCATGGTAATTGGAGAGGCTCTTTGCTGAATTTCAATACCATGTTCCTTGGCAAATGCGATATCCATGGAATTGCCACCTGCACCTGAGTCAATCATAGCTGCACTGGAAATCCACTGTCCAGAACACAGGATCTTAATAGGAAGAAAACAGTGAGAGTTCTTCTCCTTCAGCTCCTTGGGGGGTGAAGTCATAAAAAGTGAATGGAATACAGCGTTTAAAGGCATGCTACATTCAAAGATGTCAGATTCATCATCACAGTTGTCATACTCCCCTACTGCTGCTAGCACCTTGTTAGGCCATCTAGGACGCTTAGGACAATTGATCAAGAAGAAGTGGTCAGACTGGCCGCAGTAGGAACATAAACTTTCACGAAGGCGATGCTCCCGGCGCTCATTGATCCCGCGCCTCTGAACGGAATGAATTTGCATGGGCACCTCCTCCACCTCCTGAGAGGTTTTACCTGCAGGCTCTTTGGAAGGAAGGGAAAAGTTAGAAATACGGTTATATGCAGCAAACTTCTCCTGCCTACGCTCAGTAAGGCGAATGTCTATGCACACATAATGCTGTATAAATGTCTCTAGCTCTTGTGGTAACTCAGAGCGAGCTAGTTCATCTTTTATAATACTAGACAGACCCCTTTTAAAAATAGGCAATTGTGCATAACTGTCCCAATTGGTATCTACCGCTAATCTCCTGAATTCAGTGGCATACTCAATAACAGAACGTTTAGCCTGGAGTAAAGACAACAAAGCAGATTCAGCGGTTGCACAGCGATTAGGGTCATCAAACATTAATGCCATAGTGGCCAAGAAATCATCCAAGTTATTTAACCGTGGGTCACGAGACTCAATCATCGGATTCGCCCAGGCGAGCGCTTGTGAGGTCAGTAGCATTATTACGCACAATACTTTGGATCTATCAGTAGGAAAACGGTCAGCATGCACATCAAAATATATCATACATTGATTCACAAAGCCACTAAATTTGTCGCGATCACCATTAAATCTGAATGGGGGCAACTTAGGTGGGCTAGCTGGTGGCGGTTGCCCAGAGGGTAAAGTCACTTGTGCAGCTATTTGCGTGCTTATGTCCTGAAAAGCCCATCCATACTGGGACTCTATGCCAGCAAGTTTGTTTTCCTGGGCAGCCATGCGGTTGCTTAAGTCCTGCAAAGTTTGTCCAAACACTTGTTGATTGTGTTCAAAGCTTCCAAACTTATTTTGCAGACCTTCCACATCTTTCTGCAGTGATCTAATTATGGAAAACACCTGCTCCAATCTGCTTTCTGCAGTCATTGTTCCAGCAGTCTCCTTTTTTTATGGCTAGAGTATCCTGTAATAATTATAGGGGATAACTCAGGAGACTCTTTGCGAGGAATAAGACAACTACAGGACACAGTTTTATAAGTGGTAAAGTCTGTATTATCACACGGTGATTCAAACAGGTGCAGAGAGAAACTCAAGTCCACAACACTTGGTGCAAATATCAAATGCAGCTCAGCAGTCTATAGGAAACTTCAGAGGAAAATGCAATCACGCAGAAAGTCTATGAAGCACAATTATTCTTGAGGATACTTGACATGAATAAATCCTTGTCTTAGTCCAAACACAGATAGATAAGCTTATAAGGCAGTTCAAATCATATCTTAGCTCAACCAGGGAGGCCTGGTTAATAGTCTCAGGTTTTTGCAGAGCAGAAACAGCTTACATGCCCAGCAAATGCGGATGGAAGTAAACACGAGCAGCAGATGAAGGAGGATTACTGGAAACTGGTGTATGCAGCAGAAACTCAGAGCAGAGTAGCAGGATCACCACACAGGTTAACAGGAGCAGGTATGTAGCCAGGGAGTAATCCAAGGTCAGGAGCTGGATGCAAGGCAGAATACTCTAGCACAGACTGAAGGCTGGGGTGGAGTTTTATAGCAGGAAGACACAGTGCACATGAGACCAAAGACGCCATCTTGGAAAAGGGCAGTAATGCACAAAAGGTAAAAAATGTTCAGAGTCCTGACACACAGCTGGGCATCAGCTGACGTTACTGAAACCCAATAACACTGGGTCATGTGTTTTGACTGTGCAGACGGCACTTCTGAGCATCAACTGGCGGTGTTGGAGCCCAGGGATTACAGTTCAGGTGGCAGAAACATGAACGCAACAGGAGACCTGGATACTGTAGCCAACCAATTATTTAATCTGGAAGAGGAGTGGCAAATTCCTGCGAGATCCAGGCCTGGTTCATTTTCAGAAAAGTAAGCCGGTCAACGTTATCGGAGGATAGTCGCATGCGACGGTCTGTTAGTATACCACCTGCAGCGCTAAAGACGCGTTCCGATAATACACTAGCAGCAGGGCAAGCCAGCACCTCCAATGCATACTGGCTTAGCTCTGGCCATGTATCCAGCTTAGAGACCCAAAATTTTAAGGGGGAAGAGCCGTCTGGGAGTACAGTAAGAGGGCAAGACATGTAGTCTGTCACCATCTGACGGAAACTTTGCCTCCTGCTGACTGGAGCCGTCTGTGATGGTGTAGACGTGTGGCGAGCACACAAAACTGTGCCACAGTTGGGCCATACTAGTCTTGCCTTGTGCTGAAGCACTGCTTCTGCTCCCTCTTTGTGCAGAGCTTCCTCCACTGCCTCGACGCACTGAGCTGCTTTGTAAAGCACTAGCAGCACTGCTCTCATTTGGACTGGAGAAGATGATGGAATTCACCAGTGTGTCTTGGTACTCCCGCATTTTACGCTCCCGGTTCAACGGTGTTATGAGGCTTTGTAAGTTGTCCCGGTAGCGAGGATCTTGGAGGGTGTACACCCATTAATCAGCCGTGTTGAGAATGTGGGCGATGTGGCGGTCATTTCTCAGGCACTGCAGCATGTAATCAGCCATGTGCTGCAGACTGCCAACTGGCCAAGAAACGCTGTCCCCTGCTTGAGGCGTGACCTCTGCCTGCTCTGCATCACCCCACCCTTGCTCTACACACTGACTACTGGAGAATTGTGTAACTCCCTCCTCTGGACCGATGTCTTCCTCCTCCATTGACTCCTCCTCATCCTCCTCACAAAGTGTCCCCTGCCTAGGCCTTTGTGAGGAACCACGTAGCGCTGACTGTCCAGAAGCTGATGGAATTGGTGACTCCTCATCCTCCACCTCTTCCACAACATCATCCCTTAGTGCTTGCAGTGTTTGTTGAAGCAGGCAGATAAGGGGGACAGTCATGCTGCCTAGTGCATCATCTGCACTCGCCATCCGCATGGAATCATCGAAGGAACGCAAAACCTGGCAGACGTCCTTCATAGTGGCCCACTCAGTGGTTGTGAAGTCTGAACGGCGTGGAGTGCGATTTCTTTGCGCCTGATGCAGCTGGTACTCCATTACTGCTGGCTGCTGCTCACACAACCGCTCCAACATATGTAACGTGGAATTCCACCTGGTGGGTAGGTCACATATGATGCGATGCTCCGGAAGGCGGAATCGGCGCTGCAGAGCTGCAATGCACAATCTTGCCATGCTGGAACGCCGCAAGTGAGCACACTCTAGGCAGACCTTGTGCAGCAGTGCATCAAGATCCAGATAATCCCTCAAAAAACTCTGCACTACCAAGTTGAGCACATGTGCCAGACATGGGATGTGAGTGAGGTTGCCTAGGGCAAGAGCTGCCACCAGATTTTGGCCATTGTCACACACTACCATGCCAGGCTGGAGATTCGCTGGCACAAACCACACGTCGCTCTCCTGCTTGATGGCATTCCAGAGCTCCTGCGCTGTGTGGCTTCGATTTCCCAAAGAAATTAATTTCAAGACGGCCTGTTGACGTTTGGCCACAGCTGTGCTCATGTCGGTCTTAACAGGTAAATGTTCACGGGTCCATGTGGAGGTGGACTGTGACGGCTCCTGCAGCGATGATTCTGAGGAACTTGTGTATGAGGAGTCAATGCGTACAGACTGGATTCCTGCAATCCTTGGAGTTGGCAGAACACGTCCTGCGCCACTCGCACGATCTGTACCCGGCTCAACAACATTAACCCAATGGGCAGTGAGGGAAAGGTATCGCCCCTGTCCATGGTGACTGGTCCACGCATCGGTGGTGAGGTGGACCTTGCTACTGATGGCGTTCAGTAGCGCATGTTTTATGTGTCCCTCCACATGCTTGTGCAGGGCAGGGATGGCTTGCCTGCTGAAATAAAAGCGGCTGGGCACATTGTATTGTGGGACTGCCAATGCCATCAAGTTACGGAAGCTGTCAGTCTCCACCAGCCTGAATGACAGCATTTCAAGGGACAGTAGTTTTGCAATGCCAGCGTTCAGAGCCTGTGCTCGGGGGTGGTTTGCCGAGAAAGGCCGCCTTTTCTCCCATGCCTGTGCTACCGATGGCTGTAGACTGGGCTGGGAGTGTGAGGATGACTGGGAACGCGGTGCTGTGGGTGGAATTACAGTGGGTCTCTGGACAACAGTGCCAGAGGTTCTTCCATGGCGATCCTGTGAGGAAGCCGAATCAGCTGTGTGTGAACTGGAGGAAGAGGCAACAACACGAGCTGAAGAGGTGGTAGGTGCCGCTGTTGGTTGGCCTAGGTCTTCAGTGTGTTTTTGTAACTCCACCGCGTGCTTGGTCTGCACATGTTTCCACATATTTGTGGTATTGATGTTGCTGACATTTTACCCTCTTTTGACTTTCTGATGACACACCTTGCATTTGACAAAGCAAATGTCATCTGCAACTGTGTCAAAAAAGGACCAGGCACTGCAAGTCTTGGGAGCGCCCGTTTTGGCTTTTGGAAGAGGCATGCTCCTAATGGGTGCCGAAGTGGAGGCTACAGGAACCACAGTCTTCCCCCTCCCTCTCCCTCTTTGGCCCGTTCGGGGAATCTCTTCCTCAGAGCTGCTCCCACAACCTTCCTGTACCTCACGCCACGATGGGTCAAGGACCTCATCATCTACACTACCCTCTGCCACCAACTGCTTCTCCTGGGTAGTCTCAGCAGCACAGTACACACCAGAAAGTGGCACCTGAGTCTCCTCATCAGATGCGTACTGCGGTGTGGTGACCGGAGGCACTGGCCCACCCGTGTCTTCAGAGTCAGAGAGACAAAGCTGTTGGGCATCACTGCATACTGCCTCTTCTTCCATTTCTCCAATGCTGCTTGGCTGGCCCCCTGTTTCCAAGCCAAGAGATTCAGAGAAAAGAAGTAGAGATGGCTCCTCTCCTGGGCTCTCTGACTGCCTGGGCAATTAGGCAGGTGGCGAAGAGACAGATGGGTGCTCTCCAGTGCTCTGTGCCTGAGAGGTTGTGGCACTAATTGAAGTCGATACGTTAGCTGCCATCCATCCGACAACAGCTTCAATTTGTTCTTCACGCAGCAGCGGTGTACGGCGATCTCCTACAAAGCTGCGCATGAAGGACTGTTCCCTGCTGAAACTGGGTGATGATGAGTCACCGGTGCCCGCAGCAGACACAGAATCCCCACGTCCTCTCCCTGCTCCGCGCCCATGCCCACGTGCCTTACTCCCTGCCTTCTTCATCTTGGTTGACTGATAAAGATAAGCAGAAAAGTACTAAGGGCTTAGTGTGCTTATTCCTGAACAGCTCCTAACAGGTATAAGAAACATTAATTTGCTAAAGTGTGGACTAGACTTTAATATGAGCTAATGTGGCCTACACAACTGTAAAGTGGTGTGTTTGGTGAACTTTATTAATTTTTTTTTTTCTGCAGAACTGACTACAGAGTGAGCTGCACTCACACACAGACCGTGCAGACAGCCATGAACGGCGCTGCAAGGCCAAAACAAGCTACTCTATGTAATCCTATATAGTGTTTTTCCACAATCTAGCAGGATACAGAGGCAAAGCCACTAATAGGATAAATGTGAAAAAATGTGCAGCAGGCTGCACTAATTGAGAAACAGACAATGGAACGGTATGAGGCAGTCACGCACCCTGAGCTGACTACAACCGGATGTGGCTGCAGACAGACTACAGAGTGATGTGCACTCACACAGAGACTGTGCAGACAGCCGTAAACGGCGCTGCAAGGCCAAAAAAAGCTGCTCTATGTAATCCTATGTAGTGTTTTTCCACAATTTAGCTGGATACGGATGGAAAGCCACTAATAGGAAATATTTGAAAAAATGTGCAGCAGGCTGCACTAATTGCAAAAAAGGACAATGGATTGAACGGTATGAGGCAGTCACGCACCCTGAGCTGACTGCAACCGGCTGTGGCTGCCGACAGACTACAGAGCGATGTGCACTCACACAGAGACCGTGCAGACAGCCGTAAACGGTGCTGCAAGGCCAAAAAAAGCTGCTCTATGTAATCCTATGTAGGGTTTTTCCACAATTTAGCTGGATATGGATGGAAAGCCACTAATAGGAAATATTTGAAAAAATGTGCAGCAGGCTGCACTAATTGCAAAAAAGGACAATGGATAGAACAGTATGAGGCAGTGACGCACTCTGAGCTGACTACAACCGGCTGTGGCTGCAGACAGACTACAGAGCGATGTGCACTCACACACACAGAGACCTTGCAGACAGCTGTGAACAGCGCTGCAAGGCAAAAGCAAGGATCTCACACAGCGGTTGCTAAATTAGCCTTGGTAAAGCACAATGAAGCAAATCGCTATCTCTAAACTGGCCCTCAGTCAGAACACAGCGTCCTGTCCCTAACTGAATTCACAGCAGAGTGAGCCCTAAATGGCGGCAGCGACTTTTATAGTGCATCATGACATCATTTCAGCAGCCAATCACAGCCATGCCAGTACTTCCATGCCCACCATGCGGAACAGGATGTCACCACACTTCTAATCATTCCTCATTGGCTGAATTCGGACACTTTGAATTGTGGGAACTTCCGATTCCGGTATCCGATATACTGAAAATATCGGAACTCGGTATCGGAATTCCGATACCGCAAATATCGGCCGATACCCGATACTTGCGGTATTGGAATGCTCATCACTGATTACAATGTTAAAAAAAGTTAAAAAATTATCTGTCATAGGCCCTGATTCATGAAGTGTTTTCGTGAGTTTTCTAGCATTAAATCAGATTTAATTGTCACAAGCAAATGTTGTGACTTTAGCCATTTCCACAACAGTCCTCACCAGCTTCTCCAAAAAGGAAGGGGGATCAGGTGTGAAATAGAGCATGACTTACCCAGGTTATCTTTTTCATAAAAATGTATGCCACCTTATGCAGTGTAAAATGTTAAAAAATGCATTCACTTGGAAAGCTCTCAAAACCATATTTTGTTAGAACACAGAATATAGGATTGAAGTTGAAAGTTAGATTTCCTTTTATGTCCTTTGAAAAAAATAGCTCATTTATAAATTTATGGCAGCAAGACATCTCAAAAAAGTTGAGACAGGGTTATTACAAGGATGAAAAAGTAAGTTAAACTAAGGAACAGCTTGAGGGTCAATTTGTCAATTTTCAACTGTCATATGACTGTGTACTTGGATCGCCCCGACAGGGCAGCGGGGTACTCGGTACCGGGTGCTTCGGTTCACAGGGGGATGTCATGGTGGCTGAGCTGGCCCGTGGCCCTGGGACGTCCATGTAAAATGGAAAGGTCTTTAAAGGGGAAATGTTTGTGATGCCACCTGTGGTATTCGGTCAGCATGACCGACGCTGCTTTAAGGGGTCCGCTGGGGCGATGTTATGGCAGCTAGATGGTATACCTTCCCACAGATGAAGTGTATCCCCAGGGCTTCCCAGTGTGTAGATGGTGGATGGTGAGTGGCGCAGTGAAGAACGAGGACACAAGTTTGCAGTCTCTTTACCTTTACTGAGGACTTCAGCATCCACAGTCCAGAGCACCAGATCACAGGGTAAGCAGAGTCCAGCCAGTTTGGAGGCAAGTCCAGAGTCCCCTTGTCCAGGTGGAAATCAGTAGCCTTCCTCTAGCGCCGTGGTGTAGTAGTCCCTTACTGCTAAGCTTCTCATAAGGTCCTCACAACTGTTGTAAATGTTCTGTCTCTCTCTGTCTCCCAGATAGGATAGGACAAACCAGTATGACTGGTGGCTTGAGGCGGTTTATAGGGACTCTATCATGCCCCAGCCTCTAAGGGCTGCCACCGTGCCTCCTGGGTGTAGGGTGGACAGGTAACATGAAATTAGCTGTCCTGCCGGTCTCTGGAGCAAGGCATAAAGGGTCGTTGCTCCCTCAGTGTTCCGGCTACCGGGATTCTGCGCCTCAGAAGGAGGCATCCTGTGTAGGGCTGGTCCCCTTCTGGTATCCACTCCTTTTCTACGACTTCTTTCACCCTTTCCGCAATACAGTTCTCCTTCTGTGTGTCTTTCTGCAGCTCTTAGGGAATGCACAGCTCTGTGTCCTTCTCCTTCGATCTCTGACAGGATCCCACACCTGTCAGGGACCAGCTACCTGAGCAGAGCTCAGCCAGCAACTAACTAACATTCCCTACAGGCAACCAGTTTTACCAATGTGGGGAGTGACCTAATAAATAGGAGCAGAGCTCCCCCTGGTGGCCTGGAGTGTGAAATGTGTTGCATGTTTGTGATACCTGGATGCAGTTGTCCTTCTTTGCCTCCAAACATAACATCACTCTCCCCTAGAGGAAAATCACATTACTGCAACGACCAGGACCCTGGGGCGCTGCATACTGAAATAGTATATTAGAAAGGCAGACTCTCCTAGAAGCAAACGATTGTTAAAGGTTCACCAATCTGTGGTGTGGAGTGCATCACACTTAATGCAGGGCTGTGGGCCTCTATTGGCTCCAGATTTTCTTCTTCTGGAACCTCAGCAGTAATAACTTTTACTTGATAAATGGCAGTCTTTAGAAACAGGAATACAGGATAAGGCCCAACGAGTTGTCGTGTTACAGCCATCAATGTTAGAGATGAGCGAATATTTCAATGTTCAGTTCGACTCATGATCGCCGAATTTGCAATATACGCTGATTTAATCGTTGATAAAATTGCCGAATATAGCCGAACATATACAGAACAAAAGCCGGTGTTTCCCACGCTGTGTGACTGCGTGGGAAACACCGGCATAATGCTCTGATAGGTGGTGAAATCATCCCCGCCAGTCAGAGAGCCGCGGTTCCCACGCTGTCAGAAGAATGAGGAGAGAAAAGACCAACAAATAATGGCGTGCACACCTGGTACAAATCAATAGAAATACATATAATTTTTATTGAGAATCCGAAACATACAATAAATTTAAAAACATCTAAAACCAATAATACGACATGATGATCAAAACACCCCCCCCCCAGGGAAACATGTGTCTATATGGGACAAAATATTACGTCAACAAGGTGTCCAATTATGCTAAAGGCTGGCACTTCAAATCACATAATCACAGAGGTTTGGACTAACACCTTAGGTTGCCGAATAAAGAGATCCAGAGTTAAATTAAAAAATACACAGCTGTATTAATAATAATATTTAAAAATCAAAACAACATATGTAAAAACAAGAGAATAATAAATAGAGCGCCCTAACTAGGAGGGACACTGCATAATGTGAAACATCTAACACATTATAAGCCCAAAGCACAAAGCTGAATGGATGTATTTATAATCAAAATATATGCCAATTAGTCCAAGAGCAATATAATCTATTAGGCATGTGCCCTACATCCCCAGCCTGGCTAGATAAAGGCTATTAAAACATGCAATCCTAAAAGATGTAAGTATAATACATTACCAGAAGGATTAAGCAGCAGTACAAGATTGCACAAAATTAGGGAAAGAGGGGCGCACTTGTCATATCATGCAATAATAGCAAAGGGGTGCAATACCTAGTCTATGCATATGAACATGAGAAAACAAGAAGGTAGACTAATATGGTATGCACAACCACAACTAATATAAGAATATCAAAACCTTTATTACACCTCACAAATATACATAAAACCATTTAAAACATAGTACAAAAATCAGTACAAAACACCACACCCCAAGAGCAAAAAAGCCCCTTATGGAAATAACAAACTCATAAAAGCAAATACTGTTGTACATGCATTGAACCCTGTATGCACACAAGCACCAACCCTGCATGCATAGAATTGCAATTGGCGCTGAATCCCATAGGCCTTAGATGTCCACTGCCCCAGTGTAACTGGCAGCTCAAAAACAGGGGATAAATATCCCCAGGAGGATGCATATATATGCAGCCCTCAAGCAGAAGGTGATAATAATATGCGTGATCCAGATATATACAACCTGTAGGTGAACAAAATGGACCCAGGGCGTGCAGCAGGGATTTGTAGAGCGGGGCTTCAAAGCAGCAATCAATTCCCTGTCCAAGGGGAAAAGAAACCAGGCATAATAGCCCAGAAATATGGGGGAGTGTGGCAAGAGCAGGCCCCACGCGTATCGCTGCCGCAGCAGCTTCGTCAGGGGAAGTGAACTGGAGGTACATCTGTGCAGGTTAAATAGCCAGAAGAATCAAGATAATAACACACCGCTGTGTGCAGGATTGCATGGCTGCAGAAACAGGGAGGCGCTGCGCCATTAAGATTAGTGTCTATGTACAGAGTGCGCGTGCGCACACCGCAATCCCAGATAGGATCGCGTTGCACATGCGCAAAACCAAGTGGCCGGACAAAAAAAAAAAAGTACAAGATTGCAGCTATGCATAGATTGCAGCGTCCCTCCTCACCCCGACGCACATTTCGCCTCCCGATTCTTCCAGGGGTGTGTTCGGGGTGGGTGGATATAGGGATTAAATAGTCAGGCGGCACCAATAGCACAGTGAATGGAAAGCATGTGACACACATAAATGGTG
The DNA here is from genome assembly GCF_051348905.1 of Ranitomeya variabilis. NCBI lineage: Eukaryota > Metazoa > Chordata > Amphibia > Anura > Dendrobatidae > Ranitomeya > Ranitomeya variabilis. Next base: position 407,019,119 of record NC_135236.1, on the reverse strand, counting down.
TATTGACCTACCGGGCATATCCGGCGCATAAAGAACTCATTTCTCCTCCCCTCACATAAAGTCACTTCCTGTCCTGCGCTCCCCGGGCCGCATTCTGGAATGCAAGCAGTCAGGTGGTGAAGCGCATCTGGAAGTGCAGGGGGTGGAATGAGTGCATGCGCACTGTACGGAGGTCTAACCAAAGTGGATAACTCAGTTAACACAGGAAAGCAGCGGACGAATAGAAACGGATGCCCAGTTCCGGATGGATGAGCCCGACAAAGACACCACGGCTAATTTGTGAGATAAGGTGTTGAAATACTGTTTAAAAAAATTGTTTTTGATTGTAATGCCAGGGCCTCATGATCAAGGGAATTGATCAGATTTCTTTGGGTCTACCAGGTGGGGATTTAGGGAGGTCATTGGCACAGCGTGAAAGCAGATGGATCCTACAGACTGGGTACTATGACCCCACAAGGCCTTAATGAGAAACTGGGCTTTGCCACTTTCCTTTGATACATATCATTATTCCTTGTTTTTTTGATCTGTCAACTGGAGACTTTCTTTTTAGGGGTTGGGTGGGGTCTTCCTATGGGAGGTTTTATTATGTTATTATGATTTATTAATTTTAATTTTATTTTTCAGGAGTAAGTGATACTAATTATTTAATTATTATTTCCACGGGGCTGGATGGATAGCTTTAAATACACAATGTCAGGTGAGGAAGAAAATTCAGTCTGGTCTTTCTTCATTGGTCACCCTTCTTCGGTCTTGATACCCTTTCTGGACTTCATGTTGGATTATTGGACTTTTTTAAACTTTGCGTATGATTTATCAGTGGCATTTTTGTTTCATTTTTTTTTCTGTATATATATATATATATATATATATATATATATATATATTCTTAGGATATATGATAATGCACCTTCAATGTATGATCACTATCTTTCTATACACACATATATAATTGTTCATGTGGGCTTTATAAAGACACTTGTTATTTGTTTTTACAGTGTTCTTATATATATGATAATGCACCTATATATATGGTCACTAATTTTTATACACACATATATAATTGTTAATGTGGGCCTTTATAATAGACACTTGTTTTTCAGTATTTTTAATAATATCACTATTTTATTATATTGCACTTAGTCACTTTGTAGTATTTGAGTTGTGCACTAGTAAAGATATAATCTTGATTTAATGTTGCACAGTGTCACTTTTATATTTTGGGGTATTATATATGATACTAGATGGTGGCCTGATTCTAACGCATCGGGTATTCTAGAATATGTATGTATGTATGTATATAGCAGCCACATAGTATATAGCACAGGCCACGTAGTATATAGGAGCCATGTAGTATATAGCAGACAAAAACTACGTGGTCTGTGCTATATACTATGTGGCTGCTATATACTGTACATACATACATACATATTGTAGAATACCCACTCCGTTAATACAGGCCACGCAGTATATAACAGTGGCCACGCAGTACATAACACAGCCCACGTACTATATAACACAGCCCACGCAGCATATAGCAGCCACGCAGCATATAACACAGGCGACGTAGTATATAACTCTGGCCACGTAATTTATAGCACAGCCCACACAGTATATAGCAGCCACGCAGTATATAGCACAGCCCCCGCAGTATATAACACTGGCCACGTAATATATAGCACAGCCCATGCAGTACATAGCAGCCACACAGTACATAGCACAGCCCCCGCAGTATATAACACTGGCCACATAATATATAACACAGCCCACGCAGTATATAGCAGCCACGCAGTATAGAGCACAGAGATGTAGTATATAACAGAGCCCACGCAGTATATAACACAGCCCACGTAGTATACAGCAACCACTATATGCGTGGTTAAAAAAGACTTAAAATAAACATATACTCACCTTCCGAAGGCCCCTTGAAGTCCTGGCGCCTGTGTGCGGTGCTTCCGGTCCCAGGGTTGGTATGAGCGCAGGACCTGTGATGACGTCGCGGTCACATGACCGTGATGTCATGGCAGGTCCTTCTCGCATAGCATCCTTGGCACCGAAACCTGCCGCTTGCACTGCCGAGGACAGCGGGCAACGTCGGAGGGTGAGAATAACCTTTTTTTTTATTATTCTTATTTGTAACATTAGATCTTTTTACTATTGATGCTGCATATGCAATAGTATATACTATTTACTCTCTACCACAGCAAAAAAAAAGAACACAATCGTCCTGCTCATGCAGATAAATAAAGAGTATATAATGCCACCGCAATACTCATCTATTTGCTGGGGTCTCCCAACCTATTCATCCAGCTAGACCCGGAAGCTCTTCCGGGTCTTTATCTGCATGAGCAGGACGATTGTGTTCTTTTTTTTGCTGTGGTAGAGAGTTCTCCTTCATTTGTTTGCCTAAAATTGGCTGTGATTACGTCCTTGCTACCCAGAAAACCTATTTAATGGTTTGTTCACATCTTGTAGTGGCAAAACAGATGCCGATTATTATTCTGTTGATTATTAGATCACAGGGAACATATGGGTGCATGTATCTGGTTATTATTGAGTAATTAATCTGTCATATTGAGCACTCTTATGTTATAAGACATCATATGGCAAGACAAGATGGGACTCGTTTATTGGATAGAAGAGTGCATGTTCAATATCTGATATCTGTATTTTTGTAGGCACTTCTGTGCTGTTGTAAAAACTGTATCTGGACAAACATACATCTTTTGCACTCTGTTTACCTGTATATCTTTGTGGTTCAGGTCATTGTACTTGATGGTATTCCTCTGTGGGTACTAATATCAAATTGAACTTATACTAATTATTTTGGTTTTGTTTAGTTTTTCTGATTATTTTTTCCTTGTTTTCTTTTTTTTCTTATGGGTATCAGAGGTGTATATGGGACATTATCTTTTGTCTATCCGAAACTGTAGGGATTGCGAGGGACCCTAGGGGTAGTCATCGTTGAGTGGAGGCACCTACCACAGTAAATTAGGGTGTCTACCTCCACTGCCAGGCAGGTGGTATTATAGGACAGTATTTTAGGGTTCACCAGTTTTCCTCTATTGTAGGTATTTTCTAGGGAATAAAAGGGTGAGCCCTCGAGGAGTGGGGGCGCCTACCGAGATAAAGTAGGGTGCCAACCTCCACTGTCAGGCAGTACTCATTGTAGTGCGACCTAGGGTTTTTTAGGTACATTGAATATCTTCTCACTTTTTAAATTATTATGATCATGATAAATAGAGTTTTTTACTGGTTCTATTAAAAGTTACATTTTAGGGATCCTTGTCTTTTTGGTTTATATATTTTTCTAGGATTTCGGTTCATTATAGTTTGTTTTTTTCTGGGTGTTTTGATCATCATGTCGTTATTGGTTATTGATGTTTTTAAATTTGTTGTCTGTTTCGGGTTCTCAATAAAGAATTATATGTACAGTATTTCTATTGATTTGTACCAGGTGTGAATGCCATTATTTGTTGGTCTTTTTTCTCCTCATTTTTGAATTGTTTATATTCCAACAAGATGTGGCACCCTATTATTTAAATTTAACCTATGGAGGTGCATCCTATATTTTTTCTACATAGTTGATGGGACTACAGCTCCCATCAACTGACACCTGCTGCCGCTTATAACAGTGAGAGCAGGAGCGGCAGATGGGAGTATTCATCAGCCGCTCCTGTGCTGTAAATAAATACAGTACAGGTCCTTCTCAAAAAATTAGCATATAGTGTTAAATTTCATTATTTACCATAATGTAATGATTACAATTAGTGTTGAGCATTCCGATGCTGCAAGTATCGGGTATCGGCCGATACTTGCTGTATCGGAATTCCGATACCGGGATTCCGATACTCTTGTGGTATCGGGTATCGGGTATCGCAACAACATTAATGTTAAAATGTGTAAAAGAGAGAATTAAAATAAAAAATATCGCTATACTCACCTCTCCGACGCAGCCGGGACTTCAGCGAGGGAACCGGCAGCGTTGTTTGTTTAAAATTCGCGCTATTACTTGGTTACGTGAATTCCCGGCTTGTGATTGGTCAGGTCGGCCACGTTGCCGGGACGCGGACCAATCACAGCAAGCCGTGACGAAATTACGTCACGGCTTGCTGTGATTGGTCCGCGTCCCGGCAATATGGCCGCCCTGACCAATCACAAGCCGTGACGTCACGGGAGGCTGGACACGCGCCCATTTTAAAATGAGCGCGTCCAGCCTCCCGGCTTGTGATTGGTTGACCGCGGCGCAACCAATCACAAGCCGTGACGTCACGGGAGGCTGGACACGCGCCCATTTTAAAATGAGCGCGTCCAGCCTCCCGGCTTGTGATTGGTTGACCGCGGCGCAACCAATCACAAGCCGTGACGTCATGGGAGGCTGGACACGCGCCCATTTTAAAATGAGCGCGTCCAGCCTCCCGGCTTGTGATTGGTTGACCGCGGCGCAACCAATCACAAGCCGTGACGTCACGGGAGGCTGGACACGCGCCCATTTTAAAATGAGCGCGTCCAGCCTCCCGGCTTGTGATTGGTTGCGCCGCGGTCAACCAATCACAAGCCGTGACGTCACGGGAGGCTGGACACGCGCCCATTTTAAAATGAGCGCATCCAGCCTCCCGGCTTGTGATTGGTTGACCGCGGCGCAACCAATCACAAGCCGTGACGTCACGGGAGGCTGGACACGCGCCCATTTTAAAATGAGCGCGTGTCCAGCCTCCCGTGACGTCACGGCTTGTGATTGGTCAGGGCGGCCATATTGCCGGGACGCGGACCAATCACAGCAAGCCGTGACGTAATTTCGTCACGGCTTGCTGTGATTGGTCCGCGTCCCGGCAACATGGCCGACCTGACCAATCACAAGCCGGGAATTCACGTAACCAAGTAATAGCGCGAATTTTAAACAAACAACGCTGCCGGTTCCCTCGCTGAAGTCCCGGCTGCGTCGGACAGGTGAGTATAGCGATATTTTTTATTTTAATTCTTTCTTTTACACATTTATATGGTTCCCAGGGCCTGAAGGAGAGTTTCCTCTCCTTCAGACCCTGGGAACCATCAGGATACCTTCCGATACATGAGTCCCATTGACTTGTATTGGTATCGGGTATCGGTATCGGATTGGATCCGATACTTTGCCGGTATCGGCCGATACTTTCCGATACCGATACTTTCAAGTATCGGACGGTATCGCTCAACACTAATTACAATTAAACTTTCATATACTATAGATTCATTATCCACCAACTGAAATTTGTCAGGTCTTTTATTGTTTTAATACTGATGATTTTGGCATACAACTCCTGATAACCCAAAAAACCTGTCTCAATAAATTAGCATATCAAGAAAAGGTTCTCTAAATGACTAGGGTTGAGCGACTTTCATTTTTTTAAGATCGAGTAGGGTTTTGGGAAACCCGATTTTGTCCAGAGTCGAGTCGAGTGCAGTCGGCCGATTATCGCTAAAAGTCGGGGATCGACCGAAACACGAAACCCAATGCAAGTCAATGGGGAAGCATAGTCGGCAGTGAGTGGAGGCCAGGAAAACACCTACAGTGCCCATTTTAATGCCAAAAACATCCATTCTTGTTTCTGAAGCTTGCCAATCTTAATTAACTGTATAATAATAGTTGGGCATAGGGAATTGGGGGAAAGTTGTGGGGGGAGTAGGGCTGGCTCAAGTTTTTCGTGGGCCCAGGAAATGCGGACTACGTCACGGCGGTGTTGCAGGGAAAGGTAAGTATTTAAACGTTGCAAGTGCTGTGATCCTGAGCAAGCAGGGGGGGGCCCACTCGTTCGCATTGGCACTGGCACAGGGCCCCTCAAAGTACGGCGGTGTGTTTGCATGGCGGGGGCGCCTCCCACCAGCAGCAACACTTTTGCGTACTCTGAGGGGCCCTGTGCCAGTGACGTCGCCAACGAGTATGCCCCCCCACCTGATGAAGGAACCTGCACTTTCATCTGCACCTTCCTCTTTGTCCCTGTGTAAGGTGGTATAACATGCGGGAAGGGGAACCTTACTTTCAGCAGGGTCAGATTCTGGCTGTGTAGAGTACAAGGGGAATGTAGTGGTCTAGGTCAATGTACCAGCAGACTCATTTAGCAGTGGCTGGGCAATGGGCAGGATGAGGAGGAAACAGATATAGGGCCAAAGAATAAAGTAGGCTAAATGCAGTTCAAAATTGGTAACAGGACTAAACAGGCGGCATTGCTTTGTTCAGTGGAGTAGCAAACCCAAGAGCAGCAGACACTGTTTCAAGGGCCTAACCACACTAGTAGGCCAAATGCAGTTTAATATCTGATAGTATAGGGCGAAAGCCAGAATGTGGAAGCTCAGCTTTGTTCAGTTGAGGACAACACCAGGGAGGGGCAGACACCTTTAGTAGGCCGGAAAAGCCTATTGCATTTTTTAAAATGGTAATTTGGAGCAGAAGGTTGAAGCTCAGCTTTATTTAGTTGAGGACAACACCAGGCAGGGGCACACAGACAGACACCTTTAGTAGGCCGGAAAAGCCTATTGCATTTTTTAAAATGGTAATTTGGAGCAGAAGGTTGAAGCTCAGCTTTATTTAGTTGAGGGCAACACCAGGCAGGGGCACACAGACAGACACCTTTAGTAGGCCGGAAAAGCCTATTGCATTTTTTAAAATGGTAATTTGGAGCAGAAGGTTGAAGCTCAGCTTTATTTAGTTGAGGACAACACCAGGCAGGGGCACACAGACAGACACCTTTAGTAGGCCGGAAAAGCCTATTGCATTTTTTAAAATGGTAATTTGGAGCAGAAGGTTGAAGCTCAGCTTTATTTAGTTGAGGGCAACACCAGGGAGGGGCAGAAGCCGTTAGTAGGCCCTAACCACCATTTTTTTTTTTTAAAACCACTTAATGAGAGCCGGAAGGTTGAAGCTCAGCTTTATTTAGTTGAGGGCAACACCAGGCAGGGGCACACAGACAGACACCTTTAGTAGGCCGGAAAAGCCTATTGCATTTTTTAAAATGGTAATTTGGAGCAGAAGGTTGAAGCTCAGCTTTATTTAGTTGAGGACAACACCAGGCAGGGGCACACAGACAGACACCTTTAGTAAGCCGGAACAGCCTATTGCATTTTTTAAAATGGTAATTTGGAGCAGAAGGTTGAAGCTCAGCTTTATTTAGTTGAGGGCAACACCAGGGAGGGGCAGAAGCCGTTAGTAGGCCCTAACCACCATTTTTTTTTTTAAAAACCACTTAATGAGAGCCGGAAGGTTGAAGCTCAGCTTTATTTAGTTGAGGGCAACACCAGGCAGGGGCACACAGACAGACACCTTTAGTAGGCCGGAAAAACCTATTGCATTTTTTAAAATGGTAATTTGGAGCAGAAGGTTGAAGCTCAGCTTTATTTAGTTGAGGACAACACCAGGCAGGGGCACACAGACAGACACCTTTAGTAGGCCGGAAAAGCCTATTGCATTTTTTAAAATGGTAATTTGGAGCAGAAGGTTGAAGCTCAGCTTTATTTAGTTGAGGGCAACACCAGGGAGGGGCAGAAGCCGTTAGTAGGCCCTAACCACCATTTTTTTTTTTAAAAACCACTTAATGAGAGCCGGAAGGTTGAAGCTCAGCTTTATTTAGTTGAGGGCAACACCAGGGAGGGGCAGAAGCCGTTAGTAGGCCCTAACCAAAGTTGAAGGCCAAATGCAGTTTAATTTCTTATACTATAGGCCGAAAGCCAGAAGGTGGAAGCTCCAATTTAGACAGTGGAGGACAATTTGAATTAGGGACTGCAGACAGACTTAGTAGGCTGTCCCCTGTGGACCATGCATCCACCACATTAACCCATTGCGCCGTAATGGACACGTAATCTTCCGTGGCCATGCCTACAGGTCCATGCGTCTGTTGTCAGGTGCACCTTTGTACTCACAGATTGCCAGAGTGCATGGACAATGCGGTCTTCTACATGCTGGTGGAGGGTTGGGATGGCTTTTCTCGCAAAAGAAGTGTCGACTGGTTAGCTTGTAGCGTGGTACAGCGTAGTCCATCATGGCCTTATTAATAGTAAATAAAATATATAACTAGGCTCTATGAACTTTTAAATAGGTTCCAGGGGTACACAGGCAGCATTGGTGTGGTCAGTGGAGGAGTATTGCAAGTAGGGGCTGCAGACAGGCTATCAAAGGCCTAAAATACCAAACAGTAGGCACTCATGGCAGTTTTACATCGGTTACATGGATACACAGGCAGGCACTCCAGGCAGCATTGTGGTCAGTGGAGGAGTATTGCAAGTAGGGGCCGCAGACAGGCTATCAAAGGCCTAAAATAACAAACAGTAGGCAGTCATGGCAGTTTTACATCGGTCACATGGATACACAGGCAGGCACTCCAGGCAGCATTGTGGTCAGTGGAGGAGTATTGCAAGTAGGGGCCGCAGACAGGCTATCAAAGGCCTAAAATAACAAACAGTAGGCAGTCATGGCAGTTTTACATCGGTTACATGGATACACAGGCAGGCACTCCAGGCAGCATTGTGGTCAGTGGAGGAGTATTGCAAGTAGGGGCCGCAGACAGGCTATCAAAGGCCTAAAATAACAAACAGTAGGCAGTCATGGCAGTTTTACATCGGTTACATGGATACACAGGCAGGCACTCCAGGCAGCATTGTGGTCAGTGGAGGAGTATTGCAAGTAGGGGCCGCAGACAGGCTATCAAAGGCCTAAAATAACAAACAGTAGGCAGTCATGGCAGTTTTACATCGGTTACATGGATACACAGGCAGGCACTCCAGGCAGCATTGTGGTCAGTGGAGGAGTATTGCAAGTAGGGGCCGCAGACAGGCTATCAAAGGCCTAAAATAACAAACAGTAGGCAGTCATGGCAGTTTTACATCGGTTACATGGATACACAGGCAGCTAGGTGGTGAGTGGAGGAGTATTTAAAGTAAGGACCGCAGACAGGCTTCAAAGGCCTAACATAAAAAAATGGGCTGGCTGTAGGCATTTTATAATTGGTTCCAGGGGTACACGGGCAGCAGTGGTCTGGTCAGTGGAGGACTAGTGGAAGGAGGGACCGCAGACAGGCTTCAAAGGCCTAAAATAAAAAAATGGGCTGGCTGTAGGCACTTTATAATTGGTTCCAGGGGTACACGGGCAGCAGTGGTCTGGCCAGTGGAGGACTAGTGGAAGGACGGACCGCAGACAGGCTTCAAAGGCCTAACATAAAAAAATGGGCTGGCTGTAGGCACTTTATAATTGGTTCCAGGGGTACACGGGCAGCAGTGGTCTGGTCAGTGGAGGACTAGTGGAAGGAGGGACCGCAGACAGGCTTCAAAGGCCTAACATAAAAAAATTGGCTGGCTGTAGGCACTTTATAATTGGTTCCAGGGGTACACGGGCAGCAGTGGTCTGGTCTGTGGAGGACTAGTGGAAGGAGGGACCGCAGACAGGCTTCAAAGGCCTAAAATAACAAACAATAGGCTCATGGCAGTTTTACAGCGGTTACATGGATACACGGGCAGCTTGGTGGTGAGTGGAGGAGTAGTGCAAGGAGTGTCTGTCCCAGTACTCCCAAAATATAAATAGATGTTAATGTCTCGCAAAACAACCAAAACAAAAAAAAAGGTGGCATACTTAGGTACAGGGGTGGGCTCATCTGCTGAGTTTCTGACATAGTAATTTGGCAGTAACTATTTAATGGTGCCAATATAGGACACAGACACAGACTACTTTAAGTTGCATCATAGATGTCTACAAATTTGTATTGTCAGTGCCAGACATTGAATGATGTCAGCGAATAGACTAAAGATTGGTGGAGCTGTGCGACATAATTTTGCACGTGGTAGAGCACATTTTGAGCTGGGGTAGGGGGGAACTCTCTTGAGGCCGGCGGGACCGCCCCAGGGCCCCTCATGTTACAACGGTGTGTCTGACGTTGGGTGCGCACCACCACCGCCAGAGACACTACATTGTACTATGAGGGACCCAGTAGCAATGCCGTCAACCAAAAGCGAGCACACCCACCTCTTCAGACAAACAGCAGTCTCACGGGTGCTTGCGCCAAGTCGCGATACCACGGCCCCGTGTGGGGAGTTTGGCCATTTACGGAGGTGTAAACATGTCGTATGCTGTACAATCAGCTGCAGCAAATTAGACATTAGAAAAGTAATTCACAGGCAAGAGCCTTTCATAGGAAAGCTAGGTGTCGGCCGGGCAAGGTGGGGCAAAAGATTTCGAAATCCAGTTGTGGTTCATTTTAATGAATGTTAGATCGTCAACATTTTGGGTAGCCAGACGAGTCCTTTTTTCGGTTAATATTGAACCTGCAGCACTGAATACTCTTTCTGATAGGACACTTGCTGCCGGGCAAGCAAGCTCCTGCAATGCATATTCTGCCAATTCTGGCCAGGTGTCTAATTTGGAGGCCCAGTAATCAAATGGGAATGACGGTTGAGGGAGAACATCGATAAGGGATGAAAAATAGTTAGTAACCATACTGGACAAATGTTGTCTCCTGTCACTTTCAATTGATGCAGCAGTACCTGTCCTGTCTGCGGTCATAGCAAAATCACTCCACAACCTGGTCAGAAAACCCCTCTGTCCAACGCCACTTCTGATGTGTGCACCCCTAACACTCCTAGTCTGCTGCCCCCTGGAGCTCGTGTGAGAACGATCACGTGCGCTGTGTGCTGGGAATGCCTGAAGCAAACGGTCAACAAGAGTTGATTGTTTGGTTGCTAATATTAGTTCCAAGTTCTCATGTGGCATAATATTTTGCAATTTGCCTTTATAGCGTGGATCAAGGAGGCAGGCCAACCAGTAATCGTCATCGTTCATCATTTTCGTAATGCGTGTGTCCCTTTTTAGGATACGTAAGGCATAATCCGCCATGTGGGCCAAAGTTCCAGTTGTCAAATCTCCGGTTGTGATTGGTTGAGGGGCAGTTGCAGGCAAATCTACGTCACTTGTGTCCCTCAAAAAACCAGAACCCGGCCGTGACACGCAACCAATTTCCTGTGCCCCCGGGAAAGGTTCGGCATTAAAAATATACTCATCCCCATCATCCTCCTCGTCCTCCACCTCCTCTTCGCCCGCTACCTCGTCCTGTACACTGCCCTGACCAGACAATGGCTGACTGTCATCAAGGCTTTCCTCTTCCTCTGGTGCAGACGCCTGCTCCTTTATGTGCGTCAAACTTTGCATCAGCAGACGCATTAGGGGGATGCTCATGCTTATTACGGCGTTGTCTGCACTAACCAGCCGTGTGCATTCCTCAAAACACTGAAGGACTTGACACATGTCTTGTATCTTAGACCACTGCACACCTGACAACTCCATGTCTGCCATCCTACTGCCTGCCCGTGTATCCTCCCACAAATAAATAACAGCACGCCTCTGTTCGCACAGTCTCTGAAGCATGTGCAGTGTTGAGTTCCACCTTGTTGCAACGTCTATGATTAGGCGATGCTGGGGAAGGTTCAAAGACCGCTGATAGGTCTGCATACGGCTGGCGTGTACAGGCGAACGTCGGATATGTGAGCAAAGTGCACGCACTTTGAGGAGCAGGTCGGAGAACCCAGGATAAGTTTTCAATAAGCACTGCACCACCAGGTTTAAGGTGTGAGCCAGGCAAGGAATGTGTTTCAGTTGGGAAAGGGAGATGGCAGCCATGAAATTCCTTCCGTTATCACTCACTACCTTGCCTGCCTCAAGATCTACTGTGCCCAGCCACGACTGCGTTTCTTGTTGCAAGAACTCGGACAGAACTTCCGCGGTGTGTCTGTTGTCGCCCAAGCACTTCATAGCCAATACAGCCTGCTGACGCTTGGCAGTAGCTGGCCCATAATGGGACAACTGGTGTGCAACAGTGTCATCTGCCGATGGAGTGGTTGGCAGACTGCGTTCTGTGGAAGAGCTGTAGCTTCTGCAGGAGGACGAGGAGGAGGAGGAGGAGGGGGTGCGAACGCCTACAGCCAACTGTTTCCTAGACCGTGGGCTAGGCACAACTGTCCCTAAATTGATGTCGCCTGTGGACCCTGCATCCACCACATTCACCCAGTGTGCCGTGATGGACACATAACGTCCCTGGCCATGCCTACTGGTCCATGCATCTGTAGTCAGGTGCACCTTTGTACTCACAGATTGCCTGAGTGCATGGACGATGCGCTGTTTAACATGCTGGTGCAGGGCTGGGATGGCTTTTCTGGAAAAAAAGTGTCGACTGGGTAGCTCGTATCGTGGTTCAGCGTACTCCATCAGGGCTTTGAAAGCTTCGCTTTCAACTAACCGGTAGGGCATCATCTCTAACGAGATTAGTCTAGCTATGTGGGCGTTAAAACACTGTGTACGCGGATGCGAGGATAAGTACTTCCTTTTTCTAACCAGAGTCTCATGTAGGGTGAGCTGGACTGGAGAGCTGGAGATCGTGGAACTTTCGGGTGTGCCGGTGTACATGGCAGACTGAGAGACGGTTGGAGACGGTATTGTTTCCGCCGGTGCCCTAGATGCAATATTTCCTCCTACAAAACTGGTGATTCCCTGACCCTGACTGCTTTTGGCTGGCAAAGAAACCTGCACAGATACTGCCGGTGGTGCGGAAAATGGTGGCCTTACAGTGACGGAAGGGATGTTGCGTTGCTGACTAGCTTCATTGGCCGAGGGTGCTACAACCTTGAGGGACGTTTGGTAGTTAGTCCAGGCTTGAAAATGCATGGTGGTTAAGTGTCTATGCATGCAACTAGTATTTAGACTTTTCAGATTCTGACCTCTGCTTAAGCTAGTTGAACATTTTTGACAGATGACTTTGCGCTGATCAGTTGGATGTTGTTTAAAAAAATGCCAGACTGCACTCTTCCTAGACTCGGATCCCTTTTCAGGGATTGCAGACTGAGCTTTAACCGGATGGCAACGCTGTGCTCCAACAGGTTTTGGCTTTGACACGCGTTTTGGGCCAGATACGGGCCCGGCAGATGGAACCTGTTGCGATGTTGATGCCTGCTGCGGCCCCTCCTCCACCTCCGCTTCTGAACTACTGCCGCCTGCACCCTGTTCCCCCAATGGCTGCCAATCGGGGTCAATAACTGGGTCATCTATTACCTCCTCTTCGAGCTCGTGTGCAACTTCGTCTGTGTCACTGTGTCGGTCGGTGGTATAGCGTTCGTGGCGGGGCAACATAGTCTCATCAGGGTCTGATTGTGGATCTGTACCCTGAGAGGGCAATGTGGTGGTCTGAGTCAAAGGAGCAGCATAGTACTCTGGCTGTGGCTGTGCATCAGTGCACTCCATGTCAGAATATACTTGTAATGGGCATGGCCTGTTAAATGTTTCACTTTCTAAGCCAGGGACGGTATGTGTAAAGAGCTCCATGGAGTGACCCGTTGTGTCGCCTGCTGCATCCTTCTCTCTTGTTGTAGTTTTTGCTGAGGAGGACAAGGAAGCGACTTGTCCCTGACCGTGAACATCCACAAGCGACGCGCTGCTTTTACATTTACCAGTTTCGGAAGAGGAGGCAAAAGAGCTAGAGGCTGAGTCTGCAATGTAAGCCAAAACTTGCTGTTGCTGCTCCGCCTTTAAAAGCGGTTTTCCTACTCCCAGAAAAGAGAGCGTTCGAGGCCTTGTGTAGCCTGACGACGAAACTGGCTCCACAGCTCTAGACTTAGGTGGAATATTTTTATCCCCACGACCACCTGATGCTCCACTACCACTACCATCATTACCAGCTGACAATGAACGCCCACGACGACCTCTTGCACCAGACTTCCTCATTGTTTTAAAATCTTAACCAAAGTAACTTTATTTGTTGCTGTCAAACAACTTACACGGTGAGCTATAACTTCAGTATGATTTCAATATCCCTTAACAGGTTGGTGAGACCACAAGGAAAATCAGGCACAATGTTACACACTCTGTTTTCTGTGGCACAAAATCACAGAGATGACACACACGCAGGACTGTCACTCAAGCACTAATGTCAATATTAATCTCCCACCTAATTTATTTATTTTTTTTTCTCAGGGAGACTTTAGAAACCAAATAATATTAAAAAAAAAAAAAAAAAAAAGGCTTTCTATGGCCCACAATTAGAGAGAGAGAGGTGGCACACCCAGGAGTCAAGACTGGCGCACAAGCTGAAAGGGCAATATTACTCTCCCACTGTTTTTTTAAGTTTTTTTTTTATTTCAGGGAGACTTTAGAAACCAAATAATATTAAAAAAACCAAAAAAAAAAATAGCCTTTCTATGGCCCACTGAATGAGAGACAAAGGTGGCACACCCAGGAGTCAAGACTGGCACACAAGCTGAAAGGGCAATATTACTCTCCCACTGTTTTTTTATGTATTTTTTGTTTTTTAAGGGAGACTTTAGAAACCCAATAATATTTAAAAAAAAAATAAATAGGCTTTCTATGGCCCACTGAATGAGAGGGAGAGAGGTGGCACACCCAGGAGTCAAGACTGGCACACAAGCTGAAAGGGCAATATTACTCTCCCACTGTTTTTTTATGTTTTTTTTTTTTTTTTCAGGGAGACTTTAGAAACCAAATAATATTAAAAAAAACAAAAAAAAAAATAGCCTTTCTATGGCCCACTGAATGAGAGAGAGAGGTGGCACACCCAGGAGTCAAGACTGGCACACAAGCTGAAAGGGCAATATTACTCTCCCACGGTTTTTTTATGTTTTTTTTTTTTTTTTCAGGGAGACTTTAGAAACCAAATAATAAGAAAAAAAATAAATAAATAAATAGGCTTTCTATAGCCCACTGAATGAGAGATAGCACACACAGCAGTGGCACACAAGCCCTGACTGAGGCCAATATTTTTCTCCCACTGATTGATGTAGTGTTTTTGTGTTGAGGTAGATTTTAGAACACAAATCAAGGAAAAAAAAAAAAATGCTTTCTATGGCCCACTGAATGAGAGAGAGGTGGCACACCCAGGAGTCAAGACTGGCACACAAGCTGAAAGGGCAATATTACTCTCCCACTGTTTTTTTATGTATTTTTTGTTTTTTAAGGGAGACTTTAGAAACCCAATAATATTTAAAAAAATAAAATAAATAGGCTTTCTATGGCCCACTGAATGAGAGGGAGAGAGGTGGCACACCCAGGAGTCAAGACTGGCACACAAGCTGAAAGGGCAATATTACTCTCCCACTGTTTTTTTATGTTTTTGTTTTTTTTTTCAGGGAGACTTTAGAAACCCAATAATATTTTTTTAAAAAAATAAATAGGCTTTCTATGGCCCACTGAATGAGAGGGAGAGAGGTGGCACACCCAGGAGTCAAGACTGGCACACAAGCTGAAAGGGCAATATTACTCTCCCACTGTTTTTTTATGTTTTTTTTTTTTTTTTCAGGGAGACTTTAGAAACCAAATAATAAGAAAAAAAAAAAATAAATAAATAGGCTTTCTATAGCCCACTGAATGAGAGATAGCACACACAGCAGTGGCACACAAGCCCTGACTGAGGCCAATATTTTTCTCCCACTGATTGATGTAGTGTTTTTGTGTTGAGGTAGATTTTAGAACACAAATCAAGGAAAAAAAAAAATGCTTTCTATGGCCCACTGAATGAGAGAGAGGTGGCACACCCAGGAGTCAAGACTGGCACACAAGCTGAAAGGGCAATATTACTCTCCCACTGTTTTTTTATGTATTTTTTGTTTTTTAAGGGAGACTTTAGAAACCCAATAATATTTAAAAAAAAATAAATAAATAGGCTTTCTATGGCCCACTGAATGAGAGGGAGAGAGGTGGCACACCCAGGAGTCAAGACTGGCACACAAGCTGAAAGGGCAATATTACTCTCCCACTGTTTTTTTATGTTTTTTTTTTTTTTTTCAGGGAGACTTTAGAAACCAAATAATATTAAAAAAACCAAAAAAAAAAATAGCCTTTCTATGGCCCACTGAATGAGAGAGAGAGGTGGCACACCCAGGAGTCAAGACTGGCACACAAGCTGAAAGGGCAAAATTACTCTCCCACTGTTTTTTTATGTTTTTTTTTTTTCAGGGAGACTTTAGAAACCAAATAATATTTAAAAAAATAAATAAATAAATAGGCTTTCTATAGCCCACTGAATGAGAGATAGCACACACAGCAGTGGCACACAAGCCCTGACTGAGGCCAATATTTTTCTCCCACTGATTGATGTAGTGTTTTTGTGTTGAGGTAGAATTTAGAACACAAATCACGGAAAAAATAAATAGGCTTTCTATGGCCCACTGAATGAGAGAGAGGTGGCACACCCAGGAGTCAAGACTGGCACACAAGCTGAAAGGGCAATATTACTCTCCCACTGTTTTTTTAGGTTTTTTTTTTTTTTCAGGGAGACTTTAGAAACCAAATAATATTAAAAAAAAATAAATAAATAAATAGGCTTTCTATAGCCCACTGAATGAGAGATAGCACACACAGCAGTGGCACACAAGCCCTGACTGAGGCCAATATTTTTCTCCCACTGATTGATGTAGTGTTTTTGTGTTGAGGTAGAATTTAGAACACAAATCACGGAAAAAATAAATAGGCTTTCTATGGCCCACTCAGTGAGAGATGGCACACACAGGGATGGCACTGTAGCAGAAATGCCAATCTTAATCTCCCACAAAAAAAACAAAAAAAAAACAGGGACTGTCCTACAATTACTATCTCCCTGCAGTAATCTAAGCCAGGTATGGCAGGCAGCAATAGGAGTGGACTGATGCACAAATTAAATAAAAAGTGTGGACAAACAAAAAAGATAGCTGTGCAGAAAGGAAGGAACAAGAGGATATGTGCTTTGAAAAAAGCAGTTGGTTTCCACAGTGGCGTACACACAGCAATACAGCTATCACGGAGCCTTCTAGGGCAGCCCAATGAGCTACAGCGCTGAGGGGAAAAAAAAAAAAAAATAGCTTCCACAGTCCCTGCACACCGAAGGTGGTGTTGGACAGTGGAAATCGCTGCAGCACAAGCGGTTTGGTGGTTAGTGGACCCTGCCTAACGCTCTCCCTGCTTCTGACGAAGCGGCAGCAACCTGTCCCTAAGCTCAGATCAGCAGCAGTAAGATGGCGGTCGGCGGGAACGCCCCTTTATAGCCCCTGTGACGCCGCAGACAGCAAGCCAATCACTGCAATGCCCTTCTCTAAGATGGTGGGGACCAGGATCTATGTCATCACGCTGCCCACACTCTGCGTTCACCTTCATTGGCTGAGAAATGGCGCTTTTCGCGTCATTGAAACGCGACTTTGGCGCGAAAGTCGCGTACCGCATGGCCGACAAGCACAGGGGTCGGATCGGGTTTCATGAGACGCCGACTTAGCCAAAAGTCGGCGACTTTTGAAAATGATCGACCCGTTTCGCTCAACCCTATAAATGACCTATTACCCTAATCTTCTGAATCAACTAATTAACTCTAAACACATGGAAAAGATACCTGAGGCTTTTAAAAACTCCCTGCCTGGTTCATTACTCAAAACCCCCATCATGGGTAAGACTAGCGACCTGACAGATGTCAAGAAGGCCATCATTGACACCCTCAAGCAAGAGGGTAAGGGTACCGTCACACATTGAAATTTTCATCGCTGCGACAGGACGATTCGTGACGTCGCAGCGATCGTATGGTTATCGCTCCAGCGTCGTAGACTGCGGTCACACGTTGCAATCACGGCGCTGGAGCGATGCCGAAGTCCCCGGGTAACCAGGGTAAACATCGGGTAACTAAGCGCAGGGCCGCGCTTAGTAACCCGATGTTTACCCTGGTTACCAGCGTAAACGTAAAAAAACAAACCGTACATACTCACCGGTCGGTGTCCTTCAGGTCCCTTGCCGTCTGCTTCCTGCTCTGAGTGCAGCCGTACCGTGAGAGCAGAGCGCAGCACCGCTGTGATCTGCTCTCACTTTCCGGCCGGCACTCAGAGCAGGAAGCAGACGGCAAGGAACCTGAAGGACACCGACGGGTGAGTATGTACGGTTTGTTTTTTTACGTTTACGCTTGTAACCAGGGTAAACATCGGGTTACTAAGCGCGGCCCTGCGCTTAGTTACCCGATGTTTACCCTGGTTACAAGCAAACACATCGCTGGATCGCTGTCACACACAACGATCCAGCGATGTCAGCGGGTGATCAAGCGACGAAAGAAAGTTCCAAACGATCTGCTACGACGTACGATTCTCAGCAGGGTGTCTGATCGCAGTAGCGTGTCAGACACAGCGATATCGTAACGATATCGCTAGAACGTCACGAATCGTAACGTCGTAGCGATGGAAATTTCAATGTGTGACGGTACCCTAAGACCCAGAAAGAAATTTCTCAACAAATAGGCTGTTCCCAGAGTGCTGTATCAAGGCACCTCAATGGTAAGTCTGTTGGAAGGAAACAATGTGGCAGAAAACGCTGTACAACGAGAAGAGGTGACCGGAACCTGAGGAAGCAGTGGACTGAGTCTGGTGTGGAAACATCCAGAGCCAGCGTGCACAGGCGTGTGCAGGAAATGGGCTACAGGTGCCGCATTCCCCAGGTAAAGCCACTTTTGAACCATAAACAGCGGCAGAAGCGCCTGACCTGGGCTACAGAGAAGCAGCACTGGACTGTTGCTAAGTGGTCCCAAGTACTTTTTTCTGATGAAAGCAAATTTTGCATGTCATTCGGAAATCAAGGTGCCAGAGTCTGGAGGAAGACTGGGGAGAAGGAAATGCCAAAATGCCTGAAGTCCAGTGTCAAGTACCCACAGTCAGTGATGGTGTGGGGTGCCATGTCAGCTGCTGGTGTTGGTCCACTGTGTTTCATCAAGGGCAGGGTCAATGCAGCTAGCTATCAGGAGATTTTGGAGCACTTCATGCTTCCATCGGCTGAAATGCTTTATGGAGATGAAGATTTCATTTTTCAGCACGACCTGGCACCTGCTCACAGTGCCAAAACCACTGGTAAATGGTTTACTGACCATGGTATTACTGTGCTCAATTGGCCTGCCAACTCTCCTGATCTGAACCCCATAGAGAATCTGTGGGATATTGTGAAGAGAAAGTTGAGAGATGCAAGACCCAACACTCTGGATGAGCTTAAGGCCGCTATTGAAGCATCCTGGGCCTCCATAACATCTCAGCAGTGTCACAGGCTGATTGCCTCCATGCCACGCCGCATTGAAGCAGTCATTTCTAGGCTTGAGCGACTTTCATTTTTTTAAGATCGAGTCTGGTTTTGTGAAACCCGATTTAGTCCAGAGTCGAGTCGAGTGAAGTCGGCCGATTATCGCTAAAAGTCGGGGATCGACCGAAACACGAAACCCAATGCAAGTCAATGGGGAAGCATAGCCGGCAGTGAGTGGAGGCCAGGAAAACACCTACAGTGCACATTTTACTGCCAAAAACATCCATTCTTGTTTTCTGAAGCTTGTCAATCTTAATTAACTTTATAATAATAGTTGGGCACTGGAAATTGGGGGTCATTTGGCAAAAGTTGTGGGGGTAGGGCTGGTTCAAGGTTTTAGTGGGCCCAGGAAACATGGACTACGTCATGGCGGTGGAGCAGGGAGAGGTAAGTATTTCAACGTTGCAAGTGCTGTGATCCTGAGCAAGCAGGGGGGGCCCACTCGTTCGCATTGGCACTGGCACAGGGCCCCTCAAAGTACGGCGGTGTGTTTGCATGGCGGGGGCGCCTCCCACCAGCAGCGACACTTTTGCGTACTCTGAGTGGCCCTGTGCCAGTGACGTCGCCAACGAGTATGCCCCCCCACCTGATGAAGGAACCTGCACTTTCATCTGCACCTTCCTCTTTGTCCCTGTGTAAGGTGGTATAATATGCGGGAAGGGGAACCTTACTTTCAGCAGGGTCAGATTCTGGCTGTGTAGAGTACAAGGGGAATGTAGTGGTCTAGGTCAATGTACCAGCAGACTCATCTAGCAGTGGCTGGGCAATGGGCAGGATGATGAGGAAACAGATATAGGGCCAAAGAATAAAGTAGGCTAAATGCAGATCAAAATTGGTAACAGGACTAAACAGGCGGCATTGCTTTGTTCAGTGGAGTAGCAAACCAAAGAGCAGCAGACACTGTTTCAAGGGCCTAACCACACTAGTAGGCCAAATGCAGTTTAATATCTGATAGTATAGGCCGAAAGCCAGAATGTGGAAGCTCAGCTTTGTTCAGTTGAGGACAACACCAGGGAGGGGCAGACACCGTTAGTAGGCCCTAACCACCATTTTGTTTTTTAAAAAACACTTAATGAGAGCCAGAAGGTTGAAGCTCAGCTTTATTCAGTTGAGGGCAACACCAGGGAGGGGCAGACACCGTTAGTAGGCCCTAAACACCATTTTGTTTTTTAAAAAACACTTAATGAGAGCCAGAAGGTTGAAGCTCAGCTTTATTCAGTTGAGGGCAACACCAGGCAGGGGCAGACACCGTTAGTAAGCCGGAACCACCATTTTGTTTTTTAAAAAACACTTAATGAGAGCCAGAAGGTTGAAGCTCAGCTTTATTCAGTTGAGGGCAACACCAGGTAGGGGCAGACACCGTTAGTAGGCCGGAACCAGCAATGTGTTTAAAAACAGCAGTTAATCAGAGCCGGAAGGTAGAAGCTCAGCTTTATTCAGTTGAGGGCAACACCAGGGAGGGACAGAAGCCGTTAGTAGGCCCTAACCACCATTTTGTTTTTTAAAAAACACTTAATGAGAGCCAGAAGGTTGAAGCTCAGCTTTATTCAGTTGAGGGCAACACCAGGCAGGGGCAGACACCGTTAGTAGGCCGGAACCACCATTTTGTTTAAAAACAGCAGTTAATCAGAGCCGGAAGGTAGAAGCTCAGCTTTATTCAGTTGAGGGCAACACCAGGGAGGGGCAGAAGCCGTTAGTAGGCCCTAACCACCATTTTGTTTTTTAAAAAACACTTAATGAGAGCCAGAAGGTTGAAGCTCAGCTTTATTCAGTTGAGGGCAACACCAGGCAGGGGCAGACACCGTTAGTAGGCCGGAACCACCATTTTGTTTAAAAACAGCAGTTAATCAGAGCCGGAAGGTAGAAGCTCAGCTTTATTCAGTTGAGGGCAACACCAGGGAGGGACAGAAGCCGTTAGTAGGCCCTAACCACCATTTTGTTTTTTAAAAAACACTTAATGAGAGCCAGAAGGTTGAAGCTCAGCTTTATTCAGTTGAGGGCAACACCAGGCAGGGGCAGACACCGTTAGTAGGCCGGAACCACCATTTTGTTTAAAAACAGCAGTTAATCAGAGCCGGAAGGTAGAAGCTCAGCTTTATTCAGTTGAGGGCAACACCAGGGAGGGGCAGAAGCCGTTAGTAGGCCCTAACCACCATTTTGTTTTTTAAAAAACACTTAATGAGAGCCAGAAGGTTGAAGCTCAGTTTTATTCAGTTGAGGGCAACACCAGGCAGGGGCAGACACCGTTAGTAGGCCGGAACCACCATTTTGTTTAAAAACAGCAGTTAATCAGAGCCGGAAGGTAGAAGCTCAGCTTTATTCAGTTGAGGGCAACACCAGGGAGGGGCAGAAGCCGTTAGTAGGCCCTAACCACCATTTTGTTTTTTAAAAAACACTTAATGAGAGCCAGAAGGTTGAAGCTCAGCTTTATTCAGTTGAGGGCAACACCAGGCAGGGGCAGACACCGTTAGTAGGCCGGAACCACCATTTTGTTTTTTAAAAAACACTTAATGAGAGCCAGAAGGTAGAAGCTCAGCTTTATTCAGTTGAGGACAACTTGAATTAGGGACTGCATACAGACTTAGCAGGCTGTCCCCTGTGTGGACCATGCATCCAATACATTTACCCATTGAGCCACAAAGGACACGTAACCTTCCGTGGCCATGCCTACAGGTCCATGTGTCTGTTGTCAGGTGTACCTTTGTCAGTGTAGGCCTATTGGAAGGAGGGACCGCAGACAGGCTTCAAAGGCCTAACACAATAAAATGGGCTGGCTGTAGGCACTTTAAAATTGGTTCCAGGGGTACACGGGCAGCAGTGGTCTGGTCAGTGGAGGCCTAGTGGAAGGAGGGACCGCAGACAGGCTTCGAAGGCCTAACACAATAAAATGGGCTGGCTGTAGGCACTTTAAAATTAGTTCCAGGGGTACACGGGCAGCAGTGGTCTGGTCAGTGGAGGCCTAGTGGAAGGAGGGACCGCAGACAGGCTTCGAAGGCCTAACACAATAAAATGGGCTGGCTGTAGGCACTTTAAAATTGGTTCCAGGGGTACACGGGCAGCAGTGGTCTGGTCAGTGGAGGCCTAGTGGAAGGAGGGACCGCAGACAGGCTATCAAAGGCCTAAAATAACAAACAATAGGCTCATGGCAGTTTTACAGCGGTTACATGGATACACGGGCAGGCAGCTGGTGATGAGTGGAGGAGTATTTAAAGTAGGGACCGCAGACAGGCTATCAAAGGCCTAAAATAACAAACAATAGGCTCATGGCAGTTTTACAGCGGTTACATGGATACACGGGCAGGCAGCTGGTGATGAGTGGAGGAGTATTTAAAGTAGGGACCGCAGACAGGCTATCAAAGGCCTAAAATAACAAACAATAGGCTCATGGCAGTTTTACAGCGGTTACATGGATACACGGGCAGGCAGCTGGTGATGAGTGGAGGAGTATTTAAAGTAGGGACCGCAGACAGGCTATCAAAGGCCTAAAATAACAAACAATAGGCTCATGGCAGTTTTACAGCGGTTACATGGATACACAGGCAGCTGGTGATGAGTGGAGGAGTATTTAAAGTAGGGACCGCAGACAGGCTATCAAAGGCCTAAAATAACAAACAATAGGCTCATGGCAGTTTTACAGCGGTTACATGGATACACAGGCAGCTTGGTGGTGAGTGGAGGAGTATTTAAAGTAGGGACCGCAGACAGGCTATCAAAGGCCTAAAATAACAAACAATAGGCTCATGGCAGTTTTACAGCGGTTACATGGATACACGGGCAGGCAGCTGGTGATGAGTGGAGGAGTATTTAAAGTAGGGACCGCAGACAGGCTATCAAAGGCCTAAAATAACAAACAATAGGCTCATGGCAGTTTTACAGCGGTTACATGGATACACAGGCAGCTTGGTGGTGAGTGGAGGAGTATTTAAAGTAGGGACCGCAGACAGGCTATCAAAGGCCTAAAATAACAAACAATAGGCTCATGGCAGTTTTACAGCGGTTACATGGATACACGGGCAGGCAGCTGGTGATGAGTGGAGGAGTATTTAAAGTAGGGACCGCAGACAGGCTATCAAAGGCCTAAAATAACAAACAATAGGCTCATGGCAGTTTTACAGCGGTTACATGGATACACGGGCAGGCAGCTGGTGATGAGTGGAGGAGTATTTAAAGTAGGGACCGCAGACAGGCTATCAAAGGCCTAAAATAACAAACAATAGGCTCATGGCAGTTTTACAGCGGTTACATGGATACACAGGCAGCTGGTGATGAGTGGAGGAGTATTTAAAGTAGGGACCGCAGACAGGCTATCAAAGGCCTAAAATAACAAACAATAGGCTCATGGCAGTTTTACAGCGGTTACATGGATACACAGGCAGCTTGGTGGTGAGTGGAGGAGTATTTAAAGTAGGGACCGCAGACAGGCTATCAAAGGCCTAAAATAACAAACAATAGGCTCATGGCAGTTTTACAGCGGTTACATGGATACACGGGCAGGCAGCTGGTGATGAGTGGAGGAGTATTTAAAGTAGGGACCGCAGACAGGCTATCAAAGGCCTAAAATAACAAACAATAGGCTCATGGCAGTTTTACAGCGGTTACATGGATACACGGGCAGGCAGCTGGTGATGAGTGGAGGAGTATTTAAAGTAGGGACCGCAGACAGGCTATCAAAGGCCTAAAATAACAAACAATAGGCTCATGGCAGTTTTACAGCGGTTACATGGATACACAGGCAGCTTGGTGGTGAGTGGAGGAGTATTTAAAGTAGGGACCGCAGACAGGCTATCAAAGGCCTAAAATAACAAACAATAGGCTCATGGCAGTTTTACAGCGGTTACATGGATACACGGGCAGGCAGCTGGTGATGAGTGGAGGAGTATTTAAAGTAGGGACCGCAGACAGGCTATCAAAGGCCTAAAATAACAAACAATAGGCTCATGGCAGTTTTACAGCGGTTACATGGATACACGGGCAGGCAGCTGGTGATGAGTGGAGGAGTATTTAAAGTAGGGACCGCAGACAGGCTATCAAAGGCCTAAAATAACAAACAATAGGCTCATGGCAGTTTTACAGCGGTTACATGGATACACAGGCAGCTTGGTGGTGAGTGGAGGAGTATTTAAAGTAGGGACCGCAGACAGGCTATCAAAGGCCTAAAATAACAAACAATAGGCTCATGGCAGTTTTACAGCGGTTACATGGATACACGGGCAGGCAGCTGGTGATGAGTGGAGGAGTATTTAAAGTAGGGACCGCAGACAGGCTATCAAAGGCCTAAAATAACAAACAATAGGCTCATGGCAGTTTTACAGCGGTTACATGGATACACGGGCAGGCAGCTGGTGATGAGTGGAGGAGTATTTAAAGTAGGGACCGCAGACAGGCTATCAAAGGCCTAAAATAACAAACAATAGGCTCATGGCAGCTTTACAGCGGTTACATGGATACACAGGCAGCTTGGTGGTGAGTGGAGGAGTAGTGCAAGGAGTGTCTGTCCCAGTACTCCCAAAATATAAATAGATGTTAATGTCTCGCAAAACAACCAAAACAAAAAAAAAGGTGGCATACTTAGGTACAGGGGTGGGCTCATCTACTGAGTTTCTGACATAGTAATTTGGCAGTAACTATTTAATGGTGCCAATATAGGACACAGACACAGACTACTTTAAGTTGCATCATAGATGTCTACAAATTTGTATTGTCATTGAATGATGTCAGCGAATAGACTAAAGATTGGTGGAGCTGTGCGACATAATTTTGCACGTGGTAGAGCACATTTTGAGCTGGGGTAGGGGGGAACTCTCTTGAGGCCGGCGGGACCGCCCCAGGGCCCCTCATGTTACAACGGTGTGTCTGACGTTGGGTGCGCACCACCACCGCCAGAGACACTACATTGTACTATGAGGGACCCAGTAGCAATGCCGTCAACCAAAAGCGAGCACACCCACCTCTTCAGACAAACAGCAGTCTCACGGGTGCTTGCGCCAAGTCGCGATACCACGGCCCCGTGTGGGGAGTTTTGCCATTTAGGGAGGTGTAAACATGTCGTATGCTGTACAATCAGCTGCAGCAAATTAGACATTAGAAAAGTAATTCACAGGCAAGAGCTTTTCATAGGAAAGCTAGGTGTCGGCCGGGCAAGGTGGGGCAAAAGATTTCGAAATCCAGTTGTGGTTCATTTTAATGAATGTTAGATCGTCAACATTTTGGGTAGCCAGACGAGTCCTTTTTTCGGTTAATATTGAACCTGCAGCACTGAATACTCTTTCTGATAGGACACTTGCTGCCGGGCAAGCAAGCTCCTGCAATGCATATTCTGCCAATTCTGGCCAGGTGTCTAATTTGGAGGCCCAGTAATCAAATGGGAATGACGGTTGAGGGAGAACATCGATAAGGGATGAAAAATAGTTAGTAACCATACTGGACAAATGTTGTCTCCTGTCACTTTCAATTGATGCAGCAGTACCTGTCCTGTCTGCGGTCATAGCAAAATCACTCCACAACCTGGTCAGAAAACCCCTCTGTCCAACGCCACTTCTGATGTGTGCACCCCTAACACTCCTAGTCTGCTGCCCCCTGGAGCTCGTGTGAGAACGATCACGTGCGCTGTGTGCTGGGAATGCCTGAAGCAAACGGTCAACAAGAGTTGATTGTTTGGTTGCTAATATTAGTTCCAAGTTCTCATGTGGCATAATATTTTGCAATTTGCCTTTATAGCGTGGATCAAGGAGGCAGGCCAACCAGTAATCGTCATCGTTCATCATTTTCGTAATGCGTGTGTCCCTTTTTAGGATACGTAAGGCATAATCCGCCATGTGGGCCAAAGTTCCAGTTGTCAAATCTCCGGTTGTGATTGGTTGAGGGGCAGTTGCAGGCAAATCTACGTCACTTGTGTCCCTCAAAAAACCAGAACCCGGCCGTGACACGCAACCAATTTCCTGTGCCCCCGGGAAAGGTTCGGCATTAAAAATATACTCATCCCCATCATCCTCCTCGTCCTCCACCTCCTCTTCGCCCGCTACCTCGTCCTGTACACTGCCCTGACCAGACAATGGCTGACTGTCATCAAGGCTTTCCTCTTCCTCTGGTGCAGACGCCTGCTCCTTTATGTGCGTCAAACTTTGCATCAGCAGACGCATTAGGGGGATGCTCATGCTTATTACGGCGTTGTCTGCACTAACCAGCCGTGTGCATTCCTCAAAACACTGAAGGACTTGACACATGTCTTGTATCTTAGACCACTGCACACCTGACAACTCCATGTCTGCCATCCTACTGCCTGCCCGTGTATCCTCCCACAAATAAATAACAGCACGCCTCTGTTCGCACAGTCTCTGAAGCATGTGCAGTGTTGAGTTCCACCTTGTTGCAACGTCTATGATGAGGCGATGCTGGGGAAGGTTCAAAGACCGCTGATAGGTCTGCATACGGCTGGCGTGTACAGGCGAACGTCGGATATGTGAGCAAAGTGCACGCACTTTGAGGAGCAGGTCGGAGAACCCAGGATAAGTTTTCAATAAGCACTGCACCACCAGGTTTAAGGTGTGAGCCAGGCAAGGAATGTGTTTCAGTTGGGAAAGGGAGTTGGCAGCCATGAAATTCCTTCCGTTATCACTCACTACCTTGCCTGCCTCAAGATCTACTGTGCCCAGCCACGACTGCGTTTCTTGTTGCAAGAACTCGGACAGAACTTCCGCGGTGTGTCTGTTGTCGCCCAAACACTTCATAGCCAATACAGCCTGCTGACGCTTGGCAGTAGCTGGCCCATAATGGGACAACTGGTGTGCAACAGTGTCATCTGCCGATGGAGTGGTTGGCAGACTGCGTTCTGTGGAAGAGCTGTAGCTTCTGCAGGAGGACGAGGAGGAGGAGGAGGAGGGGGTGCGAACGCCTACAGCCAACTGTTTCCTAGACCGTGGGCTAGGCACAACTGTCCCTAAATTGATGTCGCCTGTGGACCCTGCATCCACCACATTCACCCAGTGTGCCGTGATGGACACATAACGTCCCTGGCCATGCCTACTGGTCCATGCATCTGTAGTCAGGTGCACCTTTGTACTCACAGATTGCCTGAGTGCATGGACGATGCGCTGTTTAACATGCTGGTGCAGGGCTGGGATGGCTTTTCTGGAAAAAAAGTGTCGACTGGGTAGCTCGTATCGTGGTTCAGCGTACTCCATCAGGGCTTTGAAAGCTTCGCTTTCAACTAACCGGTAGGGCATCATCTCTAACGAGATTAGTCTAGCTATGTGGGCGTTAAAACCCTGTGTACGCGGATGCGAGGATAAGTACTTCCTTTTTCTAACCAGAGTCTCATGTAGGGTGAGCTGGACTGGAGAGCTGGAGATCGTGGAACTTTCGGGTGTGCCGGTGTACATGGCAGACTGAGAGACGGTTGGAGACGGTATTGTTTCCGCCGGTGCCCTAGATGCAATATTTCCTCCTACAAAACTGGTGGTTCCCTGACCCTGACTGCTTTTGGCTGGCAAAGAAACCTGCACAGATACTGCCGGTGGTGCGGAAAATGGTGGCCTTACAGTGACGGAAGGGATGTTGCGTTGCTGACTAGCCTCATTGGCCGAGGGTGCTACAACCTTAAGGGACGTTTGGTAGTTAGTCCAGGCTTGAAAATGCATGGTGGTTAAGTGTCTATGCATGCAACTAGTATTTAGACTTTT
Source organism: Ranitomeya variabilis (assembly GCF_051348905.1). Classification (NCBI taxonomy): domain Eukaryota; kingdom Metazoa; phylum Chordata; class Amphibia; order Anura; family Dendrobatidae; genus Ranitomeya; species Ranitomeya variabilis. The sequence goes on along the minus strand of NC_135236.1, from coordinate 406,991,363 downwards.
CAGATTCTGACCTCTGCTTAAGCTAGTTGAACATTTTTGACAGATGACTTTGCGCTGATCAGTTGGATGTTGTTTAAAAAAATGCCAGACTGCACTCTTCCTAGACTCGGATCCCTTTTCAGGGATTGCAGACTGAGCTTTAACCGGATGGCCACGCTGTCCTCCAACAGGTTTTGGCTTTGACACGCGTTTTGGGCCAGATACGGGCCCGGCAGATGGAACCTGTTGCGATGTTGATGCCTGCTGCGGCCCCTCCTCCACCTCCGCTTCTGAACTACTGCCGCCTGCACCCTGTTCCCCCAATGGCTGCCAATCGGGGTCAATAACTGGGTCATCTATTACCTCCTCTTCGAGCTCGTGTGCAACTTCGTCTGTGTCACTGTGTCGGTCGGTGGTATAGCGTTCGTGGCGGGGCAACATAGTCTCATCAGGGTCTGATTGTGGATCTGTACCCTGAGAGGGCAATGTGGTGGTCTGAGTCAAAGGAGCAGCATAGTACTCTGGCTGTGGCTGTGCATCAGTGCACTCCATGTCAGAATATACTTGTAATGGGCATGGCCTGTTAAATGTTTCACTTTCTAAGCCAGGGACGGTATGTGTAAAGAGCTCCATGGAGTGACCCGTTGTGTCGCCTGCTGCATCCTTCTCTCTTGTTGTAGTTTTTGCTGAGGAGGACAAGGAAGCGACTTGTCCCTGACCGTGAACATCCACAAGCGACGCGCTGCTTTTACATTTACCAGTTTCGGAAGAGGAGGCAAAAGAGCTAGAGGCTGAGTCTGCAATGTAAGCCAAAACTTGCTGTTGCTGCTCCGCCTTTAAAAGCGGTTTTCCTACTCCCAGAAAAGAGAGCGTTCGAGGCCTTGTGTAGCCTGACGACGAAACTGGCTCCACAGCTCCAGACTTAGGTGGAATATTTTTATCCCCACGACCACCTGATGCTCCACTACCACTACCATCATTACCAGCTGACAATGAACGCCCACGACGACCTCTTGCACCAGACTTCCTCATTGTTTTAAAATCTTAACCAAAGTAACTTTATTTGTTGCTGTCAAACAACTTACACGGTGAGCTATAACTTCAGTATGATTTCAATATCCCTTAACAGGTTGGTGAGACCACAAGGAAAATCAGGCACAATGTTACACACTCTGTTTTCTGTGGCACAAAATCACAGAGATGACACACACGCAGGACTGTCACTCAAGCACTAATGTCAATATTAATCTCCCACCTAATTTATTTATTTTTTTTTCTCAGGGAGACTTTAGAAACCAAATAATATTAAAAAAAAAACAACAAAAAAAAGGCTTTCTATGGCCCACAATTAGAGAGAGAGAGGTGGCACACCCAGGAGTCAAGACTGGCGCACAAGCTGAAAGGGCAATATTACTCTCCCACTGTTTTTTTAAGTTTTTTTTTTATTATTTTCAGGGAGACTTTAGAAACCAAATAATATTAAAAAAACCAAAAAAATAAATAGCCTTTCTATGGCCCACTGAATGAGAGAGAGAGGTGGCACACCCAGGAGTCAAGACTGGCACACAAGCTGAAAGGGCAATATTACTCTCCCACTGTTTTTTTAAGTTTTTTTTTTTTTATTTTCAGGGAGACTTTAGAAACCAAATAATATTAAAAAACCCAAAAAAATAAATAGCCTTTCTATGGCCCACTGAATGAGAGAGAGAGGTGGCACACCCAGGAGTCAAGACTGGCACACAAGCTGAAAGGGCAATAATACTCTCCCACTGTTTTTTTTATGTATTTTTTGTTTTTTAAGGGAGACTTTAGAAACCCAATAATATTTAAAAAAAAAAAAAAAAAAAAGGCTTTCTATGGCCCACTGAATGAGAGAGAGAGGTGGCACACCCAGGAGTCAAGACTGGCGCACAAGCTGAAAGGGCAATATTACTCTCCCACTGTTTTTTTAAGTTTTTTTTTTATTATTTTCAGGGAGACTTTAGAAACCAAATAATATTAAAAAAAGCAAAAAAATAAATAGCCTTTCTATGGCCCACTGAATGAGAGAGAGAGGTGGCACACCCAGGAGTCAAGACTGGCACACAAGCTGAAAGGGCAATATTACTCTCCCACTGTTTTTTTAAGTTTTTTTTTTTTTATTTTCAGGGAGACTTTAGAAACCAAATAATATTAAAAAAACCAAAAAAATAAATAGCCTTTCTATGGCCCACTGAATGAGAGAGAGAGGTGGCACACCCAGGAGTCAAGACTGGCACACAAGCTGAAAGGGCAATATTACTCTCCCACTGTTTTTTTATGTATTTTTTGTTTTTTAAGGGAGACTTTAGAAACCCAATAATATTTAAAAAAAAAAAAAAAAAAAGGCTTTCTATGGCCCACTGAATGAGAGAGAGAGGTGGCACACCCAGGAGTCAAGACTGGCACACAAGCTGAAAGGGCAATATTACTCTCTCCCACTGTTTTTTTATGTTTTTTTTTTTTTCAGGGAGACTTTAGAAACCAAATAATATTAAAAAAACCAAAAAAATAAATAGCCTTTCTATGGCCCACTGAATGAGAGAGAGAGGTGGCACACCCAGGAGTCAAGACTGGCACACAAGCTGAAAGGGCAATATTACTCTCCCACTGTTTTTTTATGTTTTTTTTTTTTTCAGGGAGACTTTAGAAACCAAATAATATTAAAAAAACCAAAAAAAAAAATAGCCTTTCTATGGCCCACTGAATGAGAGAGAGAGGTGGCACACCCAGGAGTCAAGACTGGCACACAAGCTGAAAGGGCAATATTACTCTACCACTGTTTTTTTATGTTTTTTTTTTTTTCAGGGAGACTTTAGAAACCAAATAATATTAAAAAAACCAAAAAAATAAATAGCCTTTCTATGGCCCACTGAATGAGAGAGAGAGGTGGCACACCCAGGAGTCAAGACTGGCACACAAGCTGAAAGGGCAATATTACTCTCCCACTGTTTTTTTATGTATTTTTTGTTTTTTAAGGGAGACTTTAGAAACCCAATAATATTTAAAAAAAAAAAAAAAAAAAGGCTTTCTATGGCCCACAATTAGAGAGAGAGGTGGCACACCCAGGAGTCAAGACTGGCACACAAGCTGAAAGGGCAATATTACTCTCCCACTGTTTTTTTATGTATTTTTTGTTTTTTAAGGGAGACTTTAGAAACCAAATAATATTAAAAAAACCAAAAAAATAAATAGCCTTTCTATGGCCCACTGAATGAGAGAGAGAGGTGGCACACCCAGGAGTCAAGACTGGCACACAAGCTGAAAGGGCAATATTACTCTCCCACTGTTTTTTTATGTTTTTTTTTTTTTCAGGGAGACTTTAGAAACCAAATAATATTAAAAAAACCAAAAAAATAAATAGCCTTTCTATGGCCCACTGAATGAGAGAGAGAGGTGGCACACCCAGGAGTCAAGACTGGCACACAAGCTGAAAGGGCAATATTACTCTCCCACTGTTTTTTTATGTTTTTTTTTTTTCAGGGAGACTTTAGAAACCAAATAATATTAAAAAAACCAAAAAAATAAATAGCCTTTCTATGGCCCACTGAATGAGAGAGAGAGGTGGCACACCCAGGAGTCAAGACTGGCACACAAGCTGAAAGGGCAATATTACTCTCCCACTGTTTTTTTATGTATTTTTTGTTTTTTAAGGGAGACTTTAGAAACCCAATAATATTTAAAAAAAAAAAAAAAAAAAAAAAAGGCTTTCTATGGCCCACTGAATGAGAGAGAGAGGTGGCACACCCAGGAGTCAAGACTGGCACACAAGCTGAAAGGGCAATATTACTCTCCCACTGTTTTTTTTATGTATTTTTTGTTTTTTAAGGGAGACTTTAGAAACCCAATAATATTAAAAAAAAAAAAAAAAAAAAGGCTTTCTATGGCCCACAATTAGAGAGAGAGGTGGCACACCCAGGAGTCAAGACTGGCACACAAGCTGAAAGGGCAATATTACTCTCCCACTGTTTTTTTATTTATTTTTTTTTTTTTCAGGGAGACTTTAGAAACCAAATAATAAGAAAAAAAATAAATAAATAAATAGGCTTTCTATAGCCCACTGAATAAGAGATAGCACACACAGCAGTGGCACACAAGCCCTGACTGAGGCCAATATTTTTCTACCACTGATTGATGTAGTGTTTTTGTGTTGAGGTAGAATTTAGAACACAAATCACGGAAAAAATAAATAGGCTTTCTATGGCCCACTCAGTGAGACATGGCACACACAGGGATGGCACTGTAGCAGAAATGCCAATCTTAATCTCCCACAAAAAAAAAACAAAAAAAAAAAAACAGGGACTGTCCTACAATTACTATCTCCCTGCAGTAATCTAAGCCAGGTATGGAAGGCAGCAATAGGAGTGGACTGATGCACAAATTAAATAAAAAGTGTGGACAAACAAAAAAGATAGCTGTGCAGAAAGGAACAAGAGGATATGTGCTTTGAAAAAAGCAGTTGGTTTCCACAGTGGCGTACACACAGCAATACAGCTATCACGGAGCCTTCTAGGGCAGCCCAATGAGCTACAGCGCTGAGGAAAAAAAAAAAAAAATAGCTTCCACTGTTCCTGCACACCGAAGGTGGTGTTGGACAGTGGAAATCGCTACAGCACAAGCGGTTTGGTGGTTAGTGGACCCTGCCTAACGCTCTCCCTGCTTCTGACGAAGCGGCAGCAACTTCTCCCTAAGCTCAGATCAGCAGCAGTAAGATGGCGGTCGGCGGGAACGCCCCTTTATAGCCCCTGTGACGCCGCAGACAGCAAGCCAATCACTGCAATGCCCTTCTCTAAGATGGTGGGGACCAGGATCTATGTCATCACGCTGCCCACACTCTGCGTTCACCTTCATTGGCTGAGAAATGGCGCTTTTCGCGTCATTGAAACGCGACTTTGGCGCGAAAGTCGCGTACCGCATGGCCGACAAGCACAGGGGTCGGATCGGGTTTCATGAGACGCCGACTTAGCCAAAAGTCGGCGACTTTTGAAAATGATCGACCCGTTTCGCTCAACCCTAGTCATTTCTGCCAAAGGATTCCCGACCAAGTATTGAGTGCATAACTGAACATTATTATTTGATGGTTTTTTTGTTTGGTATTAAAAAACACTTTTATTTGATTGGTCGGGTGAAATATGCTAATTTATTGAGACAGGTTTTTTGGGTTATCAGGAGTTGTATGCCAAAATCATCAGTATTAAAACAATAAAAGACCTGACAAATTTCAGTTGGTGGATAATGAATCTATAGTATATGAAAGTTTAATTGTAATAATTACATTATGGTAAATAATGAAATTTAACACTATATGCTAATTTTTTGAGAAGGACCTGTATATACTCGAGTATAAACCGACCAGAGTATAAGCCGATACCCCTAATTTTGCCACAAAAAACTGGGAAAACTTATTGATTTGAGTATAAGCCTGGCTGCATACAAAATTCGCCCCATATAATGCTCCATAAAGTTCATGATGGGCCCATAAGATGCTCCATACAAAAAATATGCCCCATATAATGCTGCAAAAAGGTTAATAAGGACCCCATAAGATGCTCCATATTAAAATATGCCCCACATAATGCTGCATAAAAGGTTAATGATGGCCCCATGAGATGCTCCATAGAATAATATGCCCCATATAATGCTCCATAAAAGTGGATGGCCCCATAAGATGCTCCATAGAATAGTATGCTCATGCTGCTGCGATAAAAAAAAAAGACATACTCACCTCTCGTCGCTGGGGGCCAGGTGCAGGTGTCCTGAGCAGGAGGAGACACCAGCGCGCTATGGGGGCCAGGTGCCGGTGCTGTCGTCGGCTCAGGCCCCCTGCACTTGTGATATTCACCTGTCCCCGATCCACCGCCGTGCTGTGTCTTCCATGTCCTCTGTCTGTGACTGTTCAGGAAGACAGAGACCGGTGGTGGAACAGGGACATATGAATATCATATGGCTCACTCTCCTCCGTCATACTCACCCCCTCCTGGTGCGGTCTCTGCACATCCCTGCTTCTCTGATCGTCTCTGGTGCCAGCAGCTTGTTCCTGTGTTCAGCAGTCACATGGTACCGCTCATTAAAGGGAACCTATCACCCCGTTTTTTTCGGTATGAGATAAAAATACTGTTAAATATGGCCTGAGCTGTGCATTACAATAGTGTAGTTTGTGGACCCCGATTCCCCACCTATGCTGCCGAAATACGTTACCAAAGTAGTCATTTTCGCCTGTCAATCAGGCTGGTCAGGTCGGATGGGCGTGGCTTCTTCCCCCAGATATTGCGTAGTTTTCTGTTGGTGGCGTAGTGGTGTGCGCATGTCCAACGTCCCCAATCCTGCACGGGGGGGTGAAAATAGCAGCGATGTCCGTTATTCCATTGGTGGTCGGTGGGCGCGGCCATCTTCCTTTGGCCGCGCGTGCGCAGAAGCGGCGCTCTGCTGGCCGCGGCTTCAGGAAAATGGCCGCCGCGATCTCCATCTGCGCACGCGCGGCATCCCGCGGCCATTTTCCTGAAGCCGCGGCCAGCAGAGCGCCGCTTCTGCGCACGCGCGGCCAAAGGAAGATGGCCGCGCCCACCGACCACCAATGGAATAACGGACATCGCTGCTATTTTCACCCCCCCGTGCAGGATTGGGGACCTTGGACATGCGCACACCACTACGCCACCAACGGAAAACTACGCAATATCTGGGGGAAGAAGCCACGCCCATCCGACCTGACCAGCCTGATTGACAGGCGAAAATGACTACTTTGGTAACGTATTTCGGCAGCATAGGTGGGGAATCGGGGTCCACAAACTACACTATTGTAATGCACAGCTCAGGCCATATTTAACAGTATTTTTATCTCATACCGAAAAAAACGGGGTGATAGGTTCCCTTTAAGGTAATGACTATGAGCTACACGCCTATGGTAGTGTAGTAGCGTGCATATTCATTACTTATTTTTAATTATTTAAATAAATAAAAAATAAAAAACATCATGGGATCCCCCCATTTTTGACAACCAGCCTTGCTAAAGCAGACAGCTGAGGGCTGGAATTCATAGCCTGGTAAGGATCCATGGATATAGGCCCCCCAGCTTAAAAATAGCAGCCCACAGCTGCCCAGAAAAGGCACATCTATTATATGCACCAATTTTGTTGGCAAATATATAGCTGCTGCTTTTTTTTTGTGGAGACTGAAAAAATATAATATATTTTGATCCGTCAAGTATAACATGTTTTGTGGTCCTTTCTTATGTTATATAATACACCCAAAAATCTTTTCCTGGGCTACATTTCTCAGCCATACACTATAATGTGGAGTATATTTCTGTGATCTCTAAAACTGACAAAAAGCTTTTTAAAAATTTAGTAAATTTCCACTTCTCAGTCATACTGTGTTATGTGGTCTGTGAACATTTCTGTGATCTCTAAGATCTGATAAAAAGCTTTAAAAAATTTTGTAGGCTTTCATTTCTCAGCCAAACAGTGTTCCGTGGTCCGTGAACATTTCTGTGATCTCTAAAACTGAAAAAAGATTGAAACATATTTAAGGATTTAAATTGATTGTCATCCATACACTTTTGCATTCTTTCTATTATATTATGGTTGACTAAACTCCCCAAAACTGCTTTGATTGCTGCAGGTGACCAATTTTTTTCTTTTATTAAAAATAAACTTATTTCAAGAGACCTAGCAATTAAAAAATGCGTAAGCTGTGCGTTAAGGGATGGGGAAGTGGAAGTGCTGATGATAATGGAAGCAGATGCCGAGGACGTGGGTAGGTGCAATTACTTGCTGTAGCACAAGAAACATGACTATCCACGGCACACAGGTTCCTGGCCCACTTTGCAGGGAGGCGTGGTATATCACTTTTGAAGCCAGAGCAATGTGAACAGGTGGTCAGTTAGATAGCAGCTAACGCTTCCAGCAGGCTTGGCAGCACCACACAGTCTTCCACACAGTCCAGTCTTACCAGCCTAAAGTCTGGATCACTTAATCCACCTCCTTCCTGCCACCATGTTGAGTCCCAGGAGACTAGTGATCCCACACTGGGACACTCTGAGGTGCTCTTTACCACAACAATTCTTGATTGTGGACTCTCAACCTGCATGCTTCAAGAGGTACAAGAGGATATGCTGTTTATTGATGCACAAAACTTAGAACAGCCATGGCCAAAAGAACATGATGGTGAGGAACTGCAAATTTGGGACAAGGAGAAAGATGATGATGAGACACAGTTGCCGATAAGTTTTGTTGTTGTTAAGTCACAAAGTCAGGAGGACCAGAGTGCAGCAGTGCAAGACGAGGTGGTGGATGACAAGTGTGAAGAGACTGAGGGCACTACGCAACAGGGGATCAAAGGCCACACAGAGTATACATTGACCAAGGAAAGAGGAAAGCAGTGTGTATGATGGCCATGATCACCCATGAAAAAGTCCACACAATAAGATTGCTCAGAAGCTAATATAGAAATACAATAATTTTTGTTAAATGCAAAAAACACACCAAACAAGGACAAACAGATTAAAAACAATAAAAAAAGCCAAAAGTAGGCAATAGAAAAAGCCACTAGGGGCCCCTGTGAGGACCAATATTAACCTCATCCAATGTGTTGGCTGTAAAATGCAGGAAAGAAACAATGTATGGATAGGGACACCAAATTCAACAAAATGAAATATTAACCATACAATGCCAAATGCTAGACAGGTTTGCCATGTATGAAGTAATGACAAAACTGTTAGCAAAAATACAAACAAGGAAAATGCCAAAAGACCTAAAAATGTACTGAACCTGATGTTATAAATTTCAACAAAAAGCACCCCAGACAGCTATATAGTGAACCCCGCTGCAAGAGTTGTATATATATACAGTAATATTTTTACTGTGCACCATTCAATGGCTGTATTGCAGCAACAAATATCCATGTAAATTTAAACATGCACAAAAAATACATCCTGACAAAAAATGAAAAAGGCAATATTGGACTGAGAGATATTAACAGCAATGAGAATACATAGAGAAACGGTCCTTAAGAAATTGGAATAATGATTATGAATGAAGAAAAAATATGTCTGGTGACAATCAAAGAATGGTAAACCTGTCAAAAAGAAAAGTGCCCCATGAAATAATCCAAGCAAATTACAGCGTGGTGGATGACAATGCTGGCATGCGATACAGAAAGGAAGAGGGAGTGGAGTGACCAGCGGGACAAAGCAGGCAACTGGAATTTCTCCATCAAAGAGTTAGGTGTTCCTCAGTCTGTGCCTTTTAAAAGAGAGTTCTGAGACAAACAAAATGGCCATTTGCAACCGGTACCATGACAAGATCAGCAAGAGCCTGACCACTAAGAACCTAACCACCACAAAATGTCATCTAAGCACCCAATTCGGTGGGCCGAACGCCTTGGTCCACCAAATCGGTGCCATTGGGTGACACCAACAGGGCCGCCATCAGGACATTACTACCCTTACTGGTGTAAAGGGCCCGATGCAAGAACAAAGGAGGAGGGGACCAGACTGCCTGAGACATGCTGGCAGAGTGTCTGACGCAGTCAGGGCCTGTCCTCTTTTGCTTCTACTCACCAGGCCCCAGGGGAGCGTCAGTCATCCTTATTAGCTAACACAGCCAGTTACAGTGCAGGATGCATAAACACAGCCCTGCACGGTGCGTGTCTGTGATTGGCTGTGAGATCCACCTCATCGCTTCCTGGACCTCCTCTTGGGTGCAGTGACAAGGTTTCTCTGTGTGTGCAGAGCAGAGCACAGTCCATGGCAACCAGCTAGAAGAGGAACAGGTGAGGGAAGCCAGGTATGTAGGGGTTCAGGAATGAGCAGTGCTGAGGGGTGATGATGGGAAAAGCTATTGATGGGAGTTGATACACAGTACTGGGGAGAGGTGAGTAACATACCTGAGGAGAGGGGAAAAAACTGACAGCACTTTCCCCTGTATGGCTGCTATTCACACACAGGAGCCCCCTCCCTCCTGTAATGCTTTCAGCAGCTCAGCAGTCGGTACAGGGAGGTGTGTTGGGCTGCCAAGAAGGCTCCCTGCCCTGCTGATTCCTAACTACTTGACCCCTCCATTTCCTGTCCTTTATGATGAAGAAAAGAGTGAGTATATATGTGTATATACAGTGTGTGCAGGCTGTGTGTTGCAATGTCAGTATATATGTGTATATACAGTGTGTGTAGTGTGTGTCTGCAGTCTGTGTGCTGTACTTTGAGTATATATGTGTATATACAGTGTATATACACAGTAACTGAATGGCTGGAGGGGACATCGCCACTGGACTGCGGCTAGGTAAGGTGAAAGTGTTTTTTTTTATTGAAAGCAGAAAACCCCAACATGTTTTGATGGAAAGATAGAGACACATGGGGCACAATAGAGACAGATGGGATAGGATGGAGACAGATGGGGCAGGATCATGGGCACGATGGAGACAGATGGGACAGGATGGAGACAGATGGGGAAGGATCATGGGTCACGATGGAGACAGATGGGGTAGAATGGAGAAAGATGGGGCCGGATAATGGGGCACGATGAAGACAGATGGGGCAGAATGGAGACAGATGGGGCAGGATCCTGCAGCTGGATGGAGACAGATGGGGCAGGAACATGGTGCAGGATCATAGGGCAGAATGGAGTCAGATGAGGAGGGATGGAGACAGATGGGGCAGTATAGAGACAGATGGTGCAGGAAGGAGACAGATGGTGCAGGATGGAGACAGATGGGGCAGGATCATGGGGCACGATGGACACAGATGGGACAAGATGGAGACAGATGGGGCAGGATCATAGGGCAGAATAGAGACAGATGTGCAGGATGGAGACAGATGGGGCAGTGTGGAGACAGATGGGGCAGAATAGAGACAGTTGGGACAGGATGGTGACAGATGGTACAGGATCATGGGGCTGGATGGAGACACAAGGGGCAGGATGGAGACATATAGTGCAGGATCATGGGGCACGATGGAGATTAATGGAGCATTATGGGGACAAATGGGGCAGAATGGAGATAGATGAGGCAGGATGGGGAGATAACATGGGTCAGGATGGGACATCACATAGGGGTAGAATGGATATTCATTAGGGCAGCATGGGAGAATATATGGGGCCAGGATGGGAGAACACATGTCTGGAGCCATGAATGAGACACAAGTGGGCTAGGATGGTGGATATTATTTCTGTAGGATCTAATTAAGGGATATTATTACTGCAGTGATGTATTTTATTTTTTAATGATTCCGTTTTCAATGGGGGGTCCTGTTACTGTTCAGAGCGACACTATGTCACCTTTTTTTCTTCATCTGGTGTAGTGTAGAAGTTGGGAAAAGATTAAGTAATGTGTTCTGCAAGCGGTGCTCTAGATAACTGAGTTATTTCCTGCAGAGACGAGTCCTGGCTGGAAGAAATTATGGTGGTCTGTGCTGGATGACGATGAAAAGCGAAGATGAACGACTTCACCTAGAGACGTCACTGGTGAGTCAGTATATTACATGTACATGCACACTATACACTGTATATTATATATAGAGCTCCTGTGTATAATGTCACTGGTGATCACTGCATTACCTGTACACTGACACTATATACAGCGCTCCTGTGTACAATATCACCAGTGATCACTGTATTACCTGTACATTAACACTGTCTACAGAGCTCCTGTGTATAATGTCACTGATAATCACTGTATTACCTGTGCACTATGTGCAGCGCTTCATTTGTGTAATGTCACCGGTGATCACTGTATTACCTGTATACTGACACTATATACAGAGCTTCTATGTATAAAGTCACTGGTGATCTCTGTATTACCTGTACACTGACACTATATACAGTGGTCCTATGTATAATGTCACTGGTGATCACTGTATTACCTGTATACTATATACTATATACAGAGCTCCTGTGTAAAATGTCACCGGTGATCACTGTATTACCTGTACACTATATACAGCGCTCATGTGTATGTCACCGGTGATCACTGTATTACCTGTACACTGACACTGTATACTAAGTGCAGATCTCCTGTGTATAATGTCACTTACGATGATATTAGTATTGTGTTTTTCTATTAATGATCAGTATTATAGCATTCGGTCACTGGTGGTAATATGTGGTCGGGCCATGGTGTCGGTATTTGTCCCCTGTATGTGCAATTATTCGGTCGCTATGTGGTGGTAATGTGATCTGGTCATGGTGCGGTGGTATTTGTTCCTTGTGTATGATATTATTGGTCATTTGAAAAATTGAAAAATAAATAAAAATGTACATAGAGAGTATTGGATATTTTAACAAATGTTTAATAAGTTACAGTAGAGAATGGCCGGAGGAGTCTACCTTATCATGGTGGTGGTGGTGGATTAAGAAATCTTTTGGCCAAAACAAAAGCTGCTGGCTATGCATGTGATCTCGTTATGGGAACTGTTAATGTGTGATTGGTGAGGACGTGGTGCAGAAGTGGAGCTTTTCCAAGAGTGGGAGGTGGGACTTTGGACGGTTCGAGGGGTGGAGGAGGAGCTATGGTGGAGCCTTGGCTAAGTCTCCTAGGGGGCCCCGAAAATGTTGTCAGTATGGGGCCCTGAAATTCCTAGTGGCAGCCCTGGACACCACTACCTCTTCCCCTGTGTTAGGTTTTTCCCTATCTCCTGTCCAAAACACTGATGCAGATGCCTCCTGCCCTGCAGGTATCCTTGCACATTCTGACTTACCATTTTAAGGCACTTCCAATTCCTTGTCCCAGCACAGCCCTCAGCTGTCCCTACCCCAGGCCTTGGAACGAAGGCCCACCCACCCACATGTCCAAATGTTGCCTTATAGGCTGATAGACAGGGAGGATTTCCACCGACTCATGGCGGCAGCCGTCCCTCTGTACTCAGTCCCCTGCTGCCACTTTTTCTCCCAATGTGGCATCCTCACCTTGTACCAGCACGTGTCCAGGAACATCATCAGTGCTCTTACCAACTCACTTACATGCATTTTCCACTTAGCGACCGACACGTGGACATGCGCTTGTGGCTAGGGACTCTACATTTCCATGACGGCACACTGGGTGAACATTGTGGTGGCCGGGTTGAGTCCTAACCTGGCACGCACATTTCCTTAGTGTCACAGTGCAGAAAGGTCACTCCTGCACTAGTGCTGGTGCTAAAACTGAACTTACTGTATCCCGTGTGAAATTGCTCTTCCAGCATCAGACTGTAATGTGGCATCAGGGCAGGAAGAGGAGGAGGGTGACTCTCAGGGTGAGGAGTGTGAGAACAGAGAGGATGACGATGAGGTTGTAGATCCCACTTGGTGTGAAACCAGAGGTATACAGCTGAGTAGCTCAGCACAGAAGGTGGAAGAGATGGAAGATGAGGAGATTTCTCACACATACACAGTGATGCAACCACGACAAGCACTGCATCCTCAGCCCCTACTCTGGCTGTGGCCAGCAGCGGTCACAAGTGTGCAGTTTGCAAGGGCAGCAAGGATTTCCTAGCCTTGGCTTAGACTGCAAAGGATGACCCAACACACATTGCCTGTCATATTGGTAAAAAACTCAGTAGAGGCAAAAAATTGACAAAAACATGCATGAACCTGCACATGCGCGATCAAAATGCCTAAATGTGGGAATCTCACTACACCAAAATGCAGAATAGCTGGCCTCACCAACCACGGGCCGCCCCATCAACCCCATCTGCTGCTTCTTCCTCCTCCGTCACCATTCCAAGTGTTTACACACAGTTCTCTGGCCGCAGAAACTACAATTTTTTACCCACCACAGTTGGGGTGAGTGAGATCCGGTCAGCTTTTACATAAGTAGACATGACTGTTGATTTGTGTCACCTAGCACAGCACATCTTTCTCAATCCACCTGTCAAGATTTGAACCCAGCAGCTCCTGTGCACTCAACAGCAGCTCTTCCTTCTGAGCTATTCAGCTCGCTCGACAGTTCCGTGCTAACCCAAATACTTGTACCTATGTTGTTGCTGATATCTCCACCGAGAGTTTCCTGTTGGTCACCACCCTGAGTTTCTGATTGGCTCCATCTCGATTGACCATCCTATTTAAACCTGGCCTTGCTCTCCTTTCCTTGCATGATAATTGAGCTGCCAGCCTCTAGTCAAGCTTCCCTCCAACTGCTGCTTCTTCAAGCGATATTGCTGCTCCTGATAATGACCTCTGGCTTCGCTGACTACAATTCCTGCTTATTGCTTCAAAATGCATTGCTGTTCCTGTGTACCGACTCCTTGACCATCCCTGGCTACTCTACCTGCTGGTTAGTGGTTGCAATATCACTACTCCAAACCAGGTCAGTCCATAGCACCACCATAATATCACCCCTTGCACCTCACTCACCGTCCAGTAGTTTGTCCTGTTCTCCGTACTCTGTCCTCTCTTATCACAGCAGCCAGCTCTCATTCCCGCAGTTGTGGTCACATAAAAGAATGTTTACTCCTACATATGCCAAAGCTAAGAGCTTGAACTCCACCATCTCCAATCTATTGGTCACTGAAATGTTGCCTTTCTGCCTGGTGGATACAAATGGTTTCTGAAAGTTGATGGCCATCGCAGTCCCCCAGTATCAGCTGCCCATTCACCATTACTTCTCAAAAAAAGCTGTGCCTGCGCTACACCAGCATGTCGCCGACAACATCACCCATTTACTGAAAAAATCTATGTCGGCCAGGGTACATTTTACCACTGACACGTGGACGAGCAAACATCGGCAAAGGTGTTACATCTTGCTGACTGTGCACAAGCTGACTCGGGTAGCTGTGGGGGCAGGCGGTCAAGGGCCTGCTCCACTAGTCTTTTAATACACAAGACTTGCAGGACAATCCTCTATATCTAACACTTCCTCCAATGATTCTGCATTCTCCACCTCCTCTACGTCCTCCACCTGTATCCTCAACCTCTCCCTTAATAAGACACGCATGCCAACAGTGCAGACAGAATCTCCCCCACCCCTGTACTGCACAGCCATGGCTAACTGCAATCAGGCAGTGTTCAAATTTATATGCCTTGCAGATCACGGTCACACAGCTCAATAGTTGTGGACAGGTATCTAGGCCAAGTTAGAGCATTGTCTGTCTCCACTAAACCTGGGGCCAGAGAAGGCTGTGTGCGATAACGGTGCAAACATGGTGGCAGCCCTACGCCATGGCAACCTCACACACGTGCCTTGCATGGCTCACATCCTCAGCCTGGTGATACAGCAATTTCATTATCTCACGTCCGCCGATTGCACCCCGCAGGTTATCGACTTACCTTACTACAGAGGTCTTTCGGCCTACCGGTTAACTGATTTGCGAATTCCACTCTGCACATGTTGCAGCGGTTGTGGCACCCACGATGAGCCCTGGTGCAGTGTGTCCTTTTCCATAGCCTGGGCCAACACAGTCAAGATGTGGTGCAAATCACGCTTGCGGAGTGGGCATAGGTGAAGAACCTCTGTACCATTCTGCACAGTTTTGAAATGTCTACTAAGATGGTTAGTGCTGACGATGCCATCATCAGCATCACTATTCTGGTCATCTACTTGCTGGAGCACAGATTTAATAGTCTGCATGAGGAGGTGTTGATCCCAGTGTCAGAGTTAGAAGCAGTGGAGAATGTGGAAGGGATAACAATATCTGAAATTTCTGGAGTGTCATCGCACAGGCGAATGCCATGGGAGGGTTGCTTACAGCAATCAAGGGTGGCTCATGGTACCAGGCAAACTGTTAGTTAAGATGCAGGAGCCGAGGAACAAATGGAGGAGGATGAGGTGGTGGACGCGCAACAGTCATGAAATGAAGAGGATAAAGGTATGCTCTTTGTTGTTTGTGGTCAGCAGGAGGGGACGGAGGAAACAACTTTCAGAGTTACCCCGCCACCAACAGAACATGGACTTGAACTGTTGTGAATTCTGCTCTTGGGCTCCCTCTGGTGGTTGTTGGTGGTAGTGCAGTTGTCTTGAGGTTGTAATCCTGGGCAGGTGTTTCTGCTGATTTCAGCTCTATTAGGTATTTAGGTGTGCAGGATCCATGAGTCCTCGCCAGCTGTCCATTGTACTTGGAGGGATGGCATCTCTCTCTGGCTCCTCATGCCCTGCTGCCAATTCAGCTAAGATAAGTGTCTGGTTTTTTGTCTCTGTGCACACATGCAGTGTGCTTTGCAATTCAGTGCAATTCATTGTGTTTTTGTCCAGCTTAGACTTTGTTTGGATTTTTCAGTCATGCTGGATTCTCAGGAGATGCAGATATACTTTCTATGTCTTTAGTTAGATGTAGTATATTTGTATTATCTGCTGTGGATATTTTTAGGATTTTAATACTGACCGCTTAGAATTCTGTCCTATCCTTTTCTGTTTAGCTAGAAGTGCCTCTTTTGCTAAATCCTGTTTTTCTGCCTGCGTGTGTTTTTCCTCTTATACTCACAGTCAATATTTGTGGGGGGCTGCCTATCCTCTGGGGTTCTGCTCTGAGGCAAGATAGAATTCCCATTTCCATCTATAGGGGTATTTAGTCCTCCGGCTGTGTCGAGGTGTCTAGGACGTGTTAGGTACATCCCACGGCTACTTCTAGATGCGGTGTTAGTTTAGGGTTTGCGGTCAGTACAGGTACCACCTACTCCTGAGAAAGTCTCTCATGCGGCTCCAAGGTCACCGGATCATAACAGTACAACTGGCCCACAATGAGTTAAATGCATCTCAGAAGAAGGGAAGAAAGAGACATTTTTTTTTCTGTAGCCTGCTTTGTCTTTTCTTCCCTCTTTTCCTCTGGGTGACTGAGGAGTCTTGTGCTAGCATGGATGTTCAGGGATTAGTTTCTCGTATAGACCAGCTTGCTGCTAGGGTACAGGGTATTTCTGATTATATTGTTCAGACTCCGCTTTTAGAGCCTAGGATTCCTACTCCTGATTTGTTTTTTGGGGACAGGTCCAAATTTTTGAGTTTTAAAAACAATTGTTAACTGTTTTTTGCTTTGAAGCCTCGTTCCTCTGGTGATCCCATTCAGCAGGTTAAAATTGTCATCTCCCTGCTGCGTGGCGACCCTCAGGATTGGGCATTTTCCCTGGAATCTGGGAATCCGGCCTTGCATAATGTAGATGCCTTTTTTCAGGCTCTAGGATTATTATATGATGAACCAAATTCTGTGGATCAAGCGGAGAAGACCTTGTTGGCCCTGTCTCAGGGTCAAGAAGCGGCAGAATTGTATTGTCAGAAATTTAGAAAATGGTCTGTGCTGACTAAATGGAATGAGGATGCTTTGGCGGCAATTTTCAGAAAGGGTCTTTCTGAATCTGTTAAAGATGTTATGGTGGGGTTTACCACGCCTGTTGGTCTGAGTGATTCTATGTCTCTGGCCATTCAGATTGATCGGCGCTTGCGGGAGTGCAGAACTGTGCGCGCTGTGGCGTTGTCCTCAGAGCAGATGCCTGGGCCTATGCAGTGTGATAGGATTCTGTCTAGAACGGAACAACAAGGATTCAGACGTCAGAATAGGTTGTGTTTTTATTGTGGCGATGCTTCTCATGTCATTTCAGTCTGCCCAAAGCGTACAAAGAGAATCGCTAGTTCTGTTACCATCGGAACCGTACAACCTAAATTTCTGTTATCTGTGACCTTGATCTGCTCATTGTCGTCATTTTCTGTCATGGCGTTTGTGGACTCGGGCGCCACTTTGAATTTAATGGACTTTGAATTTGCCAGGCGTTGTGGTTTCCCCTTGCAGTCTTTGCAGAACCCTATTCCTTTAAGGGGCATTGATGCTACACCTTTGGCTAAAAATAAACCCCAGTTTTGGACACAGGTGACCATGTGCATGGCGCCAGCCCATCAGGAAGATTGTTGTTTTCTGGTGTTGCATAATTTGCATGATGCTATTGTGCTGGGTTTTCCATGGTTGCAGATACATAATCCTGTGTTGGATTGGAAGTCTATGTCTGTGACTAGTTGGGGTTGTCAGGGGGTTCATAATGACGTTCCTGTGATGTTAATCTCCTCTTCCTCCTCTTCTGAAGTTCCGGAGTTTTGTCTGATTTTCAGGATGTATTCGATGAGCCCAAGTCCAGTTCCCTTCCACCGCATAGGGACTGTGATTGTGCTATTGACTTGATTCCAGGCAGTAAGTTTCCTAAGGGCCGACTTTTCAACCTGTCTGTGCCGGAACATACCACCATGCGGAGTTATGTTAAGGAGTCATTGGAGAAAGGGCATATTCGGCCATCTTCTTCACCATCGGGAGCGGGATTTTTTTTTGTTGCTAAGAAGGATGGCTCCTTGAGACCCTGTATTGATTATCGCCTCTTGAATAAGATCACGGTCAAGTTTCAATACCCTTTACCTTTCCTTTCCGATTTGTTTGCCAGGATTAAGGGGGCTAGTTGGTTTACTAAACTTGACCTTCGGGGGGCATATAATCTTGTTCGTATTAAGCAGGGTGACGAATGGAAAACTGCGTTTAATATGCCCAAAGGCCATTTTGAATACCTTGTGATGCCATTCGGGCTTTCTAATGCTCCATCTGTTTTTCAGTCCTTCATGCTTGATATCTTCCGGAATTATCTTGATAAATTCATGATTGTATATTTGGATGACATCTTAATTTTTTCCGATGATTGGGAGTCTCATGTGAAACAGGTCAGGATGGTATTTCAGATCCTTCGTGATAACGCTTTGTTTGTGAAGGGGTCTAAGTGTCTCTTTGGAGTGCAGAAGGTTTCTTTTTTGGGCTTCATTTTTTCTCCCTCATCTATAGAGATGGATCCGGTTAAGGTTCAGGCCATTCATGATTGGATTCAGCCCACATCTGTGAAGAGCCTTCAGAAATTTTTGGGCTTTGCCAATTTTTATCGCCGTTTCATTGCTAACTTCTCCAGTGTGGTTAAACCCCAGACCGATTTGACGAAGAAAGGCGCTGATGTAACGAATTGGTCCCCTGTGGTTGTCTCTGCCTTTCAGGAGCTTAAACGCCGATTTACTTCTGCCCCGGTGTTGCGTCAGCCAGATGTTTCTATTCCGCTTCAGGTTGAGGTTGACGCTTCTGAGATTGGGGCAGGGGCCATTTTGTCTCAGAGGAATTCTGATGGTTCCTTGATGAAACTGTGTGCCTTCTTTTCCCGTAAGTTTTCGCCTGCTGAACGCAATTATGATGTCGGCAATCGGGAGTTGTTGGCTATGAAGTGGGCATTTGAGGAATGGCGACATTGGCTTGAGGGAGCCAAGCACCGTATTGTGGTCTTGACCGATCATAAAAATCTGATTTACCTCGAATCTGCCAAACGGCTGAATCCTAGACAGGCTCGATGGTCCCTGTTTTTCTCCCGTTTTGATTTCGTGGTCTCGTATCTTCCTGATTCTAAGAATGTTAAGGCTGATGCCCTCTCTAGGAGTTTTTTGCCTGATTCTCCTGAGGTATTGGAGCCGGTTGGCATTCTGAAGGAAGGGGTGGTCCTTTCTGCCATTTCCCCTCATTTGCGATGGGTTCTGCAGGAATTTCAGGCTGACAAACCTGACCACTCTCCAGTGGGGAAACTGTTTGTTCCTGATAGATGGACTAATAAGGTAATTTCTGAGATTCATTGTTCTGTATTGGCTGGTCATCCTGGGATTTTTGGTACCAGAGATTTGGTTGCCAGGTCCTTTTGGTGGCCTTCCTTGTCGCGGGATGTGCGTTCTTTTGTGCAGTCCTGTGGGACCTGTGCCCGGGCCAAGCCCTGCTGTTCCCGTGCTAGTGGGTTGCTTTTGCCTTTGCCGGTCCCTGGGAGGCCCTGGACGCATATTTCCATGGATTTTATTTCTGAGCTTCCTGTTTCTCAGAAGATGTCTGTCATCTGGGTGGTTTGTGACCGGTTTTCTTAGATGGTTCATTTGGTGCCTTTGCCTAAATTGCCTTCCTCTTCTGATTTGATTCCGTTGTTTTTTCAGCATATTGTGTCCGACAGAGGTTCCCAGTTTGTTTCTAGGTTTTGGCGGGCCTTTTGTGCTAGGCTGGGCATTGATTTGTCTTTTTCTTCCGCATTTCATCCTCAGACAAATGGCCAGACCGAGCGAACTAATCAGACTTTGGAAACTTATTTGAGATGCTTTGTGTCTGCTGATCAGGATGATTGGGTGGCTTTCTTGCCATTGGCCGAGTTTGCCCTTAATAATCGGGCTAGTTCGGCTACCTTGGTTTCGCCCTTCTTTTGTAATTTTGGTTTTCATCCTCGTTTTTCTTTGGGGCAAGTTGAACCTTCTGATTGTCCTGGTGTGGATTCTGTGGTTGACAGGTTGCAGCAGATTTGGGCTCATGTGGTGGACAATTTGGTGTTGTCTCAGGAGGAGGCTCAGCGTTTTGCTAACCGTCGTCTGTGTGTTGGTTCTCGGCTTCAGGTTGGTGATTTGGTCTGGTTGTCTTCCCGTCATGTTCCTATGAAGGTTTCTTCCCCTAAGTTTAAGCCTCGGTTTATTGGTCCTTATAGGATTTCTGAGATTATCAATCCTGTGTCCTTTCGTTTGGCCCTTCCGGCCTCTTTTGCCATCCATAATGTTTTCCATAGATCTTTATTACGGAAATATGTGGTGCCCGTTGTTCCCTCGGTTGATCCTCCTGCTCCTGTGTTGGTTGATGGGGAGCTGGAGTATGTGGTTGAGAAGATTTTGGATTCTCGCTTTTCGAGGCGGAGGCTTCAGTACCTTGTCAAATGGAAGGGTTATGGCCAGGAGGATAATTCTTGGGTTTTTGCCTCTGATGTCCATGCTGCTGATTTGGTCCGTGCCTTTCATCTGGCTCGTCCTGATCGGCCTGGGGGCTCTGGTGAGGGTTCGGTGACCCCTCTTCAAGGGGGGGTACTGTTGTGAATTCTGCTCTTGGGCTCCCTCCGGTGGTTGTTGGTGGTAGTGCAGTTGTCTTGGGGTTGTAATCCTGGGCAGGTGTTTCTGCTGATTTCAGCTCTATTAGGTATTTAGGTGTGCAGGATCCATGAGTCCTCGCCAGTTGTCCATTGTACTTGGAGGGATTGCATCTCTCTCTGGCTCCTCATGCCCTGCTGCCAATTCAGCTAAGATAAGTGTCTGGTTTTTTGTCTCTGTGCACACATGCAGTGTGCTTTGCAATTCAGTGCAATTCATTGTGTTTTTGTCCAGCTTAGACTTTGTTTAGATTTTTCAGTCATGCTGGATTCTCAGGAGATGCAGATATACTTTCTATGTCTTTAGTTAGATGTAGTATATTTGTATTATCTGCTGTGGATATTTTTAGGATTTTAATACTGACCGCTTAGAATTCTGTCCTATCCTTTTCTGTTTAGCTAGAAGTGCCTCTTTTGCTAAATCCTGTTTTTCTGCCTGCGTGTGTTTTTCCTCTTATACTCACAGTCAATATTTGTGGGGGGCTGCCTATCCTCTGGGGTTCTGCTCTGAGGCAAGATAGAATTCCCATTTCCATCTATAGGGGTATTTAGTCCTCCGGCTGTGTCGAGGTGTCTAGGATGTGTTAGTTACATCCCACGGCTACTTCTAGATGCGGTGTTAGTTTAGGGTTTGCGGTCAGTACAGGTACCACCTACTCCTGAGAAAGTCTCTCATGCGGCTCCAAGGTCACCGGATCATAACATTGAACCTCATGGAAACCCCAGACTAATGAGCGCCTTCTTGCTGCACTTCAACACAATGCCCGTTTTCTTAGGGTTAGACAGTTCTGAGTACTGGGTTGCCACTCTGTTAGATCCATGGCACAAGAGTAAGTTTAGACAGATGCTTCCCCCCTGGAAAGGGATGCGCGCATGCTGGAGTATCGAAATGCGCTTGTAGACAATCTTAAGAGAGGTTTTCCTCAAGACAGCAGTGAGGAACACACTTTGCATCCCAGTTTTAGACATACAAGACCAGGAACGTCAAGGCGTCATCGCCAAAACATTAGCAGCAGCAGTGTAAGGGGCTTAATTAAATTTTTGTGAGTCATTTAACACATTTTTTAGACCAGCCCTTGCACCAGCAGAACAGAGTACAAGTCTGTCACGCTGTGAACGACTGGAGAGGACGGTGCAGGAGTATCTGGAGCTCAATATCAATGCCAATAGGGGGGGGTTTGGACCCTTTTATATTTTGGTCTTCAAAAATGGAAGAGTAGCCTGAGCTCGCCTGTCATGCCTTGGAGGTTTTTGTCATGCCCGGCAGTCAGCATTCTCTCAGAATGTGCCTTCAGCGCTGCTGGTGGTGTCCTGATGGATAAGCGCATCAAGCTGTCCCCTGAAAGTGTAGACTGCCTAGCTTTCATTAAAGTGAACAAGTCATGGATCTCTGATGACTTTTGCACCCTAGTAGCAGATTGCAGATTCTGGTGGGTTGCCTGTGGTGGAAGGTGTGTCAGAGGCCTATTATAATATTTCTACTCTGTGGAAACTAATGCCACTTTAGTGGTGTGTGACAATTCTTTTTCGAAATGTGGAGACTCCAAGTTGGGTCTCCATCAAGTGGGTTGCCTGTGGTGGAAGGTGTGTCAGAGGCCTATTATACTGTTTCTACTCTGTGGAAATTGATGCCACTTTAGTGCTGTGTGACCATTAAATTTTGAAATGTGGAGACTCCAAGTTAGGTCTATGTCTACAGAAAACATGGCAGCAGCAGTGAGTTGGGCTGCCTCGTGAAGGTTACATAATCATCTGTTGTTTTGTATTACTATCTCAGCATAAGGTAGAAAGTTTTCTAAAAAAAAGGACAACCCTTTTAAAAAAGATATTAGTAAAATAAGCTCGATCAAAAATTATTCGCAGATAAACATCTCATATTTATGGCCTCCTTTAACCAGTTTCCACCCTACAGGGTAGAATTGCTCAATTATTCAACCTCCCATTTTGGGGGTTAAGTGTGAAATTTTGTCCAATTTGCCATTTTTTCTCTGTTTTTTATGTTGCTGCAATACACACAAAGGAAATAAATATGTGTATAACACAACATATGTACGTAATTGCAGTCATTTTCTTGGAAAAATACTTAATTTTCTTGAACAATTTCAAGGGTGCCAACACTTTCGGCCATGACTGGATATATATGTATATACTGTAGATGTACTGTATATAAAGTCCAGTAAGGCTACTTTCACACCAGCGTCGGGCTCGGCCCGTCGCAGTGCGTCGGGCTGAGGTCACCGATGCTAGCGTTGTCTCCGCCGCACAACGGGGGCAGCGGATGCATTTTTCCAGCGCATCCGCTGCCCCATTGTGAGGTGCGGGGAGGTGGGGGCGGAGTTCCGGCCGCGCATGCGCGGTCGGAAAAAGCGGACCGTCGGGAGCAAAAAACGTTACATGTAACATTTTTTGCTCCCGGCGGACCGCCACAACACGGCGCAACCGTCTCACGACGGTTGCGACGTGTGGCAATCCGTCGCAATGCGTCGCTAATGTTAGTCAATGGAGAAAAAACGCATCCTGCAAGCACTTTTGCAGGATGCGTTTTTTCTGCAAAACAACGCATTGTGACGGATTGCAGTTACAGTGGAACAATTAGAGGAAAAGTATAATAGAAACATATGCTCCACTTTTGCATTGATCACCCACTCCTGGTTTTGGCTTATAAATACTGATGAAAAATCCTGACCAAATCCTGATGCAATCCTGAACGTGGACACATACCCTTAGGGATGCTATGCTGGAGTATCTGAAGAGGAATAACCTCATGACCCAATATCAACATGGGTTTACTAGGGACCGTTCCTGTCTGACTAATCTGATCAATTTCTATAAAGAGGTAAGTTCCGGACTGGACCAAGGGAACCCAGTAGATGTAGTGTATATGGACTTTTCAAAAGCTTTTGATACGGTGCCACACAAAAGGTTGATACATAAAATGAGAATGGGGATACGGGAAAATATGTGTAAATGGGTTAAGAGCTGGCTCAGGGATAGGAAACAAAGAGTGGTTATTGATGGAGCACACTCGGACTGGCTCCCGGTTAGCAGTGGGGGTACCACAGGGGTCAGTACTGGGCCCTCTTTTTAACATATTTATTAATGACCTTGTAGGGGGCATACAGAGCAGAATTTCAATATTTGCAGATGACACTAAACTCTGCAGGGTAATCAATACAGTGGAGGACAATTTTATATTACAGGATGATTTATGTAAACTAGAAGCTTGGGCTG
Source organism: Ranitomeya variabilis (assembly GCF_051348905.1). Lineage (NCBI taxonomy): Eukaryota > Metazoa > Chordata > Amphibia > Anura > Dendrobatidae > Ranitomeya > Ranitomeya variabilis. Next base: position 406,967,298 of record NC_135236.1, on the reverse strand, counting down.
ATGAAATGAAAAAGACCTGGGTGTATGGGTGGATGACAAACTCATATTCAGTGGCCAGTGTCAGGCAGCTGCTACAAAGGCAAATAAAATAATGGGATGCATTAAAAGAGGCATAGATGCTCATGAGGAGAACATAATTTTACCTCTATACAAGTCACTAGTTCGACCACACTTAGAATACTGTGTACAGTTCTGGTCTCCGGTGCATAAGAAAGACATAGCTGAACTGGAGCGGGTGCAGAGAAGAGCGACCAAGGTTATTAGAGGACTGGGGGGTCTGCAATACCAAGATACTGTAGGTTATTACACTTGGGGCTATTTAGTTTGGAAAAACGAAGGCTAAGGGGTGATCTTATGTTAATGTATAAATATATGAGGGGACAGTACAAAGACCTTTCTGATGATCTTTTTCATCATAGACCTGAGACAGGGACAAAGAGGGCATCCTCTACGTCTGGAGGAAAGAAGGTTTAAGCATAATAACAGACGACGATTCTTTACTGTAAGAGCAGTGAGACTATGGAACTCTCTGCCGTATGATGTTGTAAAGAGTGATTCATTACTTAAATTTAAGAGGGTTACTGGATGCCTTTCTTGAAAAGTATAATGTTACAGGTTATATACACTAGATTCCTTGATAGGGCGTTGATCCAGGGAACTAGTCTAATTGCTGTATGTGGAGTCAGAAAGGAATTTTTTTCCCAAATGTGGAGCTTACTCTTTGCCACATGTTTTTTTTTTGCCTTCCTCTGGATCAACATGTTAGGCCATGTTAGGTTAGGCTATGGGTTGAACTAGATGGACTTAAAGTCTTCCTTTAACCTTAATAACTATGCTACTATGTAGTGGCAGGCTTTGGAGATGAGCTGCTTAAACAAGTTTTGCAGCAGCGCCTACGTGCTAGGCCGCGTATGACTTTCTCAGAAATTGGGGCCGAAGCGCGCATAAGGGAACAGGAGCAGGGAACCGCAGCCTTGGCAGGGATGGTCTGGACTCGCAAAGTACCTACACTGAAAATGACAAAGCCGGAGTGGTCCGTCACATTTCATGTCAACCTGTTAACTGGCATGAACAAAGATCTATGTATCAATGTAAGTCGATCACTTGAGGGATGCAAACGGCAAAAGTGAGAACACAGCTTCCGTGCTTTCTGCATCAGCTTACCCAGGCCAGGATAGTGGCGGAGAAAACGCTGTACTACCAGGTTGAGGGTTTGAGCCATGCAAGGCACGTGTGTGAGCTTGCCTCGCCATAGGGCCGCCACCAGGTTCACACCATTATCGGACATGGCCTTCCCTGGATCCAGGTTCAGCGGAGACTGCCATTGCTCAAACTCGGCCAGGAGACCTGTCCACAACTCTTCAGCTGTATGACTGTGATCTCCAAGGCATATGAATTGTAACACTGCCTGATTGTGGTGAGCCCTCACTGCGTAGTACGGAATGGTGGGGTATCGCACTGTATTGTTGGAATGCTTGTCTCACTAAGGCAGAGGTTGAGAGTGCAGGTGAAGGCCCTAGAGGAGGTAGATGATGAGGCAGAAGCAGTGAAGGAAGTGTGAAATACAGAAGTTTGTCTTGCAAAGCTTGGGGATTCAACGACTTGTGGAGCAGCCCCTTTCCTGCCGGCCCCCACATCCACCAGAGTCAGTCAGAGTCAGTGAGATGTAACGCCCTTGGCCATGCTTACTCATCCAAGTGTCTGTAGTGAAATGCACCATGGCAGATATAGAGTTAGTCAAGGAATGGGTGATGTTGTCGGGTACATGCTGATGTAGCGCAGACAGCTTTAGAGAAGTAATGGCAACAGGGCAACTGGTACTCGGGAACTGCAATGGCCATTAACTTTCAAAAAACGTCTGTATCTACCAGATGGAAAGGCAGAATTTCTGTGGCCAACAGATTGGAGATGGTGGCGTTCGACTTGTTAGCTTTGTCATGTGTAGGAGGAAACGAGCTTTTACATGACCACAACTGTGAAACCGTGGGCTTGCTGCAGTGCTGAGAAAGGGCAGAGTACGGTGAACCGGACAAACTGCTGGACCGTAAGTGAGGTGCAGGCAGAGATGTTACAGTGGATTAATAAAGATGTGGTGTGCTCGTTCTCTGAGATCGGTCAAAAACAGCAGGCTTGTCCACTTTTGTTACAGCTGATGGGCTCTCACTCGGCCTGACTGGAGTGGGTAAAGAACTGGAAGTTTTGCGGTCGGGGATCTGTGTGACAAAACTTGGCATGGTAACAGAGGAGGAAGAAGCAGCAGATGCGGTTGATGGGGCGGCTGATGGTTGTCAAGGTCCGCTGGTTCGCATTTTAGCATAGTGGGATTCCAAGAGTAACGCATGTTGATTGCACATGTGAAGGTTCATGCAGGAAATAGTCAAATTAATGCACTTTTTCCCTCTACTCAGTTTTTTTGCAAAGTTGGCAGATAACGTGAGTTGGCTCATCCTTTGTGGTGTCAAAAACGACCCAGGCTAGGCAATCCTCGCCATCCCTGCAAGCTGCAGTCCCGCAAATCCTGCTGGCCACAGCCACAGTTGTGGCTGAGGATGCAGTGGTCGTCATGGCTGCATCACTCCGTGTCTGGGCTGTACGGTGCAACATAACCTCATCTTCCCCTCCACCTCCTCAGATGACCTACACAGCTTCAAGCCTGTGTTCACAACAAGTGGGATCTACAACCTTATACTCATCCTCTGCATTATCACATTCCTCGCCCTAAGTGTCACCCTCCTCATCTTTCTGTCCTGACGGCACAGTACAGTCCAAGTGAACCTCAGATATCTGATTCTCATCAGGATCACCCCCCGTGGGTTAACATCTGGTGACAAGGATCAGGATGCTGTGTGAACAGCTCTGTAGACTCACCCATCTACAGTTGGGTGATGGAGAGTTGTGACGCAAGGGTAATTGGGGTGCCACCTCTGTGGAATGTACTGGGTGTGATGTTTCAGTGTGGCTGTGCCCCATTGTGCAAAGCCCGTCCCATAAAAGTATCGTTGGCTGATATTGGTGTGAAAAAAGTTTACTGACCCACACAGAACAGAACACAGAACAAAGACACAACATTGTTGAGACTAGATCAGAGAATGTGAGCCATATCCTATCGCCCAATATTTGTGTCTGACTTCATCAGTGCTCTGCCGGAAGGGCAAAAATTCTTACAGACATCCTCCAAAACCTTGTAGAAAACCTTCACAGAAGAGTGGAAGCTGTTATAGCTGCAAGGGAGGATATGACCAACACTATATGGATTTAGAATAGGATGTCATATAGGCCAATGTAGGTGTAATGTGTAGGTGTCCCAATAATTGTTCTTATAGTGTACTAGATGGCAGCCCGATTCTAAAGAATCGGGAGTCTAGAATCCATATATACTTTATTTATTCAAATGTAAGAATAATACAATTAATAAATAATAGTAAGAAAGAACAAAAAATGGCTGCACTCACCAGCTCTTGACAATTCTTGTTATTTAAGGTACAGTTACACAGGATCCATGAACATGCTTATGAGGGGAGTGATGAAAGACATCAGACAACAACTTTGCGTGTTGTGGCAAATGCAACAACAACGGTTCTTTGCTTAAGAACAATAATGTAAATAATAAATAATATGTATCAATAACTATGTATATTGGTATGTTCTATGACATTTTAAAATATTTCATTATTATGTGGAAAAGCTCTTAGTACCCATACTGGCGCATACTTGTGTGCCCATCAGGTATTTTCACAGTAATTTTACATCTGATGGGTTGGTGTGAAACATTTTTAATCATCTCTTGGGCTTAGCTAAGCCTTCATTTTAAATAATTCTAATAAGTACAACAGAAATAAAAGCCTTTTTGTGTATCCAAATTTTTTGTGTTTATTTTTACAGAAGTGTAAAATTTAAGAAATCAACGTTCATAGTACACCGATGGGCTAATATAAGCATGCCCATCAACCACGTCACGGTAGCCTTTGAACTGATGGGTCCTAACTAACTGATTCCTATTTCTTAATACTCAAACCTCTTTCACATCTGCATGTTTCTGATATTTGCAGAAGTAATGTTAAAAACAATACAACTTCCACACTTGGCACCAAAGAACTGACCTACAACACACTTTCAGCAAGTGCCATGCAATGTAGATGAAGCTTGGAGTTAACTTGCAGTAAATGCGGCAAACGCGGCTTCGACAATTGCATTAAATGCAGCCACAACAAAAACACTGGTAAGTGGAGATTTTGTGGCGAAAACTGCAGAAACCACATGTGCCGCACCTGCCGCAAGTGAAGTACAAATTCCGTATACATTGCATGCAACTTACAGCAAGAGTGGCGTGGGTCAGCCCTTAGGCAGGAAGTGCAGAAATAGCCTTTTTTCCACCATAAATTCTCCAAATAGCAGAAAAATGTTGATGTGAAAGCAAAATCTCTATTCTTTCCCTATCTATCTAAATATGTACCTATCTATATATCTATTTCTATGTACAGAACACACCTGGAGATAGAGATGTGTGTGAACAGCCATCCCACCCGTCTCTTACCTGTTCACAAAAACCTCACCCTTTTTAAAAACAAAATGAAATCTCTCAGCAGCTATACTGCTGGAGCTTCAAATACAGGTTCCTATCACCAAATACAGGCATTTGGATGATACACATCTTACATCTTGTACTTAATGTGTGTTCTACTTACCTATAAAAATATGTATTGATATATCATATTTCTAAATTTATGTAGATATGATATAGAGTTATTAACCCTATATGCTAATGAGTACGTATGTTATATACGTATCTATATATATAATTGTCTAAGGGTTTTTCCGTCTGTCTGTCTGTCTGTCTGTCTTTCTGTCTGTCTGTCTGTCTGTCCTGGAAATCCCGCGTCTCTGATTGGTCGAGGCCGCCAGGCCTCGACCAATCAGAGACGGGCACAGCATGGCGACGATGATGTCATAAAGGTTGCCTCGACCAATCAGTGACGGGCACAGTCTGCCGTGAATTCGCCTCGACCAATCAGCGACGGGCACAGTATCGACGTAGATGTCATAATGGTTGCCATGGCGACGATGACGATGTCATAAAGGTTGCCTCGACCAATCAGCGATGGGCACAGTCTGCCGTGAATTCTGGAATCATCATTGTCCATATACTACGGGGACATGCATATTCTAGAATACCCGATGCATTAGAATCGGGCCACAGTCTAGTTTCCTACATAAGTACTTAAAATCTATATGTCTATGGCTACACTAATTTTTTTTGTTTTTGTTTTTTTTCCTTATCTCTATACATAGAATTTGCCTATTGCTGTCTATGTTATTAGAAAAACTGAATAATGAAAAAAAAGAAAAGTAACTTTAAACTAAAATATTTTTGTAGATAATATTACGTGTGAAGACTTTAGTACTATCAGCCAATAATTGTCCTTGAAGTGGTGTATTAACCACTTTAACCCTCACATTGCAACATTGCTTCACCCTGGAAAAAGCAACATACAATTGACCATGGGCAAAAGCAGGTTCTGGTAGATAAATGCCAACTCGATGGAGGGTCTGGCCTTGAGATTTATTTATGGTCATTGCAAATGCGGGCTTGATGGGAAATTGTCTCCGTCTTAATTTAAAAGGTAATCCAGTCTCTGATGGACACAAATCAATTCGTGGAATGAATACCACATTTCCTGCTGCTGACCCACTAATTACTTTAGCCAGTATGATATTGGCATGTAAGGCAGTGACAATGAGCCGCGTACCATTGCAGAGACCTTTGTTCGTTTTCAGATTACGTAATAACATGACAATGGTGCCAATTTTAAGTTTCAGCCGATGTGAAGGCATTCCAGTTGGTGTTAGTGAATTCAAAAACTCAAGTGGGTATTGATCGAGGTCATCAGCTTCATCAGGATCGATGGAATCATCACTGATATATTCAGTATAGTCACCTATCAATAAATCCATGACTTGGGAATTGACTTTCTCAACGTCCTCATTTTTTGGACATAAAATTGCATGAGATGCAGCTGTATTTATGCTTTCGGTGTCATTCACATCAATACAAAGATTATCTCCAAAAAATTCAATTATTAAAGAGCCAGTGCATACCATGTCTGGAGGAATTTCAATTACATCATCTCCAAGGTTATGTTCATTAGATAGTTCACCATTTCCCAGTTGAAGCAACCAACTGCTGTAGTGAGGATCAATGGAGCGCATGTTGTTAATAAGTGGCAGGCGAGTAAAATGTTGCCAGTGTTGTGAATATTTTATACAGCTCTCTACAACATCAGTTCTTGTCCCATGAGGGATGACAGGAAGACATTGTCTAAAGTCGCCTCCAAAAACAATCACTTTACCTCCAAACGGTGTTTTTTCTTTGTGAGCTACATTTGTTGTCATGACATCACGTAAAACTCTATCAATGACATGCAATGCATATTTGGATAGCATTGTGCACTCATCTAATATATAATTGCCTAGAATACTACTTCCTGCAATTTGTGCCAACTTCCGTGGCTTTGTTCGGAGCTAATGTCCGGAGATAATGTCCGGAGCTAATGTCCGGAGCTAATGTCCGGAGCTAATGTCCGGAGCTAAGTGACGTCACCAGTGTCCTACACCCAGGCAGAGCACAGGGGCCCCAGGCAGCATATGGGGCCCCAGGCAGAGCACAGTGGCCCCAGGCAGAGCACAGGGGCCCCAGGCAGCATATGGGGCCCCAGGCAGAGCACAGTGGTCCCAGGCAGAGCACAGGGGCCCCAGGCAGCCTATGGGGCCCCAGGCAGAGCACAGTGGCCCCAGGCAGAGCACAGGGGCCCCAGGCAGCATATGGGGCCCCAGGCAGAGCATAGGGGCCCCAGGCAGCATATGGGGCCCCAGGCAGAGCACAGTGGCGCCAGGCAGAGCACAGGGGCCCCAGGCAGAACATGGGGCCCCAGGCAGAGCACAGGGGCCCCAGGCAGAGCACAGGGGCCCCAGGCAGCATATGGGGCCCCAGGCAGAGCACAGGGGCCCCAGGCAGCATATGGGGCCCCAGGCAGAGCACAGTGGCCCCAGGCAGAGCACAGGGGCCCCAGGCAGAACATGGGGCCCCAGGCAGAGCACAGGGGCCCCAGGCAGAGCACAGGGGACCCAGGCAGCATATGGGGCCCCAGGCTGAGCACAGGGGCCCCAGGCAGCATATGGGGCCCCAGGCAGAGCACAGTGGCCCCAGGCAGCATATGGGGCCCCAGGCAGAGCACAGTGGCCCCAGGCAGAGCACAGGGGCCCCAGGCAGCTTATGGGGCCCCAGGCAGAGCACAGTGGCCCCAGGCAGAACATGGGGCCCCAGGCAGAGCACAGTGGCCCCAGGCAGAGCACAGGGGCCCCAGGCAGCATATGGGGCCCCAGGCAGAGCACAGTGGCCCCAGGCAGAGCACAGGGGCCCCAGGCAGCTTATGGGGCCCCAGGCAGAGCACAGTGGCCCCAGGCAGAACATGGGGCCCCAGGCAGAGCACAGTGGCCCCAGGCAGAGCACAGGGGCCCCAGGCAGAACATGGGGCCCCAGGCAGAGCACAGGGGCCCCAGGCAGAGCACAGGGGCCCCAGGCAGCATATGGGGCCCCAGGCAGAGCACAGGGGCCCCAGGCAGCATATGGGGCCCCAGGCAGAGCACAGTGGCCCCAGGCAGAGCACAGGGGCCCCAGGCAGCATATGGGGCCCCAGGCAGAGCACAGTGGTCCCAGGTAGAGCACAGGGGCCCCAGGCAGCCTATGGGGCCCCAGGCAGAGCACACGGGCCCCAGGCAGCATATGGGGCCCCAGGCAGAGCACAGGGGCCCCAGGCAGCATATGGGGCCCCAGGCAGAGCACAGTGGCCCCAGGCAGAGCACAGGGGCCCCAGGCAGAACATGGGGCCCCAGGCAGAGCACAGGGGCCCCAGGCAGAGCACAGGGGCCCCAGGCAGCATATGGGGCCCCAGGCAGAGCACAGGGGCCCCAGGCAGCATATGGGGCCCCAGGCAGAGCACAGCGATATTTTGGACCACTGTGCGGTGTTTCAGACCCCCTGTGTGATGTCTGGGGCCCTGTTCTTAAGTATATTAAAGATTAAAGTAACGTATATTAAAGTATATTATAGATCAAATTTGACACGTTTATGAGCACCATTGAGTGATCTACTCAAGAATGACATAATTTTTCAACATTTTATGGTTTCAAACTGTAAACACTCAGAGTTTTTTTTACTTCAACCAGAAAACCTTAACGGTTCATAAAAAACTTGACTGTTCAGGATATGATAAAAGTCACAGTATTCTGAATCTTTAACTTATAAAGATACCTTTACATGGGGTGATTATTGGTTCCAGAGAGGCTTTCGGCCGATAATCGTACACATGGCTGGTGACAGGACAATACAATATAAACGTTCAAAGGTAAACACTGATAACATTAAAATCTAATATATAATTGCCTAGAATACTACTTCCGGCAATTTGTGCCAACTTCCGTGGCTTTGTCCGGAGATAATGTCCGGAGATAAGTGACGTCACCAGCGTCCTACACCCGCTCAGGGTGGACAAAGATATATGCCTTCGTGGTGCGCGGCACTTTTCTGATTGGTTGCCGCCTGCTGCGAGCGACCAATCAGAAATGTGCCGTACTGTCAAGAATTGTCAAGAGCTGGTGAGTGCAGCCATTTTTTGTTCTTTCTTACTATTATTTATTAATTGTATTATTCTTACATTTGAATAAATAAAGTATATATGGATTCTAGACTCCCGATTCTTTAGAATCGGGCTGCCATCTAGTCAATAATAAAAAGTTTAGTGCTGTGCAAATCTTTTGCTGCATCGGTATCATTCTTAATCCTGGAAACAGATGTTTCATTCACAGGAATTGGAATCCCATAAAGAGAATGAATGGTTCGTCCACCTTGTAGCAAGTTGGCGGCAATTCCAGTAGTGGCAGCAGGTGACACAATGTCTCCTTGTCCTCTTAGCTGATGTAGGAGTAGATGATATAGGTACGTTTTTCCGCTGCCACCAGGACCATCAAGGAAAAAACACTTTGCTGTAGAATTAGTGTCTTCTAAAGCTTGAGTGATAGCATCAAAAGCAAAAAGTTGGTCCTCATTTAGAGTAGCTTTCATTTCAGCAGCTGCTGATAACTCATAATCTTTATCATACTGTAGGAGGAGGTGTTGTTTCTTGACTGGACGTGGCAAATTAAAATCAGTATAAGTTTTGCCATGAGCTTTAAGAACATGTTGGACATCTGTCATAGCATAGCCTTCACAATTGACACACTCCAGAGTGTCGGAGTGGTATGCATAGCAGTAGTCTTCTACAAAGTGTTCCTTAAATTCATCCCATAAGTCCCGAGGTTTAGCTGGAGGACCAAAAATACAAATGTAGGCAAACATGTCACGTAGCTGTGCTGGCATGTTGAGAATACTGGCATCAAGTAATGTATTTCTCCACAGACTATCATCAAATAGTAAGCCAAGAGCTAATGCCGCATCTTTGAAGGTTTCATGTGTGACTCCGTGTACAGTTTTTATGCTGTCAAAACTGGTTGCACCTTTGACATGTAACAATAACAATCTTAAATAGTAGCGTTCTTGGTCTTTCACACTGACAGTATACATTCGTCCAATCACAGAACCACCTGCTCACTTTCTAACTTCCCAAGAACCTTCTTTCCAAACATAGTTTTCGGGAATTTCACGGTATAAATAAATATGAGCATGATGGTCGTTCTGATTAAGCTTGAAGTAGGCCATAAGTGTAGAATTTTGATGGAGCTTTTGTTTGATGTTTCCAATAGAGTCATCCTCATGAAAATAGAGTGGCTGAGAATGCGGTAGATGTACAGCAAGGCGAATGATGCTATGAGATTGTTTATGCATTGGATATGAGAATATTCGCCAAGCTGCCTCTGGTGCACTGACATATCTTGAATCCATGAATTGGTGTGTTTCATCATGTTGGATGTTAGTCTGGCAGATTTCAAGATTGGCTTTATCATGTCCTTTGTAGACGTATTTAAATAAATATTTCACAGCCTGAATGGAACCACAAACTTCGACATTTATATGGCACTTGTATTTTAATAGCAGGAACGGATTATATGGAACCACCCACGAATTGTCAATCATGTTAGAATGGTGTTGAAAAGATGGGCCAAAGTGTCTGCGATAAGTAGGATAGGCGTCCTTAGCTATGATGGTTCTTGGTTGCAAATCTTTAGGGAAACCTTTTGTACACTTCCCCAGATCCATACAGGGAGAATTTAGGTTGTGTTCTCCACACGGACCATGAATCATATGTTGGAGAACAATTTTATGGAGCTGAGGGTAGTGGGTAGGATTGGGAATTTCAGCCCACACTGTATTGTCTATGTCCTCCTCAGTCCTTAATTTGGAGTTGCTGTCCAGAATAATCAAAATGTGAGCGTGTGGAAGGCCACGTTTTTGAAATTCAATTACATGAACCATAGCGCAAACTTTCCCAAATAATCCGTTGTTAATGTCTGTTAAGAGTGCCTCCAGTTTTATTTTGAAAACACGTGCCACCAAATCAGGTCTATGTTCCACACGCTGCCAAGGTTCCAAATTCTCAGTAATCTCATTCCATTTCGGATTACAGGTCATGGTGATGAATAGATCAGGACTACCATATTTAGTCACAATAGCCATGGCATCCTGGTACCGCTGCTGCATATTCCTGGGACTGCCTTCAAACGAAGATGGTAAAATGACCGTTTTTCCAATGGGGATGCCCTTCTCAATGGATTTTTTCTGGAGATGTTCCTGGAGTACACAATAATCCTCTACTTTCAAATCCTTTTGGTGTTGACGGATATAATTTAGGCGATTTGCCTCGATTTTCACATAAGCATCCACTAAGTACTGCTGAGTGAGTTTGCCACCATTCAGGAGTGGATTAAACTGATTACGGACAGACAGCACATAGCAGTAATATTGCAGTTGTGTAACTCTGCGTGGACTTTGCCCTTGTTGCTTGAGGCCATCATGCCAGCCCTGGTCTCCGTAAGGGAAAAATAAAGGATAGAGTAAAGCATCTAAATTATTGTGTAGAATGCTGACCTGTTGTGTTCTTGGCGCCAAAGGATTTTTGGGGTCCGGTTGTAAATGTATTAAAATATCACGATTAAATGGTGGCTCTCCATTGTCATTTTCAAATACGACAGCAACTTCATTGACAGTTGGATTATTATATCGGCGAGGGTCTTGATTCCGATCTTGTTTAAGGGCCATGATGATATTTGGCATAAGAGTGCCATTAGCTTCAGCTTTAAGATGTTCTTCATGTTCCACATCTCGTAACATTTTGTAGGCAGCAACAAAGGGATTCACATTGTCTAACTGAAGAGCAATTATACTCATCAAAGTGGGATGACATTTTTGATTTTGTTCACAGTTTAAACGTTGTTCATTCGCGGTAGCGGTATCCAAAATATACAGTTGGGCATAAGCTGGAACTTGATCATCACTGGGATGTAGGGTTCCAGTACGATGATATATTTGTCCATGTATACGGAAACAGTAAGGGCCATGTCCAGGTGGAGGGGATATATTGGCACCCATGGAGGCGAAAGCAAATGAGCTGTTAATACTACGAATATTTTCCATGAGATTCTTACTGAACTCACTCTCCCCTGTCAGCAATCGTTTAAAGACCTCGGGATATTGGGGTATAGGTATATGCACTTTACTCTTGTGACAACACAGAGTAAAATTTTTATCTGCTGGTATCTCAGCATTAAAATGTAATGCTTGACAATGTTCACATAAATAGTTCATAGGACCACAGGAGTGTTCTACTATGGTACTGTCATCATTAGTAAAACCTGTAGGATGTTGAGGTACAGGTTGTGGTAACGGAGCATTGGAATGTTTCTTTAAGCCAACATATATAAAGCGTGGACCTGGTAGAGGATCTTCACTGTCCACAGATTCAATCACTGAGGAGTTGGAAGGTGTATCGTGGTCAGGGTTTATTAATATGGAGGTGCAAGCAGTTTTTTTGCGCCATTCACGGCGTGCACCAGCTGCATTTGGTAATGGTTTGTTTGTTGCCTTAGAAGAGTCAGGTGTGAAGCATGTCTTATAAGCAGATTTAACGGTGTACAGGCGACGGCGTTTATCATTTGGAGTGTAAGTAGGACAGTGTTTGCGCTTATGTGCAGATTTACCAACGGTTAAAGGAGCTTGAGGCTGCACACATTCTATGAATGGAGACAAAGAAGCTGTATTGTGGGCAGAATCTATGACTGAGGACGTGGAAATATTATGTTTGCAACGTTGAGAGCGTGCAGCAGCAGCTTTATTACTTAATCGATTAGTTTTGTCCTCAAAAGACTCATTAGTAATGCGTTTATTGCAAGCAGCTTTAACAGTGTCCAGGCGCTTCTGTCTGTCCTCTGTAGTCTCGTTAGCACGCTGTTTGCGCTTACGTGCAGCATCGGTGTCTTTTCGCTGTGCGTCATTGGTATACTTATTATCAGACTTGATGTTACGTGCGCCATCAGCAGCTTTGGGCTCTGTGTCATTAGTATACTTAACAGTGTCCAGGCGCTTGCATCTATCCTCTGTACTCTTGTTAGCACGCTGTTTACGCTTACGTGCAGCATCGGCGGCTTTTAAGCTCTGCGTCATTGGTATACTTATTATCAGACCTGATGTTACGTGCGCCATCAGCAGCTTTGGGCTCTGTGTCATTAGTATACTTAACAGTGTCCAGGCGCTTCCATCTCTCCTCTGTACTCTTGTTAGCACGCTGTTTGCGCTTACGTGCAGCATCGGCGGCTTTTCGCTCTGCATCATTACCATACTTTATATCACACCTGATCTTACGTGCGCCATCAGCAGCTTTGGACTCTGTGTCATTAGTATACTTAACAGTATCCAGGCGCTTGCATCTATCCTCTGTACTCTTGTTAACACGCTGTTTGCGCTTACGTGTGGCATCGGCGGCTTTTCGCTCTGCATCATTACCATACTTTATATCAGACCTGATCTTACGTGCGCCATCAGCAGCTTTACACTCTGTGTCATTAGTATACTTAACAGTATCCAGGCGCTTCCATCTATCCTCTGTACTCTTGTTAACACGCTGTTTACGCTTATGTGCGGCATCGGCGGCTTTTCGCTCTGCATCATTACCATACTTTATATCAGACCTGATCTTACGTGCGCCATCAGCAGCTTTGGACTCTGTGTCATTACTATACTTAACAGTGTCCAGGCGCTTGCATCTATCCTCTGTACTCTTGTTAGCACGCTGTTTACGCTTACGTGCGGCATCGGCGTCTTTTTGCTCTGCATTATTAGTATACTTTATATCAGACCTAATCTTACATGCGCCATCAGCAGCTTTGGGCTCTGTGTCATTAGTATCCTTACTATTAGAGCTCATGTTGGCTAAGCTAAACAGCTTTAAGCGTGGTGGTGGCAAACAACAGGTTAATAAGAGGCAGTGTCAGGTAGTAGGAAAATAGCCAGTTAATAATAGGCAATAGTTCTTTGCAGGAATACAGATATTAATAAATAGGCAGTTTATATTGCAGAGAAATTGCTGGGCAATAATGGACAATGTCCTTATGTGGCAAATAATAGAGCAATATACCCAGTGTGGCAAAGAAGAGGTTAATAAACGGCAGTCTCTCAGTATAACAGTCAGTGAATAATAGGCAGTATATGGAGAAAACACCAAACAAAAGTTCAAAATTGGTGTGAAAATGTCACTGAACCACTTCACAACTAAATATATATAGTTTTGGTAAATGGTATTATCATTTAAAATTCGGCAGGAGCTTGAAGAGCGACGTCACTGGGACCGCCTCCACGCAGTAGAAACTTGCTGTGAGGTAAAAATTCAAAAATCACACCAAAATGGCGGGCAGAGTGTGTCACAGTACGGCACATTTCTGATTGGTCGCTCGCGGCAGGCGGCAACCAATCAGAAAAGTGCCGCGCACCACGAAGGCATATATCTTTGTCCACCCTGAGCGGGTGTAGGACGCTGGTGACGTCACTTATCTCCGGACATTATCTCCGGACAAAGCCACGGAAGTTGGCACAAATTGCCGGAAGTAGTATTCTAGGCAATTATATATTAGACTAGATGGCAGCCCGATTCTAAAGAATCGGGAGTCTAGAATCCATATATACTTTATTTATTCAAATGTGAGAATAATAGAATTAATAAATAATAGTAAGAAAGAACAAAAAATGGCTGCACTCACCAGCTCTTGACAATTCTTGTTATTTAAGGTACAGTTACACAGGATCCATGAACATGCTTATGAGGGGAGGAATGAAAGACATCAGACAACAACTTTGCGTGTTGTGGCAAATGCCACAACAACGGTTCTTTGCTTAAGAACAATAATGTAAATAATAAATAATATGTATCAATAACTATGTATATTGGTATGTTCTATGACATTTTAAAATATTTCATTATTATGTGGAAAAGCTCTTAGTACCCATACTGGCGCATACTTGTGTGCCCATCAGGTATTTTCACAGTAATTTTACATCTGATGGGTTGGTGTGAAACGTTTTTAATCATCTCTTGGGCTTAGCTAAGCCTTCATTTTAAATAATTCTAATAAGTACAACAGAAATAAAAGCCTTTTTGTGTATCCAAATTTTTTGTGTTTATTTTTACAGAAGTGTAAAATTTAAGAAATCAACGTTCATAGTACACCGATGGGCTAATATAAGCATGCCCATCAACCACGTCACGGTAGCCTTTGAACTGATGGGTCCTAACTAACTGATTCCTATTTCTTAATACTCAAACCTCTTTCACATCTGCATGTCTCTGATATTTGCAGAAGTAATGTTAAAAACAATACAACTTCCACACTTGGCACCAAAGAACTGACCTACAACACACTTTCAGCAAGTGCCATGCAATGTAGATGAAGCTTGGAGTTAACTTGCAGTAAATACGGCAAACGCGGCTTCGACAATTGCATTAAATGCAGCCACAACAAAAACACTGGTAAGTGGAGATTTTGTGGCGAAAACTGCAGAAACCACATGTGCCGCACCTGCCGCAAGTGAAGTACAAATTCCGTATACATTGCATGCAACTTACAGCAAGAGTGGCGTGGGTCAGCCCTTAGGCAGGAAGTGCAGAAATAGCCTTTTTTCCACCATAAATTCTCCAAATAGCAGAAAAATGTTGATGTGAAAGCAAAATCTCTATTCTTTCCCTATCTATCTAAATATGTACCTATCTATATATCTATTTCTATGTACAGAACACACCTGGAGATAGAGATGTGTGTGAACAGCCATCTTACCTGTTCACAAAAACCTCACCCTTTTTAAAAACAAAATGAAATCTCTCAGCAGCTATACTGCTGGAGCTTCAAATACAGGTTCCTATCACCAAATACAGGCATTTGGATGATACACATCTTACATCTTGTACTTAATGTGTGTTCTACTTACCTATAAAAATATGTATTGATATATCATATTTCTAAATTTATGTAGATATGATATAGAGTTATTAACCCTATATGCTAATGAGTACGTATGTTGTATACGTATTTCCGATGACATTTTTGATTTTGTTCACAGTTTAAACGTTGTTCATTCGCGGTAGCGGTATCCAAAATATACAGTTGGGCATAAGCTGGAACTTGATCATCACTGGGATGTAGGGTTCCAGTACGATGATATATTTGTCCATGTATACGGAAACAGTAAGGGCCATGTCCAGGTGGAGGGGATATATTGGCACCCATGGAGGCGAAAGCAAATGAGCTGTTAATACTACGAATATTTTCCATGAGATTCTTACTGAACTCACTCTCCCCTGTCAGCAATCGTTTAAAGACCTCGGGATATTGGGGTATAGGTATATGCACTTTACTCTTGTGACAACACAGAGTAAAATTTTTATCTGCTGGTATCTCAGCATTAAAATGTAATGCTTGACAATGTTCACATAAATAGTTCATAGGACCACAGGAGTGTTCTACTATGGTACTGTCATCATTAGTAAAACCTGTAGGATGTTGAGGTACAGGTTGTGGTAACGGAGCATTGGAATGTTTCTTTAAGCCAACATATATAAAGCGTGGACCTGGTAGAGGATCTTCACTGTCCACAGATTCAATCACTGAGGAGTTGGAAGGTGTATCGTGGTCAGGGTTTATTAATATGGATGTGCAAGCGGTTTTTTTGCGCCGTTCACGGCGTGCACCAGCTGCATTTGGTAATGGTTTGTTTGTTGCCTTAGAAGAGTCAGGTGTGAAGCATGTCTTATAAGCAGACTTAACGGTGTACAGGCGACGGCGTTTATCATTTGGAGTGTAAGTAGGACAGTGTTTGCGCTTACGTGCAGATTTACCAACGGTTAAAGGAGCTTGAGGCTGCACACATTCTATGAATGGAGACAAAGAAGCTGTATTGTGGGCAGAATCTATGACTGAGGACGTGGAAATATTATGTTTGCAACGTTGAGAGCGTGCAGCAGCAGCTTTATTACTTAATCGATTAGTTTTGTCCTCAAAAGACTCATTAGTAATGCGTTTATTGCAAGCAGCATTAACAGTGTCCAGGCGCTTCTGTCTGTTCTCTGTAGTCTCATTAGCACGCTGTTTGCGCTTACGTGCGGCATCGGCGGCTTTTCGCTCTGCGTCATTGGTATACTTATTATCAGACCTGATGTTACGTGCGCCATCAGCAGCTTTGGGCTCTGTGTCATTAGTATACTTAACAGTGTCCAGGCGCTTGCATCTATCCTCTGTACTCTTGTTAGCACGCTGTTTACGCTTACGTGCGGCATCGGTGGCTTTTCGCTCTGCATCATTACCATACTTTATATCAGACCTGATCTTACGTGCGCCATCAGCAGCTTTGGACTCTGTGTCATTACTATACTTAACAGTGTCCAGGCGCTTGCATCTATCCTCTGTACTCTTATTAGCACGCTGTTTACGCTTACGTGCGGCATCGGCGTCTTTTTGCTCTGCATTATTAGTTGTCATGGTTCCCAATGGCAAGGGAACGTCAGAGAACTTAAATAACAGACTAGCTCTTGGGTGATGGAATCTCGAGCTGACCGTGAGCTAAACCTACCACACAACTAACAGTGGCTGGGTGACGTACCTACGTTTTATCCCTAGACGCCCAGCGCCAGCCGGAGAACTAACTAACCCTAATAGAGGAAAAAACAGACCTGGCTTACCTCTAGGGAAATTCCCCCAAAAAGGAGACAGAAGCCCCCCACATATATTGACGGTGAGTTCAGAGGAAAAGACATACGCAGTATGAAGGTAGGTTCAGCAAAGCGAGGTCCGCTTACTAGACAGTAAGAAGATACAATAGGGAACTTCACGGTCAGCTGAAAACCCTATTAAAATACCATCCAGAAATTACTTTAAGACTCATGTGTCAACTCATGACACCGGAGTGGTAATTTCGGCCCACAAGAGCTTCCAGCTACAGAAACATAACATAACTGTGAACTGGAACAAAAATGCAAACAAACTTAGGACTAAGAGTCCAACTTAGCTGATAGTAGTCTAGAAGCAGGAACATGCAACAGAAAGGCTCTGGTTACATAGATGGCCGGCACTAGAATAACTGAGCAGCAAGGCTAAATAGGATACTCCCATATCCTGATGGAAACAGGTGAACAGAGAAAGTGAAGCACACAAGTCCAGTACCACCAGTGACCACCGGGGGAGCCCAAAAACCAAATTCACAACAGTACCCCCCCCTCAAGGAGGGGGCACCGAACCCTCACAAGAACCACCAGGGCGATCAGGATGAGCCCTATGAAAGGCACGGACCAAATCAGAGGCATGAACATCAGAGGCTGTCACCCAAGAATTATCCTCCTGACCGTAGCCCTTCCACTTGACCAGATACTGAAGTTTCCGTCTGGAAACACGGGAGTCCAAGATCTTCTCCACAACGTACTCCAATTCACCCTCAACCAACATCGGAGCGGGAGGCTCAATGGAAGGCACAACCGGTACCTCATACCTGCGCAATAATGACCGATGGAAGACATTATGGATAGAAAAAGATGCCGGGAGGTCCAATCGAAAGGACACAGGGTTAAGAATCTCCAAAATCTTATACGGGCCGATGAACCGAGGCTTAAACTTAGGAGAAGAAACCCTCATAGGGACAAAACGAGAAGACAACCACACCAAGTCCCCAACACGAAGACCAGGACCAACACGACGACGGCGGTTAGCAAAATGCCGAGTCTTCTCCTGGGACAACTCCAAATTGTCCACCACCTGTCCCCAAATCCGATGCAACCTATCCACCACAGTATCCACTCCAGGACAATCCGAAGACTCCACCTGACCAGAAGAAAAGCGAGGATGAAACCCCGAATTGCAAAAGAAAGGAGAAACCAAAGTGGCAGAACTAGCCCGATTATTGAGGGCAAACTCCGCCAACGGCAAAAAGGCAACCCAGTCATCCTGATCCGCAGACACAAAACACCTCAAATAAGTCTCCAAGGTCTGATTAGTTCGCTCAGTCTGGCCATTAGTCTGAGGATGGAACGCAGACGAAAAAGACAAATCAATGCCCATCCTAGCACAGAACGCCCGCCAAAATCTAGACACGAACTGGGTCCCCCTGTCAGAAACGATATTCTCCGGAATACCATGCAAGCGAACCACATTTTGAAAAAACAGAGGAACCAACTCGGAAGAGGACGGCAACTTAGGCAAGGGCACCAAATGAACCATCTTTGAAAAACGGTCACACACCACCCAGATGACAGACATTTTCTGAGAAACAGGGAGATCAGAAATAAAATCCATAGAGATGTGAGTCCAAGGCCTCTTTGGAATAGGCAAAGATAACAACAATCCGCTAGCCCGAGAACAACAAGGTTTGGCCCGAGCACAAACATCACAAGACTGCACAAAAACTCGTACATCTCGAGACAGAGAAGGCCACCAGAAGGACCTAGCCACCAAATCCCTGGTACCAAAGATCCCGGGATGACCTGCCAACGCAGAAGAATGAACCTCCGAGATGACTCTACTGGTCCAATCATCAGGAACAAACAGTCTACCAGGCGGGCAACGATCAGGTCTATCCGCCTGAAACTCCTGCAAAGCCCGTCGCAGGTCTGGGGAAACAGCAGATAATATCACCCCATCCTTAAGGATACCTGTAGGTTCAGAATCACCAGGGAAATCAGGCTCAAAACTCCTAGAAAGGGCATCCGCCTTCACATTTTTAGAACCTGGTAAGTATGAGACCACAAAATTAAACCGAGAGAAAAACAACGACCAGCGCGCCTGTCTAGGATTCAGGCGCCTGGCAGACTCAAGATAAATCAAATTCTTGTGATCGGTCAATACCACCACCTGATGTCTAGCCCCCTCAAGCCAATGACGCCACTCCTCAAAAGCCCACTTCATAGCCAAAAGCTCCCGATTACCAATATCATAATTTCGCTCGGCGGGCGCAAATTTTCGAGAAAAGAACGCACAAGGTCTCATCACGGAGCAATCGGAACTTTTCTGCGACAAGACCGCCCCAGCTCCGATCTCGGAAGCATCGACCTCAACCTGAAAAGGAAGAGTAACATCAGGCTGACGCAACACAGGGGCGGAAGAAAAGCGGCGCTTAAGCTCCCGAAAGGCCTCCACAGCAGCAGGGGACCAATCAGCAACATCAGCACCCTTTTTGGTCAAATCAGTCAAAGGTTTAGCAACATCAGAAAAACCAGTTATAAATCGACGATAAAAATTAGCAAAGCCCAAAAATTTCTGAAGGCTCTTAAGCGAAGAAGGTTGCGTCCAATCACAAATAGCCCGAACCTTGACAGGATCCATCTCAATGGAAGAGGGGGAAAAAATGTACCCCAAAAAAGAAATCTTTTGAACCCCAAAAATACACTTAGAACCCTTCACACACAAGGAATTAGCCCGCAAAACCTGAAAAACCCTCCTGACCTGTTGGACATGAGAATCCCAGTCATCCGAAAAAATCAAAATATCATCCAGGTACACGATCATGAATTTATCCAAATATTCCCGGAAAATGTCATGCATAAAGGACTGAAAGACTGAAGGGGCATTACAAAGACCAAAAGGCATTACTAAATACTCAAAATGGCCCTCGGGCGTATTAAATGCGGTTTTCCACTCATCCCCCTGCTTAATTCGCATCAAATTATACGCCCCACGGAGATCAATCTTAGAGAACCACTTAGCCCCTTTTATTCGAGCAAACAAATCAGTCAACAGTGGCAGAGGATACTGATATCTGACTGTAATTTTATTCAAGAGTCGATAATCAATACACGGCCTCAAAGAGCCATCTTGTTTAGATGCAAAGAAAAAACCGGCTCCTAAGGGAGATGAAGAAGGACGAATATGTCCCTTTTCCAGGGACTCCTTAATATATTCTCGCATAGCAGCATGTTCAGGTACAGATAGATTAAATAAACGACCCTTTGGAAATTTACTGCCCGGAATCAGATCTATGGTACAATCGCAATCTCTGTGAGGAGGTAGTGAACCAAGCTTAGGCTCCTCAAAAACATCACGATAATCAGATAAAAATTCCGGAATCTCAGAGGGAATAGATGACGAAATGGAAACCAAAGGTACGTCCCCATGAGCCCCTTGACATCCCCAGCTTAACACAGACATTGCTTTCCAGTCAAGAACTGGGTTATGAGATTGTAACCATGGCAATCCGAGCACCAAAACATCATGTAGATTGTACAACACAAGGAAGCGAATCGTCTCCTGATGGTCTGGATTCATACGCATAGTCACTTGTGTCCAGTATTGTGGTTTATTACTAGCCAATGGTGTAGAGTCAATACCCTTCAGAGGTATAGGAACTTCCAGAGGCTCTAGATCAAACCCACAGCGCCTGGCAAAGGACCAATCCATAAGACTCAAAGCGGCGCCAGAGTCGACATAGGCATCCGCGGTAATTGACGATAATGAACAAATCAAGGTCACAGACAGAATAAACTTAGACTGTAAAGTGCCAATTGAAATAGACTTATCAACCTTTTTTGTACGTTTAGAGCATGCTGATATAACATGAGTTGAATCACCACAATAGAAGCACAACCCATTTTTTCGTCTAAAATTCTGCCGTTCGCTTCTGGACAGAATTCTATCACATTGCATATTTTCTGGAGCCTTCTCAGAAGACACCGCCAAATGGTGCACAGGTTTGCGCTCCCGCAAACGCCGATCAATCTGAATAGCCATTGTCATGGACTCATTCAGACCTGTAGGTGCAGGGAACCCCACCATAACATCTTTAATGGCATCAGAGAGACCCTCTCTGAAATTCGCCGCCAGGGCGCACTCATTCCACTGAGTAAGCACAGACCATTTGCGAAATTTTTGGCAGTATATTTCAGCTTCATCTTGCCCTTGAGATAGGGCCATCAAGGTTTTTTCAGCCTGAATCTCTAAATTAGGTTCCTCATAAAGTAACCCCAAAGCCAGAAAAAACGCATCCACATTGAGCAACGCAGGATCCCCGGGTACCAACGCAAATGCCCAATCCTGAGGGTCACCCCGCAGCAAGGAAATTACTATCCTAACCTGCTGTGCGGGATCTCCAGCGGAGCGAGATCTCAGGGAAAGAAATAATTTACAATTATATTTGAAATTCAGGAAACGAGATCTATCCCCGGAGAAAAATTCTGGTATAGGAATTCTAGGTTCAGATATAGGAGCATGAATAACAAAATCCTGTAAATTTTGAACCTTCTTGGCAAGATTATTCAAACCTGTAGCCAAACTCTGAGGATCCATTTTAATCAGGTGAGATCAGAGCCATTCAAGGATTAGAAGGAGAGAGAGAGGCAAAGGCTGCAATTAGAGCAGAAATGCAACTGAGACAACTATAGAGCAAGCTCAGAAGAAAAAAAAAAAAAAAATCTGCAGACTTCTTTTTCTCTCCTTTCTTCTGCCAACGGTTTTAACCCTTGGCCGGCCATACTGTCATGGTTCCCAATGGCAAGGGAACGTCAGAGAACTTAAATAACAGACTAGCTCTTGGGTGATGGAATCTCGAGCTGACCGTGAGCTAAACCTACCACACAACTAACAGTGGCCGGGTGACGTACCTACGTTTTATCCCTAGACGCCCAGCGCCAGCCGGAGAACTAACTAACCCTAATAGAGGAAAAAACAGACCTGGCTTACCTCTAGGGAAATTCCCCCAAAAAGGAGACAGAAGCCCCCCACATATATTGACGGTGAGTTCAGAGGAAAAGACATACGCAGTATGAAGGTAGGTTCAGCAAAGCGAGGTCCACTTACTAGACAGTAAGAAGATACAATAGGGAACTTCACGGTCAGCTGAAAACCCTATTAAAATACCATCCAGAAATTACTTTAAGACTCATGTGTCAACTCATGACACCGGAGTGGTAATTTCGGCCCACAAGAGCTTCCAGCTACAGAAACATAACATAACTGTGAACTGGAACAAAAATGCAAACAAACTTAGGACTAAGAGTCCAACTTAGCTGATAGTAGTCTAGAAGCAGGAACATGCAACAGAAAGGCTCTGGTTACATTGATGGCCGGCACTAGAATAACTGAGCAGCAAGGCTAAATAGGATACTCCCATATCCTGATGGAAACAGGTGAACAGAGAAAGTGAAGCACACAAGTCCAGTACCACCAGTGACCACCGGGGGAGCCCAAAAACCAAATTCACAACAATTAGTATACTTTATATCAGACCTAATCTTACGTGCGCCATCAGCAGCTTTGGGCTCTGTGTCATTAGTATCCTTACTATTAGAGCTCATGTTGGCTAAGCTAAACAGCTTTAAGCGTGGTGGTGGCAAACAACAGGTTAATAAGAGGCAGTGTCAGGTAGTAGGAAAATAGCCAGTTAATAATAGGCAATAGTTCTTTGCAGGAATACAGATATTAATAAATAGGCAGTTTATATTGCAGAGAAATTGCTGGGCAATAATGGACCACGTCCTTATGTGGCAAATAATAGAGCAATATACCCAGTGTGGCAAAGAAGAGGTTAATAAACGGCAGTCTCTCAGTATAACAGTCAGTGAATAATAGGCAGTATATGGAGAAAACACGAAACAAAAGTTCAAAATTGGTGTGAAAATGTCACTGAACCACTTCACAATTAAATATATACAGTTTTGGTAAATGGTATTATCATTTTTTTGACGAAATTCAGCAGGAGCTTGAAGAGCGACGTCACTGGGACCGCCTCCACGCAGTAGAAACTTGCTGTGAGGTAAAAATTCAAAAATCACACCAAAATGGCGGGCGGAGTGTGTCACAGTACGGCACATTTCTGATTGGTCGCTCGCGGCAGGCGGCAACCAATCAGAAAAGTGCCGCGCACCACGAAGGCATATATCTTTGTCCACCCTGAGCGGGTGTAGGACGCTGGTGACGTCACTTATCTCCGGACATTATCTCCGGACAAAGCCACGGAAGTTGGCACAAATTGCCGGAAGTAGTATTCTAGGCGATTATATATTAGATTTTAATGTTATCAGTGTTTACATTTGAACGTTTATATTGTATTGTCCTGTCACCAGCCATGTGTACGATTATCGGCCGAAAGCCTCTCTGGAACCAATAATCACCCCATGTAAAGGTATCTTTATAAGTTAAAGATTCAGAATACTATGACTTTTATCATATCCTGAACAGTCAAGTTTTTTATGAACCGTTAAGGTTTTCTGGTTGAAGTAAAAAAAACTCTGAGGGTTTACAGTTTGAAACCATAAAATGTTGAAAAATTATGTCATTCTTGAGTATATCACTCAATGGTGCTCATAAACGTGTCAAATTTGATCTATAATATACTTTAATATACGTTACTTTAATCTTTAATAAACTTAAGAACAGGGCCCCAGACATCACACAGGGGTCTAAAACACCGCACAGTGGTCCAAAATATCGCTGTGCTCTGCCTGGGGCCCCATATGCTGCCTGGGGCCCCTGTGCTCTGCCTGGGGCCCCATATGCTGCCTGGGGCCCCTGTGCTCTGCCTGGGGCCCCTGTGCTCTGCCTGGGGCCCCATGTTCTGCCTGGGGCCACTGTGCTCTGCCTGGGGCCCCATATGCTGCCTGGGGCCCCTGTGCTCTGCCTGGGGCCCCATATGCTGCCTGGGGCCCTGTGCTCTGCCTGGGGCCCCATAGGCTGCCTGGGGCCCCTGTGCTCTACCTGGGACCACTGTGCTCTGCCTGGGGCCCCATATGCTGCCTGGGGCCCCTGTGCTCTGCCTGGGGCCCCTGTGCTCTGCCTGGGGCCCCATGTTCTGCCTGGGGCCACTGTGCTCTGCCTGGGGCCCTATAGGCTGCCTGGGGCCCCTGTGCTCTGCCTGGGACCACTGTGCTCTGCCTGGGGCCCCATATGCTGCCTGGGGCCCCTGTGCTCTGCCTGGGGCCACTGTATTCTGCCTGGGGCCCCATATGCTGCCTGGGGCCTCTGTGCTCTGCCTGGGACCCCATATGCTGCCTGGGGCCCCTGTGCTCTGCCTGGGGCCCCTGTGCTCTGCCTGGGGCCCCATGTTCTGCCTGGCGCCCCTGTGCTCTGCCTGGGGCCACTGTGCTCTGCCTGGGGCCCCACATGCTGCCTGGGGCCCCTGTGCTCTGCCTGGGGCCCCATATGCTGCCTGGGGCCCCTGTGCTCTGCCTGGGGCCCCATGTTCTGCCTGGGGCCACTGTGCTCTGCCTGGGGCCCCATATGCTGCCTGGGGCCCTGTGCTCTGCCTGGGGCCCCATAGGCTGCCTGGGACCCCTGTGCTCTACCTGGGACCACTGTGCTCTGCCTGGGGCCCCATATGCTGCCTGGGGCCCCTGTGCTCTGCCTGGGGCCCCTGTGCTCTGCCTGGGGCCCCATGTTCTGCCTGGGGCCACTGTGCTCTGCCTGGGGCCCTATAGGCTGCCTGGGGCCCCTGTGCTCTGCCTGGGACCACTGTGCTCTGCCTGGGGCCCCATATGCTGCCTGGGGCCCCTGTGCTCTGCCTGGGTCCACTGTATTCTGCCTGGGGCCCCATATGCTGCCTGGGGCCCCTGTGCTCTGCCTGGGGCCCCATATGCTGCCTGGGGCCCCTGTGCTCTGCCTGGGGCCCCTGTGCTCTGCCTGGGGCCCCATGTTCTGCCTGGCGCCCCTGTGCTCTGCCTGGGGCCCCATATGCTGCCTGGGGCCCCTGTGCTCCGCCTGGGGCCCCATATGCTGCCTGGGGCCCCTGTGCTCTGCCTGGGGCCCCTGTGCTCTGCCTGGGGCCCCATGTTCTGCCTGGGGCCACTGTGCTCTGCCTGGGGCCCCATAAGCTGCCTGGGGCCCCTGTGCTCTGCCTGGGGCCACTGTGCTCTGCCTGGGGCCCCATATGCTGCCTGGGGCCCCTGTGCTCTGCCTGGGGCCCCTGTGCTCTGCCTGGGGCCCCTGTGCTCTGCCTGGGGCCCCATGTTCTGCCTGGGGCCCCTGTGCTCTGCCTGGGGCCCCATATGCTGCCTGGGGCCCCTGTGCTCTGCCTGGGGCCCCATATGCTGCCTGGGGCCACTGTGCTCTGCCTGGGGCCCCTGTGCTCTGCCTGGGGCCCCATGTTCTGCCTGGGGCCACTGTGCTCTGCCTGGGGCCCCATAGGCTGCCTGGGGCCCCTGTGCTCTGCCTGGGACCACTGTGCTCTGCCTGGGGCCCCATATGCTGCCTGGGGCCCCTGTGCTCTGCCTGGGGCCACTGTGCTCTGCCTGGGGCCCCATATGCTGCCTGGGGCCCCTGTGCTCTGCCTGGGGCCCCATATGCTGCCTGGGGCCCCTGTGCTCTGCCTGGGACCACTGTGCTCTGCCTGGGGCTAAATATGCTGCCTGGGGCCACTGTGCTCTGCCTGGGTCCCCATATGCTGCCTGGGGCCCCTGTGCTCTGACTGGGGCCCCATATGCTGCCTGGGGCCCCTGTGCTCTGCCTGGGGCCCCTGTGCTCTGCCTGGGGCCCCATGTTCTGCCTGGGGCCCCTGTGCTCTGCCTGGGGCCACTGTGCTCTGCCTGGGGCCCCATATGCTGCCTGGGGCCCCTGTGCTCCGCCTGGGGCCCCATATGCTGCCTGGGGCCCCTGTGCTCTGCCTGGGGCCCCTGTGCTCTGCCTGGGGCCCCATGTTCTGCCTGGGGCCACTGTGCTCTGCCTGGGGCCCCATAGACTGCCTGGGGCCCCTGTGCTCTACCTGGGACCACTGTGCTCTGCCTTAGGCCCCATATGCTCTGCCTGTGGCCACTGTGCTCTGCCTGGGGCCCCATATGCTGCCTGGGGCCCCTGTGCTCTGCCTGGGGCCCCATATGCTGCCTGGGGCCCCTGTGCTCTGCCTGGGGCCCCATATGCTGCCTGGGGCCCCCTGTGCTCTGCCTGGGGCCTCTGTGCTCTGCCTGGGGCCCCATATGCTGCCTGGGGCCCCTGTGCTCTGCCTGGGGCCCCATATGCTGCCTGGGGCTCCTGTGCTCTGCCTGGGGCCCCTGTGCTCTGCCTGGGGCCCCATGTTCTGCCTGGGGCCCCTGTGCTCTGCCTGGGGCCACTGTGCTCTGCCTGGGGCCCCATATGCTGCCTGGGGCCCCTGTGCTCTGCTTGGGGCCCCATAGGCTCCCTGGGGCCCCTGTGCTCTGCCTGGGGCCCCATAGGCTGCCTGGGGCCCCTGTGCTCTACCTGGGACCACTGTGCTCTGCCTGGGGCCCCATATGCTGCCTGGGGCCCCTGTGCTCTGCCTGGGGCCCCTGTGCTTTGCCTGGGGCCCCATGTTCTGCCTGGGGCCACTGTGCTCTGCCTGGGGCCCCATAGGCTGCCTGGGGCCCCTGTGCTCTGCCTGGGACCACTGTGCTCTGCCTGGGGCCCCATATGCTGCCTGGGGCCCCTGTGCTCTTCCTGGGGCCACTGTGCTCTGCCTGGGGCCCCATATGCTGCCTGGGGCCCCTGTGCTCTGCCTGGGGCCCCATATGCTGCCTGGGGCCCCTGTGCTCTGCCTGGGGCCCCATATGCTGCCTGGGGCCCCTGTGCTCTGCCTGGGGCCCCATGTTCTGCCTGGCACCCCTGTGCTCTGCCTGGGGCCACTGTGCTCTGCCTGGGGCCCCATATGCTGCCTGGGGCCCCTGTGCTCTGCCTGGGGCCCCATATGCTGCCTGGGGCCACTGTGCTCTGCCTGGGGCCCCATAGGCTGCCTGGGGCCCCTGTGCTCTACCTGGGACCACTGTGCTCTGCCTGGGGCCCCATATGCTGCCTGGGGCCCCTGTGCTCTGCCTGGGGCCCCTGTGCTCTGCCTGGGGCCCCATGTTCTGCCTGGGGCCACTGTGCTCTGCCTGGGGCCCCATAGGCTGCCTGGGGCCCCTGTGCTCTGCCTGGGACCACTGTGCTCTGCCTGGGGCCCCATATGCTGCCTGGGGCCCCTGTGCTCTGCCTGGGGCCCCATATGCTGCCTGGGGCCCCTGTGCTCTGCCTGGGGCCCCATATGCTGCCTGGGGCCCCTGTGCTCTGCCTGGGGCCCCATGTTCTGCCTGGCGCCCCTGTGCTCTGCCTGGGGCCACTGTGCTCTGCCTGGGGCCCCATATGCTGCCTGGGGCCCCTGTGCTCTGCCTGGGGCCCCATATGCTGCCTGGGGCCCCTGTGCTCTGCCTGGGGCCCCTGTGCTCTGCCTGGGGCCCCATGTTCTGCCTGGGGCCACTGTGCTCTGCCTGGGGCCCCATAAGCTGCCTGGGGCCCCTGTGCTCTGCCTGGGGCCCCATATGCTGCCTGGGGCCCCTGTGCTCTGCCTGGGGCCCCATATGCTGCCTGGGGCCCCTGTGCTCTGCCTGGGGCCCCATATGCTGCCTGGGGCCCCTGTGCTCTGCCTGGGGCCCCTGTGCTCTGCCTGGGGCCCCATGTTCTGCCTGGGGCCCCTGTGCTCTGCCTGGGGCCACTGTGCTCTGCCTGGGGCCCCATATGCTGCCTGGGGCCCCTGTGCTCTGCCTGGGGCCCCATATGCTGCCTGGGGCCCCTGTGCTCTGCCTGGGGCCCCTGTGCTCTGCCTGGGGCCCCATGTTCTGCCTGGGGCCACTGTGCTCTGCCTGGGGCCCCATAGACTGCCTGGGGCCCCTGTGCTCTGCCTGGGACCACTGTGCTCTGCCTGGGGCCCCATATGCTGCCTGGGGCCCCTGTGCTCTGCCTGTGGCCACTGTGCACTGCCTGGGGCCCCATATGCTGCCTGGGGCCCCTGTGCTCTGCCTGGGGCCCCATATGCTGCCTGGGGCCCCTGTGCTCTGCCTGGGGCCCCATATGCTGCCTGGGGCCCCTGTGCTCTGCCTGGGGCCACTGTGCTCTGCCTGGGGCCCCATATGCTGCCTGGGGCCCCTGTGCTCTGCCTGGGGCCCCATATGCTGCCTGGGGCCCCTGTGCTCTGCCTGGGGCCCCTGTGCTCTGCCTGGGGCCCCATGTTCTGCCTGGGGCCCCTGTGCTCTGCCTGGGGCCACTGTGCTCTGCCTGGGGCCCCATATGCTGCGTGGGGCCCCTCTGCTCTGCCTGGGGCCCCATATGCTGCCTGGGGCCCCTGTGCTCTGCCTGGGGCCACTGTGCTCTGCCTGGGGCCCCATATGCTGCGTGGGGCCCCTCTGCTCTGCCTGGGGCCCCATATGCTGCCTGGGGCCCCTGTGCTCTGCCTGGGGCCCCATAGGCTGCTTGGGGCCCCTGTGCTCTACCTGGGACCACTGTGCTCTGCCTGGGGCCCCATATGCTGCCTGGGGCCCCTGTGCTCTGCCTGGGGCCCCTGTGCTCTGCCTGGGGCCCCATGTTCTGCCTGGGGCCACTGTGCTCTACCTGGGGCCCCATAGGCTGCCTGGGGCCCCTGTGCTCTGCCTGGGACCACTGTGCTCTGCCTGGGGCCCCATATGCTGCCTGGGGCCCCTGTTCTCTGCCTGGGGCCACTGTGCTCTGCCTGGGGCCCCATATGCTGCCTGGGGCCCCTGTGCTCTGCCTGGGGCCCCATATGCTGCCTGGGGCCCCTGTGCTCTGCCTGGGGCCCCATGTTCTGCCTGGCGCCCCTGTGCTCTGCCTGGGGCCACTGTGCTCTGCCTGGGGCCCCATATGCTGCCTGGGGCCCCTGTGCTCTGCCTGGGGCCCCATATGCTGCCTGGGGCCACTGTGCTCTGCCTGGGGCCCCATAAGCTGCCTGGGGCCCCTGTGCTCTGCCTGGGGCCACTGTGCTCTGCCTGGGGCCCCATATGCTGCCTGGGGCCCCTGTGCTCTGCCTGGGGCCCCATATGCTGCCTGGGGCCCCTGTGCTCTGCCTGGGGCCCCTGTGCTCTGCCTGGGGCCACTGTGCTCTGCCTGGGGCCCCATATGCTGCCTGGGGCCCCTGTGCTCTCCCTGGGTTCCCATATGCTGCCTGGGGCCCCTGTGCTCTGCCTGGGGCCCCTGTGCTCTGCCTGGGGCCCCTGTGCTCTGCCTGGGACCCCATGTTCTGCCTGGGGCCACTGTGCTCTGCCTGGGGCCCCATAGGCTGCCTGGGGCCCCTGTGCTCTGCCTGGGACCACTGTGCTCTGCCTGGGGCCCCATATGCTGCCTGGGGCCCCTGTGCTCTGCCTGGGGCCACTGTGCTCTGCCTGGGGCCCCATATGCTGCCTGGGGCCCCTGTGCTCTGCCTGGGGCCCCATATGCTGCCTGGGGCCCCTGTGCTCTGCCTGGGTGTAGGACACTGGTGATGTCACTTATCTCCGGACATTAGCTCCGGACATTATCTCCGGACATTAGCTCCGGACAAAGCCACGGAAGTTGGCACAAATTGCAGGAAGTTGTATTCTAGGCAATTATATATTAGATGTATAGTGGAAACTTTATGCCAAACATATGCCCGAAGTGTATGCCAAATGTATGTCCTAGATATACTAAATTGTATGCCAAACATGTGCCCCAGGGGCATGCCACTGTATGACAATTGCAACATCTAGATATATTGAATTGTATGAAAAACACATGCCCTAGATGTATGCCACTGTATACCAAATGTAAGTCCTAGACATACTAAACTGTATGCTAAACATATGCTCCAGAAGTATGCCAGACATAAGTCCCAGATATACTGAATTTTATGCTAACACATGCCCCAGATATATGCCACTGTATGCCAAACGTAACTCCTAGATATACTGAACTGTTTTCTAATCATATGCCCCAGATGTATGCCAAACATAAGTCCCAGGTATGCTGAATTTTATGCTAACACATGCCCCAGATATATGCCACTGTATGCCAAACGTAACTCCTATACTGTACTGTATGCCAGACATGTGCCCCAGATGTATGCCACTGTGCGCCAAATGTAATTCTTATACAGGTCCTTCTCAAAAAATTAGCATATAGTGTTAAATTTCATTATTTACCATAATGTAATGATTACAATTAAACTTTCATATATTATAGATTCATTATCCACCAACTGAAATTTGTCAGGTCTTTTATTGTTTTAATACTGATGATTTTGGCATACAACTCCTGATAACCCAAAAAACCTGTCTCAATAAATTAGCATATTTCACCCGTCCAATCAAATAAAAGTGTTAATACCAAACAAAAAAACAATCAAATAATAATGTTCAGTTATGCACTCAATACTTGGTCGGGAATCCTTTGGCAGAAATGACTGCTTCAATGCGGCGTGGCATGGAGGCAATCAGCCTGTGACACTGCTGAGATGTTATGGAGGCCCAGGATGCTTCAATAGCGGCCTTAAGCTTATCCAGAGTGTTGGGTCTTGCGTCTCTCAACTTTCTCTTCACAATATCCCACAGATTCTCTATGGGGTTCAGGTCAGGAGAGTTGGCAGGCCAATTGAGCACAGTAATACCATGGTCAGTAAACCATTTACCAGTGGTTTTGGCACTGTGAGCAGGTGCCAGGTCGTGCTGAAAAATGAAATCTTCATCTCCATAAAGCATTTCAGCCGATGGAAGCATGAAGTGCTCCAAAATCTCCTGATAGCTAGCTGCATTGACCCTGCCCTTGATGAAACACAGTGGACCAACACCAGCAGCTGACATGGCACCCCACACCATCACTGACTGTGGGTACTTGACACTGGACTTCAGGCATTTTGGCATTTCCTTCTCCCCAGTCTTCCTCCAGACTCTGGCACCTTGATTTCCGAATGACATGCAAAATTTGCTTTCATCAGAAAAAAGTACTTGGGACCACTTAGCAACAGTCCAGTGCTGCTTCTCTGTAGCCCAGGTCAGGCGCTTCTGCCGCTGTTTATGGTTCAAAAGTGGCTTTACCTGGGGAATGCGGCACCTGTAGCCCATTTCCTGCACACACCAGACTCAGTCCACTGCTTCCTCAGGTTCCCCAAGGTCTGGAATCGGTCCTTCTCCACAATCTTCCTCAGGGTCCGGTCACCTCTTCTCGTTGTACAGCGTTTTCTGCCACATTGTTTCCTTCCAACAGACTTACCATTGAGGTGCCTTGATACAGCACTCTGGGAACAGCCTATTTGTTGAGAAATTTCTTTCTGGGTCTTACCCTCTTGCTTGAGGGTGTCAATGATGGCCTTCTTGACATCTGTCAGGTCGCTAGTCTTACCCATGATGGGGGTTTTGAGTAATGAACCAGGCAGGGAGTTTTTAAAAGCCTCAGGTATCTTTTGCATGTGTTTAGAGTTAATTAGTTGATTCAGAAGATTAGGGTAATAGGTCATTTAGAGAACCTTTTCTTGATATGCTAATTTATTGAGACAGGTTTTTTGGGTTATCTGGAGTTGTAGGCCAAAATCATCAGTATTAAAACAATAAAAGACCTGACAAATTTCAGTTGGTGGATAATGAATCTATAATATATGAAAGTTTAATTGTAATCATTACATTATGGTAAATAATGAAATTTAACACTATATGCTAATTTTTTGAGAAGGACCTGTATATACTGAACTGTTTTCTAAACATATGCCCCAGATGTATGCCAAACATAAGTCCCAGGTATGCTAAATTGTATGCCACATACAGTATATGCTTTGGGGTATGCACCTATATGCTGAACATGTGCCCCAGGTGTGTGGTACTCTGTGTCTACGCAGTGGCAAATATCTGTGTGTTACACACATTTTCCATACTGCTGTAGTGTAGTTGTGTACTGAAGTTGTATACTGTAGTGTAGTTGTGTACTGTGGTGTGGTTGTGTACTGTAGTGTAGTTGTGTACTGTGGTGCAGTTCTATACTGTAGTTCCATAGTGTAGTGTAGTTGTTTACTGTAGCGTAATTGTGTACTGTAGTGCAGTTGTGTACTGTAGTGTAGTTGCATACTGTAGTACAGTGTACTGTCGCTGTTCTGTACTGTAGTTGTGTACTGTAGTGCAGTTGTGTACTGTAGTTGTGTACTGTACTGTAGTTGTGTACTGCAGTTGTGTACTGTACTGAAGTTGTATACTGTAGTGTAGTTGTATACTGTAGTGCAGTTTTATACTATAGCTGCACACTGTAGGGATGTTGTGTACTGTAGTACAGTTGTGTACTATATTGGAGTTGTGTACTATAGTGCAGTTGTATACCGTAGTGTAGTTGTGTACTGTGGTGCAGTTCTATACTGTATTTGCATACTGTAGTGTATAGTTGTGTATTGTAGCGTAATTGTGTACTGTTGTGGCCACTTTTAGGCTGGAGTCACACTAGTCTGTAATACGGACTAGTGCTAGGCGATAAAAAATCGCATCGATCTCGGCCCAATGTTAATCTATGGGGCAGCTCCTATCATCCGTTTTTTTCTCATCCCTATTACGCATGTGAGTGAAATTGCAGCATGCTGCGATTGTCCGCGTATGGGCTTGTTTCCATTTGCGAGAAACACGTCCGTGTCTCGCATGTGGAAACCAAGCTGTGGCGCCGGCACTCCAGAGCGGAGCTTGCGGCCGCATAGGAACACATGGAGCTGCACAGCTCCGCTCCAAAGTGCCGGCGCCACAGCTTGGTTTCCACATGCGAGACACGGACGTGTTTCTTGCAAATGGAAACAAGCCCTATCTCAGCTGAGAAACGCCAATGCAAGTCTATGGGTGTGAGAAAAAATCGCACAGCACACGGACCATCAGTGTGACTTGCGAGAAATTCTCAGGCATTGGGCAGGTGACAGGAAAGGCTCAGCCATTATTTGCTCATTTTGCAAGTGTGTGCGAAAATCTCAAGACATGGATGAGAAAAAAAGCATCCTGGCATTGCACACGGATGACATTCGGATCACCATATGGAGAATATTTGTGCGATTCTCAGCAGACAAAATCGGACAGATTTTTTATACATCGTGTGTGACTCCAGCCTAACTTTCCCCATTTTGTGGGTGAGATGTACTATTCACTGGCATGGTCAGGTGGGTGACTGAGTGTGAGTGCCACAGTGAAGCCCTCTCTCCCTGTGGGCACTGTGTATGAGGGGCTTCGCAGGTGGCATCCATCACTCCCTGCTTACACATGCATGGCGCGGAGGGGCCGAGTGCAGCTGCTCGCAGTCTATGATAGATAGGCTTCCTTCCAGCAAGAGGGGCTCTGATGTCGGCTTGTGTCAGGGGCTGGCCAGAAGGCGGGCTCTGCTCTTTGATGTCGGGTCCTGGGATGGTCAGAGAGGACGGCGGGGCAGAGCTGCTGGCACGGTGCCGCGGCTCCACACATGTCCTCAGTGCAAGTGCCAGCTGAAGACACTGCAAGGAAGGGACACGGACGGAGCGATGCGAGGCTGGCGGCGGCACTGGAGACACTTCTGTGAGGGGCACAAGCGGCAGGCACAGTCCGCACAGCACTTGTGAGGGGAGCCGAGGGGCGCGGGCTGGGGGAGAGCGACCGAGGGAAGCAGGGAGGGAGGAACGTGAGGGGAGGAAAGTGAGGGGAGAAGAGGACCTTCCCCTGCTCTGTCTGCACACAGGGAACATGCTGGGGGCGCACTGGCTGGCGGGGCTCATCTGTCACCTCTGCTTCCTGCACATCCGCTCCTGGGAAAGCCGGCTTCACCCCAAGCAAGGTAATGTCACTGACAGCACGGACTGACAGCACGGACTGACAGCACGGACTGACAGCACGGACTGACAGCACCGGCCTGTACTGCAATGAATGGAGTCACCACCTTGTGGGTATATGGACTTACATGGGGCAGTGAATGATACTCCACTCACAGGTTCAATATGTCGCAGGAAGACTTTATAATGTTTCCTTCCTCTCAGATTCTGGCACTTGTAGTTCAGGCGGACAGCTGACGGAGCCCATTATAACTGTTGGTACTCGTAATATGACATGTGCCGCCGTGTGTTCGTTACAATCAGTACGGCAATATGTTTTCTGCCATATTTTACAATGTCCGGCAGGATATGGTTCAGTGACTAGGACTGGTCCTGACAAAAGAAATCCATTAATGATTACACCCTCTGAGGTGATTCCCTGCACCCACTCTTATGAGGAAACCAATGGTGGAGCTCCTGTGGGGTGTCCCAGAAGTGGTGTCTTTCACTCATAAAAAGAGTGGTGTGGGTGACCAGTTGTGTGGGTGATCAGTGGCGTGGGGCACCAGTGGCATGGGTGACCAATGGCGTGGGGGACCAGTGGTGCAAAAGTGGCATGGGGGACCAGTGGCATGGGGGACCAGTGGGGTGGTTGACCAGTGGCATGGGGGACCAGTGGCATGGGGGACCAGTGGCGTGGGGGACCAGTGGCGTGGGTGACCAGTGGGGTGGTTGACCAGTGGCATGGTTGACCAGTGGCGTGGGGGACCAGTGGCGTGGGTGGCCAGTGGCGTGTGTGGCCAGTGGCGTGGGTGACCAGTGGTGTGGGTGACCATTGGCATGGGTGACCAGTGGGGTGGGTGACCAGTGGCGTGGGTGACCAGTGGCGTGGGTGACCAGTGGCATGGTGGACCAGTGGCATGGGTGACCATTGAGGTGGGTGACCAGTGGTGTGGGGGACCAGTGGTGTGGGGGACCAGTGGTGTGGGGGACCAGTGGTGTGGGGGACCAGTGGTGTGGGGGGCCAGTGGCATGGGTGACCAGTGGCGTGGGGGACCAGTGGCGTGGGGGACCAGTGGCGTGGGGGACCAGTGGCGTGGGGGACCAGTGGTGTGTGGGACCAGTAGCGTGAGGGACCAGTGGTGTGGGTAACCAGTGGTGTGGGTGACCAGTGGCATGGTGGACCAGTGGCGTGGGGGACCAGTGGTGTGTGGGACCAGTAGCGTGAGGGACCAGTGGTGTGGGTGACCAGTGGCGTGGGTGATCAGAGGCGTGGGTAACCAGTGGTGTGGGGGACCAGTGATGTGGTTGACCAGTGGTGTGGGGGACCAGTGGGGTGGGTGACCAATGTCATGGTAGACCAGTGGCGTGGGGGACCAGTGGTGTGTGGGACCAGTAGCGTGAGGGACCAGTGGTGTGGGTGACCAGTGGCGTGGGTGATCAGAGGCGTGGGTAACCAGTAGTGTGGGGGACCAGTGATGTGGATGACCAGTGGTGTGGGGGACCAGTGGTGTGGGGGACCAGTAGTGTGGGTAACCAGTGGCGTGGGGGACCAGTGATGTGGTTGACCAGTGGTGTGGGGGACCAGTGGTATGTTCCCAGTTTCCTTATTCCATTGTTCTTCATTGCCTCATGATGTGACTGTAACATAACAAGCAATAGATGTGAAGTAGTGAATGGTCGTACGCTACCGATCCGGCACAAAGAGCCAGCACCCCACTGAGAGGTACTTGTCATTTGTGAATGGCTCTCACAGGCGTAAAACGATGGGGCTGCCAATATGGGGTCTCAGCACATTGGATTGAAGGTTTTACCATAAATCCCGTTGGGATCCAAGAAAAGCCAACCCTTTTTTGATGAGCGGCGCCAAACGATCCTGCTTACCAAAAGGAGCTAATCTTGAGTTAAATTTTCCGTTTTTTGCCAATGTAAGTATTTGTGCCCTTCCCAAGTCACAGGTCAGAGTTGGAAATGATATGTGAGAGGAATATTGCCCGGAAAGAATGACTGATCCCTCTTATTGGCCATTATGCATGGTTTTGTACCAGTTTCATACATGGATCTGCCATGTCTGTATATGTTTCAGGTATAGCTGTCCGCGTTTGCCTTGTCTATGGCCAGAAAAACTTTTCAATATAGTCAGAATTTCCTTTTTTCAGTAAATGTAGTTTCACACAGCGGAGACTTTGGAAAAATTTCTTTTTCATGACATTTTTACTGGTGTTTTCATGATTTTTTTTTCCCAAAAAACCCAGCAAACGGATTTTACTTGAGGCTCCATAAGGATATAGGCGATCTATAAACAATGTTGTTGTTTTTTTTTGCTGCGGAAAAAACAATGAGAAAGATGTGTAAAGGAGACATGAGGCTGAAATCACAAAAACTGTTTTAGTAGCAATTGTTGTTATTTTTTTTTTAGACAAAGTCAGAAGTGGATTCACAATAAATGGAACTTAAAAGGAAGGACTAAAATGTTTTCATGCTACCGAATCCACTACTCGCTCTAAGGGTGCCGTATAGATCGCAACCCAGTGCTCTGATTGGCTGGTGGCATTCTCAAACCAAGTGTGACAGCTTCATTTCTATGGAGCGGTCATGCTCGGGTCAAGGGAGCCCAGTCCAATTTCGGACTGACCTACATGGCTGTCTGACTGCACCATAACACAAAAAACTGGCTACAAAGCAATTTTCAGACAAGACCAAAATACATTTCTGCAACTTGTCTGTGACTTGCTGTCTCACAAATGTTTTATTGTAGTGAGCTTTGACCTAAAATCCAACAAAGTCAAAATTTTTGTGACTGGACGGTCATGGGCCAAAACAAGACCTCATTGACAATCATTAGACGAAATGTTTCGATGCGTCACCATGATCTCCATGTTATGTGACCAGAGTCGTAGTCTAGCCTATCCTTAAAGGTTTTGTCTCATCTGATTAAATGGAATTAGTTGCAAAGTACTTATGAAAACGAGCAACTTTTGGAATTTATCTCTTATTAAAAATTCTCTAAGTTCTCAAGATCAAAGAGATTTTTTTTAATTCTATAGTATACAGCTGGTTGCCAAGGTTACTGGCCACCTCTGTATTCTAATAGCAGCTGGATTCTTTTGCAAGCAATTTGCTATACACTGAAGATGTCCAGATCGTTGGATCCGCTCACCTTCAGTGCCACCGCCCTTTTTTCTTAAAAGACAAGAACAAAAATCTTTTTCAAGTATGTGAGTAAAGTACTGTGTTTACTAACATTGGATGTGAAAGTTTACAGGATCCCACGAGTATTTAGGTGAAAAATCAGATTCCTAATGTGTCACGGAAATGTGGATGTACTTAAGGCCGGGGTCACACTAGACCGTAATACGGACGAGTGCTATGCGATAAAAAATCGCATAGCACTTGGCCCAATGTTAATCTATGGTGCAGCTCCCATCATCCGATATTTTCTCCACCGTATTTCGGATCCGAGGGAACTCGCAGCAGGCTGCGATTGTCAGCGTATCTCGGCCGAGACTCGCCAATGAAAGTCTATGGGTGCGAGAAAAAATCGGATTACACACGGACCTGCAGTGTGACGTGCGAGAAATACGCAGCGGTGTTCTATAGAAAAGCCGGTAATTCAATTGCCGGCTTCTCATTTCTCCTTCACAAACCCGACAGGATATGAGACATGGTTTACATACAGTAAACCATCTCATATCCCCATTTTTTTTGCATATTCCACACTACTAATGTTAGTAGTGTGTATGTGCAAAATTTCAGCACTGTAGCTGCTAA
Source organism: Ranitomeya variabilis (assembly GCF_051348905.1). NCBI lineage: Eukaryota > Metazoa > Chordata > Amphibia > Anura > Dendrobatidae > Ranitomeya > Ranitomeya variabilis. The sequence continues at coordinate 406,929,572 of NC_135236.1, read as the reverse complement.
AATAAAGGGTTAAATGGCGGAAAAAATTGGCGTGGGCTCCCGCGCAATTTTCTCCGCCAGAATGGTAAAGCCAGTGACTGAGTGCAGATATTAATAGCCAGGAGAGGGTCCATGGTTATTGGCCCCCCCGTGGCTAAAAACATCTGCCCCCAGCCACCCCAGAAAAAGCATATCTGGAAGATGCGCCTATTCTGGCACTTGGCCACTCTCTTCCCACTCCCTGTAGCGGTGGGATATGGGGTAATGAAGGGTTAATGCCACCTTGCTATTGTAAGGTGACATTAAGCCAGATTAATAATGGAGAGGCGTCAATTATGTCACCTATCCATTATTAATCCAATTGTTTGAAAGGGTTAAAAAACACACACACACATGATTAAAAAGTATTTTAATGAAATAAACACAGCGGTTGTTTTAATATTTTATTGCTCTCTCATTCCATTTTCAGACCCTCGCTTGGCAAAACAATAAACACACAATATACATACCCTCTCTGATGAACTGTCACGTCCCACGAAGTAATCCATCTGAAGGGGTTAACTAATATTACAGGCAGAGCTGCGATAAACCACTCGCTCGTGCCTGTAATCCCCGGGTGCTGAAAGGAAAGCAGTGATCTATACTTACATTCAGTCGCGGTGATGCGCCCCTGCTGGATGTTCTCATGAACTGCAGCCTGGGAACTTTTTCCCACGCTCCAGGTCATATGAGGACATCCACCAGGAGGCGCATCACCGCGACTGAAGGTAACTATAGGTCATTGACCTACATTTCCTTCAGTCGCGGTGATGCGCCCCCTGGTGGATGTCCTCATATGACCTGGAGCGTGGGAAAAAGTTCCCAGGCTGCAGTTCATGAGAACATCCACCAGAGGGCGCCTCACCGCGACTGAATGTAAGTATAGATCACTGCTTTCCTTTCAGCACCCGGGGATTACAGGCACGAGCGAGTGGTTTATCGCAGCTGGTGCCTGTAATATTAGTTAACCCCTTCAGATGGATTACTTCGTGGGACGTGACAGTTCATCAGAGAGGGTATGTATCTTGTGTGTTTATTGTTTTGCCAAGCGAGGGTCTGAAAATGGAATGAGAGAGCAATAAATTATTAAAACAACCGCTGTGTTTATTTCATTAAAATACTTTTTAATCATGTGTGTGTGTGTTTTTTAACCCTTTCAAACAATTGGATTAATAATGGATAGGTGTCATAATTGACGCCTCTCCATTATTAATCTGGCTTAATGTCACCTTACAATAGCAAGGTGGCATTAACCCTTCATTACCCCATATCCCACCGCTACAGGGAGTGGGAAGAGAGTGGCCAAGTGCCAGAATAGGCGCATCTTCCAGATGTGCCTTTTCTGGGGTGGCTGGGGGCAGATGTTTTTAGCCACGGGGGGGCCAATAACCATGGACCCTCTCCTGGCTATTAATATCTGCCCTCAGTCACTGGCTTTACCATTCTGGCGGAGAAAATTGCGCGGGAGCCCACGCCAATTTTTTCCGCCATTTAACCCTTTATTTTAGCAGCTACAGCGCTGAAATTTTGCACATACACACTACTAACATTAGTAGTGTGGAATATTCAAAAAAAAGGGGGATATGAGATGGTTTACTGTATGTAAACCATGTCTCATATCCTGTCGGGTTTGTGCAGGAGAAATGCAAAGCCGGCAATTGAATTACCGACTTTTCACAGATATCGCGCTGAATGAAATATAAATACAGAATATATATATATGTGTCTCAATGACACATATATATATATATATATATATATATATATATATGTATATATATATATATATATATATATATATATATATATATATATATATATATACTGTATATATGTTTTCCCGAACATTTGAGCACATAAATCCATTAGATGTCGGTTTTGCAAGCTTGCGAGAAAATCTCGGCATACGGATGTCACACGGATGTCACACGGATCATTTGATGCGAGGAAATCGCATCCTCGCACTGCACACGGATCACTGTTTTTGAAACATTTGTGCGATTCTCGGCCGTGAAAAACGGACCGTTTTTTTATACGTTAAGTGTGTCCCCGGCCTAAGACTACCATTCAGGGCCTTGGAAAAGTTGGCTCACAAACTAACAGCTGTCATTAGTGGTTTTCTCCCAGCATCTGTTATCCATTTAACACACAAGAATAACTGAGTAAAGACTGAAAAGGATATTAAGGATTTCACACAGCACAATTTGTTTTTAATTTCAGACAGAAATAATCCATAACGTAATGGGGCATGGTCCCCCGCCAGTGTGTGCTTCCCTTTTTGGCACGACAGGCACATGGCCGTTGTAGCCAATCAGTAGCACAGCATTGATGAACAATCACTGCTGTGGACAATGATCACTTTTTTGTATGGGCAGAACAGGATGTATGTAGACCTGTTCCTGTACATCATATTTCTGTTGTACAGGTATGTGACTACTGCAGCCAGTGATTGAGGAATCTCATGCCATTAGAAAAGGAAATTTGAAGTTTGGCGTGGGATCTGGGCGTCATTGGAAGAGGAACGGTGGGAATCCTATACTTCCTCTTTGTAGCACTGTCACCAGATTTGCAGTTTTCCTCAAAATGTAAATAGTTACATATTATTCAGCAAAACTTTTGTAAATGTTCACATCTCTTTTTTTAGAAACATATGCAACAATTGCAGTGCTCTAGGGTCCAGAACACAATAATGGAAATACTAGGCTACATGTGCCATTATTGTGCAATTTGTAACAAAAAACTAGCGTCCCGCATTAGTTTTCTTCAGTCACTCAACTGCCAAACTTTTGGTGCAAAGAGAGCCAATGTATACCGTAGATGGTGTAAAGTTAAGCTCCCATATACAATAAACTAATGTCGTCTGCAACAGCTGATATTGAAAGGGTCGGCAGACACCGAGTGTGAGTGCTCCAGTGAACTGTTCATTGAGGGAGATGTCGATCATGTCATGTCCAGTTTGTGACTGCTGATTGGTCACTTTGTTCTCTTGGAAAAAAAAGCTGCCAGCAGAGATGTCTGTAGCTTTCTCCTAGAAAGACCAGGAGTGATTGGCCAAAAGATCAATCCTGTGTATGGGAGAGATGGCTTTCGACAGAACGATCGTCCGGCGCATGGTTCGGCCGACAGCCATATAATGTGTATGGCTGGCTTTAGACAACTGTGTCTAAAAATGAGCCAGACTTATCATCCAGCATGATTGAGTGTGATGAACTCGGTGTGTAGTCAAAGTCTACACTGACTAAGGAGTAAATAGTATTAGTAAATATGACCCAGTGTTTTCATTTTAATAATAATAATTTAACTCCTTTGCAAATAATAAACTATGTATATATCAGTGAGATCAGACAGTGAAACACTGTATTATGACCGCCATTGAACTTCCGCTGCATGTGAAATCAGTGCTTGATGTCTATTGCTGACACCTATACTGATGCCATAGCTGAGCTGTGGAAATTACTGACATGACCTCAACGCTTGCTTAAATATGTACTGTAATTGAGTTTTTTTTAATACAATTTTGCAAAGATATTTCAAGTACTATAGCATGCGTGGGGAACTTCAGGCTCAAGGGCCATTTACGGCCCTCGGTGACCTTCTATCAGGCCCACCGAGCAGATTCTCAGGGACAACATTCTTGTGCAGGGAGGTGTATTTTGATTACAACCAGCTCATTAATTTCTTCTTGCTCTGTTAGCGCACACACGCAGTGTTCACTACTGAACACCGAAGAGCATGCAGTGAAAGATTACGTCCTGACACCAGTGCCAGAGTCAGGATGTACTTTGTGGGCAGAGTTTGTATAGCCCCCGAAGGTTGGTATACATATCCAAATGGCCCTTGGCAGAAAAAAAGATTCCCCACCCCTCTGGTAAAGGAACAAAACATAGAAGCTGTTTTTATAATAGCGAAGTACATATGGATACTTTGTAAGACAAAAAGTAACCATTGTTCCAATATCTTATTAGACATATCTGCATAACTCTTCCTGGACTGATTGAAGTTCATTCTCAATTCACAGGTTATAACTGTTTTCAATGAATACAGATATTCCCATTACTGAGATCGGAGATGGCAATACGTGTCCATAATGTTCTTTAGAGAACAGAACCTGTCGTTTCAGGAGAACTTGCAGAACAATGTCATCTTTCTGCCTCTAAATCCTCCCATTTCACTCTCCACTTCTCAGAACTTTATGAGCCCCAACTTTCATTCTCTATCTCAGTAATGTGTACATTTTGTCTCCACTAAATAAATATTTTACATATTTTACCCTCAAATTGAGAGTGAAAGATCAGTTCATGAGAAGAAAGAAGCAGATTTCTCTGATAACATACTTTGGGGAAAATAAATATTTAAAACACTGCCAATTTTGCAAATTTTCCCACCTACAAAGAGTGGAGAATCTGTAATTTTTATTGTAGGTACACTTCAACTGTGAGATATTGTGATTTTTTTTTACTGTGATTTTTAAATAATTAAATTGCATTTTATTGAGTGATATAAGTACTTGATCACCTACCAACCAGCAAGAATTCTGGCTCTCACAGACCTTAGTTTTCTTTAAGAAACCCTCCTACTCTGCACTCATTACCTGTTTTAATTGCACCTGTTTGAACTTGTTAGCTGTATGAAAGACACCAGTCCACACAATCAATCAATCTCACTCTAACCTCTCCACCATTGCCAAGAAAAAAGAGCTGTCTAAGGACACCAGGAACAAAATTGTAGACCTGCACAAGGCTGGGTTGGATACAGGACTTTAGGCAAGAAACTTGGTTAGAAGGCAACAACTGTTGGCACAATTATTAGAAAATGGAAGAAACACAAGATGACAGTCAACCTTCCTCGGTCTGGGGCTCCATGCAAGATCTCAACTTGTGGGGTAAGGCTACTTTCACACTAGCATCGGGCTCGGTCCGTCGCAGTGCGTCGGGCCGAGGTCACCGACGCTAGCGTTGTCTCCGCCGCACAACGGGGGCAGCGGATGCATTTTTCCAGCGCATCCGCTGCCCCATTGTGAGGTGCGGGGAAGTGCGGGGAGGTGGGGGCGGCCGGAAGAAGCGGACCGTCGTGAGCAAAAAACGTTACGTGTAACGTTTTTTGCTCCCGACGGTCCGCCACAACACGGCGCAACCGTCGCATGACGGTTGCGACGTGTCAATGCGTCGCAAATGCGTCGCTAATGTTAGTCAATGCAGAAAAAATGCATCCTGCAAGCACTTTTGCAGGATGCGTTTTTTCGGCAAAACGACGCATTGCGACGTATTGCAGTTAACGCCAGTGTGAAAGTAGCCTAAGGATGATTCTGAGAAAGGCAAGGAATCAGCCCAGAACTACACAGGAGGACCTGGTCACTGACCTTAAATGAGCTAGGACCACAGTCTCAAACATTACCATTAGTAACAGACTACGCTGTCATGGATTAAAATCCTACAGAGCATGCAAGGTCTCTCTGCTTACATCAGCATGGGTCCAGGCTTGTTTGAAGTTTGCCAATGGCCATCTGGGTGATGCAGAGGAGGCATGGGAAAAGGTCATGTGTTAAGATAAGGTAAAAACTTTTTGGTATCAACCCCACTCGCCATGTTTGGAGGAAGAAAAAAAATGAGTACAACCCCAAGAACACCGTCGCAACCTTGAAGCATAGTGGGGGAAACATTATACTTTGGGGTGCTTTTCTGCAAAGGGGGCAGGACAACTGTACCGTATTGAAGGGAGAATGGAAGGGGTCATGTGTCTCAAAATTTTGGCCGTCAACCTCTTTCCCTCAGTAAGAGCATTGGAGATGGGTCTTAGCTGGGTCTTACAACATGACAATGACCTGAATCACACAGCCAAGGCAACTAAGGAGTGGCTCTGTAAGAAACATTTCAAGGTTATGGAGTTGTCAGACTTGAACCAATGGAAAATCTTTGAAGGGAGCTGAATCTCAATGTTGCCCATTGACAGCCCCGAAACCTGAAAAATTCAGAGAAGCTCTGTATGGAGAAGCTAAAATCCCTGCTGCAGTGTATGCAAACTTCAAGAACTACAGGAAACGTCTGACCTCTGTAATTGCAAAGAAAAGTTTCTGTACCAAATATTAAGTTCTGTTTTTCTATTGCTTCAATTACTTATTTCATGCAATAAAATTAAAATTAATTATGTTAAAATCATACAATGCGATTTTCAGGATTTTTTTACGATTCTGTCTCTCACAGTTGAAGTGTACCTACTATAAAAATTACAGACTTGTCCATTCTTTGTAAGTAAGAAAACTTCGGCAGTGTATCAGATACTTATTTTCACCACTGTATGTATTGCAGAAATTACGATCTACTATAAACGCCGGCTCATGGCTTGTGTTCACAGTAGTGTCATTATGACAGACACGAGTATCTTCTGCAGACAACCCTTCGGCGTTCCCCGATCATGTGATGGGCGCTGATTGGTGGGATTAGAGTTGCGCTTTCAGCTGGCATGTGTTAAATCCCGCTGTCAGAGATTGACAGTGGGATTTAACTGGTTAACAGCTATAGGTGGAGCTCCAATACACTCGCGGGTGTTAAAGGGAAATGGCAGCTGATTAAATCATCTGTTATGATGCCTTCATGACAACATCAGGTCACTATGGCAATGGTCGGGCCCCAGAGATGATGCTGCGGGGGCTCTGATCGGAGGGCAGAGGGGGGTCTCTCTCTCTGCCTGCCTTCTAAATGCTGAGATCGATATCAATCACAGCATTTAGGGGGTTAAGCTGCTCCGCTGAATACCCAGCTGCTGTGCATGCAAAAACGCCTGGACGTACTATGTACATCCATCGTCGGGAAGCACTTCCCAACCAGGACGTACTGAGTACGTCCAAGGTCGAGAAGGCGTTAACGCTGAGAACCTGCAATTTAAAGGGAACCTGTCACCCCCAAAATCGATGATGAGGTAAGCTCACCGGCATCAGGGGCTTATCTACAACATTCTCTAATGCTGTAGATAAGCCGCCGATGTTACCTGAAAGAGGAGAAAAAGAGGTTAGATTATACTCACCCAGGGGCGGTCCCGCTACGGTCTGGTCAGATGGGTGTCTCAGGTCCGCTCCGGCGCCTCCTATCTTCATTCCATGACGTCCTCTTCTGGTCTTCACGCCGCGGCTCCGGCGCAGGCATACTTTGTCTGCCCTGTTGAGGGAAGATCAAAGTACTGCAGTGCGCAGGCGCCGGGCCTCTCTGACCTTTCCGGCGCCTGCGCACTGCAGTACTTTGCTCTGCCCTGAACAGGGCAGACAAAGTACACCTGCGCTGGAGCTGCGGCGTGAAGACCAGAAGAGGACGTCATGGAATGAAGATGGGAGGCGCTGTACTGGACCTGAGACGCCCATCGGAGCGGGACCGCCCCTGGGTGAGTATAATCTAACGCCTTTTTCTCCTCTTTCAGGATACATTGGCGGCTTATCTACAGCATTACAGAATGCTGTAGATAAGCTCCTGATGACGGTGAGCTTACCTCACCATCGATTTTGGGGGTGACAGGTTCCCTTTAAGCCCATATTGATTATATAGCTGTATCTTGAATATGTTTTGGTAAATAGCTAAAATGCTAAAACTTGTGTCAGATTCCAAGTATAAAAATATATAAATATAAAAATTTGACTCATCCCAATTGTAACTTGTTAAAAGGAATCTGTGAACAGAAAAATCGCTATTAACTTGTGTATATTTGATACGATGCGATACACTTTATTGATCCCGGGGGAAATTACGGGGTTAAACTTCAGGTTAATAACGTTAATAACCTATCTGGCCCCCGCACTTAGCCAAATACTGCTGGGAGAAAATGTGGTTTATTTTCCCTCTGGAGCAGGAGGAGGGTTTCAGTTACAGGGGGGGCATCGGCACGGGTTCAGTCACCATTCTGAGTATACGAAGTGGCGGCTGTAGCCGTGCCCTGGCACTGACTGACAGCCGGCTGTAATGCAGAGTCAGTGCCAATGAGGGTCGGGGTTCCGGTTGCAGCTGGCGCTCTATATACACAAAGCGGTGACTGAACCCCGAACACTGCTGGGGGGAATAAAGTTATTTTTTCCCCAGCAGTGTTCAGCAAAGTGCAGACGCTGGACAGGTTGATAATGCTATTAACCTACAGATTAACCACATATTTGCAGGTTAATAGCATTTTTTTGGTGACAGGTTCCCTTTAAATTTAATGCAGTTTAAAAAAATAAACATTTCTGGTGTCTCCATAAAATTCTGGTGTATCAAAATGATTAAAAAAATGTTTAAATTACTTGACCTGTACGGTAAATGCTATAAATAGAAAAATTAACACACTATAATTGCGTTTTTTTTTGTGGTCTACACACCTCCCATAAAAATGCAACAATACACAGGTTTTGATAAAGACGTCAACTCACCATGTGAAAAACAAGCTTTCAAACCGCTCCATAGATGGAAATATGGAAACATTATGGGTCTCATAAAATGGCAACAATTTTTTACAAAATTCTGAATATTTTTCTTAACTAAAACAAAAAGTTTGGTGTCACCGTAATCATACTGAACTGTAGAGTCATGTTGCCAGGTTATTTTTTTAATCAAAGAACGCTGTAAAAAAAAAAAAATCAATGGCGGAATTGCGTCTGTTTACTTCAGGTTCACTGCGAGGAAGGGCACCAGTTCAATTTTCTAGCCGAAAAGCTAGAATCAGCCTTTTCTCGTAGAAGCAAAAGGAAAGGTTTCTCATTGAATACATTGTTATGGGAGATATTGAAAAATATATATTTGTACCATGTTACCCAGTAAATAGGGAAAATAATAAAAACCGTGAGTCGGCAGTGGTTGATACCTTTCAAGGGCTAAATGTAAAGATGATGACAAATAAGATTTTGAGACTACTCAGTTCTCTTCTTCAGATATAGTTTAACATAATATATGAAGAGTCACCTATTTATACACAACCGGACACAGAATAGTGTAGTAAATTAGACAAGTGACGTGAAGCAAAATTGTGAAAATGGGAAGGGGAGGAACTTGGGAGATACTGAAACAGCAGAATGAGTGCAGTTTTTCCATATCTCCATGTGCACACGATGCAGATTTAGTGCAGCATTGGTGCTGATCTGCAGCAGATTTTTCTGCAGCAGAAACGCTGCAGAACTGCACTGTGATTTACAGTACAATGTAAATCAATGTGAAAAAAAAAAGTTGTGCACATGGTGCAGAAAAATCTGCGCAGAAACGCTGCAGATTTCAAAGAAGTGCATGTCACTTCTTTTGTGCAGTTCTGCAGCGTTTCTGCACCCGTCCATTATAGAAATAAAAAATAAAAATAAAAAAAACGCACTAAAAACGCATAAAAAACGCAGCTGCGGATTCTGCCAGGAGATGCAGATGTTGTGCAAAAAATTCTGCACCTCTTTTCTTACGTGTACACATAGCCTTAGGGTATGTGCACAGAATGTCTTTTTACTGTGGATTTAGCATGAAGAAGCAGTCAGTAAATGCTCATAAGAATGAATTTATGCATTTCTATGTAAAAACAGCTTGCTGTGCATATGTTTAGGGTATTGAGCATCCTCTAACTTCTACAAGTTTGAAAAGTCCCCAAGCTTCTAAAAGAAGCTTCTAAAAAGAAGTGGCCTGACCATTCTTGACCTAACAAGAAATGAAGTATTGCTAAGCAAAAGATAAATTTGTGTATTTCTAAAAAGAGATCTGTTACGATATCTAATAACATGAAATAGACTTAATCAATTTAGATTCACAAATTAGTCCAACATCGAAAATTGGCAGACAATATAATAATGACTATAGTCCTATTTGCAAAAAGTCATTGGTACTGCGGACACTAAAAATACAGGTTTACATTGCCCTCTACATAGAACATGCATCTCTAGAAATCATGCAGTGTTAGGTTGTGTGACGGATGTGATGCTCACTGGGTGATCTCTGTGAGGCTGCCAGCGAGTGACACATGCAAGTAGTTGCAGGAGGAAGCTGTGTTCACGGAGTCCAAAACACACGGAGGAGCAGGCTGAAGAGAAGGTAATGCCACGAGGAGGAAGTTGCATCTGTAGAGCCATCGGGTTCTCCTGCCAGTAGGGTCCCTGGATACCAAACACGGAGGTGGATGGCGGAACTGGAAAAGAAGTGTGATGTCACAAAATACAGAGGTCAAGGGGAGACAAAAGGGACTCCGCGTGTCGGGGAATACTTGGTTTCCCTTCGTCAGGGTCTATGCTGATGAAGGGGAACCAAGTATTCCCCGAAACGAGTTGGAATCCTTTTTGTCTCCCCTTGGACTCCGTATTTTGCAATGGAGATGCTAGTCTCACCCATAGCCATTCATCTGGAGGATTACATCTCCTAAAGCAGTGTTCCCCAACTCTGGTCCTCAAGAGCCACCAACAGGTCATGTTTTCAGGATTTCCCGAGTATTGCACAGGTTATTGAATTATTGCCTGTGCAGGTGATGCAATTATCACCTGTGCAATACTAAGGAAATACTGAAAACATGACCTGTTGGTGGCTCTTGAGGACTGGAGTTGGGGAACACTGTCCTAAAGTAAAGCCAATCTGGGAGAATGGATACCCCATAGGAATAGTCATGGCTACTTCCCTTATGAGCAGTGATATATAAATGACTTTGCCGCTCACTTCAGCAGAGTTCTGGCACACCACACACTTGATTACAATGCAGGACTAGGGCTCTACAGATACTGGTGGGGGTTTAGGGTTTGCTATAAAGATTACACTCACACATAAGTTATAGAGTAGATTTGTGATAGAGCAATTCTAATTCATTGTGTTATTTTGCAGCAAGTTTCATGAAAACACTTTCATCTTATGAGATTGTCATACCATCTCGAGTGAATCATTTTGGACAAGTGTTCCCTTCTAACCAACATTTCAGAAGAAAGAAAAGGAGTCTAGAACCTGAACCTTTACATCCTGTCCTGAACAGGACTTATTATCACATTGCTGCCTATGGCCAGCTCTTCCATTTTAACCTTACCAATGATGCAAGCTTTATTGCGGATTCTTACAATGTTATCCATATTGGAAACCAAAGCCATGTCCACCTTGACTTCTCCGACGTCAAGCATTGTTTTCACAGTGGGCATGTCAATGGTCTGGAGACACATCCGGCTATCTTGAGTCTCTGTGGTGGCATGGTAAGTGTATAAAACTTTCTTTTTGCTTTACTTAGCCATAAAATATTATTGATATAGATTGTCTAATTGTCCAAATACAAAAGTTTTTTTCCCCTCTAAATGTATGGAACACTTTTTATTATCTTTTGACAACAAAAAAACTAGAAGATTTTTGATAATTTAATATGTATGTACAGTATATTTCATTTACATACTTTTGTGAAAAAATGAATTTATTAATTAGTAATTTAGAAATGTTCATCTATTACTCTGTAGTTAAAATCGAAGGCTCCATAAATAAAATTACAGAAGCATGCCAGAGATTTTTTTTAAATTTCTACACTCTCACCTGTTTGTCTCTCACACTCTGGACCTGTATAATGCATATTTCACTTCCTTTTAGTTCAGCCTCTGTTATTTTCTGCTCTTACACCATTTTGAACTTCACTTTTTGCTCTCTGTATTCTTCTATTAAAGGGAATGCATGACAAGGTTGAAGGGAACCTGTCACCCCCAAAATCGAAGGTGAGCTAAGCCCACCAGCATAAGGGGCTTATCTACAGCATTCTGTAATGCTGTAGATAAGCCCCCGATGTATCCTGAAAGATGAGAAAAAGAGGTTAGATTATACTCACCCAGAAAAATCCCGGCGCCTGCGCACTGCAGTACTTTGCTCTGCCCTCAACAGGGCAGACAAAGTATGCCTGCGCCGGAGCCGCAGCGTGAAGACCAGAAGAGGACGTCATTGTAAGAAGATGGGAGGCCACAGACTGCGACGCCTATCGAACCAGAACCGGACCGGGACCTCCCCTGGGTGAGTATAATCTAACCTCTTTTTCTCATCTTTCAGGATACATCGGGGGCTTATCTACAGCATTACAGAATGCTGTAGATAAGCCCCTGATGCTTGTGGGCTTAGCTCACCTTCGATTTTGGGGGTGACAGGTTCCCTTTAACTTTGTCATGCATTATATTTTATTATTTATTATGCTTTGCTTATATAGCACCATCATATTCCGTAGCGCTTTACATACATCATCCTCACTGTCCCTATAGGGGCTCACAATCTAAATTCCCTATCATTGTGTCTTTGGAGTGTGGATGGAAACCGGAGAACCCTGAGGAAACCCGCGCTACCACGGGGAGAAGATACAAACTCCTTGCAGATGTTGTCCGAGGTGGGATTTGAACCCAGGGCCCCAGCGCTGCAAAGCAAGCCACCATGCTGCCCTAATGCATTAGCACAGCATCACATGGCAGTCAATAGTACCCCGCCTGCTTGGGCATGGGGTGATTAGTCATATAGACCCCTTAATAAGCTAAGAGATTATAAGTTTACAGTCAGGAAATCCGAAATTGCATAATCTTCGTCAGTGTTTTTTAAAATTTTCAAGCCAACTAACCTTTAATGACAAAAAGTTCAAACTGCCTACCCCAAGGACAGGTCCACCTGTGTAACATAGCATTTAAAGGGAATCTGTCACCCCCTGGGACATATATGACCTCATATTAATGGTCTTGTTGTTGAGAGATGTTATATTCTGTTTTTATGGTAATAATTTTCATATTCATCTGTATGGGCTTATGACAGGTCACTGAACCTTCACTGACCTGCCCCCTATTTTACATATTGCATAAAATATTGTGTGAAAAAAAATAACAATCATAATGCAGGCGGCGCCTCCACTGTAGCATGATACAATGGCTAATAGGCATATATTTATGATTTAGTCATATATAGAGATGATCGGACATCTGGATGTTCGTGTCCTGCAGGTTTGGCTGAACAGATACAAAACGTTCGGGTAACAGAACATTACCCGAATCCGGACCCTATTCACTTGAATGGGGTGCCCGAACATCCAATGTTTGCCACACTGTCATGTGCATGACAGCGTGGCAAATGCTTCTGATTGCCGTAAAATCATCACCACCCATTAGAGAGCCTCGGTTCCCAGCTGTGCAGCTGTGATCGGAGGTATAAAGTTTACCTCCGGTCACTGGTGTCAGCTGATGGGACTACTGTTCCCATCAGCCAACACATGCTGCCGCTAATAACAGAGCAGAAGCAGCTGATGGGAGTATTCATTAGCTGGCGTCTGTTATGTAAATAAATAAAAAAAAAAACGGCTTGGATGCCCCTGTATTTTTGATAACCAGACAGGCAAAACTCACAGCTGGGGGCTGCAACCCTCAACTGTCAGCTTCAGCAAGGTTGGTTATCAAGAATAGAGGGGTCCCAATGCCGTATTATTTAAATGAATTATTTTAAAAAACGGAGTGGGGTCTTGCCCATTTTTGACAATCAGCCAAGCTAAAGCAGACAGCTGGGGGCTGGTGTTCTCAGGCTACTAAAGGGCCATGGAATTTGGCCTTCCCCAGCCAAAAAATAGCAGCCCACGGGCGCCTAGAAAAGGTGCATCTATTAGATGCAACAATTCTGACGCTTTGCCCATCTCTTCCCACATGCCCTTTAGCGGTGGCAAGTGGGGTTCATATTTGTGGGGTTGCTGTCACCTTTGTATTGTCAGGTGACATCAAGCCCACAGTTTAGTAATGGAGACGCATCTATAAGATACCTATCCATTCGGAATCCTATAGTTATATTGTAAATAAACACACAGCAAGTATAAAGTTTTTTATTTGAAATAAAACAAAACACACTTTTCCATTTTTGTTTAAAAATAACAAACAGTTATACACACCTAACGCCTAATTCCACTGAATCCCTCTTCTTCTGTAATAAAACAAAAATAAAAAACATCAATATTCCATACCTGTCCGTCGTTCTGTACCATGCCGTAATGCATGTCTAGGGGATAAAAAGTTTTCAACTTTGATGGTGCCAAGATGCGACTATTCAGGCTGAGAACCACTGGTCAAGATTACTGTCGGTCACTGAGGCTGGTTAAAAACTATTAATCCCCAGACATGGATTACAGCGTGGGACAGAATGACTGAAAGGTGAGGGATATTGCTGTTTTTTTATTTTTGTTTTATTACAGGAGGCGAGGGATTAGGCGTCAGGTGAGTATAACTGTGTTTGTTATTTTTAAATAAAAGAAGGAAAAGTGTGTTTTGTTTTTATTTCAAATAAAATACTTTATTCTTGCTTTTCTGGGCTGCCATTTTTTGGCTGGGGGTCCAATACCCATGGCCCCTTATCACCCTGATAATTCTAGCCCCCAGCTGTCTGCTTTAGTAAGGCTGTTTTTCCAAAATGGGGGGGCACCACATGCCTTTTTTTAAGTATTTATTTAAATAATTAAAAAAACAGCCTGGGGACCCCTCTATTCTTGATAACTAGTCTTCTTAAAGGTACCTTCACACTAAACGATATCGCTAGCGATCCGTGACGTTGCAGCGTCCTGGCTAGCGATATCGTTTAGTTTGACACGCAGCAGCGATCAGGATCCTGCTGTGATATCGCTGGTCGTTGAACAAAGTTCAGAACTTTATTTGGTCGTCAGACCGGCGTGTATCGTCGTGTTTGACACCAAAAGCAACGATACCAGCGATGTTTTACACTGGTAACCAGGGTAAACTTTGGGTTACTAAGTGCAGGGCCGCGCTTAGTAACCCGATGTTTACCCTGGTTACCAGTGTAAAATGTAAAAAAACAAACCGTACATACTCATCTTCGCGTCCCCCGGCGTCCGCTTCCCACACTGACTGAGCGCCGTAAAGTGAAAGTACAGCACAGCGGTGACGTCACCGCTGTGCTGTTAGGGCCGGCGCTCAGTCAGTGCAGGAAGCGGACGCCGGGGGACGCGAATGTAAGTATGTACTGTTTGTTTTTTTTACATTTTACGCTGGTAACCAGGGTAAACATCGGGTTACTAAGCGCGGCCCTGCGCTTAGTAACCCGATGTTTACCCTGGTTACCCCGGGACCTCGGCATCGTTGGTCGCTGGAGAGCGGTCTGTGTGACAGCTCTCCAGCAATCAAACAGCGACGCTGCAGCGATCAGCATCGTTGTCGCTATCGCTGCAGCGTCGCTTAATGTGAAGGTACCTTAACACTTGCAGCCCCCAGCTGTGAGTTTTGCCTGGCTGGTTATCAAAAATACAAGGAGGCCACCAGAAGCCATCGCCACAACATGGCAGCAACGGATGTGCGGGGGCTTCTGGGCTTTGACGAAATGCCAGTGGAGCCCCCCACGGAGCACAGAGAGCTGCTGCCACTGCACCGAAGCACAGCCCGCCACCACCACACCATAGAGCCCCACCACACTGCCACTGCTGCAGGATTTGTAAGTATATTGCGACCATAAGACGCACCCCCATTTTACCCCAAAATACGGTACTATGCATTATGTAAAATCAAGGAGGGATCAGGGATCAGTGACCAGTCAGAAGCCATACAGATTTATATGTAAGTAGAACACCACATAAATTCCCCCCCCACAGGCCGCCCCGGAGCACGAGAATCTCATTAACTGAAAATTACAAATACAGATTAAACTACAACCACAAGATGGATTTCATCAACCAAGGTATCATTTTAATCAGTATTAAACTGACACTGTAGTTTGCTGAGCACATTCCTGCTGGCAAGGTCACTTTAACAGCAAAGAGTAAACATAATCTAACTCTTTAGTGGCTTATCTTTGTTTTCATAAGTATAGTCTCAAAATCAATATTTTGCATGCTATAATATGTATACAGCTTTATTTGATAAACACCTTTCTTTGTAGTCCTGACTGTGAATAGGAAGTGTTAGCTTATTATGAGACTCAGTGGTCAGAGAGAAAGCTGCGAGATTTTATTTGGAATTCATTAGTAGGATGATCCCTCCTAAGGCATCTAACACGAAAGTTGAATAAAATGATACCTTGATAGCTGCGATTCAACAACTTATTACAAAGAAATCCAAGGTTTCTTAATATGAAAATTATTTGTTCCGGACACAAATCTACTTGAGAATCTGCCTCCAGAGCTTATTTTAATGTGAACCTGTCACCAAGTTTGGCTGATATGAGATAAGGCCACCACCTTTCAGGCCTGATGTACAGCATTATATTATGCTGTATATATTCCCACAACCCAACTGGAAAAATAAGAAAAATACTTTTTCTTATACTCACCTGCAGGGTGGTCCGGTCCGTGGGGTGTCGCTGGTCCTTGTCCGATGTCTTCCTTTTTTTTTCTTCATGTGGATGACACATCCCTACGTCATCCACACAGTCTCCCTGGCATTGCGTTCAAACGTAGGCATACTTCTCTGCCCTGTTGAAAAGATGGCAAGCTCCGGGCCAGGATCATCGATACTCATCGGACCGGACTGCCACACAGGTGAGTAGAAAAAAAGCTCTTTTACTTCTCTTTCAGGTCAGGTTGGGTGTAGATATACAGCATTATAGAATGCTGCATATCAGGCCTCAAAGATGGTTGCCTTACCTGATATCAGCCAAACCTGATGACAGGTTTCCTTTAAGTGAAAGGGGGTATTACAGTGTGAGAATAATGACTGTGAGTCTGATCTCTTGATCTCACTGCTGAGCTGTGTGTGATTATAACTAATATAGTACAGCAGTGCTGAACGTTGTCTTATTAGAAACGCATCTGCAGTTATCCTCTCACATTGCTGTCAGCTCTACCTCAATGCTGTGCCTGATTACCACCCTTCTTCAGCTTCTATCTCTGTATATATCAGCTGACATGTGCTTGGAACGGTGTGGGCTCAGCGCCGGAGCCCGCACCAAACAAGGGGAGTCTGATATCGACATACTATTACGCCCGATGTCGGAAAGGGGTTAATGTATCAACATGCAAAATATATGTATTCTATCAGTTTAACCCCTTCACCCCCGGAGCTTTTTCCATTTTTCCGTTTTCGTTTTTCGCTCCCCTCCTTCCCAGAGCCATAACTTTTTTATTTTTCCGTCAATTTGGCCATGTGAGGGCTTATTTTTTGCGGGACGAGTTGTACTTTTGAACGACA
Organism: Ranitomeya variabilis; assembly: GCF_051348905.1. Classification (NCBI taxonomy): domain Eukaryota; kingdom Metazoa; phylum Chordata; class Amphibia; order Anura; family Dendrobatidae; genus Ranitomeya; species Ranitomeya variabilis. The sequence goes on along the minus strand of NC_135236.1, from coordinate 406,912,489 downwards.
TCATTGGTTTTAGCATGTCGTGTACTAGAAAAGGGGAAAAAAATTCCAAGTGCAGTGAAATTGCAAAAAAAGTGCAATCCCACACTTGTTTTTTGCTTGCCTATTTTGCTAGGTTCACTAAATGCTAAAACTGACCTGCCGTTATGATTCTCCAGGTCAGTACGAGTTCATAGACACCTAACATGACTAGGTTATTTTTCACCTAAGTGGTGAAAAAAAATTCCAAACTTTGCAAAAAAACAAAACAAAACAAAATTGCGCCATTTTCCGATACTCGTAGCGTCTCCATTTTTCGTGATCTGGGGTCAGGTGAGGGCTTATTTTTTGCGTGCTGAGCTGGCATTTTTAATGATAGCATTTTGGTGCAGATACGTTCTTTTGATCGCCCGTTATTGCATTTTAATGCAATGTCGTGGCGACCAAAAAAACGTAAATCTGGCGTTTCGAATTTTTTTCTCATTACGCCATTTAGCGATCAGGTTAATGCTTTTTTTTTTATTGATAGATCGGGCGATTCTGAACGCGGCGATACCAAATATGTGTAGGTTGGGGTTTTTTTTAATTGATTTATTTTGATTGGGGCGAAAGGGGGGTGATTTAAACTTTTATTTTTTTTTTATTTTTTTCACATTTTTAAAAACTTTTTTTTTTTACTTTTGCCATGCTTCAATAGCCTCCATGGGAGGCTAGAAGCAGGCACAGCCCGATCGGCTCTGCTACATAACAGCGATCATCAGATCGCTGTTATGTAGGAGAATTGCAGGTGTGCTGTGAGCGCCGACCACAGGGTGGCGCTCACAGCCACCGGCAATCAGTAACCATAGAGGTCTCAAGGACCTCTATGGTTACAATGGAGGAGCATCGCCGACCCCCGATCATGTGACGGGGGTCGGCGATGCGCTCATATCCGGCCGCACGGCCGGATGCGGTAGTTAAATGCCGCTGTCTGCGTTTGACAGCGGCATTTAACTAGTTAATAGCGGCGGGTGATCTCGATTTCACCCGCCGCTATTGCGCGCACATGTCAGCTGTAAAAAACAGCTGATATGTCGCGACTTTGATGTGCGCTCACCGCCGGAGCGCACATCAAAGCGGGGGTCCCGACATGTGACGTACTATACCGTCACATGTCGGGAAGGGGTTAAATGATTTGTGTGGCAAACAGAAGCATTTATGTAAATTTAAAACTGTATAATAGGTGTTATTCTAATAAAAGCATCAATTATTTTGTTACATAGATTGGCACTTTTAGAACACATGACGGAGAATATTTTTTAGAACCATTGATGAAATATGGTGCTAATGAGCATAAAGATGAGCACAGCAAGCCGCATCTTCTCTACAAAAAGCAACACAAAACTGGGAAATCTGAAATGGCAGATCCAAATTGTGATATATCAGGTATGGTCTTAGTGGTGGATATTACAGTGGTTAATAGTACTGTTAAATGAAGAAAAATGATTGCATATGGTCATGTTACATCTACATATTATGTAGAGCCTTAATATGCCATCTGTAGAGGCTCATGCATACGTTCTATACAGCCTTGGCTAAAAATTTTGAGTCTCTCACAAAGTTTTGTTTTCAGAAAGTTTGCTGCTCCAGTGTTTTTAGATCTTTTAGTCAGATATTTCTATGGTTACTGAAGCACAATTACAAGCATGTCATAAGTTTTTACACTTTTATTTACATTCATGCAGAGACTCAATGTTTACAGCGTTGACCCTTATTTTTCAAGACTTCTGCAATTCACCGTGATATACTGGATATCAGATTCTGAGCCAAATCCTGATTGACGACAACCCATTCTTGTCTAGTCAGTGCTTGGAGGTTATTACAATTGCTGGGTTTTTGTTTGTCTATCTGTATTTGAGGAGTGACCACAGGTTTTCAATGGAATTGAGATCTGGGGAATTTCGTGGCCATAGTCCCAAAATTTCATTGTTTTGTTCATCGGTACACTTAGTTATCACTTTTGACTTGTGGCATGGAATCAATCATGTAGGAAAAAGCATTGTTCATCATCAAATTGCTCTTGAAGGATGTTTAGATACCATTCTTTATTCATGGCAGTGTTCTTAGACAAAATTGTAGGGGCACAAAGATTTGATTGCAGAGGACTAGGATAAAGTTGTTTGCTCTGATCACCTGAGAAAAAGTCAAGTACACCCTCTTTGAATTTTATGGTTTGACATATTAGAACATTATAAGAAAACGTATGCTTTTAGAAGGCCTTAAAATTAGGTAAATACAACCTCAGATGAAAAACAACATATCGTATATACTCGAGTATAAGCTTAGATTTTCAGCCCATTTTTTTGGCTTATACTTGAGTCATGGTCGGCGGGGGGGATCGGCGGGTGAGGGGGAGCGACAACTGTCACATACTCACCTGCTCCTGGCGCGGTCCCTGCATGTCCCATGGTCTTCGGCGCCCGCAGCTCTTCCTCTGTTCAGCGGTCACGTGGTACCGCTCATTAAAGTAATGAATATGGACTCCACTCCTATAGGGGTGGAGCCGCATATTGATTACTGTAATGAGCGGTACCAGTGATATTTTTTTTTATTGCAGCAGCATTACATGTGGCACCTTTTTATATGGAGCATCTTATGGGGCCATAATGAACTGTATGGAGCATTATATGTGGCACATTTTAACACTTAACCTACTGATGTCTCAATCAATTTTACTTTTATTGGTATCTATTTTTATTTTTAAAATGTACCAGTAGCTGCTGCATTTCCTACCCTAGGCTTATACTCGAGTCAATAAGTTTTCCCAGTTTTTTGTGGCAAAATTAGGGGTCTCGGCTTATACTCAGGTCGGTTTATACTCGAGTATATACGGTATCTGTTCATTAGCAAACTTGATCACTTCTTTGAAAGCAGACGCTTTGGCACTTTGCCGGTCTGGCTCGTGCAGGCATTTGTTTATACAATGCCATGAAGACGTCAGTAATGATCTTTAAGGCCGGCATCACATTAAACGTATGGAAAATCGGTCCAAGTCTCCATGCCGAGAGTCACACGAGTGTTCTCCATATGGTCATCCGTGTGTAATGTGTTTGCAATGCAATGATGCGATTTTCTCCCACCTATGTATCCATATGACATCCGTATGACATGCTTATGGCTTTACATTTCTCACTGCTTTTTCCCATTGAATTTTATGGCTCAATGGGCTGAAATGAGGAAAATGTGTGCGTATTACTCACTAGTCACACAGATGGTCCGTGATGTGTCCGAGTTTTTCTCGCACGAAAGGCTTGCATTGGGGAGTCTCGGATGAGATAAGCGTAAAATCACAGCATGCTGCGATTTTACACACACGTCGAATACGCCTGAGAAAAAATACGGTGATGTGAGCTGCCCCATAGATTAACAATGGTCCGAGTGCTATGCGATGTTTTCTCGCATAGCACTCGTCCGTATTCTACGCTAGTGTGACCCCGGCCTAAGGTTAACAGTTAGTCAGTGCCAAAAGTGCGGTTACAGCCACTATGTCACTATGTGCTGAATGGCAACTGAAGCTGTGCTTACCCACCCCTATGACTGAAAGCCCGAAGCTGCGAGGAGGACTAAAATGTATTTTCTCCCAGCAGTGGAGCTCTCCGTGCAGATGCCAGTCAGCTTCAGAACACTATTAAATTGCTGATTAACCCCATATCTGCAGGTTTTTCTTTTTAGGCGGAGCTGAAAGGAAAAAGTACGCAGCCCTACGCAGGGCTGCCGAACGCAAGTGTGAACTTAGGTCCATTTCCAAACTTGCAAAAAAAAAAAAAATGAAGGACTACAACTCAGACTTTAAGGCCATGTTCACACTTTGCGGGTTTTACCGTGGATCCGCGGCGATTTTGATGCTGCGGGTCCGCAGCAGTTTCCATTGCGTTTACATTTACATGTAAACCCTATGGAAACCGCAAACCGCTGTGCACATGCTGCGGGAAAAACCGCGCAAAAACGCAGCGGTTTACAACCCGCAGCATGTCACTACTTTGTGCAGAATCGCTGCGATTCTGCACACATAGGAATGCATTGAACCGCTTACTTCCTGCATGGGGCTGTGCCCACGATGTGGGAAGTAAGCGGATAATGTGCAGATGGTACCCAGGGTGGAGGAGAGGAGACTCTCCTCCAGGCCCTGGGAACCATATTTGTGTGTGAAAAAAAGAATTAAAATAAAAAATAATGATATACTCACCTCTCAGCGCTGCACACGGCCGTCCGGTCTGGGTTGCTGTGCGAGCAGGACCTGCGGTGATGTCGCGGTCACATGACCGTGACGTCACGAAGGTCCTTCTCGGCACAGCATCTTTGGAACCGGATCGCCGCGTGCAGCGCCAAGGAGATCGGGACATCAGAGGGCGAGTATATAACCAATTTTTATTATTTTTACCATTACTATTGATGCTGCATATTGCTGCATATGCAGCATCAATAGTATAGGAGTAAACCCGCAGCGGAAACCGCAAAACAAACCGCGATAAATCTGCAGGGATAACCGCAGCGGTTTTGCCCTGCAGATTTATCAAATCCGCTGCGGGAGAACCCGCAGAGGACGCCGCAAAGTGTGCACATAGCCTAAAGGCCTCACTAACCATGTTAAATATTTATGTTCATGATAGTACAATTAGACAAAGACTGAATAAGTATGGCATATTTAGAAGAGTTGCCAGGAGAAAACTTATTTTTTCTAAAAAGAACATGGCTGGACAGTTATCGTTATATATGAATAATCCACTAGACCTATGGAACAATGGCCCGATTCCTGAATGTGTTTTTCTGGAGTAAAACACCTTTAATTTTCCAACTTTTGGTATTATTCACTCCACTCCATGCCAAATATGCCAAAAATGGCAAGGCCTTCCTGGCAAATTCATCAAAATTGACGTCATCCTAGTGGCGTAAATTAAACGAGAAATGTTTTTCAGTCTCTGATGAGTAACATTTCTGGCGGAGGCTCACTGCAGTTGTAAGATGTGCCTAATAACTTACCGTAAGTAATCATTAAAAACACCTCATATCAAATATCAAGCTCAGTAGTGCAAGGATGATGATTTGAGATTGTTTTGCAGCCACATGACCTAGGCACCTTGCAGTCATTGAGCTAACCATAAATTCCCCAAATTATCAAGTAAAATGTGAGTTAATATATCCAAAAGCTAAAGCTTGACCGAAATTGGGTCATGCATCAGGGCAATGATTCAAGCACATCAGAAAATCTTTCACACAATAGTTGAAAAAAATCATTATGATCCAACAGCCCAACTACTGTCCAGAACTCTACCCAATTGAAATTCAGTGGCGGGAACTCTAGAGAGCTATGCATAAATAAATGCCCACAAGCTTCTAATTGTTCCACTCCTGGTTTTGGCTTACAGATACTGATGTAAAATACTGACCAAATACTGCTAGTGTGATGGCAGCCTAAGGGTTCATCAAAAAATCTACCTCATCATCAATGATGATCTAATGAGTACCGTATATACTCGAGTATAAGCCGAGATTTTCAGCCCAAATTTTTGGGCTGAAAGTGCCCCTCTCGGCTTATACTCGAGTCACGGTCGGCGGTGGGGTTGGCGGGTGAGGGGGAGAGAGCGTGTCGCATACTCACCTAGTCCCGGCGCTCCTGGCGCTCCCCCTGCCCATCCCACGGTCTTCGGTGCCGCAGCTCGTCCCCTGTTCAGCGGTCACGTGGGACCGCTCATTAGAGAAATGAATATGGACTCCACTCCCATAGGGGTGGAGCCACAAATTCATTCCTCTAATCAGCGGTAATGGTGACCGCTGACAGAGGAAGAGGCTGCAGCACCCGGAGACCAGCTGTCCGGGAGAAGGAGCCAGGGACGCCGGGAGCAGGTAAGTATCTCATAGTCACCTGTCCACGTTCCACCCGCCGCTCTGTCTTCGCGTCCTCTTGTTCTGACTGTTCAGGTCAGAGGGCGCGATGACGCATATAGTGTGCGCGCCGCCCTCTGCCTGAACAGTCAGTGCGGAGAGACGCCGGGACGGGACGCTGAGGAGCTGCAAGCAAGAGAGGTGAGTATGTGTTTTTTTTTTTTATTGCAGCAGCAGCAGCAGCGTCATATATGGCACAGATTTATGTGGAGTATCTATGGGGCAACGGTGCAGAGCATTATATATATATGGCACAGCTTTATGTGGAGCCTCTATGGGGCCATAATCAAAGGTGCAGAGCATTATATATGGCACAGCTATCTATGGGGCCATAATCAAAGGTGCAGGGCATTATATATGGCACAGCTATTTATGGGGCCATAATCAAAGGTGCAGGGCATTATATATGGCACAGCTATCTATGGGGCCATAATCAAAGGTGCAGAGCATTGTATATGGCACAGCTATCTATGGGGCCATAATCAAAGGTGCAGAGCATTGTATATGGCACAGCTATCTATGGGGCCATAATCAAAGGTGCAGAGCATTGTATATGGCACAGCTATCTATGGGGCCATAATCAAAGGTGCAGAGCATTGTATATGGCACAGCTATCTATGGGGCCATAATCAAAGGTGCAGGGCATTGTATATGGCACAGCTATCTATGGGGCAACGGTGCAGAGCATTATATATATGGCACAGCTTTATGTGGAGCATCTATGGGGCCATAATCAAAGGTGCAGAGCATTATATATGGCACAGCTATCTATGGGGCCATAATCAAAGGTGCAGGGCATTGTATATGGCACAGCTATCTATGGGGCCATAATCAAAGGTGCAGAGCATTGTATATGGCACAGCTATCTATGGGGCCATAATCAAAGGTGCAGAGCATTGTATATGGCACAGCTATCTATGGGGCCATAATCAAAGGTGCAGAGCATTGTATATGGCACAGCTATCTATGGGGCCATAATCAAAGGTGCAGAGCATTGTATATGGCACAGCTATCTATGGGGCCATAATCAAAGGGGCAGAGCATTGTATATGGCACAGCTATCTATGGGGCCATAATCAAAGCTGCAGAACATTTTATATGGCACAGCTTTCTATGGAGCATCTATGGGGCCATAATCAAAGGTGCAGAGCATTGTATATGGCACAGCTTTCTATGGGGCCATAATCAAAGGTGCAGAGCATTGTATATGGCACAGCTTTCTATGAGGCCATAATCAAAGGTGCAGAGCATTTTATATGGCACAGCTTTCTATGGAGCATCTATGGGGCCATAATGAACTGTGCAGAGCATTATATATGGGGCAGCTTTATGTGGAGCATCTATGGGGCTATACTGAACGGTGCAGAGCATTATATATGGCACAGCTTTATGTGGAGCATCTATGGGTCCTTAATGAACGGTGCAGAGCTTTATATGTGGCACAGCTTTATGTGGAGCATCTATGGGGCCATAATGAACGGTATGGAGCATCTATTTTTAATTTTGAAATTCACCGGTAGCTGCTGCATTTTCCACCCTAGGCTTATACTCGAGTCAATAAGTTTTCCCAGTTTTTTGTGGCAAAATTAGGGGGGTCAGCTTATACTCGGGTCGGCTTATACTCGAGTATATACGGTAAGTGCTTTTTGAACTTATATCCACTTTACTACACAAATTTATTTTTTGCTTATGTAATGTAGACAACACAGGTGAATGCTATATATATTTTTTTACCAAGTATCTATACTACTTATCTAGCAGGTCCACACAGAACCAGTTGTATTCACCAGCAGCATTCTACAGCAAGCAATTGTCTCTTCACCAGCAACTGCCTGTAGCGCCAGGGTTTCCCCTTTTTATCTTTAGAATTTTGATTTGTCATGTGTTGTGGTTCATGTGTATCTGCATTTTACTGCTGTCTAGGTACCACATTTTTTTTCTTGTTTTTATATATAAAACCATAACATTCAAAGAGGGTCTTTCTACTTCATTTTTCTCATGATTGTATGATCTTTTTTGTTGGATTCTGTAATCTAGCAGAAACAAATTGCGCTGTGTTTCTTCATATGGCTTATTACTGATTTCCAACACATTCCACCCATACAGTGTTCATTTTAGGACATGGTCACGTATCAAAGTCAAACATCAGAAATACTCTGATACCTGATTCTGATACTTGAGTCTGATACCTGACTTTGATAACTGACTATGATACCTGACTCTGATACCTGACATCAGAAATACTCTGTCTGATACCTGATTCTGATACCTGAGTCTGATACCTGAGTCTGATACCTGAGTCTGATACCTGAGTCTGATACCTGAGTCTGATACCTGAGTCTGATACCTGAGTCTGATACCTGAGTCTGATACCTGACTTTGATACCTGAGTCTGATACCTGACTTTGATACCTGAGTCTGAAACCTGACTCTGATATTTGATTCTGATACCTGACTTTGATACCTGACTCTGATACTTGAGTCTGATACCTGACTTTGATACCTGAGTCTGATACCTGACTTTGATACCTGAGTCTGATACCTGAGTCTGATACATGAAACATTCAAACATCAGAATCAGAAGGTTATTCAGATTCCCTCCATACAGTATGTGAATGGTTCTTCTCATAAAATTAGTACCTGATATCACTTTTGATTTTGATGTTTGAAAGTAGTCAAGGATATCAGCTAGAAGAGTATGTCCCAATATATTAAAACATAACCTTTACTTATAATATTAAAATAGAACAAACAATATACAACTAACTAATAAGGTGCTCACGCCGAAAACTGTGCTCAAGATAAAAAACTGGTTTGATCTCACCAATTGTGGACGAAGGATCCCCACGTGGATATATAGGGTGATCCCAGGGAGGGTCCAAACTGTAGGGTGATAGAAAGGGACAGGGACCTGTGTCTAATCCCCTGTCGTGCCCCAGCAAAAACTCCTGTCCTTACAAGGACAGGCCCAAATATGCCCTACTATGGACACCCCCCACCATGTATGATGTAGTCAACGCCTCCCTACGCGTTTCTTCACCAATAATGGAGATTCATCAGAGGAGTTTTTTTTCCCGTGGCCAAAAAGGCCTAGACGTAAATTCAAAGGTCCATGAATAAAGTCCACTTAAGTATCCAAACACATAGGGTATACGCAGTGGCTGTATACCATCCTAGAGATAGGCAATCCCACGTGGCAATCCGCCACAGTAAGTGAGTCACCCCAGAGTGGCATCTGCTGTCTCCTTATATGTGTAACAAATATAAGGTCCCTCCCCACCATGGGGATCTGTAACGACCAGTAACTGCCCCCATCCGGTTTCGGTAATAGTGCTTACTGGATCATTTTGCGCTCCACCGCTGGAACGCACGCTGTCTACCCATGTGCTCCATGGTTGCCGGCCGCTTCCCCAGTGCGTCTCGCGCAACCGGAAGTGCCGACACCATATTGAATACCTCATTTCCGGAAATGAATCTCCATTATTGGTGAAGAAACGCGTAGGGAGGCGTTGACTACATCATACATGGTGGGGGGTGTCCATAGTAGGGCATATTTGGGCCTGTCCTTGTAAGGACAGGAGTTTTTGCTGGGGCACGACAGGGGATTAGACACAGGTCCCTGTCCCTTTCTATCACCCTACAGTTTGGACCCTCCCTGGGATCACCCTATATATCCACGTGGGGATCCTTCGTCCACAATTGGTGAGATCAAACCAGTTTTTTATCTTGAGCACAGTTTTCGGCGTGAGCACCTTATTAGTTAGTTGTATATTGTTTGTTCTATTTTAATATTATAAGTAAAGGTTATGTTTTAATATATTGGGACATACTCTTCTAGCTGATATCCGTTATATTCCCCAAGAGTTTGCAACGGCTTGGTCTATCTAAGCTGCAGCTTAGTATATTGAAAGTAGTCAAGCATCAGGTATCAGACAAAAACATTTTGATTTTGATGTTTGAAAGAAGTCAAGTATCAGGTATCATGTATCAGACTCATTTATTGAAATCACAGAGCAAGGAGTTTCTGCTACATATTTACATTGACAGTCACATAAGAAAATAGAAGACTGATATCCTCCAACTGAGAGTATAGCACAGTGGTAAGGTGTGCAGGCTTGGAAACAGAGCTTTGAGTTCAAATCCCAGCAATGGAAGCTAATTTTTTAATTATTATTATTTTTCTTATTATTTTAAACCAAAACTATGTGTGATGAAAAAGCACAACTCTAGAGACTACAGCCGTCAGCCTTACCATTGCATCACAAGCTCAAGTGATACCAGGTACTAATTTTATGAGATGAATCATTCACATACTGTATGGAGGGAATCTGAATAACCTTCTGATTCTGATGTTTGAATGTTTCATGTATCAGACTCCGGTATTAGACTCGGGTATCAGACTCAGGTATCAAAGTCAGGTATCAGACTCAGGTATCAGAGTCAGGTATCAGAGTCAGGTATCAGAGTCAGGTATCAGAGTCAGGTATCAGAGTCAGGTATCAGAGTCAGGTATCAGAGTCAGGTATCAGACTCAAGTATCAGACTCAGGTATCAGACTCAGGTATCAGAATCAGGTATCAGAATCAGGTATCAGAGTCAGGAATCGGAGTCAGGTATCAGACAGAGTATTTCTCATGTTTGACTTTGATATGTGAAAGTCAGGTATCAGAGTCAAGTATCAGAATGAGGTATCAGACAGAGTATTTCTGATGTTTGACTTTGATTCGTGACCATGTCCTAAAGTGAACACTGTACACCCAATGGCACATCATACAGTGGAGTACTGCAAAGGACTCCATGAGCCATTCTGTGGCCTACTGCAGTAGGCTTATATAGAGAGTTACGGAAGTGCAATGTAAGGTGAATAATATTGCTTTTATATTATCTCTTCTGATTTTAGTAGGATTGCTTTCAAGTTCTGTGCAGCTAATGAGAAAGTATTTCTAGTTGCCTTTCTTTGTTTTTCAGTTGGTTCACTTTTTTGTCTGTTTAATGTCTATTAAGGAACAGGTTGACCTAGTTCTTTTTTCTTCCTTTATTTTCTCAAAGGAAAAAGCAGTTATCACAAAGTGTTGAATGTAATAAGATATGGGAGAAATGTTACACTTATATTGAACATGTAAGACTGTATATCAAGCTCATTTGTGTTATTAATCTTGTAACAATAACTCATTTACAAACATCATATGTGTGGTTAATGGGTTTGTCCACCCCTGAAATCTTTTAAACAAACTGTGCAATCTGCTTTAAAATGATAAAAGAAAGTATTCTCAACTTTACTGTCTCCTGCTTCTACTCTTAAGAGTGCTGCCCTGGTACTCTCTGAGCGTCCTCTTCCAGCCAGAGGGGTATGTGACTGCTGCAGCCAATTACTGGCGATAGAAGTCACATTTTGGTCAATGTCACCTGTTATCTTTAGTTATTTTGCTTTTTTTTGGAATTTACCTGTAGGCTCCATAGATTGAAGCTCAATAGGACGGATAGAAAAATAACTAACGCAATTTTATAAATATAACTTACGGTATGTAAAAAATTCCCCCAAAATGCTTTATAGATAGCAAGTATATTATCCAAGTGATCTATCAAGAAGTTTCAAACTTATGGGCAAGACCATGGAAGCAAAAGATGACCCCTGCCCCACATGTCTAGAAGTTGATGTCTACAATTTCAAATGCCCTTTGCCATCGATAAACCTGGAGACTAAAGGTATACTGGTGGAAGGTGGCAAGCTGTATAGTAGCTCTGTAAGCCTTGTTCTTGTCCCATCTGAAGGGCAGGAGTTTTGTTTGGTTCAGGTGGATAGCTAACAGAAGTTCAGTTTTGGCCTTATAAGATTTTACTAACCCCATAGTGACCGAGACAATTTTAACCTTAATGATCAGGTCAAATTTTTAAAATCTGAACAGTGTCATTTGATGTGATAACACTGGAATTCTTCAATATATCCCAGTGATTCTGAGATATAGGTTGATATGTTTTGCGTTTATTTGTGAAAATATCTGAATTTTGGGAAACATTTTGAAAAATTTGCAGTTTTCAAGCTTTCGATCTTTATACTCTTAAACCAGTTAGTGATGCTGTAGAAAATAATTCATCAATAACATTTCCCATATGTCTACTTTACATCTGCATCATTTTTCAAACGTCATTTTATTTTGTTAGGATGCTAGAAGGGTTAAAAGTTTAGTAGCAATTTCGAACTTTTTCAAGAAATTTACAAAACCTGTTTCTTTAGAGACCTATTCAGATTCAAATGGCCTTTGAAGAGCCTATATATTGGAAACTCCCAAAAAGTGATACTGCCTTAAAAATTGCACCCCTCAAATACTTCAAAACTGCTGTCAGACCTTTTTCTAACCCTTCAGGTGCTCCACATGAATTAATACTATGTCGAATGAAAATTTTTTTTTTTAAATTTTTACTCTAAAATGTTGCTTTAACCCCAATCTTTTTACTTTTACAAGGAAAAGCACAAAAATATGGACCTAAATATTTTTTGCTTAGTTTCTTCTGAGCGCGTTGATACCCCACAGGTGGTCAGAAACCGCTGTTTGGACAAATGGCAGGGCTCTGAAAGAGAAGGAGCAACATTTGAATTTTGGAACACAAATTTGTTTGAAATAGATTAAAGGCACCATTTGGCACGGGCCTTAAGGTGCCCAAACAGCAGAAACCCCCCCAAAATGACCCAGTTTTGATAACTACACTTCGCAAGGATTTTATCCAGGGTTATAATAAGCATTTTGAACCCACAGGTACTACTCAGAATTTGATAACCTTAATTTTAATTTCTGTAATGAAAATTTTGCTTTAGCCACAAATGTTTCACGTTTACAAGACGTAACATGTAAATGTGGAGCATTTTGCTACCCACTTTTCTGAACGTGGCATTACCCCACATGTAGGACTTGGAAGGGAAGAAGAGACATTTGGTATTTGGAATGTACAGTTACGTCCATATATATTTGGACAGAGACAACATTTTTCTAATGTTGGTTATAGACATTACCACAATGAATTTTAAACAAAACAATTCAGATGCAGTTGAAGTTCAGACGTTCAGCTTCCATTTAAGGGTATCCACATTAAAATTGGATGAAGGGTTTAAGAGTTTCAGCTCTTTAACATCTGCCACCCTGTTTTTAAAGGGACCAAAAGTAACTGGACAGATTAAATAATTTTAAATAAAATGTTCATTTCTAGTACTTGGCTGAAAACCCTTTGTTGGCAATGACTACCTGAAGTCTTGAATTCATGGACATCACCAGATGCTGTGTTTCCTCCATTTTGATGCTGTGCCAGGCCTTCACTGCGGTGGTTTTCAGTTGCTGTTTGTTTGTGGGCCTTTCTGTCTGAAGTTTAGTCTTTAACAAGTGAAATGCATGCTCAATTGGGTTGAGATCAGGTGACTGACTTGGCCATTCAAGAATATTTTACTTCTTTGCTTTAATAAACTCTTGGGTTGCTTTGGCTTTATGTTTTGGGTCATTGTCCATCTGTAGTATGAAACGACGACCAATCAGTTTGGCTACATTTGGCTGGATCTGAGCACACAGTATGGCTCTGGATACCTCAGAATTCATTCAGCTGCTTCTGTCCTGTGTCACATCATCAATAAATACTAGTGACCCAGTGCCACTGGCAGCCATGCATGCCCAAGCCATCACACTGCCTCCGCTGTGTTTTACAGATGATGTGGTATGCTTTGGATCATGAGCTGTACCACGCCTTCGCCATACTTTTCTCTTTCCATCATTCTGGTAGAGGTTGATCTTGGTTTCATCTGTCCAAAGAATGTTCTTCCAGAACTGTGCTGGCTTTTTTAGATGTTTTTTAGCAAAGTCCAGTCTAGCCTTTTTATTCTTTGATGCTTATGAGTGGCTTGCACCGTGCAGTGAACCCTCTGTATTTACTCTCATGCAGTCTTCTCTCTATGGTAGATTTGGATATTGATACGCCTACCTCCTGGAGAGTGTTGTTCACTTGGTTGGCTGTTGTGAAGGGGTTTCTCTTCACCATGGAGATTATTCTGCGATCATCCCCCACTGTTGTCTTCCGTGGGCGCCCAGGTCTTTTTGCATTGATGAGTTCACCAGTGCTTTCTTTCTTTCTCAGGATGTACCAAACTGTAGATTTTGCCACTCCTAATATTGTAGCAATTTCTCGGATGGGTTTTTTCTGTTTTCGCAGCTTAAGGATGGCTTGTTTCACTTGCATGGAGAGCTCCTTTGACCACATGTTTACTTCACAGCAAAACCTTCCAAATGCAAGCACCACACCTCAAATCAACTCCAGGCCTTTTATTTTCTTAAGTGAGAATGACATAACAAAGGGATTGCCCACACCTGTCCATGAAATAGCGTTGGAGTCAATTGTCTAATTACTTTTGGTCCATGGTGGCACATGTTAAGGAACTGAAACTCCTAAACCCTTCATCCAATTTTAATGTGGATACCCTCAAATGAAAGCTGAAAGTCTGAACTTCAACTGCATCTGAATTGTTTTGTTTAAAATTCATTGTGGTAATGTCTATAACCAAAATTAGAAAAATGTTGTCTCTGTCCAAATATATATGGACTTAACTGTAAATTTGGCCCTAATAGATTGCAGATACACAAGTGACCCCATATTAGAAACTTCACTGCTAAAGGAATTCATCTAGGTGTGTAGTGAGTATTTTCTGACAGAATTTTATACCATTGGTCGTGGAAATACAGCTCTGGCAAAAATTAAGAGACCACTGCAAAATGTTCAGTATGTCTGATTTTTCTCTTTATAGGTATATTTTTGAGTAAAATGTAAATTGTTCTTTTATTCTCTAAACTTCTGACAACATGTCTCTGAATTTCCAAGCAATACATTTTGTATTTTTCTTCTGGCAAAGAAAAATGGTCAAAATTAAAAAACAAACAAACAGAGCTTTCAAACCTTAAATAATGCAAAGAAAACAAGTTCATAATCATTTAGAAACGACAGTACTGTTTTAACTCAGGAAGAGTTCAGAAATCAATATTTTGTGGAATAACCGTGATTTTTAATCACAGCTTCATGGGTCTTGGCATGCTTTCCACCAAACTTTCACACCCCTTCTGTCGCAAAAATTTAAGCAGTTCTTTGATGGCTTGTGACTATCCATCATCCTCCTGATTACATTCCAGAGGTTTTCAATGGGGTTCAGGTCTGGAGAATGGGCTGCCCATGACAGGGTTTTGATGTGGTGGTCTCTTAATTTTTGCCAGAGCTGTATAACATTTTAGTGGTAAAAAATTTAATTTGCTGCAAATTTGTCACTTACACACGGTTTAATAGGTGAAATTAGACCCCACAATTTATTGGTATTGGGCAATTTCTCCTGAACGCGGTGATGCCACATATATCATCAGAAACTACTGTTTGGCCACTCGTCAGGGCTGAGAAGGCAGGAACTCTAGTTGACTTTAGAGCCCTTGAATAGTTTTTTTTTCAGACAGTAAAAATGGAATTTTTATAAAAAATTGTTTTTTTTGTCCCCATTTTCTGAGATCTGTAACTTTTTTTGTTAAACATGGCTGTATGAGGGCTTATGTTTTCACGACGAGTTGGAGATTTTTTTTGTACCATGGTGGGCAACATAAAGTTTTTTGATAATTTTTCTTCAGATTTTTTAGATGCATAATGAACAAAAACCAGCAATTCCGTTACTGTTTTTATTTTTATTCTTGTGCTGTTCACTGTGCAATAAAAGGGATAAGACCAATTTGTTCGTTGAGTCAGTACGATTACAGTGATAGCAGATTTATATATTTTTTATGCTTTGCTACTTTTCCACACTAAAAGCAATATTTTGCAAAAATTGATTTGTTTTTGCATCGTCATATTCTGAGATGTTTATTTTTCTTTACTGAATGAGGCTAGTTTCACATTTGCGTTTAAAAACGCAGCGTTTAAAACGCAAATGCAGGTGGTAAAAAAAATGCATGTAAACGCGTGCAAACGCTGCGTTTTTTAGACACATGCGTTTTCTCATGCGGTAAAAAAAAAGCGGCAGTTTGACGCGTTTACATGCGTTTTTTCCTGCGTTTGCGTTTTTGAAACGCATGCTGAGAAGTGTGTGACAGCTGCCAATCATCAAAATCATCTAGAAAACCCACTATAAATAGAAATAGCTAGGGTTGGGGTTAGGGTTAGGGGTAGGGGTAGGGTTAGGGTTAGGATCTCTAGGGTTAGGGTTAGGGTTAGGATCCCTAGGGTTAGGGTTAGGGTTAGGATCCCTAGGGTTAGGGTTAGGGGTAGGGTTAGGGTTTGGATCCCTTTATCACCTTGATGGTGGGGGGTGGCTTATCAGTGTGTATTTTTTCTATTGAAACGCATGCGTTTAAAACACAACCAAACGCATGTGCTTAAAAACGCATGCGTTTACATAGACAGCAATACGTTTTTTTGCCGCAAAAAAAGCCTCTAGAAATTACTACATGTTGCATTTCTGCAACCAAACGCAAGCATAGAAACGACGCATGCGTCGTCAAACGCGGCAAAACGCATACAAAAAAACGCATGCGTTTTTAATGTTAAATATAGGAAAAAAAACGCATCCTTTTTTTTGCGCTAAAACGCAGCGGCAAAAAATGCAAATGTGAAACCAGCCTGAGCCATATTAGGGCTTTTTTTTGCAGAATGGTTTTTGATTATACCATTATTATGTGTACTTTTTTTGTTTTAAGACGAACGCTATGTCTTTAGTGGCAAAACAACTTTTCATGATGTGTGTGCTTTTTTTGTGGGGTTTTCGTTTACCTTTTTTTTATACTTTTTATATTTGTTTTTTTTTTTAGTTTTTCACTAAGTCCCACTGTGGGACATGTATAATTTTTACTTTGATCACTGGTCTCATGCGCTGCAATACTCGTGTACTGCAGTGCCGGAGACCTGTCAGAGAGCCACTGATACATCATGTAAAACCCAGCTTAAAAGCTGGAACTTGCATGCCACTGTGACCTCAGGGTACCATGGCAACAATCGGCACCCATTATGATTGTGGGGGTCCATCCTGCCACAGGGGGTCATTTAACACTCTTTTAACAACTTAGATACCGCTGTCATCTCCCAACAGGCAGTGTGTGGAGTGGCAGTACAAGAGAGCTGACAGTGCTAAGAGAGGAGAGCTAATAGAAGGGTTTGTAATGTGACACAGCTAAAGTCAGCTGTGCTGCCCCTTTCTGAACAGGATCGTTATCTGAAAAGTGTTAAGGGTAACAGGAGAAAATGGACGCCAAAAGATGTTGTACAATTTGTCCTGAGTACGCCAATACCCCATATGTGGGGGTAAACCACTGTTTGGGCGCATGACAGAGCTCGGAAGCGAAGGAGCGCCATTTGACTTTTCAATGCAAAATTGACTGGAATTGAGATGGGACACCATGTTGCGTTTGGAGAGCCCCTGATATGCCTAAACATTGAAACCCCCCACAAGTGACACCATTTTGGAAAGTAGACCCCCTAAGGAGCTTATCTAGAGGTGTGGTGAGCACTTTGACTCACCAAGTGCTTCACAGAAGTTTATAATGCAGAACCGTAAAAATAAAAAATCATATTTTTTCTCAAAAATTATCTTTTCACCCCCAATTTTTTATTTTCCCAAGGGTAAGAGAAGAAATTGGACCCCAAAAGTTGTTGTACAATTTGTCCTGAGTACGCTGATACCCCATATGTGGGGGTAAACCACTGTTTGGGCGCATGGGAGAGCTCGGAAGGGAAGGAGCGCCGTTTGACTTTTCAATGCAAAATTGACAGGAATTGAGGTGGGACGCCATGTTGCATTTGGAGAGCCACTAATGTGCCTAAACATTGAAACCCCCCACAAGTGACACCATTTTGGAAAGTAGACCCCCTAAGGAACTTATCTAGAGGTGTGGTGAGCACTTTGACCCACCAAGTGCTTCACAGAAGTTTATAATGCAGAGCCGTAAAAATAAAACAAACATTTTTTTCCCACAAAAATTATTTTTTAGCCCCCAGTTTTGTATTTTCCTGAGGGTAACAGGAGAAATTGGACCCCAAAAGTTGTTGTCCAATTTGTCCTGAGTACGCTGATACCCCATATGTGGGGGGGAACCACTGTTTGGGTGCATGGGAGGGCTCGGAAGGGATGGAGCGCCATTTTGAATGCAGACTTAGATGGAATGGTCTGCAGGCGTCATATTGCGTTTGCAGAGCCCTAATGTACCTAAACAGTAAAAAAAAAAAACACAAGTGACACCATTTTGGAAAGTAGACCCCCTAAGCAACTCATCTAGATGTGTTGTGAGAGTTTTGAACCCTCAAGTGTTTCACTACAGTTTATAACGCATAGCCGTGAAAAAAAAAAAAAACATTTTCACCCCAAAATTATTTTTTAGCCCCCAGTTTTGTATTTTCCCAAGGGTAACAGGAGAAATTGGACCCCAAAAGTTGTTGTCCAATTTGTCCTGAGTACGCTGATACCCCATATGTGGGGGGGAACCACTGTTTGGGCGCATGGGAGGGCTCGGAAGGGAAGGAGCGCCATTTGGAATGCAGACTTAGATGGAATGGTTTGCAGGCGTCAGATTGCATTTGCAGAGGCCCTAATGTACCTAAACAGTAGAAACCCACCACAAGTGACACCATTTTGGAAAGTAGACCCCCTAAGGAACTCATCTAGATGTGTTGTGAGAGCTTTGAACCCCCAATTGTTTCACTACAGTTTATAACGCAGAGCCATGCAAATAAAAAATATTTTTTTTCCACAAAAATTATTTTTTAGCCTCCAGTTTTGTATTTTCCCAAGGGTAACAGGAGAAATTGGACCCCAAAAGTTGTTCTCCAATGTGTTCCGAGTACGCTGATACCCCATATGTTGGGGTAAACCCCTGTTTGGGCGCACGGGAGAGCTCAGAAGGGAAGGAGCACTGTTTTACTTTTTCAACGCAGAATTGGCTGAAATTGAGATCGGACGCCATGTCGCGTTTGGAGAGCCCCTGATGTGCCTAAACAGTGGAAACCCCCCAATTATAACTGAAACCCTAATCCAAACACACCCCTAACCCTAATTCCAACGGTAACCCTAACCACACCTCTAACCCAGACACACCCCTAACCCTAATCCCAACCCTATTCCCAACCGTAGATGTAGTCCAAACCCTAACCCTAACTTTAGCCCCAACCCTTAACCCTAACTTTAGCCCCAACCCTAACTGTAGCCTTAACCCTAACCCTAGCCCCAACCCTAACCCTAGCCCCATCCCTAACCCTAGCCCCAACCCTAGCCCCAACCCTAACCCTAGCCCCAACCCTAGTCCCAGCCCTAACCCTAGCCCCAGCCCTAACCCTAGCCCCTGCCCTAACCCTAGCCCCAACCCTAACCCTAGCCCCAACCCTAACCCTAGCCCCAACCCTAACCCTAGCCCCAACCCTAACCCTAGCCCCAACCCTAGCCCCAACCCTAACCCTAGCCCCAACCCTAACCCTAACCCTAGCCCTAACCCTAGCCCTAATGGTAAAATGGAAATAAATACATTTTTTTTATTTTTTTTATTTTTCCCTAACTAAGGGGGTGATGAAAGGGGGTTTGATTTACTTTTATAGCGGGTTTTTTAGCGGATTTTTATGATTGGCGGCTGTCACACACTGAAAGAAGCTTTTTATTGCAAAAAATATTTTTTGCGTTACCACATTTTGAGAGCTATAATTTTTCCATATTTGAGTCCACAGAGTCATGTGAGGTCTTGTTTTTTGCAGAACGAGTTGACGTTTTTATTGATAACATGTTCAGGCACGGGAGATTTTTTGATCGCTTTTTATTCCGATTTTTGTGAGGCAGAATGATCAAAAACCAGCTATTCATGAATTTCTTTTGGGGGAGGCGTTTATACCGTTCCGCGTTTGGTAAAATTGATAAAGCAGTTTTATTCATCGGGTCAGTACAATTACAGCAATATCTCATTTACATCATTTTTTTTATGTTTTGGCGCTTCTATACGATAAAAACTATTTTATAGAAAAAATAATTATTTTGGCATCGCTTTATTCTGAGGACTATAACTTTTTTATTTTTTCGCTGATGATGCTATATGGCGGCTCATTTTTTGCGGGACAAGATGACGTTTGCAGCGGTATAATGGTTATTTATATCCGTCTTTTTGATCGCGTGTTATTGCACTTTTTGTTTGGCGGTATGAGAATAAAGCGTTGTTTTTTGCCTCGTTTTTTTTTTTTTTTTTTTACGGTGTTCACTGCAGGGGTTAACTAGTGATATAGTTTTATAGGTGGGGTCGTTACGGACGCGGTGATACTAAATATGTGTACTTTTATTGTTTGTTTTTTTTTTATTTAGATAAAGGAATGTATTTATGGGAATAATATTTATTTTTTTTTCTTTATTTAGGAATTTTTTTTTTAATTTTTTTTTTTTACACATGTGGGAATTTTTTTTACTTTGTCCCAGGGGGGGACATTACAGATCGCTGATCTCACAGTGTGCACAGCACTCTGTGAGATCTCCGATCTCACTTACAGCCGTGCAGGCTGCAGCTTTCATCTGCAGCCTGCTCGGCACCCGGAAGTGATCCCTGCAGGACCCGGATGCAGCCCCGCGGCCATTTTGGATCCGGGGCCTGCAGGGATAGGAGGTAGGAGACCCCCGGAGCAACGCGATCACATCGCGTTGCTCCGGGGGTCTCAGGGAAGCACGCAGGGAGCCCCCTCCCTGCGCGATGCTTCCCTGTACCGCCGGCACACCGCGATCATGTTTGATCACGGTGTGCCGGGGGTTAATGTGCCGGGGGCGGTCCGTGACCGCTCCTGGCACATAGTGCCGGATGTCAGCTGTGATAGGCAGCTGACACCCGGCCGCGATCGGCCGCGCTCCCCCCGTGAGCGCGGCCGATCGTGCTGGACGTACTATTCCGTCCTTGGGAATTAGGGCCCACCCCACATGGACGGAATAGTACGTCCGATGACAGAAAGGGGTTAAGTAATTTGGACATCTTGAGCAGGTTTCTTACTTTAATTTATGCTAAAAATCTTAATTGTTAGGATTGCGTTGACATGCTTTATCCATTTTGCTTTTGTAGCTAGGGATGAGAGAACGCGCTCGGTGATACAATAGATATCATTCGAGTATCTGGGTGCTCAGATGTGCTCGACATTTGAAGAGTATTAGCCGGTGCTCGATTTCAAACTCGAATCCACGCCTCCCATGTTACACAGCCAATATGCATGCGGGGATTGCCTTTGAGTTGCTGTAATGACATTGGGATCTTGGTAATGGCATTACTGTGATTGGCTGGCCGTGTGACATCATCAGGTGTTATAGAAGGAAGGCGCCGCCAGGCACAGCACACTGATTCCATTGTATAGCTCTGAGCTCTGTAACAGCTGTTATTGGAGGGAGAGAGTGCTTGTCCAGGCGTGTGTGGACATTTTTATAAATCAGAGTCCTGTAGTGTTGATACTTGTGCTGAAGCTGAGCCATCATTCTAGCAGTCCTTCTAAGGGCTAATTTTGTGCTTTACTGTTTGTATCAGATACAATATGCATTTATCCTATGGCGGGAGAGAGAGGAAGGAATTATGGCTTTGCAGTCTGCTGCTAAGTATATAGCTGTGACAGTTGACCACTTTTTTATTTTTTGGATGAAAAAAATTACTGTATTGTCATTCATAGAGTATTACGTGCTCTGTGGTACATTTTGCTGTTATATAACTGACTAAAAAAGTGTTGAGAAAATTTTCTGTATTCAATTACTCCTCCATAGACTATTATGTTCTCTATAGTACATTTCAGTGTTATATAACAGTCCAAAAAAAGCATTGAAAAATGTTTCTGTATTTCATTACTCATCCATAGAATATTACTTGTCCTGTAGTACATTTTGGGGTTATATAACACTCGGCACATACAGTACAGACCAAACGTTTGGACACACCTTCTCATTTAAAGATTTTTCTGTATTTTCATGACTATGAAAATTGTACATTCACACTGAAGGCATCAAAACTATGAATTAACACATGTGGAATTATATACTTAACAAAAAAGTGTGAAACAACTGAAATTGTGTCTTATATTATAGGTTCTTCAAAGTAGCCACCTTTTGCTTTGATGACTGCTTTGCACACTCTTGGCATTCTCTTGATGAGCTTCAAGAAGTAGTCACCGGGAATGGTCTTCCAGCCATCTTGAAGGAGTTCCCAGAGATGCTTAGCACTTGTTGGCCCGTTTGCCTTCATTCTGCGGTCCAGCTCACCCCAAACCATCTCGATTGGGTTCTGGTCTGGTGACTGGAGGCCAGGTCATCTGGCGTAGCACCCCATCACTCTTCTTCTTGGTCAAATAGCCCTTAAACAGCCTGGAGGTGTGTTTGGGGTCTTTGTCCTCTTGAAAAATAAATGATGGTCCAACTAAATGCAAACCGGATGGAATAGCATGCCGCTGCAAGATGCTGTGGTAGCCATGCTGGTTCAGTATGCCTTCAATTTTGAATAAATACCCAACAGTATCACCAGCAAAGCACCCCCACACCATCACACCTCCTCCTCCTCCATGCTTCACGGTGGGAACCAGGCAAGTAGAGTCCATCCGTTCACCTTTTCTGCGTCACACAAAGACACGGTGGTTGGAACCAAAGATATCAAATTTGGACTCATCAGACCAAAGCCCAGATTGGAAATGGATATGCAGCACTCTTGCTAAGGCTGGTTTCACACTTGCGTTTGGCTGGTCTGCGTATGGCTACGTACATCCTCTGTTAAGCTCCTCTTATGCTCCTACTTCCCCATGCGTCCTGCGTTGTCGATGCAAGGGTGCGGTTGGTGGGCACGTCAAAATGCCGCATGCGGATGCATCTGCATACATCGCATGTCCCTGCGTACCCAATGTTAAAGATAGGTATGCAGGAGGAGGCAGGACGCATGCGGAAGTAGGCAGAGCTTAATGGGGGATGTACGCAGCCCTACGCAGACCAGCCAAAAGCAAGTGTGAAACCAGCCTAAGGTGTGGTGCTCGAGTAAGGGTTCTGACATTTCTGACAACCGATTGCTGAGTACTTTACATTATTAAAGATAGCAGAATCACACTGGACTCCCAAGGTAGTGACAGGATGAACATCGGAGTGAGAGGAAGCTGGCGTGACAGTGGAGGTTGTAGGAGCATGTGGTCAGGAAACGGGCCGCTTTCCCAGAACCACAAAGGTCCAAACCCAGGCCTGAACTCAGGCCGCAGCTTTTACCACTGGGGTTCTTGGTTGTGATCCAAGAAGGAAGGGAACAGGATGAAACCTTCTTGAGGAATGAACAAGCCTGAGAGAGGCTCCTCTAGGTCACTTGAGACGGGGCTACTACCTCCCCCCAGAGATCGGACTGTCCTTGAATTTCCCCACCTCCTATGTGGGAGCAGGCGATGGTGCAGGTGTCACCCATTTCTACATGCCAGGGGCTCCGGCACTACCCGAAGCTTGGTCACTTACAGCCCAGAAACCTAGGAATCGGGCTTCAGGGTACAGGTAGAGGCAGTCCCCACATCCCCTAGTGGAAGGAAATACGGAAGCGGACACCTGTAGAGAATTACTGTATTATCCTCCTTATAATTTTTTACAGGCTTTGCACTTTGTCCAAAGCCTTTATAAGTGTAGGAGTGCAGCAACTACACTTTAAAATAAATTACATTACATTTGAATGAGGTATGGCAATTGTTTCCTTTCTGGGGTCTATGGATGACACTACATATAATTTTTTATTTGACTTTGCACTTTGTGCATATCAACTACACTTTAAAAAATATTTGAATGAGGCCCGCCAGTTGTTTCCTTTCTGGAGTCTATTGATGACCATCCTTATAATATTTTCCTGCCTTTGCATTTTCTGCAAAGCATTTGAGTGTATAAGTACATCAATTAGACGTTAATTTACGTTAAAAAAATGTTTATAGATTCAATTAGCCATCCATACAGTTTAAGACTGTTCTTGTTACATTACAATGGTTTTTCACACTCCAAGAAAGCGTTTCAAAATGTGTATGGACTCAATTAGTCATCCATAGAGTATTATGTGCTTTCTGTTACATTTTGGTTGTATATAACACTCCAAAAAGTTGAAAAATGTGTATTCAATTAGTCATCCATAGAGTATTAGGTGCTTTCTGTGACATTTCAGTGACACTCCAAAGTATTTCATAACACTCCAAAAAACATTTAAAATTTGTCTGGATTCAATTAGTCATCCAAAAAGTATTTGGTGCGCTCTGTTAAATTTGAGTGGTATATAAAACTCCCAAAAAGCGTTGAAAAATGTATCTGTATTCAATTAGTCATCCATAGAGTATTATGGGCTGTTACAGTTTGGCGGTGTATAACACTCCAAAAAGCATTAACATTTTTTTCTCGATTCAATTGCTCATCCATACAGTATTACGTACATTGTGTTAAATCTCCATGGTATATAACACTCCAAAAAAGCGTTGAAAAATTTGTGTGTATTTAATTAGTTATCCAAGAGGTGTTAGGTGCTTTCTGTTACATTTCGGTGGTATATAAGACTCCAGAAAAGCATTTTAAAATCTGTTTGTATTTACCGTATATACTCGAGTATAAGCTGACCCGAGTATAAGCCGACCCCCTAATTTTGCCACACAAAAATGGGAAAACTTAATGACTCGAGTATAAGCCTAGGGTGGGAAATGCAGCAGCTACTGGTAAATTTCAAAAATAAAAATAGATACCAATAAAAGTAAAATTAATTTAAACATCAGTAGGTTACGTGTTTTTGAATATCCATATTGAATCAGGAGCCCCATAAAATTCTCCATACAGTTCATGATGGGCTCCATATTAAAATACGCCCCATATAATGCTCAATATACAAATGTGCCCCATATAATGCTCCATGCAGTTCATTATGGCCCCAAAGACGCTCCATATACAAATATGCCTCATATAATGCCCCATGCAGTTCATTATGGCCCCATAGATGCTCCATATACAAATATGCCCCATATAATGCTCCATGCAGTTCATTATGGCCCCATAGATGCTCCATATACAAATATGCCTGATATAATGCTCCATACAGTTCATTATGGCCCCATAGATGCTCCATATACAAATATGCCCCATATAACACAGGTCTGCAACTAAAAAGCTGTTTGATTATTTTCATCTGATTTCCATGTATTTTGGTGTGCTGAAAACGAAAAAAATATTGAAAAAAATCCTGGACGTCAGGATTTGCCACAAAATGCAAAATTCTCTTCAAATTTAGTATATTTTTCTCAATTTTTGGTATTTTTTTTATCTTAGGGTTTTGAAAGTCAAACTTACTATTAATTAATTTACATCAATGCATTGAAGAAATACAATGCCCAAAAAATATAACTTTCAAAGAAAAGAACTTTCAGAGTGAGCTAATGAAACCAGCATCAACATGTTGCAAGCTGAACGAGCAGGCTCTGACATGCCCGGGCTTGATTCAATTGTTTTATCTTGGTTCTCGCCTGTTCACACTTTTTCATCTCAGTTCGTGTTAGATCGTCATATTCAAGTTGAAGGAAGTTGTGTTCGTCGGACCAGACATTAGAAGGCTTATAGCTGATCAAGAGTTTATCAATACCATGACGCATCCTCAAAAAGAAGGGTGGTTTGCATTTAAAGAGGTCGTACAGACATTTTTAGGCAATAACAATGACCCTGACTACAAAAATATCGTCAGACGAATGCTGAAAGCATTTCAAGCTTTAGGTTGCCTGATGAGTTTGAAAGTGCATTTCATCCATTCCCACCTTGACAACTTTCCTGAAAATCTGGGAGCTGTGAGTGAAGAGCAAGGTGAATGATTCCACCAGGACATTAAAGAGATAGAAAGAAGATACCAGGTAAGATGGAGCATTACAATGATGGCAGACTACTGTTGGATGCTTCAGAGAGACATTCCAGATGCTACTCACAAGCGTAAATGTACCAAGAGAAGGCTCACAGGGAAGAAGAATCGATTTTAGTGTGTGTTAGTGAGCTCATTGCAGTTAAAAAAAATGATTTTCATGAAACATTTGTAATAAAAATTTAATTTTATGAGTCTATTTTCATTTATTTTGAGGTATTGTCTTATTTAACATAGTTACTTAAATTGTCAGAAAACGTGATGTCCTATGACAAAACGGAGGTCATTTTCGGATTCAGCGTACTTAAAAACATAAAGATTACGTGGAATAACCAAAACAGCTCTTGAAAAATTTCTTTTAATTATGGCCCCATAGACGCTCCATATACAAATATGCCCCATATACAAATATGCCCCATATAATGCTCCATACAGTTCATTATGGCCCCATAGATGCTCCATATACAAATATGCCCCATGTAATGCTCCATACAGTTCATTATGGCCCCATAGACGCTCCATATACAAACATACCCCATGTAATGCTCCATACAGTTCATTATGGCTCCATAGACGCTCCATACACAAATATGCCCCAAATAATGCTCCATGCAGTTCATTATGGCCTCATAGACGCTCCATATACAAATTTGCCCCATATAATGCTCCATACAGTTCAGTATGGCCCCATAGACGCTCCATATAACAATGTGCCACGTATAATACTGCTGCTGTAATAAAAAAAAAACATACTCACCTCTCGTCGCTGCTCCTCAGCGTCCCGTCTCTCCGCACTGACTGTTCAGGCAGAGGGCGACGCGCACACTAATGCATCATTGCGCTCACTGACCTGAACAGTCACTGCAGAGGATGCGTGTAATAATTATATGGGTACTACGGAATCTGATAGCATGGGATAAAGCCAGTCTGAGAACAAAGTTGCAGCAAAAGATGTATTTACTCAAAAACAGAAATGTAACAGAACTAACAGATATTTCTGCAATTGTAACAAGGTCCTCAGCTCTATATAGAAAATAGCCAACAGGATAGCAAACAAAACCTAGTACAGATATTTCTGCAATTGTAACGAGGTCCTCAGCTCTATATAGAAAATCACAGCAAACTGAGTAGTGGGGCGCGATCGCTAATGTGAACCAGTCCAGCAAGGAAATTATGTGGAAGCAAACAAGACACTTGAACAAGGAAGTCCAATAAGGTTATAGTGCAAATGCACACAGTATTTAAATGATGAAGTCCAGCAACACTTGCTCATACGTGTGCACAGTTCTTGTTAGTAGGAGTCCAATAGTTAACAGATGATGCATCATGTGAATGACGTCCTAGAAAAGAGAGGACGAGGGGAGAAAGGGAGAGCGCCATCTAAGCATAGTAGATGAGTAGAACTTTCTTGGAGAGAAAACACAGCTTGAATCTTGCTCACCTGGTGTGGTTGTTCAAAGAGGCACAACACTGGGAAAAGTTTTGTACACAAAGGAAATCCTTCCACTGGTGTGCTGCACTTCGCAGCAGTTCCAGAGGCGAGAGGTAGCTGAATGAGGTGAGGCAGACCACCGAGTAGTGAGCAACAGAAGCAGGGAGTTAACCAGCAAACAGGCAGATGCTCAGGAGCCAGCAGCACAAAATATTCAGGCACAGGTGAACACAAGACCCGGACTTAAATAATCAGGACAGACAGGAAGTTCCATGACAGGGCGAGATCCAAGACTCCATCTTGGATCAGGGCAAACAGACACCAGGAAAGTCCGGAATCCTTACATTGCTCCCACCTCAAAAGCGGCCTCAGGACGATCCAGGACCAGGCTTGTCAGGATATTTCTGATGGAACAAAGTAATCTTTTGAGGAGCACAGATACTGTCCACCGGCTCACAAGAGTTCTCCTCAGACGGATATCCTTGCCATTTGATGAGGTACTGCAGTTGATTCCTGCGGATCCTGGAGTCCAGAATCTTCTCTACCACAAACTGTTCTTGTCCGTCCACTAACACAGGCTGAGGAGGAGGTGTAATCCGACCCTGAAATGTATTTGGAGACACCGGTTTTAACAGGGAGACATGAAACACAGGGTGTACCTTCAAGGTTCTTGGCAACTTCAGACGACAGGCAACGGAACTCACAATCCCAGAGATCTTGAACGGGCCGATGAACTTTTGTCCGAGTTTCTGTGATGGAATGTTCAATCTCAAATTTTTAGTAGATAACCATACAGAGTGCCCTATCTTGAACATAGGTGCAGGCTTTTGAAACCTGTTGGGAGATCACTTATATCTCTCTTGTGCAGTAGACAGTGATTCCTTCAGGGTTTCCAGATTCTGTCTCATTGCCGCCAACCTCTCATGAACTGCAGGCACTGGTGTGTTGATCGAGATCTGGGAAGAATACTGGGATGATAACCTAGGTTGGCAAAGAAAGGTGTTACCTTGGTAGAAGAACTCTGAGAGTTGTTATAACAAAGTTCTGCGAGCGGGAGCAACTCCAACCAGTCATCCTGAGAAGGGTTGATATAACATCGAAGATACTGTTCCAGAGTCTGATTCGTCCGTTCAGTCTGCCCATTAGTCTGAGGATGGTATGCAGAGGACAGACAAACATTAACACCAAGCGAATCACAGAATCCTTTCCAGAACTTGGACGTAAACTGCACTTCCCGATCTGAGATGACTTCGTCCGGAACTCCATGCAGCCAAAACACATTCTGGATGACCAGATCCACCGTCTCCTTGGCTGAAGGAAGACCATTGCAGGGAATGAAGTGGGCAGCCTTAGTCAGGGGATCTACAACCACCAGAATAGAATTTGAGGTGGGCAATTCAACTATAAAGTCCATTGAAATAGACCCCCAAGGATGAGAGGGGACAGGTAGTGGTTGAAGCAGTCCATTAGGTGATACACGAGGAGTCTTGAAATGTGCACATACCTCACAAGAGAGAACATAACTTTTCACGTCCTTCAGACAGGTAGGCCACCAAAAAAAAGGCTCAGAAACTCCTGTGTCTTCTGTACCCCCCCGATGACCCGCCAACTTGGAATCATGGACAAACTTGAGGACCTGCAGCTTTACAGCCTCTGGAATGTATAAACGTTGATGCCGGACCCACATACCGTTTCTGAGAACCAAGTTTACATCAGCAGTCGGGTTGGCGAGAAATGGGTCTGCATCGTAGGCTTCCTTAATGGTCTTCCATAAGTCCTTATTCTGAATGACTCCGATAAAGTTGGCATCAGACAGGATGGTCTTAGACGGGGTCCCAGGTATGGAATCCGTGGCATGAATTCAGGACAAAGCATCCGCTTTCCCATTACGTGAACCTGGGCGGTACGAAATGACGAAATTAAATTGATTCAAAAATAGACTCCAACGAGCCTGCCGTAGAGAAAGACATCTTGCACATCTAAGAAACTCGAGGTTGCGATGATCCGTGAGCACAATAACTTGTTGTGATGCCCCCTGCAGATGATGTCTCCATTCCTTAAATGCAGCGATAATGGCAAGAAGCTCCTTATCTCCCACATCGTAGTTCTTTTCTGCAGCGGAGAGTCTGCGAGAAAAAAAAGCACATGGATGTAGCAAGCTTTTCTCTCCCGTTCTCTGTGAGAGGATGGCCCCAAGAGCACAATCCGAAGCATCCACTTCTACGATGAAAGGAAGTGCTGGGTTTGGGTGAATTAGTACAGGTGCAGATGTAAGGCTACTTTCACACTAGCGTCGTGCACTGCACGTCGCTATGCATCGTTTTGTAGAAAAAACGCATCCTGCAAAAGTGCTTGCAGGATGTGTTTTTTCTCCATTGACTTGCATTAGCGACACAGTGCGACGCATTGCCACACGTCGCAACCGTCGTGCGACGGTTGCATCGTGTTGCGTCGGACCATCGCCAACAAAAAACGTTGCTTGTAACGTTTTTTGGTGCGTCGTTCCCGTCTTTTCCGACCGCGCATGCGCGGCCGGAACTCTGCCCCCGCATCCGCTGCCCCCGTTGTGCGGCGCATTCACTGCTAGCGTCGGTACGTCGCAACGACGCAATTCGTCGTGCGTCGTCCGACGCTAGTGTGAAAGTAGCCTAAACCGGGATTTAAGACAATCAAAAGCTTCCTGAGCCTGTGCGGACCACAAGAAAGTCTTTTCCTTCTTAGTTAGTTGTGTAATGGGTCGCACAATTTCAGAGAAATTACGAAAGAATCGTCTATAGAAGTTTGCGAATCTGATGAAACGCTGTACCTCCTTGACATTTTTAGGTGCGGGCCAATCAAGAATAGCCTGGATCTTGCCTCCATGTTAAGCCCCTGTGGCGAGATAATATACCCCAGGAACTGAATCTCTGTGCGATGGAATTCGCATTTCTCAGGCTTAATGTAGAGGTGATTCTCCTTTAGACGCCTCAGGACAGTCTTCACATGCTCCTGATGTTCCTGCAAAGAGTCAGAAAAAATTAAGATGTCATCCAGATAGATCACGACAAAATGGTCCAATAGATCTCTGAAAATATCATTAGCCAGATGTCGGAAGGTTGCCGGAGTATTGCAGAGACCAAAAGGCATCATCACCAGATATTCGAAATGCCCATACCGACATCTAAATGCAGTCTTCTATTCATCTCCAGAGCGGATCCTTATTAAATTATATGCTCCCCGAAGATCTAACTTGGAGAAGATCTTGGCCTGTCGCACTTTTTCCAGCAGTTCAGGGATCAACGGCAATGGGTAGCGATTCCGAATGGTCACCTTATTGAGCTCCCGATATTCAATACATGGTCTAAGAGTTCCATCCTTCTTAACGAAAAAGATGGGTGCTCCTGCCGGTGATGAGGAGGGGCGAATAAAACCCTTAGCCAAATTCTCATCGATGTATTCCTTTAAAGCCTTCAGCTCCGGAGCTGCAAGTGGGTAGACATTCTTAAAAGGAATAGCGGCCCCCGGAAGCAGCTCAATGGGACAATCATACGGTCTGTGAGGAGGAAGCTGGTCTGCCATCTTCTCACAAATGTCCGAGAATTCACTATACACAGATGGTAAAGTAGATACCTCAGTGGCACATTTCGTATCTCGAGGACTCACTTGGCCTGTCACCAGTGTCTCCTTTGATGGGAAAGTGATTTCCTTGGTCTCCCAGTTGATAATAGGATTTTGTGACTGCAGCCATGGAATCCCTAAAATTAAAGGGAAATGTGGTGAAGAGATCAACATAAATGACAGCATTTCCTGATGATCAGGGTCTATGAAGACTTCCAGAAGTACAGTCTCTTGATCTATTGGTCCAGAGACTAGAGGGGAACCATCCACCATTTCCATAGTTACTGGGGTGGCTCTCTGCTGGGTACGTTTGCCATGTTCCCGGGCAAGTGTTAAGTCCATAAAATTTCCTCCTGCCCCTGAATCCACCTTAGCTGCACAGGGAATCCATTGGCCCTACGACCGGTTCTTAATAGGAAGGGAGCAATGCGTGTCCTTACGCTCCAGCGTCTTGGGAGAGGCAGTCATAGACAGAGAGTGAAAAATGGCATTCACAGAAAAACTAGACTCAGATATAATGGATTCAGCATCCTGATTATCAAATTCCCCAACCGTGGCTAGTATCTTGCGAGGCCGCTTCGGACAATTGATAAGAAAGTGATCTGACTGACCGCAGTAAAAGCACAGACGTTCCCGGAAACGATGCTCCCTGCGCTCGTTACTCTCGCGCCGCTGTAGTGCATCCACCTGCATGGGAACTGGTTCAGCCTCAAAAGAGGATTTGCCTGACAGTTCTTTAGAAGGAAAGGAAGAGTTAGTGACACGATTAGAGGCTGCATATTTCTCCTGTCTACGCTCAGTAACACGTATATCTATGCGTACACAATGCTGTATAAAAGCATCTAACTCTTCCGGAGCATCTGCATGAGCTAGTTCATCCTTTAACACATTAAGGCCCCTCACACACAGCGACGCTGCAGCGATACAGACAACGATGCTGATCGCTGCAGCGTCGCTGTTTTGTCGCTGTGTGGTCGCTGGGGAGCTGTCACACAGACCGCTCTCTCCAGCGACCAACGATCAGGGGAACGACTTCGGCATCGTTGAAACTGTCTTCAACGATGCCGAAGTCCCCCTGCAGCACCCGGGTAACCAGGGTAAACATCGGGTTACTAAGCGCAGGGCCGCGCTTAGTAACTTGATGTTTACCCTGGTTACCAAAAAAAACAAACAGTACATACTCACCATCTGATGTCCGTCAGGTCCCTTGCCTTCTGCTTCCTGCTCTGACTGAGTGCCGCTGTACAGTGAGAGCAGAGCGCAGCGGTGCTGTACTTTCACTTTCACTTTGCGGCGCTCAGTCACTGTGGGAAGCAGACGGCAAGGGACCTGACGGACATCAGATGGTGAGTATGTACTGTTTGGTTTTTTTTACATTTACGATGGTAACCAGGGTAAACATCGGGTTACTAAGCGCGGCCCTGCGCTTAGTAACCCGATGTTTACCCTGGTTACCAGTGAAGACATCGCTGGATCGGTGTCACACACACCGATTCAGCGATGTCAGCGGGACCTCAACGATCAAAAAACGGCCCAGGCCATTCTGACACGACCAGCGATCTCACAGCAGGGGCCTGATCGCTGGTACGTGTCACACATAGCGAGATCGCTACTGAGGTCGCTGTTGTGTCACAAAACTTGTGACTCAGCAGCGATCTCGCTAGCGATCTCGCTAAGTGAGACGGGGCCTTTAGACAATCCCCTCTTAAAAATGGGTAATTGAGCATAACTGTTCCAAATCGTATCCACCGCCAGCCGTCTAAACTCAGTAGCGTATTCAATAACAGGACGCTTACCCTGACGTGATAACAAGGCGGTTTCAGCTGTAGTGCGACAATTGGGGTCATCAAATATCATAGACATTGCAGCAAGAAAATCATCAAGGTTATTCAGTCGAGGGTCACGAGTCTCCATAAGCGGATTTGCCCATGCAAGAGCTCGGGAAGTGAGCAACTTGATTATACATAAAACCTTAGATCGATCAGTAAGGAAATGGGCGGCATGCACATCAAAATACAAAAGGCATTGGTTTACAAACCCACAAAACTTTTAACGGTCCCCGCTGAACCTAAATGGTGGTAACTTTGGATGAGTAATTGGCTGTGGCTGTACTGGGGGTGGAGGTGCACGTGCAGTCATCTGCCCAGCCACCTGATTACCTAAGTCCTAAAGAGCCTGTCCAAAATGAGCCTCCCAGTTAGCAACCTTGTTTTGCAGTGCCTCAATATCCCCCTGTAAAGAGTGGATCATAGAGAACAACTGATCCATCGTTGTCTCAGTCGACATTATCCCAGCAGATTCCTTTAATGGCCTGAATATCCTGTAATAATTATATGGGTACAACGGAATCTGATAGCATGGGATAAAGCCAGTCTGAGAACAAAGTTGCAGCAAAAGATGTATTTACTCAAAAACAGAAATGTAACAGAACTAACATATTTCTGCAATTGTAACAAGGTCCTCAGCTCTATATAGAAAATAGCCAACAGGATAGCAAACAAAACATAGTACAGATATTCCTGCAATTGTAACGCGGTCATCAGCTCTATATAGAAAATCACAGCAAACTGAGTAGCGGGGAGTGACCGCTAATGTGAACCAGTCCAGCAAGGAAATTATGTGGAAGCAAACAAGACACTTAAACAAAGAAGTCCAATAAGGTTATAGTGCAAATGCACACAGTATTTAAATGATGAAGTCCAGCAACACTTGCTCATACGTGTGCACAGTTCTTGT